>NC_090935.1:944749370-945374370 GCF_040938575.1 Ambystoma mexicanum
CTTGCATCACCCGTAAGTGAACTTTCGGCTATCATCCAGGAGAAGGAAGCCATTCTTCTAGGCCAAGTAGACCACCCCTTTTCCTTAGTTAATAGTGTACAGATTGGAAATAGGTTTTTGGACACATGACGATGGACTCTTTGCTTTAGACTGACATCCTGAACGTTTCCTTAGTATTAGTTGAGGCAGGGAAAAACCTCTTTGAACTAGAGTCAGATAGGGTTTTCTCTTGTTTGCTCACTTATAAATGTCTATAGTCAAAAGCATGCCACCTGTGTGTTGGTCTCCTACTTCTACACCTTTACACTACTCAGAGGGATCCTTCCCTATCTCTCATTCCCAAACAGAACCCTTGCAATCATCTCCCTAGAATTATCAAGAATCGGCTACGCAAACAGCCTTCACCATGGAATGCTAGCACGGCTCACTACACTAAAAAATTCCATCAAATCAAAAACACTGCATCAGGATACTCTTCAGAGTCAAGAGAAGAGATTGCATCACACCAGCCCTGAGAAGTGTACACTGGCTCCTAGTAAAAAAGGACATTGGGCCTCATTACAAGTCCAGCAGTAACCGTGCCGGTAAAACCAGAAGGTTGCCGCCGGACTTGCAAGATTTACCGGCGTCTGGCTTGCCGGTGACACCGGGAGATTACAACCCCAGCGTTCCGGAAAGTCAGGTGCTGGTAAAGTGTAAATTCCCATTCCAGTCCCATAGGACTCAATGGGAATGGGGCCCACGGAAGCACGGGCACCCTTAATAACGGTGCCGGTGCTTCTGTGAAAGCAGGGTCAGACCTGCTGGGCACAGTGGCTCCGGCAGGCAGACTTGTACTTTGCAAGTCTGGAAACAACAGTGCCGGTAAACTTACCGGCACTATTGTATCCAGACCAGCAAAGTTGTAATGAGGGCCAATAACTTCAAAGCCCTCTGCATCTCCCACAAATTATTGCACGGATAAGGAGCTGAATTCATCCAGGGCAAGATCATCTGCTACCAACCAGGAAGAAACCTAAGATGAAGCAACGACCTCCAAATTGAAACAAAACAATACTGAAAAAGGAAACTCAGAGGAACCACATTCTCGCATCTAATTGCCAATCTGTGGAACATAATCCCGAAGGAAATAAGAACGACAGAAGACCATCTCACCTTCAAAAAATGACTAAAAACCTGGCTATTCAACTCACAGGGCCTCATTACGAGTTTGGAGGTAGCCATGCCCTTATAAAGGGCCTGGCTATCCCCAAACCTGGGTCCAGGTTCCCGGAATTGGGAAATACCGGGCCATTCCGACCTTGGAGGGCCCAGTATTTCCCCATTCAGGAACCCAGACCCGGTCCATCCCCATTCGAGCCCCCATAGGGCTCAGTGGGAATGGGCAGCATGCTAACAACTGGCCCGTTAAAGACGGGCCTGTTAGCATGCTGGGCCGCTCGCGGGACCCGCTAAGGACGTCTGATAAAACCAGGCGTCCAGAGTGAGTCCCGCGAGCGGACCTCATAATGGGGCGGTAAGGGGTTAACGGCTCCTGCACCTTTACCGGCACCGTTAACCCCTTAACACCCTCCTCGTAATGAGGCCCACAATGTTTAACATAAAACGGGCACTGCCAGCATACCAAGTGGGGCCCAAGATAGACCAATGACAGCACAAAATCTGAAACCAACAATAATGCTAAATCAACACACCAACTACTAACCCTCCCCACTCCTGACTCCTCTCCAGCATATCCCACACGATCTAACGGATAAGCCTAACTACACAAAAACACACAATCAACAGATCCATCACGAAACAAACTGCTGCAAACAAACACCCAAATCACTGGACGTTGCCCTTCCAGACACAATAACCCCAGTGCGTGCAATCCAAACACACCTAGAAAGCAGACTTGCACAAGACACCAGTTTGTCCTGACTCTACAAGCATCAACAGAAAAGCAGAGCCACTATCCTACTCATCTTCCCTCACTAATCTACCCAAGCACTTTCTTGCAGAACCACGTAAGCGCCTGGAGACCACACCTATGGTAATGGTGCGCGCTATAAGACAACTTAACATAGCATAACAGTACACTTAAACAAGCCTAATGTATTGTTTGCAAATGCCAAAAATGAGCACCTGTGATCCCAGGTGAAGAAAAGTACAGTTGGGTGACATAATAATTGATAACTTGTATCCTTTCTCTTTCTACGATTGTGGAGTGCTAGATATCAATGCTCTAGCTTCATCCATCGCAGCAGGTCTTTTTTCACTGCTTCCCCAGATCCATATCTGCCATTGAGAACATACTGCTCATTGGCTTAAACATTTATGAGCAGCCCAAGCTGGTAGTGGTGGTACAATCTGCAGTCTGGCATTCATCAAGGCAGCGAAGTTCATAGGTGGCAGTCACAAAGATAAGGGAGCCATTTAGGAGCTGTTTGGGCTGATGCTGATGTTGAGCAAGAAGAAGATTGTATGCTGGAAGGGCCTCTACTCGAGTAAGATTGTCTTTTGCTCGTACTGTGTTCTGGTGGTGCTGGGATGGCTTCAGTGACTGGAGGAGCAGTTCCTGATTGCCGCAGTTACTGAGGCTTAGCCTGGCACAAAGCCACATAGGGAAAGTGCGAGCAGCTGGGTGGACTGCAGGGAGGCGCCATCTACCCACTTCAGTGAGCGAGTGGTGGGCATGGAGAGAGGCAAGTGATGGAGGGGACTGAAGAGCATTGACTTACTTGAAGGGTGGTTTACATTGAGCCACCCTGTGCTTAGCACAAGCACAGCCTGGATCAGGCCCTCTACCAAGCAAGCCCTTAGCGTATTGGGCAGAGCATGGAGAGTGTGCACTCTTCCAAAAATTGCTGACTCTTCCAATGAGTTAAGCCTGCACAGTTTGCACATTTGACCAACTAAGAAATTGGATTTTTTACTGTATTCTGTGATGAATCCTGCAGAGTCATCACTGACCCCAAGCCTAAAACCTCCTCCCATGTGGCCAGGCTAAGGAAGCCGCTACCTGATCCTAACCCTGGGAGTATTGTTATGTGGGAGGTCCATGTGGGAGGAGATGGCTGTCGGGGAGATATGGTGACTTCTGTAGGAGAGACGCAGTATTTCTCTTCTCTTTATATGAAAAGGAGGACCCCATGAGCTCTAAATACCTGATGGATATTGTAATTTTGCAAATCCTTCCCCTGTTAAAACCCAAACCACTTTGTATGAAAAACTAACTACCCGAGTGGAATAACCGTTACACCGCTGGTATGCAGAGTTTACATTCAACATTCCTTGATTATAGTGATTTTGATTTGGCTAGAACTCTGAGTACATCATCACTCTACATAGTTCACATAACATCTCCTGATTCTGATAAACTTTTGTCCAACAAATATTGAAAACAATCTCGCTTTCTTTTCGAAGTCTAGAATGTATCTGGAATGTGTCTAGAATTGTACTCCATTTCCCATAATACCTGCGGTACTGAGACGAGGAAGATGAACAAGGAGTCAATGGGGAATAAATGTGACTTTAATCGTGATCGTGAGATGCAGTCTAGTTGTTTAAAATCCAATCAGCTGTATGGGACATTTAGACACAAAGGTTACCTACAGCTGGAGAATCGAGAAGGAAGAGAGCAGAGGGGCTGCAAAGTACACGTAGCTGGAAGCAAAACCGGCTGGAGAGGAGAAGAGCCGCGGGAAAAGCAGTGAATGTTTGCTTGCAGCGGGTCGGCAGCATTCCAGACCAGAGAAGAGGAACTCCGGCTACGAGAAGGTGAATGAAGCACAGCTGTCATGATCTCTGCTTCCAAAAGATCAGGACTTGCCCGACTCCCTTGGAAGCAGACCCATAACCCCGGTTCCGAGTGCCAGCCAGTCCCAATTGGGACCTTTTGGACCCTGTCCTGGCGCGAGTGGCACCAGGCTCATAAAGATGCCCAGTCCCAGCGCTGGAAGCGCCGGGCTCATAATGCTTGGGTGGACTTACCTGCAGCAGACCATGCTGCTTACTTACCTGCCAGTTGAGCCCCTGATCCTCTTCTGTTTGGGACTACTTTTCCTGTTGGGTGGGGCAGGAGTCACTCCCTAGGTTCAGAACACTGGAACTCTTCTGGAAAGCAGGAACTCTTTTCTTACCTAGGCGAGGCTGTGGAAGGAGACACCTAAGCACTACAGGAGGCTATTTAAACCACACCCGATGGATGAATCTTGCTTTGCGTTATTCTGCATTCTCTGCAGCAGAACGCTCATCGTGTCTTCTGCTTCTGATCCTGGGCCTAAGGGAACAAAGGCTTACCATCCTGGAATCCAGTCTTTAGCAGCACCTGTAAAGACAAAGAAAGAACAGGTTAGCACTACGGTCTTCAGTGGTAGCGCATCTCTTACCTGGTCCATCGGCTGTCACCAACGCCTCGCGCTGCATTCCGGCATCTAAAAGACAAAGGCTTACCTACTCTTCGCATGCTCCGGAGGTCTTCGCACTGTATTCCGGCATCTGAAAGACAAAAGCTTACCAGCTCTTCACACGCTCCGGAGGCCTTCGATGCTGCATCCCGCATCTGAAAGACAAAAGAAGGAGCGTTTAAAGACATTGGGCAACTTTATTACTCACGTGCCATAACTCCTTCCCACGCCGAATCCAGTGGGTATTCCAGCACCCTTCAGCTTCTCTAAAGCTCCGAACTTGTGCCTGCAAGATAAAAGGGACAGTTAGTGCGCATCGTGAAGCAGGTTACAAGCGCTTACTTACGTGCTTCCAGGCGCTTCTATTCCTCACGCGGGTTCGATCCTCAACTCTCATCAGCCCGCCATCCGCCATCGCCGGAACCCTGCAAAACAAGAGATATCATTACAAAAGACTTTTAAGACATTTGAAGTGCCCAGAACTTTCCGTTTGTGCAGTTAACGACGGACAGCAGTCCTCTGAGGTCAAGAGGCCTGCACCCTTATCCAGTGAAGAAACTGGTTACGGCACCCTGCCCCGAGGCAGATGGAGAGCTCGGCGTTCACTTACCTAAGGTGAGGGCATTAACCTTTGGGGTTCTACAGGAGAAGAGAAAGGGAAGAGGAGAGAGGCACCCAATAACCCCAGTTCATTAATCCCATATTTTCTATCTGCAGTGTGCATCTTCGAGTGAGACATACAGTGCACAGAGGTCCAGCCCAAAGAGCCAACCGTGTGTTACACATCACCTTTGAAGATACGGCATTCACCCAGTCAAGACCGGCGCCTCTGCGGGAATCAGGTGAGCGTTACAGAACGCAAAGCCTACCGCAAAACTCCCACCCAGGCGCTATGGAAACCTCGGATACCGACCAGCTAGCCCAGTTACTTGGGGAACTAAGAGCAGAAGTGCATGCAGCCCGTCAGGAAATGAATGCTCTAAGAAGGGAACTGATTATTTCCAAGGAGCGAACAGACGATCTCGCTAGACAATTGCTACAGTCACAAGCCGGACAAACTCTGTTACCCGCATCAGGGGCAAATCTTCCTTCAACATCCTCTACGAACCCAGTGCAGATCAACCTACCTGGGAATGTACCTCTGGCTCCGCCCGAACGATTTTCTGGTGACCCAAAGAGGTTTGCAGTATTTATTAATCAGTGCCGGTTGCACTTCTTATGCCGGCCAGCAGCCTTTCCAACTGATCAAGCTAAGGTAGCTTTCGTGCTTTCGTACCTTAGTGGCAATGCGGCAGACTGGTCGATCCCTCTAGTTAATCAAGATGATCCGGTTCTCCATGATTTTCAAGCTTTTCAGCTCAGTATGGAAAAACTGTTTGCAAGACATTCACAGGGGCAGGCCTTGGAAAATGAGATCCTTTGATTGCGACAGGGTAATCAAGACCTTTTGGCTTATATTGCGTCTTTCAACAGATTGATAGTGGAAACTCGATGGCCTGAGGACAAAAGGATTACGCTGTTTTATAGAGGTCTACGTGGAGAGCTCAAAGATGTGTTAGCCCAAGTAGTGAATCCCCCGCAAGACTGTTCGGACTATATTGACTTAGTCGTTCAAATTGACCACAGACTGCAGAACAGGAAGGCCGATTGTTCCAAGTTTGATGCTCAAGTATTTTCCAAACCACCAACTCCTACCAAAGGATTAGACTCCGGGGAACCCATGCAAATAGGGGGCCTGAAAGGACCACTAACACAAAATGAGCGGGAAAGGAGAAAACAGCTGCAATTATGCCTCTATTGCGGAAACTCGGGGCACTTTCTTCGAGACTGTCCGGTGAAACCAGCCAAGAAGGCAGTAGGAGCTGCAGTTACCAGGGTCACAAAGTCTGAGCAGGGAAACGACCTCGCCCGACAAGAATAGAGGTCCTCTTGCCGAGCGTTAAAACCAGTTCCGTGACCTCGCATTTCGTGATACCTATGGTCCTCATTAGCCCTGAACATCCGGATCGATTACATGCGATTGAAGCTTACGTCGACAGCGGTGCCATCGGCAATTATGTGGATCATGAAATGGTTTTGAGGATGAATCTGACTCTTTGTCCAAAGGCTGTAAAGGACGTCATTACTACGGTGGATGGTACGGAGATAGCCTCCGGACCAGTAACGCATACCACCCAAGAAGTGACGCTAGTAAGTCAAGATGGACACCATGAGAAGATCGTGTTCGATGTGATCAAGGCCCCTCAGTTCCAGATTATTCTAGGAATTCCTTGGTTAGAGAAGCACAATCCTCAGATCGATTGGCGAGCAAGAACGGTTCAGTTTCCAGAATGTGTCTCTACTTGTCACCCTCGACCTGGTGTTGCACTGGCAGCAATTTCCTCGGAGGCTCCCCAGTTACCTCCTGAATACCTAGAATTCCAAGATGTTTTCCGGAAGGATCAGGCTAACTCTCTACCTCCTCATAGGTCTTATGACTGCCAGATAGACCTGATACCTGGATCTACTCCTCCTTGTAGTAGAATTTATGCCCTCACCGAGCCTGAGAATCTTCACCTCCGACAATACCTGGATCAATACCTAGCGAATGGGTTTATTCGTCCTTCCAAGTCCCCTGCTTCCTCAGCTTTGTTCTTCGTTCCAAAAAAAGAAGGGGACCTTAGAACGTGTATAGATTATCGCGCCCTGAACCAGATCACCGTTAAGAATAGATATCCGTTACCTTTGATCCCTGAACTCCTGGACCAAGTCAGAAAAGCATGCATATATACAAAGCTGGATCTTAGAGGAGCCTACCACTTGGCACGAGTAAAAGAGGGCGATGAATGGAAGACGGCCTTCCGCACCAAGTATGGGCTATTTGAATATCAGGTCATGCCCTTCGGACTTTGCAATGCCCCGGCCGCCTTTCAATATTTTATGAACGATGTCCTCAGAGAGCTCATAGATGTGTGTGTTGTTTACATTGACGACATCCTCGTTTATTCTTCATCGGAAACTGAACATCGGAAACACGTGAAAATGGTCCTCGAGAGATTGCGTCAACACAAACTTTTCGCTAAGTTGGAAAAATGTGTTTTCAACGTGACTGAAGTTGAATTCTTAGGATTCATATTATCACCTAGCGGAGTGCGTATGGATTCAAAGAAGGTCGATGCATTTCTCAAATGGCCATCGCCATCCTCCGTAAAAGGTGTTCAAAGTATGTTAGGCTTCGCTAACTTTTACCGCAGGTTTATCCCCGAATTCTCTCAAAGTCCAGCCCATCACCGCCTTGTTAAAGAAAAACAAACGTTTTGAATGGTCTACCGAGGCGGAACAAGCTTTCCAGAATTTGAAGACTAGATTTATCTCTGCACCGATCTTAAAACATCCTCGCCCAGAACTCCCCTACATCGTTGAAACTGATGCTTCGAGCCTTGCCATGGGGGCAGTTCTATCACAAAAGGACCCAGTAACCAATCAGTTGCATCCCGTGGCATTTTGGTCCCGCAAATTCTCGCCTCCTGAAATCAATTACACTATTACTGATAAGGAACTTCTAGCTATCAAGTCCGCCTTTAAGGCTTGGCGGCATTATCTTCTGGGGGCCCGACACACCGTTACTGTGATTACAGATCACTGAAACCTGCAATATTTGAAAACCGCAAAAGATCAATCCTCTAGGCAACTCCGTTGGGCACTATTCTTTGCCGAGTTTGACTTCATAATTACCCATCGACCTGGTACAAAAAACGGTAAAGCTGATGCCCTTTCTCGGATGGGAGTGGAAGAACATTTGATCAATCCTAAACCTGTACCTATCATTCCCGAACAAAGAATTCTAGGTGTAATCGCCACACAATCCATAGAGGAAGTTAAGGATGAAGCCAGACTACTGGTAACTCCAGCAGACATACAGAATTGGCATCTGCAGGGAAAGGACTTTACGGTGAAGGACAACCTATTATATTTCCAAGAACGGTTATACCTGCCCAGCACAGATTTACAGAAAAAGGTAATCTCTTGTTATCACGATTCTTTAATGGAAGGACATCCCGGTATGACCAAGACCTCGGAAAAGATCAAGCGCTACTTCTGGTGGCCGTCTTGGAAAAAAGATATCAGAGACTTTATAATGTCCTGTGGAGTATGCGCCCAAAACAAGAGTCAAAAGGAAAAACCAGCCGGCCTCTTACGCCCTATTGACATCCCACCTCGCCCTTGGCATACGCTTTCTATGGACTTCATCACCGATCTACCTCCATGCTCCGGATACAATACGATCCTAGTAATCGTGGACCTATTCTCCAAGATGGCGCATTTCATTCCACTCAAAGGCTTACCAACAGCAGCAACTCTGGCCCGAGAATTTCTCGAAAACATCGTCTGACTGCACGGTTTTCCTTCAGTTCTAATTTCGGATCGAGGTAGTCAATTTATTTCTCATTTTTGGCGAAGTTGCTGTCGGTCGGCTCAAATTGATGTGAGACTTTCGACCAGCCACCACCCTCAAACCGACGGACAAACCGAGAGGACCAATCAAACTCTGGAACAGTATTTGCGCTGCATGCTACAACAAACTGAAAAAACTTGGAAAGATATCCTTTGGATAGCCGAATATGCCTACAATAACTCTGTCCACTCGGGAACTGGGAAGACCCTGTTTTTTCTTTTATACGGTAGTCACCCTCGAACCTCGGAGTTGGATCCACTCCAAGATCTTGGAACACCAGCAGTAGACCACCTGCATTCTACAATCACCCAAGCCTTTAAGGAAGCCGTTTCTCACCTTCAAAGGGCTAAAGAACAATACAAGAAAGGAGCAGACCAACATCAGAAGGAAGCCCCCCAATATCAAGTAGGAGATCAAGTCTGGTTATCCACCAAATATCTACCTCTAAAAGGACCACGCACATTCAACCCAAGATACCTTGGTCCCTATTCCATCACTACCATAGTAAATCCAGTAGCGGTCAAGTTGGACTTGCCCCCTCACATGAAGATACATCCGGTCTTCCACGTCTCTCTTTTAAAACCTGTGCAACCTCAAACCCGACTAACTAAATCTCCAAAACCTATTCTAGTTGATGGAGAACTCGAGTTTGAAGTGAAAAGCATCCTGGATTCCAAGATCTCCAAATCTAAACTATTTTACCTGATTGACTGGATAGGCTACGGTCCCCAAGAAAGATCCTGGGAACCTGCAGAATATGTCCACGCGCCTCGTCTAATCAAAAGATTTCATTGAACATTTCCTAACAAGCCCAAACCCCCGGAGAAGCCCGGTTTGGGAGGGGCCTTGAGGGGGAGTGCTGTCATGATCTCTGCTTCCAAAAGATCAGGACTTGCCCGACTCCCTTGGAAGCAGACCCATAACCCCGGTTCCGAGTGCCAGCCAGTCCCAATTGGGACCTTTTGGACCCTGTCCTGGCGCCAGTGGCACCAGGCTCATAAAGATGCCCAGTCCCAGCGCTGGAAGCGCCGGGCTCATAATGCTTGGGTGGACTTACCTGCAGCAGACCATGCTGCTTACTTACCTGCCAGTTGAACCCCTGATCCTCTTCTGTTTGGGACTACTTTTCCTGTTGGGTGGGGCAGGAGCCACTCCCTAGGTTCAGAACACTGGAACTCTTCTGGAAAGCAGGAACTCTTTTCTTACCTAAGCGAGGCTGTGGAAGGAGACACCTAAGCACTACAGGAGGCTATTTAAACCACACCCGATGGATGAATCTTGCTTTGCGTTATTCTGCATTCTCTGCAGCAGAACGCTCATCGTGTCTTCTGCTTCTGATCCTGGGCCTAAGGGAACAAAGGCTTACCATCCTGGAATCCAGTCTTCAGCAGCACCTGTAAAGACAAAGAAAGAACAGGTTAGCACTACGGTCTTCAGTGGCAGCGCATCTCTTACCTGGTCCATCGGCTGTCACCAACGCCTCGCGCTGCATTCCGGCATCTGAAAGACAAAGGCTTACCTACTCTTCGCATGCTCCGGAGGTCTTCGCACTGCATTCCGGCATCTGAAAGACAAAACCTTACTAGCTCTTCACACGCTCCGGAGGCCTTCGGCGCTGCATCCCGCATCTGAAAGACAAAAGAAGGTGCGTTTAAAGACATTGGGCAACTTTATTACTCACGTGCCATAACTCCTTCCCACGCCGAATCCAGTGGGTATTCCAGCACCCTTCAGCTTCTCTAAAGCTCCGAACTTGTACCTGCAAGATAAAAGGGACAGTTAGTGCGCATCGTCAAGCATGCTACAAGCGCTTACTTACGTGCTTCCAGGCGCTTCTATTCCTCACGCGGGTTCGATCCTCAACTCTCATCTGCCATCGCCGGAACCCTGCAAAACAAGAGATATCATTACAAAAGACTTTTAAGACATTTGAAGTGCCCAGAACTTACCGTTCGTGCAGTTAACGACGGACAGCAGTCCTCTGAGGTCAAGAGGCCTGCACCCTTATCCAGTGAAGAAACTGGTTACGGCACCCTGCCCCGAGGCAAATGGAGAGCTCGGCGTTCACTTACCTAAGGTGAGGGCGTTAACCTTTGGGGTTCTACAGGAGAAGAGAAAGGGAAGAGGAGAGAGGCACCCAATAACCCCAGTTCATTAATCCCATATTTTCTATCTGCAGACATCTTACTCTTCGAGTGAGACATACAGTGCACAGAGGTCCAGCCCAAAGAGCCAACCGTGTGTTACACATCACCTTTGAAGATACGGCATTCACCCAGTCAAGACCGGCGCCTCTGCGGGAATCAGGTGAGCGTTACAACAGCAGGGTCAGGAGAGAAGAGGCCTTGTAAAGTTGCACAGGTCCTGGCAGCAAAGGAAGCGAACACCGATGATGGAACCAAACAAACCTCTGCATAGATGGGGAAACAAGCCCCACGGAAGACTCTTGCAGCCACAGCACGGTATACCAGTGAGTCAGCCTGAGAGTAAAAGGGGCCCCGGGACGTGCAAAAAATGTGAAGGAGTATTTGAAGAATACTTTCGAATGTCAACCGAATTGAAGTAAAATAAAAAGGCAAACATGGTACAATTGTCCTAACATGAGATGTCAGTTGCGAATAACCTGGAACCAGCATTGCCAAAAGACATTGGGAGAGAAATAAAAAAGCAAACTTGGTACAATTCTCCTGACATGAGACGTTAGTTGGGGGAAACCCGGAACCAGCATTGCCATAAATCCAAAGACATTGGGAGAGAGATAAGGCGGCAAGAGTTTGACAAATCTCTCAGCATGAGATGTCAGTTGGGGGATATCTGGATAAGCATTGCCAAGAGCCAAGAGAAATTGAGAGAAAGGTTGACAGAGCTTGAACAAACCCTCATTTATGAAATGTCTGCATTGGGGGAATTGGTACAAGTAGCCACTGAAGTCAACAAGTTGTGTCACTGAAGAAATATGATTGCGTAATATCTAAAATAGAAGGAAGACTTGATAAGAGTATCGGGTACTAAGACTTTTTGGAAGGAGATACCTGGTAGGATAGTTACCAGGAGATCTGTGTGAGTCAAGAAGAAGATATTCCTGACAGGAGAGTAAACCAGGATATTGAAGGATTAAGTTGAGCAATTCCTGGCTGCAGAGTATGCCAGGAGACGAACAATTGTGGAAGAGAGAAACCTTATCATACTTGGAAAAGTGTTCTATGAAAGAGACATTTGATTTTGCCATTCTGAGAATAGTGTTTTATGAAAGAGACATTTGGTTTTGCCCTCTTCAGAAGAGTGTTCTATGGAAAAGACATGCGTTTGGCTATTCGGACAACAGTATTCTATGGATGAGACATTTTTCTTTGTTAATCCAAAGAGACATTTACATTCAGAACATTGTTGGAACAACATATTTCCAATAGGCTTCCTGAATTGGTTCAGGGGAAGGGAGCCAACTCCCGAATACAAGGATTGCTTTACTGCAATCGCCTTTTTAAACTTTCACACTTTCTTTTGATGGGTTGGAACTAAGAGACATTAACCTTGCACAGTTTTGTATATGTTAGTGTGAGGGTCAGATACAATTTGGACACAAGGTCAACTTGCTTTAGTTGTAGTCACATAGGTAGGGACATTCTTATTAGGATAGGGACAGAGAGGCATTTATCCCACCCTTTTTGTTTTAATAAACATGGCAAATGTTAAGAACCCTACAACTTTGTGTCCGTCTATCATTTCGGACCCCTCATAAGTCTCACTAGAAGTTTATTCCATTCTTTTTTGCAATGACATCTTGCATCAACTTTCAGCACAAACGTGCAGTTCAACTGTAGGATTTCATTCTGTCAAAGTGTACAGGAATCCCTTAAAATCTTCCAATGTAGGATTTAATTCTGTTGTGAAATGTACAGCAATTCAGTAAGAATTTCTATATCTCTCTGTGCGATGCACATTGAATCGTGAGCACCGACAACTATGGGGTGGGAGGAAGCGTCAACAGCATATTGCCAGTCCTGACACACGGATGCTGGAGCACTTGTGGAGTGCTGGTAACATGGGCTGTATACATATGGGGGGGGAACAGCAGGGTATATGAGGTTAGCTCTGCAAGGTCAGGCAGCAACGCTGCTAGTGCACAGTGAAATTAATCTAGTGTGATCACTCTGCAGCCTTGGTTTTAAAGCCAAGGTACATTTTCTGAACATCTGTTTGGCCCAAAGTTTGTAAACCAAGCCTATCGGCATATAGAGTGGGGATGCACAGAATATAGCAAATTGCATTTCAGCCATTGCAAGCTACTGCAATGCTAGATGCCATGCAAACCTGATATTCGGTTTCCCAAAACCTGTTCCTTTCACTTGTCTGCTGCATTGTTTTGGACGATAGCACCACCCTATGTACCAAAACCAATAAATAAACATTGGTCAGGATTCACATTCTGTATTGCTGATGCAGAAAAGAGCACTTTTGAGCCTCTTGTGCTAAAGGGTAATGAGGCTGGTTTCAGGATTATATTGGAGAAATAGTATCCTAAATTACAGGATACTCCCATCCCCTGCTTACTGCTGTACTGGTTGACAGTCAACATTTTAGACAGAAATTTCCAAAAGGTATATATACAAATTTCCAAAATATACAGTATAATTAGAACAATGACTTATAGGGTTCTTGATAATGAAGATTTTTTTAATTATAACAAATATTCAAATCCATTGAGGGCTATATATTGCAGAGCTTATTGCATTTCAGGAACTTAACCGTCTTCAGGAGCAACATTTTCATAATCTGTAGGATATTAAGAGTAAAAAAATCATAAAGAGTTTATCACTAAATAGTTGTGTATTCTAGAATACACTATTAGATGAAAAATGTATTTGAATTACCTGAACATATGTCAAATAAGATGTTCTGTTAATCATTCATATAGTTGATTTCCAAACAAATGTAAATAATAATATATGGTAGTGACGCCTCTACCAGTGGAGGCGAAACTAGAGTTGAAACTCGTCTAGAAAGACGTCTGACGGTCCGAGATCCACCTACAGAAGTACTTGAGGATCATCCAATTACTTCTATCACTGTTTTGCAAATCACATGCCCTCCTTCCTCTTCTTTTTTTAGAAAGAAGAAAACAACAAGCAAAAAGTAACTTAAGATTGGCAAACAAGATTGTAACCACTTAGTGGTAAATATATCTAATAGTTACTTTTCTAAAAACGTATTGGACTCAATATAGGTCTTTCTTTTTCACCCACCCAGGGTAACAAGTTGTTTGAAGAGCATATTAACCCATTTAGATTAATTCGTAAACTGAGACTAACAGTCTTTTTTTACCTACAACCTATTGAAGAATTATCAACCACTTTTGACTATCTTGAATTGAGATCCAAGAGCACTTCTGACCCACACATTAACAACATGGCTATTAATATATATGAGAACAAAATGATTAATGATCTCGGATCTCAAAGCCATTTACTTCAGTAAGACCAAACAGTAAAACATTAGGAGACAGCAGACCCAAATGATTAATAGCTTAGCTGACAACAGAACCCAGCCAAAGAGGAACATTGCAAAAATAATAAAGCAACTTGGGCAGGACGATCATCCTCATTAAGGTGACCCGTCCATGCAGAGAGCTTGGGAGACCAGCTCACGTCGTCAGCTTTGCTGCCAGCTGTTGCAAGTACAGCTCATTGTTTTCCATATATAGCACCTGATGGTCCCTTGGCGACCCCAACCTCCAAGCACTGAATTTTCGAGGGCCTCAGTGAAAGCCTTCAAGATCCGCAGGCTGCCCAGTGGCCAGCATTAAAGGAAATATTTCTGACTTGGTGTCATTGATCTTATATTCCGAGTACTTTGTGAATCAATGGACGTCTTGCATAATAGGGCCCGAATTTCGATCTGGGTCGTGGAAAAACAAAAGCGAATTGCCGGCATATAGCAAGATGTTCTCTGCCGGTCAGGTTTTGTGGGGGGGGTGTCCATATATTCGTATCTATCTATGTCCATGAACATCCTGAACCAGCGCCACCAGCGGTTCAATCTTGAGTGCAAATAGGGGAGAAAGTGAGAAATCCTGCCAGGTGCCACACCTCACTGGTAAGGGTGCAGAGAGGGTATTGTTAGTGCAAACTCTAGTTAGCAGACTGGAGAAGAGGAACTGAACACACCGTAAAAAATAAGGGCCTACCCCAAAACGGCGAAGTACCTGAAAGAGGTATTGCCATGAGACGGAATGAAAGGCCTTCTCTGTGTCTAATGACGCCGCCACCGCAGCAGCACTTGGATTAATCTGAGATAACACGGAGAAAAGCTGACGCAAATTCAAGGCCATGGATCTCACAGGGATAAAGCCAGACTGGTCGGGGTGCACCAGCTAGCTGTGGCATAAATGGAAGCAGGCGTGTGGCCAGTACTTTAGTGAAGACTTTAGCGTCATTGTTAATTAATAACAAAGGCCTTTATGAGGCTGTGTTATTTGGGGGTCTGCAGGGCTTCAGCAGAATGTATATGCGCATGGACCAGGGAAGCTTGCCCCTCTCAAGAGATTCTTCCCACACCCGCAACTATCTCGAGACCAATTCTGTATGAAAGGTTTTGTAAAGCTCTATCCCCAAACCAACAACCCCTCTTCCCCCCTTTACCAGATGAGAGCCCTCAATGCTTTCTTCTACCTTAAGAGGCTGGTCTAATACTAAGGCATTCCCCCACCCCATTTTTTTTATTTTTATTATTTGTATTTGTAAAGCGCACGAGCAGCCCGCAGGCATCGAGGCGCTGTTGCAAAGATTGTCTTATATGAACATATTTATCTTAGTTACGCAGATATAATTCGCTCTTGGTTACATTGAGCTTGAAAAACAGTGTTGCCTTAGTTACAAGTGGAGAAATTGGTACAGGAGAATGCAATGACAACTCAGGCAGACAAATGCAAGCCAAGTACTGGGTGGTCTAGCCCTCAGACATTGGGACTCATCACAAGTCCGGCGGTAACCCTTAAAAGTGGCAGTAACGGAATTAGTTCTCAGCTGTATCATGAGACGGCGCAAATCCCGCCGACTGTAAAATCACGGCAGGCGCAATTACAGCCGGCGCTATTACAGCCGGCGCTATTACAGCCGGCCACACGAGGCACAAGCACAGCTGCATCACAAGTCCATGTTCTGCGGTATTAGTGGGTACAGGGGGGTGGAGAGGAGGAGAGCAGCCAAAGCAAGGCGTGCCCCGTTCCACAGGATCAGGCCCTCACCCTGGACCCTCACTGACAGCCAGTTGGTCAACCTGTACTGCCTCAACAGGAAGACCATAATAGAGCTGCTTACCACAATACAGGATGACATAGGGAGCAGAATCAACATCTGGACAGCTGTGCCTCCATTGCTGAAACTAGTGTCCGTCCTGCAAGTCCTTTGAACTGGTACCTTCCAGCACTCTGTGGCCATGATGCATGGCATGGCACAGGCCACATTCTGTGCAGTGCTGGCCTAGGTGCTTGAAAGCCCTCTTGCGGCAAGTGCAACGCCGCATCTCACTGCCTACCACCCCAGCCCAGATCAATGCCATGAAGGCATTGTCCTATGCCATTGACCAAATGTGATTGTTGCCCTGGACTGTACCCATGTTGCGCTGGTGGCCCCCAGGCCCACAAAGCAGTGTACCAAAACCGCAAGCACTACCACTCCCTGAACGTGCAGGTGACCTGCAACCCCAAACCTCATCATCACCCACTGCTGTGCCCGCTACCCTGGTTACACCCATGATGCCATGGTCCTATGGAACAGCACACTGCCAGGATACTTGAAGAGGCACAGAGGACAACCAACCTGGATAGTGGGTGAGTAGAAAAGCCAGCACACATGCCCAATTGGGCGATAGGGGGGTTCGAATGACCACACAAAGCATGGCATGACAAGGGAAAGCGAAATCCGCACTTGACCACCTCCCGCACCAACGTCGGTACAGACCAGGGAGCATGCACATGTCGGACTTACCTGCATGCAGAAGCAGTAGTACACATAGTATCAACCAAATACACCAACATGGCTACAGGTACCACAATGCAACATGCACCTACCAAAGCAATGCTGGCAAATGGCCAAATTGCCTCACAGAACAACATCCCTGCCAGTACCATGACCATGCACTCATGTGCGGCCAGCCCACAATGCCCACCCGTTGCCACCAGGCGCCCAGGGAGAGTCCATGGGGAACCAAGCATGCCACATGCACGGTTTAAATACACAGCCACATGACAGCCACCTTGTTCGCTTCACATGTCACCAACAGACACCTTACGTAACATATATTGCAAGGGAACAGGGTGCATACTAAGCACAAACAATGCATGGCACAAGTGACTATGCATGCACAGACATAGAATAGACACATGCAGTGAAATGAAGGTCCATCTACATACACAATATCCAGTCAATGGACTACTTGTGCAAGTCCACCCCCAAACCATACACCAGGACTAATGCCTGTGCCTCCCCCATGCAGGGGACTCCAGATACCCACAGCTGCCCTGGCTAATGACTCCTGTGCATGATCCACAAACATTGCAAGCGAATGGCAACAACCATGCTCACAGCATGACCTGTGTGTGCATTGCGCGTACCTTCGACCTCCTGAAGACACGTTTCCGCTACGTTGACCAGTGGAGCTCTGATGCACGCTCCAGAGAACGTGGCAAATTATGCTTGTGTGTGCAGTGTTGCATAATATCTGTCAGAAGAGAAATGTTCTGCTACCACCTGACATGGACATGCCACCCCCAGAGGATGAGGATGCAGTCCCTATGGCAGAGGCAAATATACGCAGTGCCAGAGATGAAGTGAGGGATGGGAATGGGAGAATGGCACGCTAGGGACTGATGGACAATTTCTTTGGCACAAGCCATGCACCACTGTGTGACACCACCCCAATCAAACACGACAATGACTCAATCAGGGTCATCCTCGCATTGATGAATTTTAATGTTTTTTATGGAATTAAGTGCCCCAACTATCCCAGCCCCCCACCAACACCCCATCACACTATCCCCCTACCAACACACCACCACACTTTCCCCCTTTCCCACTCCCCAACATCCCATCACACCATCCCCCCTTCCCTCCACCAACACCACATCATACTATCCCCCTCTGCTGGACCCTGGTGTGGGTGAGGGGCACGGCACTGGCCCAGGGCTATGTTCAGGGGAGCCATAAGACAGAGTGTCGACATCCAGCTCTGGTGACCGTGTGTGCTGGCGGCATGAATTGCTCTCTGGGGAGCGTTGGCGCTGGTGGCGTGGAGGCTCTCTGGTGAGCGCTGGTCGTTAAGTATTTCAGTCAGCCAATACACCCTGGTCTCGGCCTAGTATGCAGTGCACAAATAAAATACTTATTTTATAATGTCTATAGGTTCAATATTCTGAGTGATATACCACTCATATCATACCCCTTCTCAAAATACCCCCAGGTCACAATGGACCGGGAATCAGACTGGTTGATAAAGGTAATATTTATTTATTTATTTAAAATTCAGATCACTCATACTTAGTAATAGGGAGCAGCAATCACCAATGTGGTGACAATAACAGATAGAAAGGTATGTAAGGCAGGTATATTCACTTTTAGCAACACAGAATATACAATATCAGAGAAAAGAACACTTTTGGCTTGTTTGAAAAGATAGCACTTATGTTAGGACTTCCCCCTTCAAAATTCCTTAACCCACAAATAAGCAATTCTAAACAGATGTGAGTAAGCAGCAGATGGTCGGGAATAAAGAACAGTGTACAGAATTTTCATACAACCTTCCCTCCCCATACAAGAGAGAAAAGCGGATTTGAAATCTTACACTTTTAAAATGACATTTGAAAATGGCTTAGCAAAACAATGAAAAGTGTGCAAAAATCCTTAAATCAATATACATTTCTATGGGAGCAACATATACAAGATGCTAACTATCATGAGCTCTAGTTTGAGCAAAAGCAAACACTTTAAATCTTAATAGAAGTTTGGAAATAATTGAAAACAACAATCACACGTGTAAAACTTTGCAGAAATGCGAATTCCCGCCTAAAATTCACTAAACAGTTTTTAAGAAAAATGGGTGAATTATACTGATTCTTAGTGCGGTTTTTGTGTTGGGATGTAGCTACAGGTCTTATATATTAAGTCAGAGTTGAAATGAAGGCTCTGTGGATGATATGCAATGTTGAATGAGGGGTGTTTTTTGAAATAAAGGCGCGAAAAATAAAACGGAAATCAACTTTCACACTGATAGTTTATTCTACACTAGGGTATTCAGGCTAGGTTACCAGTTTGAAACACAATAAGCTCTAGAGTTGATCCGCGGTACCAACCCCAGCACCTCTGTGTCCGCCCTGGCTGACTCAGCCCGAAACCCGAGGGAGGATTTAAGGGTTTGGGATTTCACAAGGCAAAATTATTTAAATTAGTTTAGCACTAGCGCAAAGAATCAAGGCAAGGTTTCAAGAATGGTTGTGATAATGTTAAAAATTCTTAAGGTAAGGATAGGATGAAATAGAGATTGGGATGGAACAAAACAAGGGAAGGTATGCTATGATTTTCTATGCTTCCTATTAATACTTGAAGTCCACTTTTATTTAGGATTTGGACCGTCAAGGGTTTTGGTCATCACACGGATCAGGTCTAACCAAGGACAGCAGGGCACGTCTGGCGGAATAGGGTCAGCTGGGCGGTTCTGGTCGCTGGATTGGACTACCTGGACTGGAGACTGCACTTGATTACACTGGTTACTGGAGACGGGAGATAAGTGTGATGGTGAGTTTCAGCAGGCAAGCATTTAGTAGTAGCAAGCCAGACTGAAAAGAAATGCTTCCCTTGGATTTTTGGGATTGCTTCAGAATTTGGGCTTAGCTGAAAAAGGAGTTCAGCAATGCTGAGGCCTTAGCTTGGTAAATAACATTAGCAATCCGGAACAAAGATGGAGAATTGAGGCACAGGGCGCCACGCAGAAATCAGGATGAAGTCAGGAATCGGTGTCTTGTGTGCTGTGAGGTTCCCTTATTTATCATGCCAAATTACATCACTAAATTATACGACAGGGGCAGTCCTCCAACCCACACCCATGATGCTAAGATTGGGCAAGAGCATAGTCTCTTCCTTGCTTTTCGCTCATTGGATGACAGAAAGGAATGTCATGTTTTATGAGATGATCTTCACAATGTCTAGGGACCTCCCCCAGCTCCTAGAACCAAAATCTCATTTTCCCACAAATACATATATATGTAGTTATGACCTCTAAGAAAATCAGATGCACATGTTACATATCTCATGGGTCCCATTTCAATCCAAGTCCCAAATATGTGAGATCTGGTTTTGCCTTTCTGTTGCATTTTGGCAATTTCAACCATGAAAGATTTGGCCTAAAATGTCCCAATTTTGTACATGGATGCACGTTTACCCCTAGGACATGTGCACAAAATGTCACATGGTAATTTCAATACTTTGCCCACAAACGGTTATTCTTCACAACTTCTGTTCCTTATGTAGTACAGTGTTCAATTACGTCTTCAAAGAAAGAACATAAAATTAGAGTTAAAACTACCAACTTGGAGATTTGTCCTGATTCTTGTGGCAAAGTTACATGTCTTTAAAGTTAAATTACAAATATGCATTTAAACACCAAATTGTCCTTAGCAGTTTTTTTTTCTTTTCTTTCAACTGGCAGTAGCTGTCAAATTCCTTTGAACAGTGTTAATTGAACTTTCCTGCCTCTCCCACTTGAAGGGCGAGTGTCTTATCCTTCAATTGGGCCTCATTACAAGGATGGAGGTAACCATGCTGCTTTTAGTGGCATGGCTACCCCCATACCGGGTCCGGGTTCCTTGAATGAGGAATTACCGGGCCATTCCGACCTTGCAGGGCCCGGTAATTCCTCATTCAAGGAACCCGGACCCGGTACATCCCCATTCCCATTCGAGCCCCCATAGGGCTCAATGGGAATGAGGATGATGCTAACAACGGACCCGTTAATAACGGGCCCGTTGTTAGCATCCTGGTCTGCTTGCGGGTCCCGCTAAGGATGCCTGTAAAACCAGGCGTCCTTAGCGGGTTCCCGCAAGCAGACCTCATAATGGGGCGGTAAGGGGTTAACGGCTTCGGCACCTTTACCAACGCCGTTAACCCCTTACCGCATTCCTCGTAATGAGGCCCATTGTTTTAGCCTGTGTTAGGGAGAATTCTCATCTATGGCTAATTTCCCTCACCTAGTGAGTGCCCCAGCAGCTTTGGTGGACTTCTGGAGTTTATTTTTTTCAACTTGGTAAGAATGAGAGCTTTTCCCCCACTCTTACCTGTATTTTGCAATGTGTTTCTCTCTGTTTTTTTGTGATTGTGGACTCTGAAGCACACCACTTCAGCTGCCCCCTTCGTTTTGTGTGTCACACAGCACCTTCAGTGCCGTGGCACAGGGTTGTCTTTAAGACTTCTCTCGACTCCATTTCTGAGGCGACTACTGTCCCCCAGAAAAGGGTAAAGTTACCATTAACTTTACTTAGTCAATCTACCACAGATCCAGCACACCCCATCTTCCATGGAGTACTGGAAAGGGGTAGCTCGTATCCCTTTTTATCTGTACCTCCTAGAGCATTGTTTCGCTCTTTTAACATTTAGGGCCTCATTCCGGGTTTGGAGCTAACCATGGAGTAATTAGCTCCATGTGTGCCTCCGAAACCGTCCCAAATCCGGCATGGTGAATGGAGTAGGTACATGTCCATTCCAGGGTTGGAGGGACCGGTAATTCCCCATTCACCTTTTGCCCTTCCCCATTCACATTTCTGCCCCATAGGGCTCAAAGAGAATGGGGAAGGAGGTAATTACGGCACCGTAAATTATGGTAACGTAATTACCTCCGAAGTACCTTTGCGGGTCCCGTACTTAACTCCTGCAAAGAGCAGGAGGTAAGGAAGGACCCGCAAAGGGAACTGGGAATTGGGCGGTAAGGATTTTACAGCACCGGTCTCGTTACCGGTGCCCGTTAACCCTTACCGCCCAACCCGGAATGAGGCCCTTAGACTTGGCTGGTGGCAGTGGTATCTACCCTAACTTTTCTACCGCGATTATATTAGATAAACGTGGTACTGTTCTTGGCTATTATACTAGCCTCGAACAAAAACCCGCTTGACCAAATCGTCTTTCTTTTGGCTCCGGTTGGGTTTATTCACCATTTCTTTTTATTAAAGTCCTTCTTGTGTTTTACTTTGCACGGCAAACTAGGTTCGCCTTCTTTGTTCACTGTCTTTTGGCGGGCTTCTGCTCAGAAGCCCTTCTCAAGACGCCTGGGTGTCTAGGTGGGCTGAATGTGAGGGAGGGGTGTAGTAACCCCCTGCACAGGGTATTCTATGAAACCCAAGTCGCACTTTGTCATGATTGGCCAGGGTAGTTGTCCGGGCTGGACAACCCCCCTGCTGGGTGATTAACAGCCAGACTGTGTCAATGGGTTTTTTTCCGCATAAAAGGCAGGTCTCTTGGGCTAGAAGTCAGAGAGTCGCCACTTGAACTACAAGGAACCGAAGAGAAGCAGAGAGAACGACGGCTGCTGCAACTACCCCGTCCCGGTGAAGCCCTGCTGCAGTCCTGAGCTATCTTCCCTTCAACGACTTAGAGAAGATCTAGTCCGGAGTCTTCTTCCCTTGAGCCTGGTGGGGATAACCAGCTCATCTTCTACAGCCAGAGGATCCTTTTCCTTGGTCGAAATCGCTGCACACTGCTGTAGTGGTCCGGATAGCCACCTGAAGAGCCTCTCCTGTTTTTAAGGAGCGCACCTTTTATTCCTTGTCGCTGCTGCTGGCTTCATCCCTGTGTGGTGCAGACCCCCTTCAAACGTCCTCCTTCACAACGAAGCTCCACGAATCGTGGTTCTGCGGTACAACAACTGCCAGGCCACCAGCTGCACCATTGGAACAAGGTACTGTGTTCTGTTAAGGAAACTGGGTGAACCCCTTTTTTGTCATTTCCCAGGCTTGCCCTTGTCTTCCCTCCTTCTTATAACTTTTGCTTCCGAACATTGACAATATCGAAGTACTTTTGGCTACGTTCAATCGTGAACTGTTTGACCGTGTGATCTTCGGCAACTGGCTCCGGCCCTTTGACTTTTGAACTCCTGTCTTTGAGCGTTTCTTGATTCTGCCTGCCTAACCAAAATATTGCCTGTGATTTTTGTCCCCAACTCCCTCTGGGTATCTCAAGTGCTAAGTTTATTTTTGCCCCGGTAGCATTTCATGTCACGGATACGCATTTGTTTAGTAGACCGAACTGTCAAAAAGTGATCGCAATCGTATTCGCGGTAACGTGTTTTGTTCGTAACACTGGTCCATTCAAACACAGGGGACTTACCTTGAGAATTACTGTACAAAGTTAATTGGTTAGTTGTGGTATATTTAATGTGTGGTTTTTATTTAAGTTTAATAGAAGTGTTGTGTTTATAATGAATGGTTAAAACATAAATGTACTTATATTTTTTACCTGAAACCTTGAGTCAGTGTTTGCTTGAGTCACAGTAATTGTGGTCCCTTTGGGTAATCTCTGCTACTGCTCATATACTCTTGAGATGAGTCTGGCTGCTCCGCCACTATTACCACTCTGACATAGTATTGCAGGCTTGTACTAAAGGTAAAACTTGTATTGCCACCTGTGGTCTTAATCGTGTGTAGTGGTCCCTAAGGGCACTGCACAGGACTCTGCCTAACAGCCTGGGGCAAAGACGAATGTCTAATGAAGTCTTTGTCCTGGGATTCAAAGCCCCGATGCTCTCAATTAGCATTTCCTGTTCCAGCAGCGGAAGTGTCATCCTTTCTCAGGGTCAGCACTGACAGAGCAAGTTTTTTTAATATAGTTTATTTAACTCAGACTGAATTTAGCTTTCAGTTTCACCTTTTTAAATCTTTCCTTTAAACATATAAAATTAAAACAGTTTATAAGTTTGTCTTTACCATTACAAGTCCTTTTACAATTCTAAGTAATCAAGCCTTGACACAATAATGTACTTTTAAAATAGGCGATTTTCCCCTTCATTCATGAAAAGGCACATTTAACTTATTTCTTTTAAATTCGGTTTTCCTCTGCAGCAAATACTCATTTCAGTCAGCTCAGTCCTTCCCTTGAGTGCTGGAATGGTTTGCAGCATGGATACATGTATCATGCCTTTGTTTAGAGTCTCTCTCTGCACAGCTGATTCTGATACTTGTTGCAAAGTTTTAGCCGTGTCCCCCCCCCCCCCATCCCTCCCTCATCCCGTGGAAAAATAAATGCACAATCCCTGGTTTGCTTTTCAAAGGATACTGTTGCCAGAAGCTGTCATTCAATTTGGCCCGGTTCCTCTGAGCCACAATGGATGATCATGAGCATTTCAGGCCTTTTTCATCATAGTGGCCTATGAGAAATCAATGGATTTAGTGCAAAACAGCACTTTGAAGGTTGAAAGATCACATTTTTAAAAGAGGCATTTGGGTTTTCAGCACAATGGTGCTGTTTCGTTCACTTTGCTCCATGTTGACTGTGGCAGGGCCCACTGGTATGCTCCTGCAGTGAGGACTCTGTTTTCACCCCACCTGAACTGTGTGTGGTAGGGTGTGCAGCCTTTTTCTGGTTGTGACACAAACACAGTTTTAAAGATTTTGGCGCGCACAGGAGTCAACGTGGTAATTTTGGGCTGTTTCTTTCACCATCGCAGTAAAGTAATGTAGTGAGGCACATTGGAGTGGGTCAAAATATCCCACATGGTGTCTGGCCCTTTGGCAGGTGGTGACACAGGGCTGATCTCCTCCTGTGGCTCCTCAGTCGCCCTGCCAGCAGGTGTGGCCTCAGTGTCTCTGCGTACGGCTGTGGGTGAGCCTGCAGTGTTCCCTGTGCTGCTCCTGGTGGCCTGTGGCATGGGCGTTGCCTTGGCCCTGATCTGCTGCGCGGCCTTGCCCGCCAGGACATCTGCCTTGGTGTGGCTTGTGTCGGCCTTTGCGGGGTGGTGGTGGCAGTGATGGCAGACTTTGAATGCTTGGATGCGCTGCTCCCTGATGAGCCTGCATCCTCCTCCGATTCCTCTGGCGATGCGCGAGAGCCTGTAGGGGGCATGGGAAATGTTATCACGCATGGTTCCCCCATGTGTGCTGGCATGCAAGCCACAAATGCTAGGGTACAGAGTGTGACCCTGCACATACGGGCAAATGAGCATGGTTGGTGATGGGAGGGTGCATGTGGGATGTGGGCCAGCATCATGGGGTTGCTTGTAACGATAGGTGTCTGACCTACGGCCTGTTGGTCTTTAGGCTGTGTGTGGGTAGGCCAGGGTGTCCATGCTGGGGTAACTTACGTATGGCATGCATGGTTTGTATGGTTTTTTGTGTCCTGTCTGCCATGCAGAAATAGGGCAGGTCTACTGGGGCCGCAACATTCTGGTGACACTGCTGCACGGTGTTGTGGTTGCTCACGCACCTCAATCCCGCTGACACAGGGTGTCCCAGTAGGGTTGTGGTGCCCATGGCATTAGTTCAGTTAACTTACTTGACCTTCCTGCTGCTGTGACGCTCAGGAGTGCCATTGATAACCTGCCCCATGGCTGCTGTGGAGGGTGGCTGATGTGCCACCCCATCTCACTGCCCTGTTTGGAGGCCCAGCTTCTGGGTCTGCTCATTTGTGTCCTTGTCCACTGGAACATCTTGTGCTGGGCTATCATTTGTGCATGCATTTGTTTGGGAGTGGGGAGTTCACTCACCTCCTGGTTGCTGGCACCTGCCTCTGTACTGCTGACTCTATTTATCCCCTCGAGGTCCAGCACTGTGCTACATTTCTCCTCCTAGGCGATGAGGACCAGTTTCTCAACAGTGCCTCCTCCTGTTGCCAGGGACTCCTGGCGGTGTTGGGGCAATAGTCCCCGCACCCTGACCCACAGGTTGTTCCACAGCTTGCGGCAGTCCTCTCCATCACGGGGTACACTTGAGACTGCTGTCACCTTCTGGGTGATGGAATTCCAGATGGCGGTCCGGCGCTGCCCACTGTTGTCGCGTTGGTGACTGCCATAGAGTTCCTCGCAGCGGGAAGTTACCTCATCTGTAAGGACCACCAACTCCCCATCGCTAAATTTGGGTCTCCGCAGGTGATGATCGGCCACCTTGCCTCTTATCCTCTCCTGAGACATTTTTGCCGCTTACCAGGACCTGATGGCTGCAGGAAGCAGAGATATTTAATGGATTGTGTTTTTCAAAATGGCTGTCGCGATGCTTCCCGTTCTGGTGGTGACGCAATTTCTGTTGGCGCTAGTAACACTGGTATTGCCAGAAGTAGCATTATTTTCACTGTTTTCTTGGCGGCAGCCCTTGTTTTCACGCAGTTACCGCCAGGCTCTAATAGCATTGCTGCCAGAGTCGGGGGTGCGTTCACAAACCCTTCATTAAGGGTGAAGAACTCTGCAACATTTGTGTGTACAGATTGAACAATGTTTCTGTCCAGCAACATAGCCAGAGCCATTCTCCAGAGAGGGTGAGGTCTTGGGATATCCTCAAACAGCAACAGCAGCATCAACTGTGAATGGCCAGACAATGTACAGGGGGTGTATGGTGCAGCTTTTGACCATCAACATCAAGCCAGGGGAGATCAGCCAAAAATCTATCCGTAAACCAGAATCATATACTGAGGAGTAATATGTGTATTCCCTGTCTTGTGGGTGTATGTGACGCCAGGCATCTACAAATCGCAGTATCAACTCCTGCAAAGTCTGCACAGCCCTAGATGTAGCCCTGAGAACTTCTGCCGTCCTGTCCAGGCGAGAGTCTAGAATTTTGTTAAAGTCCCCTCCCCCATATTATCATGGCCCCCTTAGTGCCAATTAGCTCATGTGACACCTGTGGGTAGAATTCAGTCATCCAGGTTCGGGCCATACGTATTGATAAGGATAAACAGTTGCTCTGCCAGCGATCCACAGACTATAACATAGTGACCCATTGAGTCTGCCACACTCCTAGCGACCCTAAATCCTAAAGAGTGGTGTATAAGCGTCGGTACCCCCCTGGATTTTGAAGAGTAATCTGTGTAGTACCGCAAAGGCCCCCATCTGCTTGCAAAGGCGTCATGAAGTCTCCCCAACGTGTGGGTTTCTTGCAACGTAATTATTTTAGGGCCATATCGCTCTATAGGCGAGAGAACCTTACAGGCCTTAACCGGATTGTTCAACCCCCGGATGTTCCATATGAAAAGTGGCAGCGGGAAACCTTGCCTGCCCCCTCCACTACCTGTCACTTCCCCAAATTGGGACAAAAGCCTCCTGGAACAACCGCATCACCCCGCACCCAACTGCCCACAACATGACTGTCATAAACTTTAAACCCATTCCCCCAACCCAACCACCCGCACCATCCACCACAACTTAATAGTGTAACCCAAATAACCCTGCATGAGCAAACCCATGGAGCACATTGTGAACATCAGCCAGAACTGTAGTTGTAGTTGTGCGGCACAGCAGTAGGCCAACATTAAGAATCGTGTACAACAGCATCAAACACTGCCACGCATATGTCAATCCCCTGATGTAACCTGCGCAGCCATCAAGGCCTGATCCTTCCGACCGGAGTTGGGCCCTCGATCCACCGGAACCGGTATGGACCTCTCAATGTATGCCGCTGCCGCGTCCTTAGGATTAAAAAAAGTGCGCTCTGCCCCCATGCTGAATCCTCAGCTTGGCCAGATACATCATGGCATATTGGACCTGTCTGTCCCGCAGCAGGCCCTTCACCTGATTGAAAGTCCTTCTCGCTGCCTGAACTCCAGCCGAATAAATCAGGGTAGATGTAAATCCACACTGAATCATGTTGAGGAGTTCCGTTTTCCCCTGCCACCTTAAGGACTTGGTCACAATCACGCTAATTTAGTAAGTTTGGCGATAATTGTGTTGAGGGGGCTCCAGCTTCGGGGTCAACAAACAGTGCACCCTCTCAATCAGGAACTGTGCCGAAAACTGCGCCTCTCCAAAAATGGACTGCAGAATATTTTCCACCAACAGCTCCATTGGACCCCAAACAGCCTTCTCAGGAACCCCCACTATTCTGATGTTGTTTCGGCAGGAACGTCATTCCAGATCCTCACACTTTGAGCACACTGCCCTGAGCTCCTTCATGAATGCTTCAAGATCCTGGTTGTGCCTCCCCACTGTGTCCTCCAAATCACTTACAGGCGTTTCAGGAGCAGTAATACATCCACTTTCCTTATCAAGTTTTGTCTTAAGGGATTGAATAGTGCATATAATGTCATCCAACAGTGTTAACAGGCTCAAAGCCTGCTTGCATTGCCATCATGTAGGGGTTCAAATTGGGTGGGGGGCCCCCAACGATGCTCTCCATTTGAGAGTCGCCAGGCACAACCTCCCTACTGGGAGTACTTTTGTAAGAGTCCATAGGGCCCTTTTTACCTTTTCCACTGCTGCGCGCCATCGGGGCAGAGGCCGATGGAGAGACAGGCTGAGCTGAGGCATATTTATAGCAGGTTTTATCTAATACAGCACTATACCCCAGCGTGCAGCACATTGAACAGGGCTCAGGTTGCAGTCAAATAGTGGCTCCCTCCAGGCCAGAAACAATGCATGTCCATTATAGGTGGGAGACCAGCCCGGCCCCTCCTTCAGTATGCAGGGCCAACAGGGAAGACATACAGACCACAGGGGTAGCACACTCCTCTTCTCCCCGTGATCAATATACCAGCTGGTGTCAGAAGCGAGCAGATCACTCGGAAAATTCCCTCACAGAGGAACGTTGCTCTGGAATGCATCTTCAGGGTCCCTCTGGCATATCCGTTAGCGTTGCAGGAGTCCTCCAATAATGCAAGCCTCACCCGCTCGCCCACTGGCCTCGCCGCTCCACAGGCAATATGGTGGCTGCGCCGCCTCCTGTTGGCAACAGCTAATGACAGGCTCATCCGCCATGCTATGGACTCTGTATCAGCCAAGCCCAAGTCAGATGGAAGTAAGCGAGGCCAGCTCCTCCGGTAGCCGCCCCCACCTTCACTCCACTCACTGCTGTCGCAAAGGGGCAAAGCGGGCTCCACGCAGCAAAATCATCCGGCACGGATTCCCGCCGATGTAAGAGGAATCCCAGCTCGAAACTGCACACAGTTGATGCCCGCAGCGTGGCTGTCCAGGTGGGTAAGCTACAGCTCCCCACTGTGCTAGTAGCAAAGGATATTTGTTGTTAAGTTTATACAAGATACAGAGCTGTCATCACAAGCAGCCATACTTGCTGCAGCTCAAAAGCACCCACGTATTGTCCTTTTATGAGAATGGGCTATATCTGCCCTTCATTTTGTTATATGTTTTGGAAAATTAATTTATTACTTGTTTAAATGAGGGACTTTCACACCATATGCTTCTACACACCGCTTCAACAGTCTACCCCTTCTCCTCTTTTTAGACACCTGTTCCCCTTTTTTCCACTTTTTATGCCTCATCTCAATGTACACAATGTACACAAATATGCTTTGTCGATTTTCTTTTTTCTCAGTGGGTCAAAATGCTGTTTTCTAAATGAAATTTGGAATTGGTGAGTATATTATCCCAGTTATTGTTTACTTTACATATCATTGCACTAGTAAAAACCAGAAAACCAATCCGCGTAATTAATAAGCATCCCCTGGCAGCAAAGATAGAGACGCACTTATTTTCTTACAGCTGTGTTGAAATGACCAGAGAAACTGGCAGCGTATCCGAATCCCAAAAATGTGACCCCTGATCACAGAAAACTCTTGCTTTTTATAGGATTTTACACAAAGAGCCTCATACAAAAAGTCAGTAAGATCCAAATGTTATGAATTTCCTAACAGAGCAAGCTCTGACCTTGGAGGGCATACCTTTACATCACCATGCAAGACCTGTACAATTCTGTTCAGCCTACTTGATGTGGACCACCTCCTTCAGTGGATCTTTCTATTACACTTAATGAGACCTTATCAGATGTCAAGCCTGTTCCGGCTCTCAGGTGGTAAAACACTTAATTGGTGATGTTTAACGCATCACTGGGCTTAACTGTGCCCCAAGGAACACCTTAACGTCATGCTCGTACAACCGTGTGGGTTTCTGCTTGTGTGGCAGCCAATCAAACTTGTCAACGTGCCATCCTGTCCAAACTTGTTTGAGGTTGCTGCGTCATCCTCCTAACCATGGCTGCAGTTTTGCCCTGTCCGTGACTCATGTAAGTCCATGGCCTCTCAGAAATAAAATACTGTGATCTGTGACACACTCTTGGGGGATCTACAGGCTTTTGATCATCTTCGTGTCTGAATGAAGCAAACTTTACAACCTTTCTGCATAAAAAGTAAATGTCCACACAGTGAACTAATTTACCAGCTTCATCTCCTGTTTTGAGATTATCTTCTTGGTGTATGACTTCAAATAAATTTACTTTTTATCTGTAGGATAATGTTTAATTGAATGAACCAAGGTCCAAGGGTCATTAGCATGTAACACAGCTAAGTATCTTGCAAATACTTTTGTGTCTTAGAGTGCAAGCAAGTGAACCACATGTTTTTTTGCTTAGGTGTGCTGTAACCAGTTCCCAATGGATTTATATATCTTGTGAAACACAGATGTATTACAAACAAGTGTCTAAACTATCATCGAACAACTAAAATACCCCCTGACTTGGAGTCTACCCATGTACAACTAATACCTCCTATTATGTATCGAAATACGTAGTAACCTGTTCTGACTGATTGGTGCCTGTAATTGATTGGTGCCTGTAATTTGCTGAACCATTCCGTATGGTGTAGAATCCACAATTTTGAACTTTTTAAAAATAATCTCTTTCAGTTCACACATACAGCGGCGAGGATGTGATATGCTATAATCAGTTTTCTGTGTTTATCGTTGGATATGGAGGATTTGGTGGCAAGAGGTCATCACATCATGTCAAGGTACTGTTTAACACTGCACATGATTATGTAACTAAACACGGCCACAGTCCCACCAACTCAAAGAAAGACTTTCTAGACATGAAGAGTTTTTCTAAAATGTAATTAATGGTTTCTATAATTGACAAGTTGACATTTTGTGGGACATTTTAGAAAGCATGTTGGAACCAACAGCCCGATGTTTGAGAAAAGTAACACTTTAAGGACCATTAGCGCCACATTTTGTATGTGTATGACTGTTTAATAATCTTCATCTTCAGTAAAAGCAGATGTCCATTTGCAGACTATCATTAACTAATATCTTCATTACTTTAAAAAGACAGCATTGATACTTATAAGATGTATTGCTTCCACAAATCCAGTACCTCCTCTCTTTGTCCTGCAACAGATACAAAGCACCACTGTTAATATATTCCACAAAAACGTGCTTAGTCATTTATGCCTACCAGGGTGCCAATGGGTGGATTTAGTGATGTGGGTAACTGCCAGTTTAGGAAAACAGTTCCTTTCATGCATTTCCTGAAAATCTTTACAATTACGACTTTGTTTTAATTTCACGTTAATGTGTTTTTAATGTTTTGCCTTCAGTGAGTGGACCCACTCAGACCCCTGTCAGCTATTTGATTCCAATGCACAAAGCCAGAAACCACTTCAACTTCCAGCACCCTATAATTTTAAAATGTCCCAGATGCCACTCTCATGGTTGGGGTAGGACTCATGAACGTGGCCATATCGGCAGCAATGTCCTGATGGATGAACGAGCAATGAAAACAAAGAACCTGACAAGTTCTAATGCCTGGTACCCAGGATGCTATCAGCAGGGACAGTGTCAGGCACAGAAACGGATCATCCTCGGCAGAAGAACAGGAGCATCTTTCTGGGTACGTTGCGTAAAGATGAGTGAGATTTGCTGGTGTGGCTTCTGATCAACAGATACGCCCCACCGTCTCGTGTTTACAGAAGACATTACCATCTCTTCACGTTCATGGAGAGCCATTGGGGGATCCCTGCCATCTGTGTAAGTAATAGTATTTAGTAAGGGTCAGCAGGAGATTGCAAATCTCATAGGTTGGCCCACTCCCCCCCCCAACCTCCTCTCTCCACATGCCGGTTCGCAGGCTAAGGCTATTCTGGTAGGCCTTTGCTTCCACCTCAACCTAACCTGATGAACCATAGATTGGTCCATACCGCTATTCAGTGAGTAACACACATGAGGGATTGAGAAGGGTTAGATTCCAGGGGCCCTTATACAACGGGAATAGTTTGTTATTGTTTTACAGCTTAAGGATGGATTCAGGCTGCCTTGGAATGTATGAGGTCAAAGTGAATGACAGAATGTTGGAATCTGTGTGTATGTATGAGAGAATGTTGTGTTGCTGGTGTTTCACCACAGGCAGTTGTAACTTGAAGCTGCAACAGCGCCTCAATGCCTACGGGAGGTTTGCAGACTTTACAAATTAAATAAATAAAATCGACCATGACGCTTCAGGTAAGTTTCGATATAACAGAAGATTATACCTATGCTAGGAAGACTTCCTTCAAGATGTGGACTGAGGGAGGAGTATTCCCCAGTATTGCCCGTTGGGTTTCACAGGAGTATTTTCCTCTTCCACTGTTCATGATGCTTTCACCTTGCTGTACCTTTCTTACCTCAGTAATCTGCTCTTTTTACCCTGCAAGACAATCAGGTGATGACCGATTGATCAGAACATTTAGATATCCTGTTCTAACATCCTGCTTTGGTGGCGGAATGTGCTGTAAACACATTAGACTGGGGATGAACGCACAAGGGTTCTCCCGGTGAAGTGTGTGCTGCTGAATTCACCTCCTGACGGCAGAATTGAGGAAGACCTGGTGCGCCGTGGCGGAGTGAGCAGCGCCAATTAAAATGGCCGCCAGCCAGTAATAACCTCCGAAGAGAACAGCAGTGGCGACATCCCTCCTTGAGGCCGGACGACAGCTAGAGACGAGGGCTTGGTCTCCCGGACCGCTTGTCTGCACTGGTGCTGACACACAACCCCTCTGCCGCTGCGACTGAGGACCCGAGCAGGTTCCATGCTGTCTTGCTGGGGAGCGTGACCCGACCTGCCCGAACTGTTGCGGACTGCCAGTAGCGCAATGGCGGTGGCCTGAGGGATACGACGGAATCATTTGAGGAAGATGGGAGAAGACAGCACCGCTGCAGGGGCCGGTGTTCGTGTGCGGCAACGGCTGCGCGGGCTGGTAAGCAGGGAGTCGCTGGACTTGGTCGTCCACGCTGCTAAAGAGGGCGGAAAATAAACACACGTGGCTCCATGGAATAGAAATGTGTGGCGAGGAGGGGCGCAACTACCAGATGTCCGGATACTTGCCCGGAATGAGAAGGCTGGAAACATAACGCACAGGAGCGAGGATACACAGGGGAAGGATCAGCTGAGAGGCGCCAAGGGAGCTGTGGACTCCCTAATGGTCCATCAGATGGTGGTGCGCCCCGGAAGAGGTTCGCCATGACAAGCAGACTAAATAAGGAAAGCAACGAGGAACAGTGGTAGGATGCGAGTGAGAAGTCACGCCTCAACAAGAACAGAAGGAGGAGACCTTCCCAATGCATCTAGATACGACGGCTGTGCTAACATCTAGTAGGGGAGCCTCTTACCTGCAGGGACCGGCATTGGGAAATCACTGTGGTATACTAACATCAGAACTGTGAATAAATGTGGCCGTGCTGTCCTGGTTGCTAGCATGATACTCTAACCTGTTTCCACGGAGTGATCTGTGAGTCGCTGGTGACGCTCTTTTTACACACCCATCCATCATAGGCAAAAGACACTGGTACTAGGATTCTTGGCTGTGCGGACTGGGTCTGTGGCCTAGAATAGTGAACAGTACACTGGCCCGATCTGGTGCTGTGGGGATACTGACCATGGAACCCCTGCTATCTACGACAAAGAACGGCTTTACATCCGACGTTGTGCCCGGTGCGCCTACTCAAACAAGACCTCTTCCTTCTCTGGGCTCTATGCGGCTTAGATAAGCATAATAGGATTCCGGGGGCGGTCCTGGGTCCGGAGCTAGGGAAACCAAGCACCAACGTCCGCTACACTAACATCGTTCCCTACTAACGCTCCGTTGCAACGCTGAGATCTGGCTGCCCCCATGATTGCTGGCACCCCACTCCTGCTTAAAATAAACCGAGTGACGGCACACTCTCAAGGACAATCTCATCATGGTCAAAGACATGGTCAAAGACCAGCTCAAAAAACCATCTACCCAAAGCAAAATGGAGCAATATGCAATGCCTCCAATGACTGCTCCCGCTGGGCAAGCATCGGCAAGCGACACGGTGGAGATGGAAAAAGCGATCTCTCTAAAAGAAGTCATGAATGCCATTGCTAACTCCCCCATCTCTATGGAAAAGAAGATGGATGGGATTAGTGCAGGTGTGTCCCTACCGCGCCACGACCTCCAGAAATTGTCCTTTCGTACAGGTAAAGCTGAACAACGGTTATCGGGGGCAGAGGAGGGCCTCCGCAACATGGATCAGCAAATGTCAAGGGTAATGGCACGCCTGAAGACGATGGAAGAACGGTGGACGAAGGAGAGAGGGCAAGTCGCGACGGAATAACGTCCGCATCCTGAGGCTGCCTGAGAAATCGGAGGGACCGAACATGGAACTATTTCTGGAACAATGGCTAGTGGACATGTTTGCACCCAAGATGTTCTGAAATGTCTTCTCTATCGAGCGGGTCCACCGCATGCCGACAGGACGACTTACTCCGGGCGCGTCACCATGCAAAAGTCATTTGGCAAATTATTGAATTATTGGGGCCATGAAACGCTACTTCAAATGGCCCGTGCCAGAGGATTGATTACGTGCAATGGATCCCTGATCGCTTTCTTTCCGGATTGCACCAGAGTGGTGCAACGCGCTAGACAATCCTTTGACCAACTCAAGAAGCGTTTACAGTCCCTAAATGTTAAATATGGCCTGCTGTTCCTGGCGCAATTGAAAATATACCATAAAGGCAATACAGTACACTTTACGGACCCTCGTGAGGCATGGAAATGGGCGGAACAGCACCTTGAGGGCGACTGGAAGCCGGACAGAAAAAAAACAAATAGACCTAGAGCTCACCCCGAAAGGCCGCCACTCGACCAACTGCCTCAGCCGCATGAACCAGAACGAACACCGCCCATGGACAATGACTAATAGAACAGATCAATAGACACTGGGATGTTGGCGTTGCTGGCCGAGGATGTGCCGGCTAATGGGTAAATTCCCTGACTAAAGGAGCGAAAGCGCAAAGGAACTCTTTTGATCTGTGTTCAAGCTGTGCGTCCCGGCGCACCCCCTCCCAAGTTTGACTAGTTGCATGGCCTGATTCCCCTTTTTTCCTCTACAATAGGCAACATAGGTTGTAAGTTTTCATTTGATTACTGATAGCCGACTGTTTTGGCTATCAGCAAGCTTTGGGCGACAAATGCTTCAAGTTGGGGAAGAGTATAGGGAGGGGGATAGGGGGATTTGTAGATTTAGTTTGTTTTCGAATCGACATGTTTGATGTAAACGAGCACTCACTTACCCGCACCACTACGTACACATTCAAGGCACTCTCCCCAGATCACTGGACAATCAGCTGCATATTAGGTTTCCAGAATTGGAATGGCTGTTGATAACGTAAAGTCCCTAAAGCGCCTCACATTGAATGTGAATGGTTTAGGCACAGGGATTAAGCGGTGTCTGGTGACACAGTTCCTTAATAGACACTCCCCACAACATTGCTCTGCTCACTGAAACACACCTAGCCGGCACAACATGCAATCTCTTTCGGCGCTCGAACTATCGTACATCAATAGAGGCAGGCTTCTCCATGGGGGGGTCTTGATTCTGATACACAAGAGGCTCTCTCTCACTCTGTCTCGGGTTGTGCAAGGCCCCAATGGCCGATTCATGTTGTTGCAGGGTGCACTGTGGAGTGAAACGTTAGCAATTCTCGCAATATATGCTCCTCCGTCACTTACCACAGCATTATTTGAGGACATAATACCCATAATCACAGCCCATTGAGCAGACCTCTGGGTTCTCAATGGGGACTTTAATGTTGTCATGGACGTGACGTTAGATCATATGCAGTTGCGTGGCAGAAACCCTGAAACACGCACAAAACTGGCCTCCTTCGCTTCGGCAGTGGGATTGAGTGATGTTTGGCGGGACCTTCACCCCTTAGAACGTGGATACTCCTACCACTCTGGGGTCCACGCCTCCCTCTTAAGGTTGGACTATTTATTTCTCCCAACGGTAGATGCACACAGAGTGGTCAAAGCAGCGCTGCTTCCCCGGGGAATCTCTGGTCACTTGCCCATGGTGATGGAACTGAGGACGAATATGGCAAAACCTCCTCCATCGTGGTGACTAAACAACTACTACCTTGGCTTCCCTGAGTTTGACCATATACGTGACACAACAACCACGTATTTCGAAATTAATAATGGTATGGTGGACAGCCAGGGAACGCTGTGGGAAGCATATAAATCGGTACTACGAGGAGAAATGCTCTCCTGGATATCGGCTCATAAAAAAAGCACACTGACAAAAAGTTATGTAGGCGCAGCAAGAGGTAACAGAACGGGAGACCGAACACATACTTACAGGGTCGCCCGCAACACATCGATCCCTTTTGAAAGCCAAAGAATGTCTCTGCAATGTTTCCTTAAATAACGCCAAACAGGCACACTCAGAAATGCGTACATAGATGTATGAATCTGGGGATAAAGCCAGCAAAATACTGGCCTGGCTGGAACGGAGGGACGAGGGAGATCAGAACTGCACGATCCCGGCTATTGCAATCGGACCGTGAAATTGCTGAGGGCTTTGCGGATTATTACGCAGCGCTATACACGCCCCCGGCCGGGTCAGTCAGTAAAACTATACTAGACGGCATTACACTTCCCTTTTTGACCATGAGACAGAAAACGCAACTGGATAAAGATATCATGGAATCCGAAATTGCAGCAGCCATCTCCCAATTGCAATCACGGAAGACTCCAGGCCCTAATGCTTTCCCATTGAAACATGTAAGAAACTTGTAGAGAACGAAGTGGCCACTCCTTTACTCAAAATGTTCCTCTACTGCAAAGAACGAGGGGTCCTCTCCCCGGACCTACGCAAAGCCAGTATATAGTAGTCATCCCAAAGCAGGGGAAGCCCCCAGAGCTGTGTAGCTCATACAGTCGAAGCTCAGATTAACTGTGAAACAAAAATCCTTACACAGGTACTCGCAGGCAGATTAAAAACAATGATCTTTTCGCTAATCTACCTGGACCAGTGAGGCTTTATGCTACACAGATCAACATGGATGAACATCCGCAGGTTGCACCTGATGCTGGAAAGAGCTCTGACTCTCCGGTAACCCCTTGCATTATTAGCTGTTGATTTTGAGAAGGATTTTGACTAAGTCTCATGGGAGAGCCTCTGGGAGATTATGCAGAGAATTGGATTTGGGGAGGCCTTCCTTGGTTGAGGTCAACTCCTATATGAGTCTCCAGTGGCTGAGGTCAGGGTTAATGGATGGCCCTCTAGGACCTTCCAATTGGGGTGGGGAACACGCCAGGGGTGCCCTCTATCCCCGTTGCTATTTGCGATGATTAATAAACCCCTAGCCATACTACTGCTCAGCACAAACTTGTGTATTGGATTTCATTGCCCCGAGGGTGCGTAGGATAAAGTCTCATTATATGCTGACAATCTATTGATGTACTGAGGCGATCCGGCTCACTCCTGTCCGGTGGTCACGAGAATACTAGAACAGTATAGGACATTCAGCGGGTTACACGTAAATTGGAATAAATCTATCTTTTCCCCGATTAAAGGTGGGACTCGGGCAGTTCCTCCACACTGTCCATACCGTATAGAACATGAACACTTCCGTTATTTGGGGATCGAAATAACATCAGACCTTTCAGAATATGTGACCCATAATCTGCATCCAATTACGGAGAGGTTAATCATAGATGTCCGGCACTGGGCATTACTTCCGCAGACCCTATTGGGTAGAGCTGCCCTAAAATGTTGGCTTTACCACGCTTCTTATACATCCTCCGGAATGCCCCTCTCTGAGAATCAGATCTGGCATTCCATAAAATAGAGGGTGTCCTTGGAGGTCTCCTGTGGGGAGGGGTCATCCACGAATTGCACTACAGACACTGCAGCTATCCATCTGGGAGGGTGGAATCAGCTTACCATGTCTTCAGTCATACCACGGTGGTTAATTTTTCACCAGAAAAAACCTTCTTCCCCTTTAAATTTAAAGGCGCACAGGGGCACGGCCCAGGGAGTTTGCGCTGCCCTGACTCTGCTCTCCGGTGCCACACTTCAGTCCCCTTTTCCGCGTCGACGGGAATGGGCTGAATTCACCAGCGCTCCTGGGTTTGGCTTCAGCCATTTAATTCCACGCACGGATACTTCTTCTCTTTTCTTTTTTTGTCTTTTCTATCGGGTAGTCGGTCCTCTGGCGTCAATCTCCTCTCCGGCGCATGCCGACTTCTACAGGGTTCAGCAGGTGTCCATCCTGACACAGGCTCTTCCCAACTTCGGACCCCCATGCCCTCTGCCTATGTTGCCTTGGCCCAGACCACGGTTGGCAATCATGTCCGGCGTGTGACTCACTGATCTCGAAGGCGCTGCAGAACAGACTAGCCAGGTGGAGGGAGCTCTTCCAGAAGTCACCGCCAGAGGATCTCAAGAACTTCGTGAAGCATCGTCCCAGGTCCAAGGTACGGCCGATATTTTCCAGCAAGGGAGACTCCTTCCCAGGGACTCACCCGCGCGGGAGGGACCGGCCAGGTCCTTCCACCGGCACGTGCACAGAGGCTGCTACAGCTACCAGCCTTCGGGTCGAGGGGTCCTCGGATCCTCCCGGAAGGTCTTGTACTGGGCCTACTCCTGAGGGGCTACGCCCTAACACCGGCAATACGTCCAAGGGGCTATGCCCTAATACCAGCAATACGTCCGAGGGGGCGCCTAAACGCAGCTCTACTGACCCCCGGATCGAGGGTGTCACAACTACCAGGCTGAGATCCGATGAGCAGTGTAGGCCTCGTGATCCACACACGAGAGTCTTGGACGAGGCCGGACCCAGCAGGCTGTGCAACACGTCGCAGGCACGTGGCAGGCGGCTCGACAAAATGACAGCCGCGCCAGACAGGAGTACCCGTCCGACACCATTCAACGAATTCGGCAAAGAACGAGTGTTAAGGTGGGACTGGTCACAACCAGGTACATGGCCTACAGTCTACCCTTCATATGCCCAGGGCAACTTTCCCATGCATCCATACGGACTGGGTACGCAGTGGCTCCAGCAGTCCCCTGCTACCCCATCAGTACACCCTGCCACCTCTTCGACCAGTGAGGAGGTGCTCTTCAGCAAATTCCTCGGCCTCATGAGGTCTCCTCAGATGGGGGTTATCATCAAGGACGCAGTCAGGGAAGTCCTCCCCTAGCTAGCGGCACCACAGATACCTCCATCGGGCTCCCTGACCCCAGTGCAGCCGCCTCCTCAGGCTCCACAGCCAACTTCACAACCTCCGCCACCTCCTCAGCCTCCGGCTACGGTCTCTGTACCCCAGCCTCCGGCTCCATCTACCCATCCTCCTCCAAGATCCTCCGGATCCGCAGGACACGGATGAGGAGGAGGATCCGGACACGACATCCTAAGCCAGGGCCTTCCATGAACATTTTGCTGGCCTGGCGGAATACCTAGGCCTCCCTCAGCCTGAGGTCGAACAGCCGGCAGAGGGGGTTCTGACTGAAATCCTCACAAGACGCCCCTCTGCCAGCACAGGATTCCACTGCAACCCAATGTGGCCAAGAAGGGTTGGCTCAAGCCCCTCAGTCCTGCTGGTCAACCGACGCCTGGGCGTCAATTACAGGTAGATGGAGGGGGACACACTCTTGCTCTCGACCCATCCTCAGCCACACTCCTCGGTGATCGCTGCGGCGTCACTTTACTCCAAGCCTCAGTCGTCATCAGCCTCCTCCTCTGCGGCGCTGCTAGGCAAGGAGGAGAAGATCTTGGAGACTTACAGAAGATCTACTCCAACGCCTCCTTGCACCTGCGCCATGCTGGCTGCCGCCAACCAACGGTTATGGCGGGAAATTGCAGACTTCCTCCCTGAACTCCCCTCCCAATGCCAATCACGCTTCAAGGCGGGGCTAGCGGAGGCCAAGCTTGTGGCGCATGACCTCATGGAATCCACAGTGGGGCATATCGATACCTCGGGCTGTGCCATCTGCATTGCCACGGACATGAGGTGCACAGCCTGGCTCCGGGTGGCGAAATTCAACCCGGACTTCCAGGAGAGCAGTCTAGATCTACCGTTCGAGAGGGGGGTGGGCTCTCCCACTCCTCTACGGATGAAGAGCTGGACAAAAAGAAGAACAGCTCGCAAGCGGCAAAGTCATTTTCCATTCTTACAAAGACCACGCCCAAATCTTACACCCAATCTCAGCCGAGCTCAGAGAAGGGTCGTACATATGGAGGGTTCCGTGGCTTCCAGGAACGCAGATCCAGGCACCCGGACCGCTCGCCATCTCAGAACCGGCGCAAACAACGAAAAGGAGGGGTGGGGGTAAGATCTTTTTCCAGTCCCCCTCCCTCCTCAGCTTCAGCCTCTGAGGGAAAGAAGGCATGACACGCCCCTTCGGATCCAGGTGTCTCCGGTGGGGGGCAGGCTTGCTCTCCATGCACATTTCTGGTGCCAGAATTTCGCCGACCACTGGATCCTCTCCGTAGTATCCATGGGGTACCGCCTTCCTATCCCAGCCTCTCCTCTCTCCTCCCCTCCACTCCCACAGGTTGGGACAGCAACTCTTTTGGCGGAGATCCGGTCGCTCGTAGAGAGCCAGGCAGTGGAGGAAGTTCCAGCCTCCCAGTGAGGCTTTGGCTGCTACTCCAGGATTTTCGCCATTCAGAAGAAGAACCAGGCGGGCCTGAGCGTTGTGCTGGACCTTTCCACCCTCAACCTCTCCTTACCCCTGCAAAAATTCAAGATGGTTACGGCAGCTTTTATAGCTGAGACATTGGACAAGGGAGACTGGATGTGCTCCCTGGAATCTGAAGAATGTGTACCTAAACGTTTCGATTTGGCAGCCCCATCGTTCTTTCCTACGGTTCAGGATCATGGGCTACCATTTCCAATACAAAGTCCTTCCGTTTGGTGTCAACTCGGCCCCCAGGGTCTTCACCAGACTCATGAACGCTGTAGCGGCCCTCCTGAGATCACAGGGCTTCCACATCTACCCATACCTCGACGACTGGCTTGTCGGGGCTACTTCTCCAGAAGCGGTTCACCACTCTTCCCATGCCCTTATGAACACACTGCACGACCTGGGCTTTTCGCTCAATCTCAAGAAGTTACAGCTGCTCCCTACGCAGTCCGACATTCCTGGGACTCATTTGGGACACATGCTCTCTGAGGGTTTTCCTGTCGGAGGAAAAGATCGCGGCCATCAAGAGGCCCACCGCCCACTTCCCCAGCAGAGAGGTGCCCTCGGCATGGTGGTACCAACATCTCCTGGGTCTACTAGCGGCGGTTCTGCTAGCCATGCCACACACGAGACTAAGGATGAGAAAGATTCAGCTGCACTTTGCGGCCTCATGGAATCAGGAGCGGGGCTCTCAATCCGAGATGATCAACGTTCCTCCATCGCTCCACCCGGACCTATCTTGGTGGTCTATGGACTGCAACCTAAGGACGGGCAAGCCTTTTTTTTAAAACTTTATTTAATTTTTGTGGTACATTACATTGCAACAACATTACATTTCATATTTATCCGGAACAGCAACATTCAGTTCAGTTATACAATGGAGCAAGCGGTATTACTGGTTGGACGCATTGCTGGGCCCTGCCGGGCTGTTACTGGCCGAGTCTGCTTCACATAAATATACTCTAAACTGGGTCCAAATGTCCTTTGGTTTACATGAATTCGGGAGTGACATTACATAGTGTTCTTCACATTCATTGACATACATGAATTCCTTAAGAAAATGGCTCACTTGTGGCGCCTGTGCACTCTTCCATTTTTGCAGAATGCACTTTTTTGCCACCGCGCATGCAATGTTAAATGGCCTTCTTGTTACCTCTGACTGTTTACCAATATTGCCAAACAGATATTTTTGTGGTGTGAGGTCCACCGGTATCTGCGTTACTTCCTCTAGGATATTTGCTACCTCCCCCCAAAATACACGTACGTGAGGACAGTTCCAGTATATGTGTATCGAATCAGCCTGATCCGCCCCACACTTCTGACACCCACCGGGACTGTTATTTGTAAATTTCGCATTTTTTTGGGGGGTATAGTGCAACTTGTTCAACATCTTAAATTGGATCAGCCGGAGGCCCGCATTCATGGATACCCTCTTGGTCTATTCACAGTACCTGTCCCAGGCTCTGTCAGTTATGGTTTCTCCCAGATCTGCTTCCCAGGAGGACTTTATCTTATTTACCGTTGGAGTGTTGGCCTGCACGGCCACGTATAGCCCCGAGACACTGGTTCCCGATCGGGTTGACGGAGTCATCAGGCACGGGTGCGGTGGGGGTTTGTCTGGGAACATTGGCCACCTAGCCTTAAAGGCCACTCTCATTCTATTATATTGCAATATCATCAATGGGTCACTTCCCATCCCTGTTTTAAACTCCTCCAACGTTATAAATTTACCTTTAGGGAATATGTCTTTGATTTTAAATTCTTCCTCCGTGTCCCATTTTTTTTGTATATCTGCATCATATGTTGGTGGTATACCGGGGAAGTTCCAGAACGGGGTCTCAGCATAGTAAGGTGTCTCCAACCCAAGCCTACGGTACAGTTTGGACCATGCCTGCGCTGTTGTACTAACTGGATCGAATGGACCTTCATCTCTGTGTTTACCTTTAAAGATGACTGACCTTAGGTCGGTTGGGCGTGCGGCGTGCTTTTCTGAACAAATGTGGGGAGAGGTGTCCTGCTCATCGTACCAGTGCTTAACAAACTGGGCCTGTGCAACTAGATAATACAATTCGAAGTCAGGAGCTGCTATGCCACCTTTGTTAAATGGTTCCACCATGTTTTCCCATTTCATCCTGGCCGCCCCCCGCACCAGACAAATTCCACCGCCATGGATCTAAGAGTGTCAAAGAACTGCCTACCAGGCCAATTCGGGATGTTGGTAAATATGTACAGCATCTTAGGAAGAATGAACATTTGCAGTATAGCTACCCGGCCGATAAGTGAAATAGGAAGCTTGGCCCAGAAGCAGAGCTTAGTAGAGATTGTATTCAGTAGGGAATCGTGGTTATTCAAAAATAAGGACGTTCTGACCCCCAACACAATAACCCCTAGGTATCTTATCTTGTCCGGGGACCATTGTAGGCCGTGCGTGTTGTTTGGACATCTAGTAGCTGGGGTCAGGGAATAATTTCAGATTTAGAGCGATTGGTTTTATATCCCAAATATTCTGCGAATTTGTGCACTGCCTCCATCGCCGGACCCAAATGTGTGTCTGGTTCCCGGATGTATAATAGGGCGTTGTCAGCGTCTAGTGATATTGATTGGTCAGGCCCGCCATCCATATACCCCTCTGTCCCTGGTGTTCCCTAATTGCTGCTGCAACTGGTTCCGTGGTTAGGGCGAACAGTATGGGGGAGAACGGGCAGCCCTGTCTCGTACCCCTACCCAGCTCAAACCATTCTGACATGGTGCGGTTGGTCAATACCCTGGCTCCCGGGTTAGTGTATAGTACCTTGACACATTTCAGGAAGTATGGGCCTAGTCTAAATTTCTCAAGCACCATGAATAGATATGTCCATGACACAGAATCAAACGCCTTTTCGGCATCTAGAGACACAGCCACCGCCTGGGCCTCTGGCTTAATCTGGGCCATGACACCAAATAACCTGCGGAGATTCAGTAATGTCGATCTAGTGGGGATAAATCTGCATTGGTCCGGGAGTACCAATACTGGCATGTGAGTCAGGAGTCTAGTGGCCAGAATCTTTGCAAATATCTTGGCATCACAGTTTATAAGAGATAGGGGCCGGTATGAGGACATCTCATTGTGGGGTCTCCTGGGCTTGGGGAGTACTGTTATTATGGCCTCTCTCATGGACGTTGGGAGTGTCCCTACCTCTATGGCCTCCTCCCACACGGACAGTAATATCGGGGCAAGCTCCTCACTGAGTTCCTTATATAACTCAACCCCACACCGTCTGAGTCAGGAGCCTTTCCGTTGGCCAGTGATTTAATCGCTTTCTTTATTTCTTCAACCGTAAGGGGCTGGTCTAACAGCAGATTATTATTTTCTGTTAGCAGCGTCGGGAGCGTGATGCTATCTAGGTATCCCCTGATGTCATTGGGAGTCTTCAGATCATGGTTGGCATATAGTTCTGTATAAAAATGGGAACATTCTCTATTCATGCCCTCCTCACTACTTGTTACTGTGCCGTTGCTCGCTATTATGCTGGAGATCAAAGTATGGTGTCTCTCCACTTTTAGTAGGTTAGCTGGGGTGCGTCCCGCCTTGTTCCCCTCGACATACCGGCGTGCTCTGGCCGGGGGTTGCCATGTACAGCAATTCCCTGGTAGCTAGCTTATTGAATTCTTGTAAATTACTGTTAATGTCTGCGAGGGTGCTGTCCTCATGCAGAGATGTATATCGTTGCTCTAACTCTCCCAACCGTTTCTCTACCTCCACCAGTTCCCCCCTGACCGCCTTCAACAGCCCCGTGCATTTGGAGATCAGAATTCCCCCTCACCCATGCCTTGAACGTCTCCCATAAAATCGCTGAGCTATTTACAGAGTCTTTGTTGGTTTCAAGAAAAAATTCTACCTCTGTGTGTAATTCCTCTGCCACTACAAGGTCCTTAAGGATGTCAGGAGGCATTCTCCATCTCCTGACCGGGGGCTTAACGTTTCCTAGTGTCATGTCTAACAGGATAGGGGAGTGATCCGACAGGGTGCGGGGAAATATTTCACTATCGTTAATTTGGTTCATAAGAGATGCAGACACCAGCCAGTAATCTATGTGGGATTCCGTGTCATGCACCGAGGGGTACAAGAAATACTGTCTTTTGTGGGGGGTGCAGTGTTCTCCAAGCATCTACCAGTAGCAGCTGCAATATGATTTGTTGTAAAGTGTTAGCTGTTTTCATGGGATTCCTGTGTTTGGAGGTGGAGCGATCTAGGGTAGTGTCTAATATAGTGTTAAAATCTCCCCCCCACAGTATACGCTCGCTTCCAGATAAACCAATCTCTTGCATTAAATTTGTGTAGGAATCGGGGTCATCCACATTTGGACCACATGTGTTTACCAATATCAGTTCTTCCCCCGCAATGCTTCCCCACACCATTACATAGCGACCCAGAGGGTCTATTTTACTTCTCCTCATTTGGAACCCGACCGATGGGTGAATCAGGACCAGTACTCCTCGTGCCTGTGAAGAGTATTCTATGAGTTTCTTGTAACATGACAATTTGGGGCTGATGACGAGTAACATAGGCTCCCACCTTGTTCAATTTGGCTTGGTTTTTCAGCCCACGGACGTTCCACGTAAGAAGTTTTAGTCTAAGCCCTCGGGCCGTTCTGACAGCGTTAGCCATGTCTGTACATCCATTTTGCGTCTCTTGACTTGATGCTACGTAGGAGATTTCCATGTGTTGCAATGTCACCACGATTTTTAACTTGTAGGACTCCTCCAACTGAGTCCCAACCCCTCAACTCCCCCCGTCCTTCCCCGCACTGCTCATCAGAGCTAAACATCATGTGATATTTTGGTCCCCCACCCACATCATCACCCCCAACTTAACGATGCTGCCCTGTAACGTACATCCCCTTAAACTGGTGGAGCTTTCCTGAGGGTCTTCTGTTGCACACATCTGGCTTGCCCCGACGGAGACTCCCGGCTCGGTTAACCATAAGTTTTCATTCAGTCTGTCTACATTGCAAAGTTTTCCTTTCTCGGGGCGGCAGGGAGTCGGCAACCACCCCTAATAAGGAGTTCCCTCGCCCCTTCCTGGTTCTTTCCTCCAGTTGGGGGCTGAAGTTAGTCAGCTGAATCCGGTATCTCATCCCCCGGTTGTGGTCTGGCGTTCTGGTCGGCTATCCGGTCTCTGGGAGGTAGAGGAATGGAGGCTTCAATGTCTGTCATGGCTTCTGTGGGGTTTTCAAAGAAGTGAGCTTTCCCACCATGTTGGATTCTCATTTTCGCTGGGAAGATGAGGGCATACGGTACATTACGTATTTGCAATTGTTTTTTAACAAGCTCATAGGACCGCCTCTGTGCCTGTATACCAGCGGAAAAGTCTGGATATATATGGATTCTGTTATGTTCAAAATGTAGAGTACCTTTCTCTCTGGACAGCCTGAGTATCAAATCCCTATCTATGTAGTTAAGGAGACGTGCTATTATGGTGCAGGGAGGTGCCCCAGGCTTCGACAATGGTGCCAACGTGCGGTGAGCCCTTTCCACTAGGAAATGTTCGGAGAAGGAGTTTGCTCCCAGGATGTTTCTCAGCAGGTTTTCCACTTGTCTCTCCATGTCGCCTTTGCCAAATGTTTCCGCAATCCCAACAATCCGGATGTTATTCCTTCGAGATCTTGACTCTAAATCTTCGCACTTGGTTTGAGTTTTTCTTAGCTCTGTCTGAAGGCGGGCTATGTCGCGACCATGCTGTGATATTGTGTCTTCGTTCGTGTTTATCCTGCTCTCCACTTCTGTGATGCGCACGCTCTCCTTTTCCACTCGAGCTTTCAGGGACCCAATTGTTGCGACTGTCGTCCAGTTTGACGTTGACTGCCATAAAGCCATTCTGGACCAGTGTCGCCAGGTGGTCCAGGGGATCTTCCCCTTGTTTATCGTGTTCCTGTGGCGCCTCCTCGGCCGCCCTGTGTGGCTGGGAACTGGCGAAGGAGTCCATCGGGCCGGTCTTCCTTCCCCCCGTGCCTTTCCTCTCGGTGCGTCCCATGTGATGTGGTGTACGGCCCTTGAGTGGACTGTGTCCTCCCACGTAATATATATTGCCGCGTAGATGTTCTAAGACCAGCAAAAGGGCGGGCAGTATGAAGCGTTTGGCCTACCTCGCACCTTTCCTCCTTCGGGCGTTCAGCTGTCCATTCGTGCCTTCTACAGGGCCAGGATTTTCGCTGGGCTGGTCCCAAAGGTTGGTCACATATACTGCCCCCACGCGGCTCTCAGCAGGGTGTCCCTCCTGCACCACTCCAGGATTAGTGGGGTACTGCTCGGCAGAAGCCGCCAAGATCTGTCTGCGTGTAGCCGAATGTCAATAGTGCACCTGTTGCCACACCTTGTGGTTTCCAATGTTATCTTATTCAGCGGGCCCTGCCAAGTGCCAGGGGGGGAGGTGGGGGACGTGGACCTTTGTGTCCCCTCAGCAGTGTCACCCAGAGCCCCTAACCACCCCACAGAAGCTACCTCAGCATTTTCCGCCCTATTACACATGGTGTGTACATGGCACTGTGTTTACTCAGCTTCAGTACCAGCAACAGTTCCCGATATGTGGCACTGAGCCTCCCCCTGATCTCTCCCAGAGGGTTCTGGCGTGGTATAGGCAGTTGTTGTGGGGGGGGGGCCTGCCCGCCCCACTGCACTTACTTGAGATGATTGTGCGCGACACGACCCCCACCACGTGCCTCCGCGCTGCTCCCATGCGTTCTCCTCTCGATCTGTTTACACGGGAGAGAAGGGGGCCGGCTAGCCAGCAGCGGCTGCAGCGCCGCGTGTATGACAGCCGCTCGAGGTGTGTGCTGCTCCCCAAGCCGCTCCGCCGGCCCTCCGAACTTCCTCCCCGGCGGGAGCAGCTGCGGGTGTCGGTGCTCTCCGTCGGCAGTCCCCCGGCGCTTCAAGCCGGTGACAGCTGCAGTTTTCTTCATCTTGTAGGTGACGCGGTGCACGTTCACCGCTGCGCCCCTCCCCCACTGCGGCCCGCTCCTCCCGGCAGACCTCCGGCTCGCAGTGAATATGCTGTGGAGGCAGCGGGCAGCAGCGTCGGCACCTCCAGAACGCCAAAACTCTTCCAGGCAAATTTCTCGAGTTCCCTTTGGCGTATGGGCTTGATTTTTTAGGTGCTTGCTCCGAGGGTCTTCCGCTTCAGGAATCCTTCTCTCACGGGCGTGTGGGACGGCACTGAAAGGATAAATTCGATGCAGGAATAATGTTGGAGCCGGAGCTCTCCTCTCAGGCAGCCATATTCGTCGTGCGCAACAGCACCCCCCCCCCCCCACGGGCAAGCCTTTTCGGCCGCCCTCTCCGCAGGCCACCATCACCACAGACCCCTTGCTCAAGGGCTGGGGAACCACCCTGGACAATTTCTCGGTCCAAGGCACCTGGACTCGGCAGGAGCAGGAATACCACATCAATTGGCTGGAGCTGAACGCCATCTGGCTAGCGCTCAGAGCATTCCTACCACTTCTCAAGGGCAAGGTTGTCCTCATCCAGAAAGACAACTCAACCAGCATGTACTAAGTCAACAAGCAGGGAGGCACCAGATCCCCTCCTCCGTGCTGACTGGCGATCAACATGTGGGAGTGGGCCATGGAAAACCTCTACCTCGGGGCAGTCCACCTCCCGGGCTAATCCAACCTGGAATCGGACAGGCTCAGCAGGCTGGGAGCGGACAATTAAGAGTGGCAGCTAAACGACCTCATTATGCAGGGGATCTTCAACAGGTGGGGTCACCCCCACGTGGATCTCTTTGCCACCTGGCACAACAAGAAGTGCCCCCAGTTCGCATCCTGGCAAGGTTAGGGCCCCCGTTCTTTGGGCGACGCATTTCACCTCCAGTGGACTGGCATGAAAGCCAATGCCTTTCTGCCCACTCCTCTGATCCACAGGGTAATTTGAAAGCTCAAGGAGTCTCACAGACTCCTCATCATCCTGATAGCTCCATGTTGGGCAGCCAGGCCATGGTTTTCAGAGTTACTCAGCCTCTCGGAGGTGCCCCGAGACACCTCCTGACGGGCCCAGCACCTCTTCTGGCACAGCAGAGGGCAGAATCATCCACCCTGGGCCAGGGAAATTAGCCCTCACAGCATGGTACCTGAGCAGGTAACGCTTCGGCACCTTAGCCTCTCACAGGCCAATCTGGAGATCATACAGGGCGCCAGGAGCAAAGCCACCAGGGCCTAGTACAAAAGCAAATGGACCAGATTCTTCCACTGGGCAGACTCCAAGGGAATTGACCCCTTGGCTTGCACCTTGGACAACGTGCTCTCCTTTTTCGGCGCACCTCGCTCATTCAGGCGTGCAGGTGGATACTTGCCGCACATACCTTGCAGCCATTGGGGCTTACAGGAACTCGGAGGTGGGCATTTTTTTTTCCTCCAACCCAATCGTCAAAAAACATCTGATGGGTTTTGCTAGGCTCTACCCGCCTGTCAAGAGACCGCACCCGGTATGGGACCTCAACATAGTCTTGGGCGCACTGGCACACAAACCATTCGAGCCAATGGCGTCTGTGGACATCAGGATGGTCACCATCAAGACGGCCTTACTACTCGGCCTTACCTCGGCTCGTAGAGTCAGCGAGATCCAGGCGCTGGTCGCCTCAGAACCATATACCACCTTTCATAAGGACAAGGTAGTCATGCAGACGCACCCGGCTTTTCTGACCAAGGTTCTGTCTGCTTTCCACCTGAACGAGGAAATAGTCCTTCCTACGTTCTTTCCCGATCCTAAGGACGAAGCACAAAGTGTGCTGCACTGCCTGGATGTCAGGCATGCTCTTAAATTCTACTTAGATAGGACCAAGGGCTTCCGCAAGTCAGACGCCCCGTTTGTCACTTTTGGAGGCTCAGGACCAGGCATGAGGCTTCTAAGGCCTCCATATCCCGCTGGATGGTCTCTGCCATCAAAGAAGCGTACAATGGCCAGCACAAGCCACTCCCGGCCAACATGCATGCCCACGCAGTCAGGGCAACGGCCATCGCATTCCAACGCCATGTCCCTTGGCACGTCATAAGCATGGCGGCCACTTGGGCCTCTCCCTCGGCTTTTTGCAAGTATTACTGTTTGGATGCCGGCTCTAGATCTGATGCGTCTTTCGGACAGGCGGTTCTCAGGAACCTATTTGCTTAAGGAGTGTCTCCTCTCCACCCTGGGGCTACAATCTGTTGTAATCACCCTTACAGTATGGAGGAAAGGGGACGGGACGTAAGAGTAATTATAAGTTACTCACCGTAGTGACTGTCGTACTTGGTCCATAGCCCCCTTTCCTCCATACGTCTCACCAACCTCCCCCCTAATAATACTGGTGCCATTAGACAATGTTAAATCTATTGTTAACGCGTCAATGGGGACTGAGGTGTGGCGCTGGAGGGCGGAGTCAGGGCAGCACATGCTCCCTGGGCCGCGTCCACGCGTGCCTCTAAATTTAAAGGGGAAGAAGGTTTTTTCTGGTGAAAAAGGTTCCGTCTCCCGTCCCTTGGAATGGACGCCCATACAGTATGGAGGAAAGGGGACTATGGACTGAGTACGTTAGTCACTACGGTGAGTAACTTATAATATATTCTACATGGGGATCTAGAACTACCACACATCCGGCGTAGACTTGCGGACTACAAGTCATAACCCCACTCATGCACTTACATCGAACCCTGGGCAGATCCAACCCCAAACCCCCTGCCACCGGACGTTCGCAGTCCACACAGCACTAATATGGCGAGAAGCCCACAAATATATTGGCTGGAATAGAAAGGGGACCCCAGTACAAACACTATGTAGAAACGATAGCCTTCCCGAATTGAATAAACTACTGATAGGGTCGGTATGGGTGACGGCCGGGATTGTAACGATAGGCAATATACTTACAGGAGGTAAATTAACCTCCTTTGAAGAGCTAACAGGTTTGGTCTCCCTGACACAGAACACTATCACTACCTCCAGCTTGCTCATGCAATACACACATCTCCCTACACTTTCCGATATGCCAGAATGTACTCCATTGTCACGGAATATCCTCTTGTCACATATACCTACCAAGGTCACCTCCACAATGTACAATGTCATACCGCCTTTGCAACATCAGAACTATCCAATCTCAAAATGGAATGGGAAATAGATGTGGGGACTATACAACCAGAGGACTGGATAGTGGCACTGATGTATCCATGTGAGGCTACGATTTCCACAAGACTTCATCTGATACAACCTAAAATCCTGCATAGAGTATATTACCCTACAGTTGCACTGTACCGCTGGAATCGAGCCACCAGACCCCAACTGCCTTCGATGTCATGAGGGGGCGGGGGGTACATTCTTCCACATCCTATGGGGATGTCGACCGATTCAAAGATATTGGCATCAGTGCTGTAACAATCTAACGGAAGTGTTGGGACATGAGGTGCCACTGGACCCCATGTTGATATTATTGGGAATTGAGGAGGAAGGGACTAATACATGCTTAGAAACATTTTCTTTCCACAACTACAGGATTGATTAAACATAATATAGCTAAGCTATGGGGATCCGGTGACACCCCGCTTTTTGTGCAAAGGGTAGCGGATGTAAACATATGTATGGTAATGGAGCACCGCATATTCACGGCAAGAGGCTGTCCTGGAAAGGCAAAAGAGATTTGGCATAAATGGGACGAGGCGAGTTAAAACAAGTTTTGATATACTGACCTTGAGTAGTTGGTGGAAGGTGGTGACAACAGGAAGGGAGTACACAGAATGCGAAGTTGATTGTTATGTAACGGTTAAGTGAATGTTTTATTATATGTACTTGTTAAATTAATAAAATGCTATATTAAAAAAAGTATTATGTTTTTTATTATTATATTTTATGTCGTTTGATCTATGACTAATGATCCCTTATAATTCACATGAACATATCCTTGAACACGTTCCAATAATCGAGCCAACCACATGCTCTGGTTGATGGATTCGCCTTGATTAAACTCTTATGAAATATGACTTCTGTGACATTTGCTATTTTTTCTGCACTCTCCTCCTCATTGGCTGCCTTTTCATTCTTCCCCTCACGAGCATGAGACAAATTATTGTCCCCAAGATGACTTTTTTCATTCCTCATATTTTTTACGTTCGCATTACATCAAGGAAATCGTATATTCACATTTGGCATTATTAACACAGCGATCGTAGCAGTTAATAATGCACTTTATTCCACTAATAGTCAAATAGACATCAGTAAGTCCCAATGCAGTGTCATCCGTGCTATACACAATCCGATGAATTACTTGGCACAGAGTACTCTTGCCACCTTCAGTCAACACGCCAGTTACAAACACTTTATAGAAACGGCACCTTTCCAAGATGGCTACCTCCTACATCAAGCTTCCGCACCGAGTGTGGTTACCATGCCAATATATTGTTGTAACACGAAAGACCTGGGCGTGCGCAAGCCGCAAGGAATGCTGCATAGCTGCTGTTGGATCGAACGGTAAGAACCTTTGAACTGAATACTTAACACTATGCATTGTGAGTAATGCCGATGACTAGCACCTCAAAATTGATTAGCACCGCGATCTGTACATTCCTGCAGACCGGCGGCGGTCATATAGCGAATTCCCGAGGAAGCGTTACTTTTACTGAGTGCAATCGCGAATTCCCGCTTTTCACCTATCGAGCGCACATATGAGTAGATACTCATTCTTTGAGGTAAGACTAGTTTTTAGGTTGATCAATACACTCCTGTTTGACAACCCAAAGTGAACATGTAACTACAACAGTGAACCATGCTATTTCATTAGACAGTATATCCCCATCGCAGAACGCTCATCTCTGAGAGAAGTCACAGGTCAGAACCATTACTGATATAATAGCACTCCACCTTAAGGCAATACCATTTCTGCCATTAACTCTTCCTTCTTTTTTCTTTTTTCTCTGTTCTTGACTGATTTTCGTTCCACTCTACCACTTCTGGAACGGTATGTGAATTTGCATGTTCTACATGTGGGGGTGAGGATACTTGTCACCAGCACACATGTTTTTTTTTTTTTTTTTTTACACCTGGTTTACACACGCATTTTTATTGGTGATTTTGATATTATGATTGATTAATTGTATTGTGCTGATGTAATGGATCAGCGTCTTGATACTTCTAATTCACTGAGATGATGATGATACAGGTCCTGACGAAGGACCTCAGTAGTCCGAAATGCATAATGTACATCTGCTCTAAATTGACTATTGAGTATACTACTCTGACCAATGAATAAACAAGAATTATATTTTTATTTGTAAACCAAATTATTATTTTTTGACAAGTAAAGCTTTTGAAACCACTTAGTGGGTATTAGGGTGTGCAGCCCACACCGCTGGCTGAGCAGCCAAGGTTTTCTCTTTCATTGCTATCTGGGGATTCGTCACAGGACCTTAAGTTGAAGTTACCGAAGAAGAGTGTGAATCTTTACTAGAGCACTTATACTTGTCTCAATAAAGACGAAATAACAGAGAAAGTTAAGAATCATTATTTGACCACGGATACTCGTTCTAGTAAAGAACGAGTAGTAGAGAATAGCTCGAATCATTACTGGAATGTTCATACTCCCAGTAAGACCAAAGAGGTGGAGAAAAACTGTGCTTAAGGATTCAAGTAATATAATTCTAAATCGTGAAGTCATTCTATACCTATTAGCCGAAATTCCAAATGTCAAACCTATTGGCTAATATGACCTACAGCCGGTCGACTTTGTCAATGACTCAAAGACAGTTTTTTTTGTAGTACATCTGACCTCTAAATTTAATTTTTGATTGGATTTTACAGGAAGTTGAATCATTTGTGAGTTTTGGTTTCGATGTTCATAACCCATTTATAGGAGGGAGCAGGGGGTTTCAGAATGGGGACAGCCTAGTTGGGGGCAGCAAATCTGCCCTGGACAGCTGCAATGTGTCATCTCAGCAGAGGGTGGGCACAGGGTCCTAATGACTACAGAGAGGCAGTCCATAGGCTCCTCTGGAAATTACTGGTCTTGGTTGTCTGAGTCTTTGGCAAAATCGAACAAGTCAGGTAAACATTCTACTCTTTAGCTGGACCTATGTTAAGTTGATCTCTTGGAATAGTAGAGGGTTCTCAAGCTTTTTAAATTAGTCTAATTCCTTTCCAGTCTTATTAGATGTTGATATATTTGCATTACAAGAGGATTGACTCATGGTCACCTAGTCTAGATGGGTATTGTGTGATTCTGAACTCAGCAAGGAAGGGTCTTTTAGGTCGACAATTTGGCAGACTATTGTATGGTATCAAAAATTCCTTTTTCCTAAATATTGATGTTAGTGATGACTGCCCGGTAGACATATTGGCCGTCAGGTTTCATTGTCCTGCTAACGAGGTCAGGCTGGTTAGGAATGTCCTTATAGTTAATGTTTACAGGAATGTCGAGCAAACACAAGGATTGGTCTTTTTCCAGACCGTAGAGACACTCTTAGAAAACTGGCATTTTATATTTGGTGAGGAAGATATACTACTAATGGGTGATTTTAACGGTACTATCTTGGATTCTTGCAACAATAACATATCCCATATTGTCACTACTAGGACCCTATCACCTCAACGTAGTACTAGGGGGTAGACCCCACAGATTCATGGGCATGGTACAAACTCAATATCAACATAAAGGCGAACATCCTGGGTCAGGCCACATGGCATAGGGGCTCTAGCTGCTCGACGATAGACTATCTATTTGCATCACAAAAATTACTTGCAGACATAGAGTCCTTTGTGATTGTCCTGACTTTTCTCAGTGACCATGCATGTCTTACACTTAATTTATATTTTCTGAGCAATCACTATCCATGTTTAAATGGCCCAGTGGATATTTTGCCTTCCAATAAAGGCAATTGTATCTACTGGTCCATTTCAGCTTCTGCATGACGCTATCAACTGCTGCCTGCCTTTCATTCAGAATGACGATATGGATCCATCATCCTTTTAGAGCTTTGCCTTGAAAGGTTAAGCATTATATGTAATAATCTTCCATCTACTTGACAGAGGACTTTTGCGAGGGCCCATATTTTTGATCCTATGGTTCATGAGAAGAAACTGTTATTGCAGAAATCACTTGGAGACAATAGGTGATCCTTGGACCTCTTGTCGGTAGCTAAGATCTCCTTGATCAAAAATAAAAACAAAATTAGAGAAATTGTCTGATATTCCATCAAAGGAATATTGATATTGTGGATAGCCAGCATATGCTGGCTGTTGCTAACAAAGTAGATAAATGTGCCTTTTGGAGCTGAGCCAGCAGTACCAATATGGATTCAGGGAACCAACTAGACACCTTGAATAATCCTGTCCCTGAAGGCAATTTCTTACAATGAAATTCGGGTACTCATTGGGAATTTGACTGGACTTCCAACCGTCTACACTTGCTTGGCTAAGTCCATTTTCCCCATTAGTTATACACTGCTTGATCCACAAATCAAAACAATCACATGCTAAGGGTTCTGATGGCTTATCGGGTCTAGTATTAAAAAACATCCCACTTTGTGGGCAGCAGTATTGTACAGATTATTTGTAAATGTTGCAAGAGTAGGCAGGTTTCCACAGTCTTGGAAGACCAGTTTAATTGTCTGCATATTCAAAAAAGGGAACCACCAAGATCCGTTGAATTATCGCCCCATAGCTCTATTAGATTCCTAATCCAACATCTGTGCATCCCTCTTACTGGTGGACTTGAAGAGAACTGGGCCAAATCCATCAGCAATCCTAATCTATTCAAGGCGGGTTTCATTGATAAATATGGAACTTCACTGAATGCTCTAATCCTTAATCTATTACAAGAGCATGCGCAATGGACGGACCAAATCCAACTTTTTTTGGCATGTGCGAGTCTGTCTAGCGCATTCGATTGTGTGGATGGGTCAAGATTATGGAATAATCTGCCCACCTGGGGAATTGTGGGGGTTTGCTAAAACTACTAATGTAATTTCATTCTGCCACTACAGTCCAAATCAGTCCTAGTCATGCAGGACATCTAGGGGAAGCTGTACAAACCTATGTAGCCTCCTGCTGGATAAAATTGCGCTCGGGTTGCACCAGGCCCTCAATTTTTTAAATTTATATAGTTGGGTAAAAACAATTTGTGCCCCAGTATCCCAAAAATCAGAAATCCTGGTTACGTGGGAAGTGAATGTTAAAAGGGCCATAAATGGCACATAAAGAACGTTATGCTTAAAGAGACAGATATGTTTTTTTATCTAAGATTTCCAGTTTATTCCAACCCGTCCTCTAAGATACTTTGTGGCAGGCTAAAAACAGAATTGGCACCATTATCTGCTCTAACCAAGAAGTTTCTTTTGGTGTTACTGTAACTTTATATTCACCCACATGATCAGGTTCTACTTTGTGAAGGTGCTTCCCTCGATACTTTATGGCTTGGAAATCTATAAACTAGACTGGAGTAAACTGGAAGGAAGTGTTCGAAGCAATGTTTTGGAAGAAATGACTGGGTCTCCCTCAATCTTGCCCACATGTCGTGCTTAGATGCAAGTTAGGGATACTGTCCAGGAGGTAATATATTCTCTGGACTAAAGTAAAAGTGTACAGGAAAATACTTGATCCCCTGCCAAACTCACCATTGCATTTGGCGTCTCTTCATAAATCATTTTTACCCATTGGAGCTTTTCACACTCAAGTATGATAATTTCTTGAAGGACATAGACTCTTTTAGTGAAACAGTGGATAATCCTACAAGAACGTATAAGTCTATAAAGCTGACGTCATGGTGCTGGGTCCAAGATACAATTTCTACGTACTGTGATGAATCTGATGGTATCATCACTTCTTTCCCTGATGTAGCTCTCCCTGTGTGGCCAGGGGACAGCAACCGCTACCTGATCCTAACCCCAGGGGCTGCTATATGAGGGAGGACCAACTGGGGAGAGTTGACCCTCGAGGGAGGGACATGATACCTTTGGGGAAAGACACATATTCCCCCATTTCCTTTTAGGGATGTTCCCTCCATTCCTCATACCTACATACACCACTCATCCTCATCCTCATCCATGTCCAGTGTTAATATTCCCTGATATGATAACCAGAGTAATACATTTATTGCTGGGACGAGGAAGAGGCACTACTCCTGAAAGCATCCCATACCAAGTTCCACAACAACACATAACAAATCATCCAGCAACTACTAAGACGAGGAAGAGACAAAAAATAGGTAAAGATCACTAAGACCGCGAAGCCTATGCGGTCTAGTCTTTGGAAACTCTTCAATCAGACCAGGTGTTTTAAAACTCACAAAGCCGGCAGCAATGAGAATGACCTGGAGATGCTGAGCTGTGCACCTGCTCAAGGACCAGCTGGAACTTTGGGGAAGAAGACGTTGCAGGAAACGCTGCCGAAGTTGATTCACCTAGCTGGAGAATGAACTGGAGTGCAGAGGACATGCTGCCCGAGAGGTAAAGGCAGCATAAACCCAAGCCGGCACCGCAGAGGCACAGCGGATGACAAGTCGCACACTGAGCCCACAACCCAAAGAAAACAGAAGCTGAGAGCCGCGAGAGACACTTGGAGCATCTGGTAAGCGTAGAGGGTTTCCGGGTTGCCTGAAAGTTTGTGCTGCTTCCGTAAGTAAAGCAAAGCATGTGAAGAAGGTAATAAATCTAAAAGCTATATCACAAGTGAGCAAAGTGAAGTATATGAAGAAGTTAAAAGACACATATGCTATTCCACAAACGGGTTGTTAAAACCATATCTTAAAGGTACAGAGAGAACACCGAACAAAGGTGAATGAACTTGAGAGAGGGTCAAAAGCCCAATATATGAAAGAGGGAACCATTCAAGGAATAATACACCGACAATGGGCTGGTATTGTTTCAGGGGTAAAAGAGAACTGTAATAAAGGAATGGTATAAAAGTCTTGGCATGAGAGTATATCGGGTGCAGAGAAGTATTGTAAATTACAAGAGAATCCTTAGGCCCTGGGATCTTGAACTATTCTTTGTTTTTGAACTTATCTGCAAAAAGGAATCTGGGGAAGGGAACAATTCCCCTAAGAACTGTGTGTGCGCCAAGGGGGTAAAGCCATCCTTTTGGGCTACAAGAAACTTCCATATCGGTAACAGCAATCTGGAGATGGGAGCCAGTCCCTGCAACTGTGAACATTGAACACCTGGAACTTTTTTGTTTAAAGCTATACCTTTTTGTCGAATTGCATCATTTGTGCACCTTGAGATCCATGGCAAATATCCTTTACCCCGTTTGAGTACATTTTTAGAGTGAGAGCCAGGATAGGATTTTGGATGCGGGACGTATTTTTACTTTGGACTTTGGACATCGTGACAACAGACACACCCCTTAGTTTTTGGGTGAGGTAGGGAAATGCCTCCTAGGGCAGGGATAGTAAGGTATTTCCCCAACCCTTTTGATTTTGAATAAAAGTTTATAGCCAAAACTATGAGTCCTCTGTGTCTGCGTCTCATTCCTGGTTCCTCGCAGTACTCTCTATACAAAGAGTTTGCCAGATTGCAAAGGCCTCCCGGTACATTGCCCAGTTACCTAATACAATTTCCAGACTGCTTTTATCGTCCTGTTTTTATGCGTTTTCACTTCAATTTATTAGGAACCTTGCAGTGATGGGCGCCCATTAGGACCCCTCTTTGCATGTTATGAATTGTTATCTTTGTATAATAGAGGTTCTTGTGAAATGTTAAAGCATTGATTAATTGATTTCCTTGCCATCTCGTTGCTTCGACTTCAATTGTTTGCGAAGCTTGTGATCAGATATGAGGATACATTGACTCCGTTTCTGGGAGCGACTGATGACTGGGAACCTTAATTCACTTACTATGCAGTGGTCCACTATCTAATTAGGGTCCATCCTCTTTTAAGAGACATTTATTTTACATATAATTGTATAATTGCACTTTAGGAGAAAATATTTGCAAATAATTGCACTTCTAAGAGGAACAGGTGTATCTTTGAAATCTTAAGCCTACAACATTTTAATCAGAGTCCACTTTTTTCTAGAGAGCATTTTTTTCAATTTTTTTTTATCATGCTTATCTGGTATATATATATATATATGTATATATTAGACAAGATGTTCGAGTTGCCACTAGAAGAATTAAGAACGGCGGCAGACCTCAAACATTGCAAAAAAGACCAGGACATCTCAATCCAATGACCATTTTGGCTGCCAAGAGCATTGTCCTAATAATATTTCCCTTCTTAGAAGGCACAGGGCTAGACCTTCTCGATTAGAATACCTACAAGAACCGCTCCAGGATCGAATGGAATTGATTTTTCAATTACCTGTGAGACAAAAGACAGAGCCTTCTGCCAAAATTATTTGTTCTTTGGACAATCCCACCAGACATGCAAAAGAGATCCTTTCGCCCCACAGCCTCTCTAACCATCCTCTGAGTTTACGGCATTCATTTTGTTTAGGTTAGGCCGAGTCCAGTACCACCTCAGACAAAGTATATATGCTGTTTCAATGGATTGCATTCCTCCACAGATTCCTCATCTTGATAGATAGCTATACAGTGTCAGCTGCTCTGAAATAATTTACAAGGGGCGTTGTGACGCTCTACATCGTCGACGACTCCCGTGTGTGCGGATGTGCCATTCCTCGACAGCGGACGTGACATTTGTTGCCGTATAAAAGTATGCACAACGCCCCCGTACCTCAGTTCCACTTTTCCGTGCGATCAGCACACTATTCGGAACATGCTCGTACTTGTTTCGAAATAATTCGATCCTGCGTCAGTCTGTCTGACCTAAACCGTCCGGGTTCAAATGCTGCAAGGATTGCATCTCTAAAGTGCCTCTCAGGAACCCACACACTTTCTGTGTGTGGTGTCTTGGTGTCAGCATGACACAGAGCAATGTGGTTCTTGTCTGCCGATTAACCCGAAGGCGGTGAAGGAACGCTCGGAAAAGCTGGCGCTCGGCAGACTGCCATCAACATCCCTGGCAAAATTTCTTCGAAGTTTTTCGGAGCAGGATACTGAGGGCCCTACTCCAAAGAAACATTCAGAGGAAACTTTCTCATTCTCATAGCAAATCTCACCACAGCTCGTCGACGTCTCACAAGGAAAAACACAGACGCGAGTACTCGTTGGACGAAAGGGCTAAGTCATACCCTGCGAAGGTTGTCCCGAGGGAGGAGTGGGTGGGCTTCAAAAACCAAAAATTGAACGTTTTTGAAAAGAACTGGGCTACTTTAGCTTCGGCCTCAACACCGCATGTAGCTATAGCACCAGCTGCACCTGGTCCGTCTGCCAGGAAGGCAGCCAAGGCAGGTCGAATGCTCTTTAGCAAGAGCCCGAAGGAGAAACCTCCTCCTGCTTCGAGACCCCGCTGTCAGCAGCACCCTCTGACCAAGAAGACCCTTCACCTCGAAAGATCAAAGTTTTTGTACCGGACACTCGATCTGTGTTCTTCGACTCAATGCAGTCATTTTCTGATGAGGATAGTGACCCGACGTCGTCCTTGGATCTGTTCCCAGATTTTATGGCAGACCAGGCCGGGGTTACTGCAACAGGCAGAGGGCCTCTGCAATGCCAGTGGTTTTGACACATCTCTGGATCTGGAATTCCAGCATCTTAACCTGTGCGGGCACTCAATGACCAATACTGCAAGGTGGTCGAGAAGGTTGTCGTGGCCTTGGGGCTCGGTGCTCGGTCGAAACCTGTCGCAGTATGACCTCACTGACATCCTCGACTGTGAGCTGCAAACTGAGCGGGCTTAGCCGCTCAATGCTGGCATAGCAGATCCAGTCATGGCCTTGTGGCAGTTCCTGTGCTCAGCACCGGCAGTCGGCAAGGAATTTACGAAAATAATATTAGCCGGCAAGAGGCAACATTACGTTTGTGACTCACCTGAACAGTTGCAGGACGGGACGGTTTTGTTCAGGCCCTCTACGTCGATCCTCCCCACTGTTAGAGAATCGAAAAAGGTTGACGCTTTGACGAAGAAAGTTTTTGTCTCAGGGAGCATGTCTCTAAAAACTTCAGTATCTGATAACCTCCCAGTGTTTGAGAGGTCAAGATTGGCTTCTTAGCCATAGTGGCTGATGGCAAAGAAATGGCCTGTCAAGCGCTCCAAGCAGGATTGGACACGGCAGACTATATGGATCTTGCCTTCGATGGTGAACACCTTTGTCCCCAAAGCCAGCAAGTTACTGGAAAGTTCAAAGCTGACGGCTAAATATTAGGGTTAACAGTGCAGCAACTACTTCCTTAGCAGAATTATGCCTTTGGATCCAGAGGAAGGGGTTAAAGGAGGAAGTTCACCTTTCCCAGAAGGGCGCAAGTGCCCCAGGCCAAACCAGGGCAACGCAGGTTCCAACAGACAAGTAGAGGTGGGTCGAGACATTCAACTACTGATGTAGCATTGACTGTGCATCGGAAATCTCTTTGAGGCCTCCCCCATACTTCTGTAACCTGTGGTCGGGCAGGACATAAAGGCTGGAATGATATTTAGTACAGGGGGGTAGTCCTGACCTCATACATTTAAGCTACAGTAGTTTGCTTTAGTGAACAATTCTAACACATCTCCATATTATGTTTAATCCATCTTCATAAGTATGCATCATAGGAGAAAAGTACAAATCCAAATTCTGGAGAAACTGAAAAAAACAGTTGTTGAGACCTTTATTTACTTAGGTCGCATATTTCAGCATAGATAATTCAATATTGATGGCTGAAAAAATTACACATAGAAAAGAATAAACAATCAACAATTAACCTGGTCACCAGCTCGGTGAGTTGTGTAAACAGTATTGGACATATATGTTAACAATGTATAGTGCATCTTTGCATAGCATTACATGTCCACTGGTGACAGGAGGTCACTAAATTAAGCCTGTTATGGTTCATACAGTGCAGAATTCAAAAAGTGACTTGTAGGATTAGTATAGGGTGTTACCTCCACACTCCTATACTAGTACTGTGTTATATTGCCTGTGTGTAGTGTTAACAAATATTACTTCACAACGACGTCAACATTAAGGTGGTAGTAAAGATTCAGGTCATAGGTCTGTATGATGTAAGGGCCAGAAGTGATGACGTGGGACGTTTCGGCTGTAAGAGGGTGGCAGCCTTCTTTTGAGGCCAGATCAAGCAAGTTTCCCTATGATTAAAACACAATACAAAAGACATTGTTGTATGTTCCAGAAAGTGCACCATAAATGTCAATATTAAAACAGCCCGTGAGAGGCTATACTCTGAGGAGGACCCTCGGTCCCAGGCACTGACCTTGCATTCGGAGGTTTAGGTGTATGTGCTTTTAGTTGGAGTACTCATGATAAACAAAATGGTGGCCCGCTAGCCGAGGGATGCAGGATGTTCACTGGAGTGCAATCTGAAAGAACACATTAAGTGGGTTTAGTCACGTATATAGCTAAAAACGCCTAAATGTGGCTTAGTGGTATGGGAGGCTCTCTGGGGGTACCTGGTTGCTTTGGCAAAGCAGGACTTGGTGCTGCAGAGGTCCCTCGGTGTGCTAGGAGTCTCGGAGGCAGGAGATCAGTTCCTGTCTGTGTAGTAGAGGAGCTCTATGACCGAAGCTGCAAGGTGGGAGGAGGAGACAAAAAACGGAGAAACCTTGTAGTATTGGTTGCCGGCTACAGGAGAAGGTATACCTGTAAGAATCGGGGCCCTTTGTCAGGTTATGGTGGACTCACCTCGAGGCAGGGGTCGGATGGCGTGCGTTGGGTCCGCACAGTAGTGGAACTTGCGTACGGCTGGGAAGGAGCTGTGCGAGTTATTTAAAGGGTGCATGCGTGTCGAGTTAGTGTCTGATCCTAGCGCATGCGCTCAGCCGGAGGCGACGGGTCTTCGGGGAAACATAGACTCAGATGAACACTTAGTCTGCACTGGGATAATCGCCTGCAGGAGAGCTGCATGTTAAAATGCTCGGATAGAGGAGTGGACAAAAAAAGGGGGGGATTATAGTGATTACAGATATTCAAGTGGTGCGAGTTCATTGAGACCCTGAGAAATGGTCTGTAGCTTGAATATCCACCAGGCTTCTTTGAAATTGAGAGTATTGGTGGTATTAGAACAGTCTGTCACTTTTTCTACTACCCACCATTGGAAGGAGTCACAATTATGTTGGAATTCAAGAAAAAGTGAAACCAGGGGTGAATTATGAGTTTTACATCTTATTTTGGACTTATGCTCCCCTATTCTTTTGTTCACTGGCCTTGATGGTTGACCTATGAATCTCCGATGGCAGGGGCATTGAATGAGATAAATGACATTGGGTGTCTTGCAATTGACTATTTCTTCATTGGTGAGGTCAAAGGGATGGTTTTCAAAAATAGTAATGGTCGTCATGGCGTCCTTGAGATATGTCGGTGTATTCTGGCATAATGGTTTTAGGAAAAAATCAATGAATTTGCACAGGGGTTCTAGTATGGGGCCGCATCCTAAGACAATAGGTCTCCATGGAGGAGAGCTGCTATCTTTATGAATTTTAGGTAGGGCGTAAAACGCCGGTATCCTCCCCTCGGTGGTGTTAAGGAAAGCCTCTTCTTTATTTGTAATCCAGTTTCTTTCCGCTGCAAACTTTGTCATTTCTTGTATTTTTTATTTCAACATGTTGGTAGGATCGTTTTTAAGTTTTTTTTATAGTTGTTGTCTTCATTCAATAGGGTCATGACCATCAGCGTGTTTTGTTCTCTGCTTTGTATAACAATACCTCCTCCTTTATCTGCCATTTTGATCACGATCTCCGAGTTGGTGGGCAGGGTTTTGAGGGCTTTGTGTTCCCCGGTGGTTAGGTTATTTCTCTAATGCTTTTGTGTGGACTTGAGTTTGTTGATTTCTTGTCTAAGGCATTTTTCAAAAGCAAGAAATGTGGACGGGATGTCGTTGTCTCCTGGGCAGAAGTCACTTCTTGGTCTAAGTCCTGTGTCCTCTGTTTCAAAGGGACCATCTTTGTCCTTGAAGACATTTTTTCTTCTAATAGTTCGCAGGAAAGTGGAGAGTTCTCCATCCAATTTAAACCAATCACTTGTATTAGTGGGTACAAATGAAAGGCCTTTCACCAAGAGGGAGATTTCATCTGTGGAGAGTGGTATACCCGAGAGGTTGAATATCGGGATTAAGTCTGGCGTCTTCTGTTGCCCCTGTCTGCTGCCCGGTTGGTCCCATTGTGGGTAATTGTAAAATGGCATTTGAGGTTGAGGGGGGGGGGGGGGGCAGAATCCTCCTCTGGGGCCCCCTTCCCCTAAAAAAGGCATCATGGGTGGTGGTTGGAATTGGCCGTAGTTCGGGTTGGTGCCTCTGGGGTTGCTTTGATCTCCTGCTGATGAACCTGAACTCGAGTTGTCTGAGCCAGAGAATGAAACGCCTTTCCGACGGTTCCTGTTCATTCCTCCCTGTCTCGCCATTCTTTCATTTTCTTTGGTGTCTTTGTAGTCTATTGCAAGGTAAGGATACACATTTTCCAGTTTGAAATTTTTAATGTCCTTAGCAATGTTTGTTGTGTTTTCTTTCCAATGTAAGTGCTGAGAAGTTTTCAAGGGTTGCATCAATTTCTTTGAGTTTTTCTCTTGCGTTTGTAATAGTGTCATCATTTAGGAACATGGTTTCTTCATTCTTCAAGTCCCCCATCATTTTAGTATGTATTCTTTTGGCAGTGGACATGGTAAGTGCCATCAAGTCTCTGCTACATTTTGTGGCAGTTTTGCTGAAATCTTCCATATATGCTCTGTCATCTAAGAAGAGTGCTGGTTCATTGCGTATTAATAGACCTAGGGGTACCATGTTTGCTCGCAGGTATTCCTGTAGAAAGTGTCCATGGACCTCTGTCCTGAAGCATCGTTTCTTAAGATTAAGAAGGTCTTCTCCGGTAGCAGTTGAATCTAGGTTGGCTTGGGCCCCTACCATATTGAAAAGTGTCGGGCCCCATACTTCGCCGCTTGGAGGGAAGAGTCTCTAGGTTCTTGGGCAGCTAATCGAGTGGGGTTACTGCCTCCTGCTTTTGAAGATAACACTGCATAGACCTCCACCTTCCTCCCAACAGCTGGTACGGGAGATCCAGGAAGAGCTGAAGGCCCTTCTTTTGAAGGTAGTGTGGAGGCAGTCCCAGTCGAGGAGATGTGCTTGGGTTGGTACTCCGATACTTCCTGGTTCCCAAGAAAGGGGAAGGACTCCATCCCATCCTGGACCTCAGGGATTTGAATATATTCCTGAGGAAGGACACATTCAGGATGGGAACGTTGAGGGAAATTCTCCAGGCTCCTCAGTTCCAAGACTGGCTGGTGTCGCTGGACCTTCAGGATGCCTATTTTCACGTGCCCATCCACAGGAAGGGCGGGCGGTTCCTAAGGTTCGTCATCAGGGACACGCATTACCAATTCAAAGTTCTCCCTTTTGGCTTGACCTCATCCCCCAGGCTCTTTACCAAGCTGATGGCAGTAGAAGTTGCCCACCTCCAGGACAGCCAGCGTCTTTGTGTTTCCATACTTGGACAATTGGCTGATCTGAGCACAATTGCCGGAGCAGGTTTCGAGGATGCATGTTTACTACTGCACGACTTTTCTCCCTCAACTTACAGAAATCAGACCTCTCCAGTGCAAAGGCACCATTTCATCAGTGAAGTCTTGGACAACCAGTAAGGGAAGGCTTTCACTCCCAAGGAGAGAGTGCCCGAGGTGGCACACATGGTCAATCTCTCCCAGAACTCCAGCAGTCTCCCAGCATCTGCTTTCCTGTGCTTTCTGGGCCTGATGGTATCCTGTTTTTTTTTCCTGGTGCCGCAGGCAAGACTGTGGATGAGATCTCTTCAGTGGCTTCTGTGATGGCTCAGAAATGCGAGGCTGACAACTTTGTGAAGATTTTTTAAAAGATGCCATTTTATTAATTCAAGGTTGGATAAACGGCTCACTATCCCTACCCTGATGAGGATGTCCCTGCCTAAAATAAACTAAAGGAAACACTCTAACAAAAGGTTTCTGTCTCTCACATTTGTACTTTCAACAACCAACTAGGTAATATATGGCTGTACAAATATAACAAATATAACAGTTATGTTCACTCCCTGATAACTGTCTCGCCTTATAATCTGGGTGAATTCCCCTTCCCTAGATTTGAGCAGGATTCTATTGAGCAGTTCCAAAGGGATAAGGAAATCCTGTCTTGTAACAAGGGTCCAATTCAGTTCTTTTGATTCCAACTTGACAACAAAAGTTCCAACTTGAATTCAACCAAAAGTTCAAAAATGTTCAAAAAGGTTTTCCTCTTTCCACTTGTGACAAAGAGCTTAAAACAACTTCTTCTCATGAACCAGTACTACTTCCATAGCTCATTAGGATCAACAAAAACTTCTTTGTCGGCATAATTCTGCAACAGTTCACAAATCACTAGCTTCAGCGATATTAATTGGTCATGATGATTCTGTAACAGTTCACAAAAACACCTTACGGGTTCTGCCATTTCTTCTTCAAGACATTTAACCACACAACAGTACTTCAAAGACTTCCACCGGGTCCACTTCTCTGCCTGGCCTGCTACTATAAGGTCCTCTGCCTTGGTGTATTCTCGTGCCAGGACAGACTAAAACTACTAACTACAAGTACTTCTGTGGTAAAGGTTAGCTTCCAACAATTTATCAATGTTTTTTACTTCACAACATCAAGTTCAAGTATGTTTCCTGAGTAAACAAGAAACACATTGGTGCTGTTTGTTAAACACGTGTGATTTTTCACACGTAATGTAGGTTATGCTCCACTCCTCCTGAATGCCTTCTGTCAGAAGGACAGCCCTCCTGCCACTCGTTTCCCCACTTCCACATTAACCAAATGCTGATAATGGTTCACTCTCACTTATTTAGCTTTGGCAATGTTGGTTCTTTTATAACTTGCCTTGGTATGATACTCTTTTGGCTTTGGCAATACTTGTTTGTATTGCTTTCTCGGGTTATTGCCCTCTCTTGTTGCTGGTCTTTTATCTGACCCACATAGATGCAATCTCACCCTTCTGGTCTGATGGTCCAGTTCTTGTTCTGCCACCTGCTCCGTTTTGAGTCTGCTTTGTTTGCAAAAGAATAATTAATTTGCTTTATATCAGTTTCGTATTCAAAACGATGTTTCTTTTTCCTCTTCACTCTGTTTTATATTATTTCTGTGCTTAAGTCCCCTGGACTTGGCCAGAGGGTGGTTATGGAGCACTACAATGTCACAATCTACTAGTGAACTCACCAGGTCTGGCGTGTGTCCTTTTGCCTCGCTGCTTCCAGGTCATCTGCTTCTGCTTTCTTGCGCGGCCTGGCGACCTCTCCTTCTCGGCTTCCAGAGGCCCGCACCAGTCCATAAAGGAGCTCTGCTTGCTCCCACGACTCTCCGATGCTCGCCTGCCCCTGGAGCCCAACTGAGAATGGGGAAAGCTTTCAAATTGTGTGCTTGCCGCTGCGATCAAGGTTTTGGACAGAAGAGACCCTCCCAGGACCAGCATCCGTTCAGCACGCAACGGTGGCCCCAGCATCTCTGCTCTCCTCCAACTTCTGCTTTTTCTGCCACGTGAAGGTTACTCCACCTCCTGCTACTGCTCTTCTCCATGGCCTGCACCAGAGGGGGGCTGTTATGCCTCTTAGTCTCCCCCAGGTGTGGGTCATTCCAACCAATAGGCTGCAACTTGCAATCTTGTGCCTCTGCAGCCCTCTTCTTCATCCCCGTACTTTGGGAATTGTGGGATTTGGAGTCCACAATGTCAAAGACAGCATTTTTAGTGGAAATATCAATACCAAGTTTTAATTTCTTCCTTCTTCATATTCCCTGAATGAGTATATAATGATTCAATGAAGGATTTGGCTTTACAGAGGAATGAGGGTTTTCTGGGTCTAAATTGGTCATATTTAAAACCGCTGAGGCGACCGCAGACTTTGGGCAGTCTCCACTTTGTTCTTGCTTAGACAGTGAGTCTGCTTGCAGTGTCTGTCTTAGTGCGAGGACCCACCCATATACTGTGTACAGCCGCAGTGCGGCCGCGGAGGTGACCGCTGAGGTGACTGCAGTCTTTGGGCAGTCTCTGGCAGCGATGGATGCCGCCGAAGCCCTTGCCCTTAGCATGTCCCTGGAGGAAGAGTGGTGTAACGCTCACCTGGTATCCCTGGGAATGTCACTCAGCCTGTTCTGACCTCTTATGACCTCGAACACTTCCCTGGAGTCTACTCGACTGGAGACTGAGCCTGAAACACAGGATTGGTAGAGTTTAACTCCCTATTGTCTCTGTGTGCTTGAACCCCTTCTTCCCCGGGGTCCAACCCTTCCCTTTGATCCACAGCTCACCTTGTTTTCTTGGAAAGTGTGTTCTCCGTCCTGCTTTCAGCGCAGGGGCGCGTTGATTGATGCAGGCTTGTTACTGCCTAGTTACTTCACTGGCAAGAGTCCGACAGGTAAGTATGAGTCTTTTGAACAGTTCTCTAACTTTGTTCCTTTCCTTCCTTAGATGATGGCCGGCGTCCGGGGAATGCGACGTGCTGCTGAGATGAGTAGCGCTGAAGGTGAGTGAGAGCACGATGCGCGATGCGACCCTTTCGTATTTGTATTGAACCGTGTTCTTTTTCTGTGCCTTTTAGGTGCCGCAACGTTTTCAGCGTAGATGCCGGTTATGAAGAAGAAATGCGGTGAGTAAGCGCGGCATGTGGCGCCTCTAGTGTTTCCATGCTAACCTGGAGTGACTTTTCCCTCTTGCAGATGGATGAGAAGTTCCGGAGACAGAGTTCCCTCAGAGCGGCTGGGATTCAAGTAAGCGTTTGAAGCTCGTACAGTCTTTAAAAATAAGCAAAGATTTGCTGAATGCTTACTAATGCCTTTTTTTCTGTTCTTTTCCCTTTTCGTTTGGAAGCGGCGTGCTGGGATGGGAATGACACCGCCGAAGATGCCCGTAGAACAGAAGAAGCGATGAATGATGTGCAGAAGCGCCGCAAGGTAAGGCTGTTCCTAACAGTGTTCTTGTTCTTGCAGGAGCTGAGCGCAGAAGAAAGATGTAGGCCTACTGGAGACCAATCCGAACACGGTGAGTGTCATGCTGCAGGTGCAGAAAACACAAAGCAGAGACGACAGTCAACAAATTACGCTACGTCTATCAGCGGCGGAGGAATCCAGACCAGAAACGAGAAGAAATGTAAACAACGGTCCCCAGATCTCTTTTCCAAGAAAAATACAACCTGCCCCGAGCGAGACTAAACCTGACGAAATACACACTCCAACAAAACATGGAGTTGGGCCTCATTACGAGTCCGGCGGTAAAACTGCCTGGTTACTGCCGGACTCGTATTACCATTCCGCCTCCGTGATTCCTGGAATTACCGGGGCATTACAACCCCGGTTTTCCGGTAATCACGGTGGCGGAATGGTGTTAATCCCCATTCCCATCGAGTCCTATGGGACTCGATGGGAATGGGGATCATGGAAACACCGGCAGCATCTCGTAATGCTGCCAGTGTTTCCTCGTCCGCCTGCAGGCGGGCGGTGTTAAACTCGCCAGGTCAGACCTGGCGGGAACATCACCTCCCGCCTGCAGGGGTCGGACTCAGGCGGTCCGGAAACAACGGTGGCGGCGGGTTTACCGCCACCGTTATTTCTGGACCGCCTGGGTCGTAATGAGGCCCAAACTTGGCAAATCACCAACAACAGTGGAAGACTTCTTAGCGGACAAGGCTGCAATGAATATAAGTCAACATCTCTCACCTGTGGACGAAACATCATGAGAGGGAAGTGTAGTAGAAGATTCAAGGTAGGTTTGCAATACATCAGAGAACCCTGAGGAGAAAATATCCTGCACCTGGAATACTTCAGTTGGAAATTCTGAATCTATATTCCTGACTTTAGAAGAAAGGTGCAAAACATTGGGGACAACAACAAATTGGGTTTCTCCACACACCACCTCTTTCAAACACAGAAAAGAATAAGATACTCCTAGGTATAGAAAAAACCATGCCAAGCCAAATGCTACATAGAAAACAGAGGACTTGCCAAACGAAAAAGAGCCATATTAAACGAGAAAAACAACCCAACATCAAATCCCCGAAGGCACAGATCAAAAACCCCAAAATAGCACAAGGACTACTCTGAGTTGCGGGTCTCTCGAACACACTACAGGCAAGAAAATTAAGCAAACCAGAGAAGTAAAAAGCTGGAAGAGAGCCCAGGTAGGAGAATGGAAGCTACACACATTTTTAAACTGGGACAAACAAGAGACAATCATGACGACCTAGTGTTGAACATGAGAACTGTCTTAAACCTTTTCGACCAGATCCAAAAACTTAGATCATTGAGGTCAGAAGACTTCACACTAGTGGAGCCATACCACAAAGGCCGCAAAGCGATTTCCTATTTGCACATAGTTGCCACCTCAGTAAAATCAAGGTTAAAAGACGCAGAGGAAAATCTACTGAGTTTGGGCTACATTCTAACAGAGGTGAGAGGAAATCGTGTTCATGAAAGAAAACAGGAAATGGAGTTCGATAACTCCAAACCTAAACCTCGCTATATAAATAAAGAACCGAGGAACAGCACAGAAATAGTAGACACGGAAATAAATATTACAACCACCCTAGCCTGAAGAACAGAAGAAACGATCACACAACACAAAGTGAACATATTGAAAGAAAACAAGGGGTCCAGAAAAAAAGGTTAGGAAAAAGTGCCAGCACAACCCAGGGCGGGGGAAATACCAGTCTCGGAAGAGACACCCAACTTGGGGAGATTTCCAAGAGGCCCTTAGAAAAAACTGTTATGCAAGATCTACAAGCTACACTTCCCGACCCTACGGAAAAGGGTTAGCTCCTGCTCTGTTAAGACAATTGTGGGCATGGATCCCAAAGGCACTTACATTCAACTTAAGAAAATAGCAATACGCCTATTCAAGACGACCGCACCAAAATAATTTTTCAGATGTCCACAAAGTTACGAAAACAGTACTGAGGATGGGATCTTGGAATACGAGAGGTCACCAGCACCTGACGGCAACTGGTGGCCCAGACCTTGTAGTGTTTGATATTCTTTGCCTCCAGGAAACCTGACTGGTTGAAAAACCAACACTTGATGGCTATGCCCTTGAAATATCTCCTGCCCTGAAAGGGTTGAAAGGGCACCCTTCGTCAGGACTAATATCCGCCGTCCGTTCAGGAAGCGGCATTAACATCCAAGAGACTCTCACTACGACCAGTTCCGAGCTTGCAATATTGGTAAATTGGGAATACATTAACATGCAAACAGGAGAAAATGTCCACACCCCAGTAGTTATTATCAACACCTACTGGAACCCTCAAGCTATCACAAATAGAAACTACCTACCGCTGATGGAACAAACAATCGACGATGCATATGTTGACCACCAAGTGTCGCACATAATCATCTGTGGCGACTTAAATGCGACGTGCAAAATGAAAGACTTGACTATTAATGGAGATAAAACCAAGTCCCCATCTGAGGAGCGAGGCGATCTCTGGTTAGAACTAATGGACTCTAAGCATTTCTTTAACATAGACCAGTCATTCCACCAGCAAATAGTATCCGAACGTGGGAAAGAGAGGATATATCAGCGACAATCGATTACATCTTTGTATCGCGTGCTATGCTGTCACTAATAACCTCGTTCGAGGTGACAAAGACAAAACCTAGTGACCATAACCTCTTGACAATAACATGGGTCTCTTTGACATTACAGAAACCAACTGTAAGTGTCCCAATTGAAAGCAATAACCAAGGCAATCGACTTCAGCTGAGCGCAAGAAACATTGAAGAACTAACGAGAAGCTATAGAATGTTGCCCGAAGCTAAGGAAGAGACTGAAAACCATCTAGCCATTGACTACCAACCACTGCTCACAGTATATAAGGCTGCTGCGAAAAAGTCAAATCAACCATCAAACCCGAAAAAACAGAATTTTGATAAAATGTTGGTGGAGAAGAGACGCACATTATGGAAAATCAAAAGAATGGCGTCTAAATATAATTAAAAGATCTACAGAACCATGCTGTACGAAGAAACAAATATATGTCCTGGGTTAAAGGTTATCGCATAAGACTGTACCAGCATGACTCAGAAGCTATGTTAAAGCAGGTAAAAGGCCACAACTTCTGCAAATTCTGGACATTGATAAGATCTACAGAATCTCAAACTGATGCAGCCCTCACAAACAGCGTGGGAGAAGCCAGTTGAGTGAACTATTTCAAATGTTCTTCTATTTACCACCTTGCAACACCTCTTTAATGAAAGATGAAAATATTGCATCCTGGGAAGACCTAAGCAACAGAGACAATATTGAAGAAGTTATAAGGAAACTAAAAACATCAAGAGCACCGGGTCCGGACAGGCTGACGAATATTGACTTAAAGAACCATCCGGCCAAGTGGGCACATTTCATCAGCCTGGTCTTCAAAAGGTGCAAGGACTCCAAGACCATTTTCTTCGTCATGGACATCATTGGTGGTGGTACCAATTTTTAAGAAGGGCAACAAAGACGACCCAAGAAATTACTGCCCGATTTGCATTACTTGATGTAATTGGGAAGGTTTTCGGCTCCCTGCTACTATCAAGGTTCCAAACGTGGACAAAGTCCTCGCCCAGTGCTGACCCTTTCCAAGCGGGTTTCAAGAAAAACATTGGTACCTCGGTCAACATCATGCACTTGAGCATCATAAAAAGCAACATCACAGAGGGGAGCCCAAGGGTTTTTCTTGCGTTCATTGATCTGGCACAAGCTTTTGATCAGGTTGATAGAGGAAAATTATGGACCAAACTCTCAGCTTGGAACAGCCCCCAGGCGATTCTATACCCGATAATAGCGCCACACTCGAAAACCAAAATGAGTCTGACTAAACCAACAGGGCTGGCTATCGGAAGAAATACCTACTACAAGGGGAGTCAAACAAGGTTGTCCCCTGGCCCCGGCACTTTTCATTGCATATCTTGGGGACTTTAAAGAAACAGAAAAAAGTGTGAGGTCATTTCTGCCATAAATCGGGCAATCGGCAGTATCACAATTGTTGTACGCAGATGATATGATTCTCTTAGACCACACAGCAATCGGTCTGCAAAGACAACTTGACAACCTCTCAAAGTACATCAGCCTAAATAACTTGGAAATAAACAAGGGGAAAACAAAGGTCATGCTGTTGGAAAAATTGAGAAAGAGAAATGAAAATCTAAGGTGGTACCTTGAGCACTCACAGAACGTGATTTTAGAAGACATAAAGATTGTACATTATCTATCTTGTAAAAATCATAAATTGATTCAAACAAGTAAATTAAAAAAAAATTAAAATCTTTAAAGACTCATCTTCATTTTTCCCCTGGGAGTCCTAGGCGCTTTCATCTCTATTAATGTCAGTGACTTTAAAAGAAGTTTTCTTACTTCCAATACATAATATTAATGATAAATGTTAGAGTGCTGCAACAGACAGGTTTTATCTCTTCAAAGTATGGTCAACTCTCATTTCCTCTCCCATTTGTTGTAATCTGTAGATTTGTAATTGGCGAGTATTATCTCTTCTGAATTTTAAAGAATGGTAATTATGTTAAAATTATGTTAAAATATATATATATTTTTAGACATGTAATGTTTTGTTTTGTAATTCTGTGTTTTTGTGAAAAAACAATATTTGGCTATACCACAATAAATAAAATAAAAACTTCCAATACATAACTGTTTGATTGTTTTCACTCACATTCAGATAGTTATCTTGGAAAAATTACTGCTCTCTCTGACAATAAGCCATTACGTATTCCGGTATCAATGCTATTTCCTTCCTTGGGCAAGACAAATACAGGATCTCACCCAACAGAGTCCTCCTGTTCCTCTGGACCCCTTCTCACAGGTGATCCTTCTGGTTAATACCAACCTGTGGGTCAGGATCAGGAAGCATCTGACTTTCACTGACCACCTGGGAGGAGTCTTCAGGTAGGGTCTTTGTGAGGAATCCGTAGGATTCATCACACTACTCAGGAGCCATTGGTTGCAGTACTTCAGCGAGATGTCAGATGTCCAACAGGTGTCGAGGTCTGTGGCGAACGACCTGACCTGGTGGAGCGAAAGGACAAACATGTTCACAGGAGAACCTTTCTGGGCACCATGGCCAGAGAAGCAGATTGTCACGGACTCCTTGCTGAAAGACATAGAATCTCATTGCGGTCCCCTCCAGATCAGCAGTCATTGGTCTCGGGAGAACGGTTACCACATCAATCTGCTGGAGCTGTGAGCAGTCAGACTAGCCCTGACGACATTTGTTCCTTCTCTGCATGGGAAACATGTCCAGGTATTAACGGACAACGCAGTTACCACGCACTACCTCAAGAAGCAGGAAGGCGTAAGATCACTGCCCCCGTGCAGAGAGGCCCTGCAGCTATGTTTTTGGATGCTAGAGAACAACATCTCAACCTCTGCTGCTCATCTGACATAGGTAGTGAATGGGTTGGCAGACATTCTGAGCAGGCACAGTTTGTTCTCCCACAAGTGGGAGCTATGCCCACAGGTCATTACAGAGATCTTCAGCCAGTGGGGTACCCCGACGGTGGGTCAGTTTGCGACAAAGGACGACACAAAATGCCAGCAGTTCTGTTAGAGGAAATTTCCCTCCGGGGGGGCATTGTGGAAAGCAATTTAGGTGGAGTGGGTCGTCGACCTACATTAGGCATTCCTGTCAATACCATTCATCCCTTGGGTGCCCAGGAGGTTGCAGGGATTCAGGGCTCACATGATCTTAATCGCACCTGACTGGGCGAGGAGGACCTGGTACCTGTGTCTCCTGCAACTGGCCGTATGCCCACCTATCCGGCTTCCTTGGAGGCCAGACCTGTTGTCAGTCTGCAGGCTTTGTGCTTCACCCCAATCTGGATCCTCTCAACCTGCATGCTTGGCTCTTGGGAGGATGAGATACAGGACTGGGACTTTGAGGAAGAGGTGCTAGAGGTGCTGTTGGCTGCATGTAGACTATCCACTAGGTCTCTGTTCATGTGCAGATGGAGAACATTTTTGACTTGGCGCAAGGTGAAAAGAGTGGATCCCATCTCGTGTCCCACCTCCTCAGTGATGCAGTTTTTTTTTGGCCTTAGCCAAATCAGGCCTACAAGTGAGCACAGTGAAGGGGTAACTGGCAGCTCTTTCCATTTTTAAAAGGACGCCAGAACAAGGTCCTTCTTTACCATCCCTGTGGTAGCCCAGTTTTTGAAAGGCTCAGTTAATTCTTTCCCTCCTTTTGCGGTCCCTGAGGGGGATCTGAACTTGGTTGTCACCTTCCTGCTGGGGGCTCCATTTGAGCCTTGGCATTCAGCTGCCAACAGACTCATCACATTGAAGACTGCTTTTTTTGGTGGCTATTGCGTCCACTTGGAGGGTCAATCAATTGCAGGCACCCTCCAGTAAAACCCCTTTCCTGGAGTTTTTTTAAAGCTAAAGTGTCCCTGCAAGTACACCAAAGATTTTTACCAAAAAGTGGTGTTAGAATTTCCTCTGGGCCAGAGCATTGATCTCCCAGAATTTTACCCTCCACTCTGTCCTTCAGGGGACAAGGAGAGGCTCCACAGATTGGATCCCAAGAGGGTGCAGAGTTTTTACCTGGGTAGAACAGGCTCTTTCAGAAAGGATGACCAGTTGTTCATTGCATTTTCGCAATCCAGGTTGGGGCGAGCAGTTACTAAGTTACTTAACAAACTATTGCTCGCTGCATAGTGTTATGCATTTCTGAATGTTACCAGACTGAGGGTAAGGAGGTACCACAGGGGTCCCGGGCCTCCTCGCTCTTCACAGTGGATGTACCGGCTAGAGGCATTTGTTGCATGGCAACGTGGTCTTCTCTACACACGTTTGTCAAGCATGACAGCTTGGAATTGGCCCGTGGGTCGATGCACGCTTTGATAGGGCTGCCCTCCAAAGCTTTTTGGTTTGACTTCCACTTTCCTCCAGCATGGTTACTGCCTTATGAGTCTATAAAGACGAAGTGTTTGGAAGAATGAAATCCATTGAAGGAGAAATTACTCATCAGTAATGTTATTTCTATGGATTCTTCTCCCACAGATTCCTCATCACCCTTCCAGCCTGTCCCGCTTGGAAGTACATGATCTCCATTGAATTCTGCAGTCTTGTTTCTGTGTGCGATGACATGAGGTGCCCAGTGCTACGTAAAGTTAATTTTTATGTTCATTGTATACGGTTGTAAGAATGGATATGGATTGGACAGCACAATCCATTGCATTCTAGAACCAATTTGCTGCAAGGTTAGTTCAGAAGTTTTAAATATTAAACTAAAACTGTCTTCCAATTAGTAGCAGGTTGGGGCTGCTTCAACCTTAATTCTTGATTGATGGCTAATCAAAATAGACGTTTTCGATGTACTTGCAGGCTCACAAGTCATCAATTCTATACTGGCGACGAGGATGACAAGAAAGCAGCAGCCCCAGCCTGCCATCTGAGGTGGAGCCGTGACGAGCAAAAGTGAGCCCGGGCGCAGGAGAAGCTGCACACATGGGCACCCGGCTCAGAGCAGCGGAGGACCAATGAAATGTATGAAGGTTCCCGGCATCCAGCTGAGCTTAGCGGACTAGCTAGGTAAACGAGTAGAGGCTCCGGAATCATTGGGGGACGCGCGCAGCCATGACTGAACCCGGGACAGCTCAAACGTACTGTGAGGGGGTGCCGAGTGCTGTTGGGGTGACCTGCCCTTATTATTCACCAGCGATACAGGGCGCCCAGGGCACACAGTGCCATGTGGACGCAGGGCAGTGGCCATCACGGGAACAGGCAACACCTCAGGGACAATGTTGCTAGGAGACGATTAGTAATGCAGGAGCCATTTTAAGGTCAGGTGTTTGTTGGACATTGCAGACAGATAAAGCACAGGGGACATGGCGAAATCAGGCATAATACAGTGACATATCAAAAGGCCAGCAATATGAACATCCCAGGACCAGTGTTGGTTTTGCCCCCTCCAAGGGAACCCAGTATAAAATGGGATGACTGGAATGAAGGGTTCATAAGGTAATTGTAATTGGTTATTTATTACATGCTTAATTCCCAGAGGTTTCTAAGCGCGGCTTGGGGATCGAACCTGTGCTGCTTCGCTTCATCTTGCTTCCAAGTCGAGTACGTTGCCCCTGAGCTATCCATCCTCCCATACCATGTGTATGGCAGCAACTTTGCCAGTAATGGGTGAGGTATAGGGGTGCACAGATCAGAGTTAGTTCATTCACTGTTTCTAAAGAGAGAGTTATTAGGAGAGATATATACCAACGAGGGTTCAGGGTTAATGTACAAATTATTTCAGGTGCAGACGGGCTGACGTCACAAGGCCACTTGGGACAGAAACATTGAACAAAACCAGAGCTGTGTATTGCTACACAGCAAGCCCAGATGCACTGCTGGGGGAGTAAAATCCCCATTCACAGTTAAATGCTTTCAATACATTTTTTTGCCGAATTGGTGGACATTTGAATTCAAACGTAACTGTATCTCTTAATTTAAATCAAATAGCAATTAGATATGCAGCATTCAAAATAAAGTATCACAAAACAATATCAAATATCTATGTAGACCAGATCATAGATCGTAGAGATAACTCGTAGGTTTTAATTATTCAAGTCAAAAAGTCACTTGACGTGAGAAAATCAAATTAGCGACATGCTCTATATTCACACATAGAGTATATTATGTCAATGTTGCATCCAGAACATAGAACATTTTCAACACATGCAATGCCTTAAATCAACAGGCATTGTCCAAGTCACTTTCAAACATAAACACGTTGTCACTACGTGAATCAGTTGATCCAATCTACATGTATTTCCAGAGAAAGTCCCTTTTGAGTATCAAAAGATGACCAACGTGTTTCGGTTCATAGAACCATCTTCAGGGTATGGACTTCACTGTTCCTATTCATAATTGTATTCATATAGCAGACCCTCTCTGAGACAAAGGGGGGGTCGAACAAGTAACCCAGTCTTCTGGCAAGGAACCCAAAGGGCTGGGCAATGAAAGAGTGCAGTCAAGCGAAGCTCTCGAGACGAGACCACTTCAGTTCGTTCCAGCCGCAGCGTCTCGAGAGCTTCGCTTGACTGTACTCTTTCATTGCCCAGCCCTTTGGGTTCCTTGCCAGAAGACTGGGTTACTGGGTTACAGAAGTTTAACTTATGTGAATTGCAGGAAGCCACTGTGAGAGCTCACACTTATGATGATGTGCCAATAAACATTGTTGGAGAATTTTGGGCACAATTTAAATATGGAAAGAGGGGCGCCCAGGGGATGATGAGGGTCACCACGAGAGGAGGCCTGCTTTCATGGGATGCCCCGTTTAATTTGGGTCTGAGACTGGATCCGGACCATCCAAAAAAGGTGGAGTCAATAGAGGAAAAGAAGAACAACATCATGTCGAACGACAAAGTGTTTGGTAAAGAAACTGGATGATTGAAAGGATTTGCACATTTAAGAAAGCTAAGACCAGGCGCCATGCCGGTGAGGTCAAAGGCACGTACCATACCTTTGGCATTGCATGCAGATATTGTAAGAGGATTCAATTCAACACTACAGCTAAGTCAACGCCTAGTCTAGAATACTGAATGAAAACCCTTATTGATATACCTTTATGTCCAGTTCATGCGTTCTGGATGACTACCCCTATATAACACCCCTCTCTTGGAATCCTCCTGACCCCACTGAGCCAAGAAGTAGTTCTGTTTTGCAAGTTTAAAGGTTTATTTGATAACTTAAACAATATATATTATATCACGCTTTATAATAAATTAATAATTAAATATCACACTTAATCTGATATGATAAAGATTAACAATGGAGAATCTGGCACTAACACGCTTCTCTATAATCAATAAGGAGTTGACATGAAATGGATATGGTAGCACACAGGTGAATAGGAACAAAAGAAGAAGGTGGTACAGAATGCTTTATGTAAGCTCAGGTGGATGCAAGGTTGAATGAATGAAATGCAGTATAGAAATACTCAATATGATTTCAACAAACAATGTAATCACTTTTCTCTGGCAATCCCCTCCCCCCCTTGATGCAAGGCAAGGAAATGGAAGGAAAACACACAGTTCTCAGAAATGCAATCAATGTAAATCAGTTCACCCCAGCAAGCTTACACTACAGAAAACAGATAGGAGTTTTGAAAACACAGGCAAAATGCTTTGATATGTGCTAGCAATGGATGAGAAATATGCTGGAAATGCTTTTAATTCCCTTTCAGAGGTTCAGGGTGAGTGGTATCTAGTTAATATTAGTCCAGGCTCACACTAGCAATGATGCAGGGATAGTTAGCAGGTTAAACGAATTTCTGGCAAATGGAAGGCAAGCAGCAGCAGTTTTTACATGTGAAGAAATTTGCAAATCGCGGTAAAATTCGCGAATGCGTGTTATAAAACTATAAGGGGTAGGAATGTGGTTCTTGGTGCGATTCAAAGCTAAGATTCTAAGCTTTCAAATGAAAGTTACTGCAAGTCTCTAGCACAAACGGTCGCGGAGATATGAGCGATTAAATAAAGGTCGTTTTTCAGATTTGAAATTTTAAAGTTCAAAAAGACAAGTGCAGCTTGCAACTAGAAAATGACAAGTGACAGGAGACAGTTCTACTTAGATTAAAATAGGATTGAATTATATTATTTTAACTAGGAGATTGGTTCTGCACAGTTTTCTAGGTACTCACACTATATTCTTGAGTGAAATGGGCCTCGCCATGGATCTGGTCAGGTTTTAAACTCGCCTCTGGTCTCTGCACTTCACAGTGATCTGGGTCAGCTCTCTCTGGTTCTCTGGTCTGGGTCTCTAGTTCTGGATAGATTGAAGTCTCTAGTTTGGCTCTCCGGAGGTTTGATCGAGGTAAAGTATGGATTTTTCCGGCAGAGCTTCCAGCGGCAGATGGATTTGAAAGTCTCTATCTGTCCTGTCTCTCTGCTTTTATGTGTTTTTAGAGTGGGGTCATCCATTTATGATCTCTTGAAACAACTCCCCTATCATCTGTGCACCCAAATCTATATATGATCAAAATCCATATTTCACAGTTACACAGTTGTTTGAAATTACACATACATGGTGTGGCTGAATTTAGCCATGTCTCTGTCCACATCTGCTCTTTCTAGGAGCTTGCATTCAAAAATGGCAACTTCTAGCACTTTTTCATGTGCTGAACAACATTGGATCTTCATTAAATTTTATACAACTGTTCCTCACATATCTACCCACATACCAATGCATTTTCGTTTGTCTAGCTGAAACAGGGAGTCTGTAATATTAATAAACAATGGGGTTTTGCCCCAGAACATCACACAAATTGGAGTTTGGGCTTGAATTAAAGGTACATTTTTTAAATTAAAGCTCTCAAAGTTATATATTTCTGTCATTTGATTACAAAGAGTTATCAGTGTTTTTGTAAAATATATATTTTACTTTCAATTCAGTCCTCAGAGTGTTGAAGTCCGCCTCCAAGACTTGGGTGGGTCAGTCACAGATCTCTGCTGGCTGGCCGATCTTTGTTGACAGCAAACATCCAGAATTAACATATTCCTTTCAGAGGAAAGGGTCCTTTGTGTGGTGTCTGGCAAGCTCACATCAGGAGGCCAGGGGGCCACTTTGCATTTAATTAACAGAACCCTGTTATTTCCTGGCTTCTTGTGTTGAGTTCTGAAGTGTCAAGAGTTCTCAGGACAGGCAACCCCTTTGAACCTTTGATGAAATAAGACCCCTTTCTTTGCACTCATGCAGTTTGCTAGACAGCTCTCCTGTCAGAGTTTAGACCGCTAGCGCCACCATCAGGATTTTGTGGTTACTGCATCCATCCTTGGGATTTTTTTTTTTTAGATTGATTCCTTTCAGCAAGTGATATTATATGGAGTAGATTGTCCATGTTCAGGACATGGCATTGGTGTGTTTCTGCAGTAAAGTAATTCTGTGCCCATGATTTTGCCATATTTGACATTCAAGAAAAATGAATTCCCAACAGTATGGGTTTGCTTTTGGCAATCAGCATTGCATCTCTGAACTCACAATATAGGCAAAATGGGATTTTCCTGTGCATTTTCTGGGGAGCTCTGGCCATTATGTTTTCAATGCCAGTACTGCACAGTTTTGAGGTAGGGCCCGGATGCATGGGTAAATACATCCCACAAGCCCCCCTTCTTGCGGTGGCCATCTGATCCTTCACTAATGGGACCCGCAAGATCTGGGATGTAGTTCTCCTCTTCTTCCGATAAATGGCACAGTTCAGCATCTTTTCCTCCATCCGGTCGGATCGATCGGTTCTCCTCGCCGGTCCTGATGGGAGTATTGGGCGGTCCACTGGGCCCATTGGATCTTCGTTCCCGGTCTCCGGATCGTCCTTCTTGGTCATTCTTCATGGTTTCATCTCTCCTAGGATGATAAAGCAAAAGCGGCAATATCTACTCATAGACGATTTTTTTTTCCACCACTGTTGAGATAGTGGGGCAGCATATGCATTTTATCATAACGAAACATTACATTCTTATTTTAATAAAAACAGTATGACTAAGAGACAGTTTCATACAAATCACAGTATGTTAGAGACTAGATGTGGTATGTTTTATGATTGGAACTGAATTAGTCTGATACAGTACCCGCTAGGATTCCAGAGGATTCCTCCAGTTGTTGCAGAGTGTGCCTGGGATGGCAACATTTCAACTGGTTTATGTGGACCCACTTGTCTTCCCCCTCTGCCGAACCGCCTTTGGGGATGCGGATCTTGTAGGCCACAGGGGAGATCTTATCGACGATCTCAAAGGGTCCCTTCCATGTAGGCAAAAATTTGCGCTGCTTGGCCTGGTTCCTTTGGAAGTTGTATAGATAGACCCGGTCTCCCACCTGATATTCCTTCCTGGAAGTTTTCAGGTCATAATGGGTCTTCATGCTATCAGCTGATCTTTCTAGATTCCGCTGAGCGTAAGCAAAAGCATGTTGGAGGTGTTTCCTTAAATTCTCCACATACTCATGAGTAGTGGAGGCATTTATCAGTGTCTGCTCTTGGGTCCTGTAGAGCAAATGCTGAGGAAGCACCATCTTGCGTCCAGTCATCAACTCAAATGGTGACATTTTGGTTGCAGATGAAGGGGTAGATCTGATAGCCATTAGGACCAGAGGTAATCGGATATCCCAACTTGGCCCAGAATCTGCCACAAACTTCTTTAATATGCTCACAATTGTCCGGTTATATCTCTCTACTGCCCCAGAAGAAGCTGGCCGATAAGCAATATGCAACTTCATTTTGACCCCCAGTATCTCCCACATCTTTGTCATTACTTCACTGGTGAAGTGGCTACCTCTGTCTGACTCAATCCTTTGAGGTAGACCAAAACGGGAAAAGATGTGGTTAATCATCAAGGCAGCTGCAGTTTCTGCCTTGCAATTTGGGGCTGGGAGACATTCCACCCACTTGGTAAACAAGCATGTCACAGTCAACATGTACTTATTCCCCCTAGCCGAGCGAATCACAGGGCCTACAAAGTCGATTTGTAAATCTGACCATGGCAGTGTCATCCCCCTCTTTTGGAGAGGCGCACGACGCGTGAGGGATGATGGCTGAAATTGTGCACACACAAGACACCCCTTCAAGTATTGGTCGAGGTCCTGCCCCATGTGTGGCCAGTATGCAACCTCTCTTAAGATTTCCAATGTTGTGTGAAACCCCCTATGACCGGCGGTGGCCGCATCATGGGCGTGACTTAACATCAGGCTTCGGAATGAGGTAGGAACCACCCACTGATCGTGGCCAGCTTTGGATTTCCTTACCAGCAAACCGTCTTGGATCCGGAACATTTTTGGACATTTCATCAACACTCTTAGGTCCTCTTTCCCAATGTAATCGGTATCCGTCAGGGGAAAGTTCTCAGGGTCCTCAAGGTGCTGGTAAAATTTACCAATAATTGGATCCCCCTTCTGAGCAGTAATCAAATCATCATCAGGGGTCTCCTTACTCCATTGTGCAATTGAAAGGTCGTTGTGAGCATTTGTCTGGGACCTAGTGATAGCAGTGACCTGGATTTCCCCCAACAGGGACTCAATCTCAATTAGATCCCCTTGGATGGCCCCGGTTTTGGCCAGCTGATCAGCTAAGTCATTTCCAGTTTTGTCTGGTCCCTCTACTTTGGAATGACCCTTGATCTTTTTCCAGTAGATGGTCATCCCATTCGATGTGACCAGATCATCAATGTTTTGGATCAACTTCCCATGTTTCAAGGGTTTGTTGTTAGCACATAACATGCCTCTGGTTTTCCAATTAACCAGGTGCTCCACGAACCCGTTCCGTACATAATCCGAATCTGTGATTATGACCAGTTCGTGGAGTTGATGCTGGACAGCAGTGAGGACGGCCTGATGCACAGCCATCAATTCTGCCACCTGACTACTTCGGGGACCAATTTTGTATCCAACGGAGGGTTCTGGGGACTCATTCACCCATGCATTCCCTACGCCGGCCACCAGTTCTTTCTCCCCGTTGTTGTCAACATGGTAAGAGCATCCATCCACATACACAGTGGGCATTCCCTCACACTTGTCTTCTTCAAAGACTTTGTGTGGGGAATTAAGGTATGCCTCCATGTTGTCCTTGATTTTCAGACTTTCGTCCTCGAGACAGTTTTCTCTGGCACAATCATGCAAGTCAGCCAGACCTTGCGCGAGGGGACTCTTCTTGTTTTGGCCATATCTGACCTCCACAGGAAAGCCTTGCATTGACAGAATCCAGGAAGTAATTCGGGAATTACTCACATTTCCGGCCCGGATTCTGTCACTTTGGAGATATTGCAGAGGCTGGTGTGGAGTCTCCACTATGATGTGTTCCCCCTGGATAAACGGGCGGTAATTCTTCAATGCCCACACCGTTGCCAGGAGTGCCTTCTCACAATCGTTGAATTTTTCCTCCACAGAGGATAAAGTTTTGCTCGCATAGGAGATTACTTTATTGACCTTGTCATGCTTTTGGTATAATACTGCCGTCAAGCACGTATCAGAGAACCCCGTCTCCAGGAAGAACTCCTTGTTTCTGACAGGGTAAGCTAGGCAAGGCGCTTGTGAGAGGCTTCTTTTGAGTTGTTTTACCGCCTCGGCTTGTTCTGGACCCCATTCCCACTTGACCCCCCCCTTCAGGAGATGAATCAGGGGTCTGGTGATCTCTGCGTAGCCCTCAATGAACTTTCTGCTGTAATTAGTCAGTCCAAGGAGGCTCCTTAGTTCCCGCAGAGTTGTGGGGTCTTTCAGTTTCTGAAGTGCTTCCACTTTCTTTTCCTGGGGACAGAGACCCTGAGGAGTAATCTCATGCCCCAAGAAATTAACACGGGTTCTACACCACTGTGCTTTCTGAAAGGAAAGTTTTGCTCCGGCAGCCCTCAACTGTGTCAGAACATAACGGATCTCCGCTATGTGTTCCTCCACAGATGAACTTTTGATGAGGACATCATCTACATAAGCCAGGTTACCCCTTGCACCCAAGTCAGGCATGGCCTTGTGTAGAAAAATGTTGAATTCATTGCCGGAGTTGAGGTATCCGAAGGGAGTCCGGGTCCAGGTGTACTGCTGGCCCCCAAAGGTAAAAGCCAGCTTGTATTGGTCCTCCCTACTGACAGGCACAGTCCAGTATCCATTGGTCAGGTCTATTGCAGTGAATACCTGTGACCCCTGGATCTGGGCCAGCCCTTGGTCAATGTAGGGCAGAGGCCATCGGGAAGTATGGACCCATTTGTTGAGCTCCCTGAGGTCGGCACAGAGTCTCCACTGGCCGTTTGGCTTCAATATTCCCAGCACCGGATTATTGAAGGTGCTGTGGACTGGACAGATTATTCCCCGGGACTCAAGGTTCTTAATTATTTCAGTAAGGGACTCCATTGATGCGAGAGGCAAGCGATATTGCTTCACAAACACAGGAGTCATGCCAGGGTCCGTGGGGATTGTTGTGTGGATGTCAGTGCGACCACAGTCATATGAGTCTACCGCAAAGAGATCTTGGAAATCCAAGAAAACTTGTTTCAACTTTTGCTTTTGTTCCAGAGTCACACAGGCATCAGCTAGGTTGACTCTCTCTTCCACCATCTGCCTGAAGCCTGGAAAGACTTCTGGTTTGGCTATTTCAGCGGCCTCTTCCAGCTGGGTGGAGAAGTCCCTGGTCAGAGTGCTGATTTGGACTGGAGGCTTCAGGTGGGAAAGGCAGCCCTCATGGACCTGGAAAATCACCTCATCCCTTCTGAAGTCACAAGTCACATCTTCCTTACCATAGGGGCAGGAAGTGTACACCAGGAAGTTCCCCCCATGCCGGGTAAAGATCCTGTCTGGTGTTGTATTGTCATCACTGTCACTGTCAAAACAGTCCTTGGGGATTGGTCCTAACAGTTCATTTACTAAGTCGATGGAAAAATGTCGGTCATCGACCGCCATTCCAATAATGGTGCCTGCGGCTAGAGTAATACTCTTTAAGTCGCTGTTATCCACCTCTATTGGAATGGTGTCATGTTCTATGTTGACTAATGGAGTTGGGTTTACCCCCAACCCTTGCTGTTGGAGAGAAGCATTTAGATGTATGTAAGCATCAGGGTTTTTCAACTCTTGTCCTCTTTTAACTTTCACTTCCAGGGAGAATTGTCGGGTCCTTTCTGGGATGGTGACTTCCTCTTTAATCTGAATTTCAACTGCATAAGGTAGCAATTGAGCTGACCTAAATGCTTTTTCTGGATCATCAAAGCCCATGGGATTATCCGCTAATCGGGACCAAGCTTTGAAGTTTATTAGGTCCAAACTAATGGCAAAGCGATTGAGAATGTCACTGCCTAAGTAAAAGGCGGCAGGGACGTCTCGCACGACCCAACAATTATGGACAATGCTCTTGTTGCCAATGGAGATTTTGAGCATACACCTGCTTGGCAGGAGATGTTTGGAATTAGGTGCTTCCAGGTCCATTTCCCATTTGTCTATCAGTTTGAAGGTGGGAATGGCTGGATCTTTTGGGAGTTGGCGAAACATGGCTTCGCCGATGAAGCTCTTACCGTTGTTCACACACACTCGAGCGAGAACAGAGTCCTTCCCATCATTTAACTGAACAGGGATGAACAACTGCTCTCCAATTTGCTGAATATCAGCCAGGCTCTGAGCTGATTTCACATCTTTCTGGACTATAGGAGTGGGAGTTTCAGATTGTGGATTGGTATAGAATTTCAGAGTGTTTCCTTCCAGCGTGGAATACCACCTTAAACTGGAAGGAAGGTTGATTTTCAGAAATAGAGAGGACCCCCCATCACTAGTCTGTTGTCCTACCGCTATTACTGTCACGTCTGGAATTTGGCTATTCTGGAAGTGAAATTCTACTTGGTCAGATTTTTGTTCAACCATGTGGCAGGTGCCGTTTAAACTATTGGTCGGCTAGTCTGGGTCCAGAGGACCTTGTTTACACAATCTATTAGGGGTGACAACCTTCTCAGGAGGTCATTCCCTAGTAAACAAGGGGTGCCCTCTGGGGTCACAACTATGACCGGGTGTTTCAACTTATGTCGCCCAATTTTAATGTCCAAATCTGCCGTCCCCTCGACGGGAATTTCCTTCCCGTCAAAGTTCTGCAGTTGTCCAGGAAGAGAGGTGAGAGGAATTTGGTAATTCTCTCCCCTTCCTGCATTCCGTTCATCAAAGGCCCTTCTGGACAGAAGGGTAGCTTGAGATCCAGTGTCCACCAGTGCCAAAATTGTACCCTGTCCCTGTACTTGTACCGGGGCATAATATCTTCCCTCCTTCTCCTCAAGAGGGCACAGATAATGTACATTTTTGGACAACTGGTGGGCTAATTTTCTGGTTTTGGACATCGCTAGCGAAGAGATTTGGGCAGAATTCTGTGGAGAGCCTTGGGAATCTGAAAGAAAAAGTTGGCAACTGGAGATCAGAGCCATTGTGGGTTCCCCTGGCTCCGGTTCTGGGCCGCCCCCCCCTTTTTGGAGGCAGTCACCAGGATGGGTTTGAACCAGGGGATTTTCTTGCGGTTGGTTCTGGGATGAGATGGTGGGCGGCGGTAGCTCAGTCTCCACATCTCCCCAGTCTGGATTTGCATCCCTAGGGACCCATTTTTCCTTGGGAGGAGTTCCCCCCTCTCTGAAGGAGAAGATCCTTTTCCCAGGATCCTCTGAGGATCCCTCTCCCTCAAATTGGAAGATCTGTACCTCCTCCTCAAACTGAGTCTGTTTGGGTCTTTTGTTTCTCCTACCCCCCCTCTGCTCCTTAGGAGGCAGACTTTCAGGGGCAAGAGATTTTGTTTCCGGTTCCTGGGTTTCCAGGGGCTGTTTACAAGTGAGGAAGGAAGCTTCCTCCAAGGCTTTACACCCCCCTTCCCTTTGTGCCTCCTCCCTGGGAACCGGTGAGTTATCGGGGTGCTGCCCCCGTCATTGTTCTGGAGCACCAGGTCCAGAGTTGGGTGCGTTCTGCGCCGGCATGCTGATCTGAGGGTTCTGCTGCGCCCTCAGTATATGACCCATGTCCCGCGCCATGTTTTGAACCTGGCGCTCTAACTGGGAAACCCGCTCCGGCTGATACGGGGCCCTGTTTTCTCCCCTGGGCTGATCCCGGGAAGGGTAGCTGTCCCTCCTCTGGTAATACCCCGGGTTGGGAAGTTTTGGGTACCCCTCCACCCTTGGCCTCCCCTCTCCCGGATTCAGTGGTCTGGGCTCAGGGAATTGGGGAAAGAAGGATGGATGGTTTTGGGGCTGAAAGTCGGGTGGATATCTGGGGAAAAAGTTCTGCCCAGGGTTTGGTAAATTTCTGCCCTCCTGTGGGAAGTTCGGAGGGAAGTTCCCTGGGTTAGGTGCTTGGCTGGATCCCCCCCCTTGGGCTGGAGGAGTCCACACATAACCCAGGATGGGTCGATTTCCCTTGTAACGGGGACTTACATAATCAGGAGAGCGAGGGACCCCATTTGTGGGGCTGCCTCCTTGGCTCCCTGTCTGTGACTGACCCGAGGACCTCCTGGGCCTAGCATTATTAGGTGCAGGTAGGTTTTTAGGCCCCCCCATCTCCAAATCCAAAACGGGGGTGACCTTTACCTCTGCCACCTTGGCAGCAGCAGGGATGCTGTTGGCTTTGGGGTTTTTCTGGGCATTACTTTTGCTATCTATCGGTTTCTGCACCTCATAGATCCGGGTAGCCTGTTCAATGACCCAGTCTAAAGATCTTTTCTCGTGAAAATCCCTCACGAGCTGGGTCATGATATATTTGGGCAAGGCATGGAAAAACGTATTAATAAATTCCCTGCTATCCGTGCGCACCCTTCTTGTGGTCTGTGCAAAAGCCCGCTTTAACTCCTGCACAAATTCTTGTGGGGCCTGATCCTCCCCACATTGCAAATTGTAGGCTGCCTTGCGAGCCTCTTGAGGATTTCTGTGAACAGAAAAATGTTTCAAGATGGCCGCCTTATAGGTGGACCATCTTAAATGATTTTGGTCCTCCAGCCCCGCAAAGAAACTGGAGTATTCCGGGGAGAAGGTCCACTTTACATATTGAATACAGCTTTGGCTGTCCTTCAAATGGAAAGTCTCCATCATTTGTTCAAACAACTCTAAGTGCTCCCAAACAGAATACTTAGCGTTCTTATGGTAAGGCGTGATGACGCTCCTGATCGCCTTAATCTGCTTTAAGGGGTCCTTAAGCAAGGCCCTTTTTGCCTTATTGGCCTTTTTGGTTCGGGTAACCCTTGTCCATTCGTCCTCGGACTCAGAGGCACTGCTCCCAGAGGTTCCCGTCTGTTCTTCCAGGTTTTCCCGGATTCTGCGAGCCTGGGAATGGCTGGCAGAATGTGGGGACCTGGTCTCCTGTGTCCTGCGCAGTTCAGAGGAGTCTTCAGATTCCTCCTTGCTGCCAGGATTTGATGGGTACCCCCTCCACTGACCTAACTGGGCAGAGGTTTTCAGGATGCCCTTAATGGGCCTATTCTCCTGGGGTTCCCCATTGAACTGTACTGTACTTGGGTGCCCATACCCGGATGCCCACCCCTCCATTCCTGAGTGGTACTGGCCTATGAGCCCCATACTCTTAGCTGGATAGTAATCTGCCATCCCTGTGGCCCTGTGCTCATGTGCGCCAGGGGACATGGGGGTGGTAGAGTCCAGGGACTGGGGGAGATGAAGGCCCCTGGTGGTAGGGCTCCTGCGGTTATGGTCAGGAATCTCTCTTTCCCAGCGGACCTCATCTCTATCCGCCCCTGCTCCCTGTTGCAATGCAAGAGCCTGCATTTGTGCTTTCAGTTCCTCTATTAAGGCCTTACTCGACTCTATCAGTTTCTCCTGCATCGCTACCTGTTGTTGGAGCCTATCATTGTGTTGACAGAGGGCCTCATTTTCCCCTCTGTGCTTCCTGGTTGGTCCTGGAGAACTGGGCCAGTCTTTGCTGCAGGAGGTTTACCTCCTGAGCTGTGTCCCTATTGGCCTGCTCCTTTCTTGCTAGAGCATCCTCCACCCTTCTGGTGTGCTCTACCAAGTTCTGGTTTTCTTTTTGGAGGTCACCCAGCCCCTGGAGGGCCAGGTGATTTTCTTCAATTCCCTTTTTTAAGTGGCAGACTTCCTGGCCTAAAGTGTCTCTTTCCTGACTGAGAGCCTGCATCTGTGCTGCCAGGTCGTCCCTCTGCCTTTGAAGGGCACCAGCTTTCCGGCGCTCTTCATCAAACTCTGCCTGGGTATCCAGGTCTTTCAGAATCAGTTTATTGCTTTCTGCCTTTTCCCTATCTAGGTGGCCTTGCAGGATGACTACCTGCTCAGCACATACCCTGTTGAAGTCCAGTTGTTGCTCCAGCTTTTTCTGGCTTTGCAGTAGGGAGTCCAAACCTTCTTGGTGTTCCTTCTGCAAGGCCCGAAATCTGGTATCCTGTTCTGACTTTTCCTTTTGCAGCACATCCATATCCTCCTTTCTTTTAGTGATGTACTGCCTGGTCTCATTTTCTGACTCCTGGCTCCTGTGCAGCCTTTGCTCAGAAGAGTCCAGATCAGATTGGACCTTCTGTAATGCCATCTGTTGCCTATTTGCCAGATTTTGGCTTTCAGCACATCTATCCTGCATGTCTCCCATATATAGGTACAGGTATGCTGCTATCCTGGCAATCTTATTGTGTTCCTCTTTGGCTTTAGGAGCCATATATAGTTCACTCAGGGCCACATGTAAGGGACCCTGATCTCTATATATATCTGACCCTGTTTCAGTGACCTGTTGTGTAATGGCCTGCAACCACGCATCCTGGCCCTGTTCAGTCCATTCACCTCTCACAAATAGCTTATGCAAGAGGTGCTCTCTGGCTATTTTCATGTCTACTAAGGTCGTCATTCTAGAGATTGGTCTCTGTCCTGACTTACAGAAGTTTGTATTTTATTTTTGCAAAACAGAACTTTTCTTGGAGTGTCCCTTTTGAGGAATGCTTCACAGCGTAATGCAGCGTGGTGATCCGACTGGATGTATGTATCCCGTCAGTTAGCACACTGTATTAAGCTACACAAGTGGTATTCTAACCCAAACGTCTCGGCACGAGCCCCCAATTTGTAAGAGGATTCAATTCAACACTACAGCTAAGTCAACGCCTAGTCTAGAATACTGAATGAAAACCCTTATTGATATACCTTTATGTCCAGTTCATGCGTTCTGGATGACTACCCCTATATAACACCCCTCTCTTGGAATCCTCCTGACCCCACTGAGCCAAGAAGTAGTTCTGTTTTGCAAGTTTAAAGGTTTATTTGATAACTTAAACAATATATATTATATCACGCTTTATAATAAATTAATAATTAAATATCACACTTAATCTGATATGATAAAGATTAACAATGGAGAATCTGGCACTAACACGCTTCTCTATAATCAATAAGGAGTTGACATGAAATGGATAAGGTAGCACACAGGTGAATAGGAACAAAAGAAGAAGGTGGTACAGAATGCTTTATGTAAGCTCAGGTGGATGCAAGGTTGAATGAATGAAATGCAGTATAGAAATACTCAATATGATTTCAACAAACAATGTAATCACTTTTCTCTGGCAATCCCCTCCCCCCCCTTGATGCAAGGCAAGGAAATGGAAGGAAAACACACAGTTCTCAGAAATGCAATCAATGTAAATCAGTTCACCCCAGCAAGCTTACACTACAGAAAACAGATAGGAGTTTTGAAAACACAGGCAAAATGCTTTGATATGTGCTAGCAATGGATGAGAAATATGCTGGAAATGCTTTTAATTCCCTTTCAGAGGTTCAGGGTGAGTGGTATCTAGTTAATATTAGTCCAGGCTCACACTAGCAATGATGCAGGGATAGTTAGCAGGTTAAACGAATTTCTGGCAAATGGAAGGCAAGCAGCAGCAGTTTTTACATGTGAAGAAATTTGCAAATCGCGGTAAAATTCGCGAATGCGTGTTCCGCGATTGCAGTAAAACTATAAGGGGTAGGAATGTGGTTCTTGGTGCGATTCAAAGCTAAGATTCTAAGCTTTCAAATGAAAGTTACTGCAAGTCTCTAGCACAAACGGTCGCAGAGATATGAGCGATTAAATAAAGGTCGTTTTTCAGATTTGAAATTTTAAAGTTCAAAAAGACAAGTGCAGCTTGCAACTAGAAAATGACAAGTGACAGTTAGGAGACAGTTCTACTTAGATTAAAATAGGATTGAATTATATTATTTTAACTAGGAGATTGGTTCTGCACAGTTTTCTAGGTACTCACACTATATTCTTGAGTGAAATGGGCCTCGCCATGGATCTGGTCAGGTTTTAAACTCGCCTCTGGTCTCTGCACTTCACAGTGATCTGGGTCAGCTCTCTCTGGTTCTCTGGTTCTCTGGTCTGGGTCTCTAGTTCTGGATAGATTGAAGTCTCTAGTTTGGCTCTCTGGAGGTTTGATGGAGGTAAAGTATGGATTTTTCCGGCAGAGCTTCCAGCGGCAGATGGATTTGAAAGTCTCTATCTGTCCTGACTCTCTGCTTTTATGTGTTTTTAGAGTGGGGTCATCCATTTATGATCTCTTGAAACAACTCCCCTATCATCTGTGCACCCAAATCTATATATGATCAAAATCCATATTTCACAGTTACACAGTTGTTTGAAATTACACATACATGGTGTGGCTGAATTTAGCCATGTCTCTGTCCAAATCTGCTCTTTCTAGGAGCTTGCATTCAAAAATGGCAACTTCTAGCACTTTTTCATGTGCTGAACAACATTGGATCTGCATTAAATTTTATACAACTGTTCCTCACATATCTACCCACATACCAATGCATTTTCGTTTGTCTAGCTGAAACAGGGAGTCTGTAATATTAATAAACAATGGGGTTTTGCCCCAGAACATCACACAAATTGGAGTTTGGGCTTGAATTAAAGGTACATTTTTTAAATTAAAGCTCTCAAAGTTATACATTTCTGTCATTTGATTACAAAGAGTTATCAGTGTTTTTGTAAAATATATATTTTACTTTCAATTCAGTCCTCAGAGTGTTGAAGTCCGCCTCCAAGACTTGGGTGGGTCAGTCACAGATCTCTGCTGGCTGGCCGATCTTTGTTGACAGCAAACATCCAGAATTAACATATTCCTTTCGGAGGAAAGGGTCCTTTGTGTGGTGTCTGGCAAGCTCACATCAGGAGGCCAGGGGGCCACTTTGCATTTAATTAACAGAACCCTGTTATTTCCTGGCTTCTTGTGTTGAGTTCTGAAGTGTCAAGAGTTCTCAGGACAGGCAACCCCTTTGAACCTTTGATGAAATAAGACCCCTTTCTTTGCACTCATGCAGTTTGCAAGACAGCTCTCCTGTCAGAGTTTAGACCGCTAGCGCCACCATCAGGATTTTGTGGTTACTGCATCCATCCTTGGGATTTTTTTTTTTAGATTGATTCCTTTCAGCAAGTGATATTATATGGAGTAGATTGTCCATGTTCAGGACATGGCATTGGTGTGTTTCTGCAGTAAAGTAATTCTGTGCCCATGATTTTGCCATATTTGACATTCAAGAAAAATGAATTCCCAACAGTATGGGTTTGCTTTTGGCAATCAGCATTGCATCTCTGAACTCACAATATAGGCAAAATGGGATTTTCCTGTGCATTTTCTGGGGAGCTCTGGCCATTATGATGTTTTCAATGCCAGTACTGCACAGTTTTGAGGTAGGGCCCGGATGCATGGGTAAATACATCCCACAATATTGAAAAAGACCTTGAGGGAAGGGATTATTGGAAAGCAAAGGCTGCGGAGTGGATAAGCTCTATCGTGACAGTGTGCAGGCCCAATGGCAGTGTAAGACTGTGCATTGATTTGGGGGGGCTAAATAAGTGTGTCTTACCAGACAGGTTTCCTCTTCCAAAGATTGACAGTTTGTCAGAAATTGAGGTGGGGGGTGGTATTTTCAACGTTGGACCTCAAGGCAGCTTATCATCAGGTCAAATTGCACCCATCTTCCATGGATCTTATGGCATTCATAACTCCTTTTGGTTTGTATAGGTGCAGGAGAGTGCTGTTTGGTTTAATCTCTGCATCTAGCATATTTCAGAGAGTGATGAGCAGAATACTTAAGGATATACAAGGGGTGTGTTATCAAGATGATATACTAGTATGGGGAAAAGACATTGAGGAACATGATGAACGAGTAAAAAGTGTATTGGGGAGATAAAATTATGCTGAGTTAAACAGATCTGTTGAAAAGTGTAGGTTCAGGGTGAATAGCGTTCAGTATCTTGTGCATGAGTTGTCGGCCGAGGGAATAAAGCCCAAGATGCCCACGGTAGAAGCAATCAAAAGAATGAAAGTGCCAAAAGATTAAAAAAAGAGTTGTCTTCATACTTAGGTCTAATGAAGTATTACGGGAAATGCATTAGAAATTTGGCACAAATAGCCATAAGAATGCTGGTAAAAAAAAAGGGGTGAGGTATGACTGGAGTAAAGAGTGTGACTGGGAGTTTGAGGATGTAAGAAATTGTTTATTGAAAGCACCCATTTTGAAAGGATTTAAAGAGGATTGGGATGTGAAATTGTTTACGGATGCCAGTGAGGACGGTTTGAGGGGTGTGCTAAAGCCGCAAAAAGGAAAGGAACTAGAAACAGTAGCATTTGCTTCAAGGGTATTGAAGGATGTAGAGCGGAGGTACTCGGAGAACGAGAGGCGATAGCATGTGTGTGGGAAGTGGAAAAATTCAAGCAGTTTTTGTTGGGAAGAAAATGTGTAATTGTGATGCACCATAAACGTTTAGTTGGTGTTTTCAACAGGAAAGGTTTTCATGGCATTTATCGAGGATTGCTAGGTGAATCAGTGGGTATGCAAGGTTTGGATATGGAAGTGAGGCATGTAAAAGGGGAACTGAATGTGATAGCAGAGGCATTATCCTGCAATCCTGTAGATGGTGATGATTGGAATGAGCGTGAAGAGGAAGGAGAGGTGTTTGCAAATTTTAAAGTGGCAGATGAAAAGGAATGGAGAGAGCAGTGCAGAAAGGATGAGGTGTATAATATGGTTGTGCGGTATGTGCAAGATGGATGGCTGTTGGAAAGTGTGGATGAGAAATTGAGAGGTTATAGGAGAATAAAGAATGAATTGTGCGTGGAGAATGGAATTTTGACTCAAGGAGATCCCATGCTGGTGCCGGAAGGTATGAGAGAAGTTGTGCTTCGGATAGCGCCTGATGGGCAATTTGGTGTGTGTAAGACAAAGGTCTTATTCGCCAGGGCTTCTGGTGGCCTGGATTGGATGAGGAAGTGGTCCATTTTTTTAAAAGAATGTGAGTGTTGTAAAAATAACGATAAGATTCTTGTGGCAAGGACACCACCTATGAACATGATCGAGCCGCCCAATTGAGTTTGGGATTTGGTTGCAGTGGACATTGTGGGTCCGATATCGGCAAGAGGAGATCGGAGTGCTTATGTTGTTGTGGTTGTGGATCTGTTATCCAAGTGGCCTGAAGTCTTTGTGGTAAAAGACATAAGTGCGCGCAGAGTTGTGCATTATTTGGAAGGAGTATTTTGTAGAGAATGTTTCCCCAAAAAGCTGGTGTCAGACAATGGTCCGCAATTGGGTAGAGAAATGGAAGAGTTTTTTTTAGGAGAACGGGGTGGAGCATTCCACAACGGCGTTGTATAACCCAAAAGGTAATGCAACTGTGGAGAGGTTCAACAAGACCTTGATGGAGGTGATACGCATTTCAATAGCAATGGCTGGGGATTGGTCTTGGCCTGTGATGGAGAGAGCATTGCAATATAGGATTGCACTGCATCGGGTTACAGGGGTTTCTCCGTTTTATTGAGAAGGAGGTTGCCTAATTCGAGACTTAAATCAGGTTGGATGGGGATGTTGGGTGGAGATCGTGATGTTGTGTCTCAGGAGGTTATACGGGAGATAGTGATGCGTGATCAAGTCAAAGCAAAAGAAAGGTATGATAGGACAAGTTGCTCAAAAGAATGGTTGATATGAGAGGGAGTTGAGGTGAAGGAAAAATGTGGAAGGAGAGTGCAGAAAGGGTGTATGAAGTATTCCGGTCCATTCCGTGTGGTGAAAAATGTTGGGAATACAGTGTTGCTTAATAATGGTGAGAAGTGGAGCAAGGAAAGAGTGGCGCTAAGTGGTGCATAGGTGCAGGTGAGAGAAGCCACTGTTCCTGTAAATTGCCCTCACAAAAGCGAAGGAGGTGTGATATATATGTATACATTGCCAGGGATAAAGTTAATATTCATTGTATGTGGCTGTGAGACTGGATATGGATTGGACAGCACAATTCATTCCATTCTAGAAACAATTTGCTGTAAGGTTAGTTTAGAAGATTTAGATATGAAAAAAAACTGTCTTCCAAGTAGTAGCAGGCTGGGGCTGCTTTAACCTTAATACTTGATTGATGGTGAATCCAAATAATGACATTTTGATGTACTTGCAGGCTCACAAGTCATCAATTCAATACCTTTCCCCATTACTGCATGTTTCCTCTCGTAGTTTGAGCCTGGGGGGCTGAGTGGGGAACTGAGGTAAGGGGGCGTGGTGCACCCTTTGAAACGGCATCCAACGTCACATCCCTGGTCGAGGAATGGCGCACCCATCTATGAGGGAGTCATCAACAAAGATATCGAGTAGCACTAACACCCCCTATCGGAAAAAGTATGAATAGCTGACGCTGGACAGCTATCTATCAAGATGAGTAATCTGTGGGGAAAAAAATCACTAGAAAGAACATTACTGGTAAATAGCTTCTTCTTTAGATTAAACTGAGTGAGTGGAGGATTTTGCTTTTTTCCAGATAATCTTTCTATTTTCTTTCTGAAAGAGTTCTGTCTAGGTCTACCGCACAGCACTACCGATATGACTATTTTTTTTATTTTTATGGGCGATGAGAATAATGCGTTAGATTTTAGATAATAGACCTTTAGATAAGTCATATTGGAGAATGTATTTTTTCAAAATGTGTTGTTTGTCTCGCAGCTGTGTCTTACTGCTTGTGTATCATCCAATGTCTGATCTGACATTATTGAAAATGATCTTGCTCTTTCAGATGAACATTTTGCTGGTAGCTGGGAAATAATGTTATCTCCCCAATTCTAAATATGTCAGAGGCACATCAGCCTCTATTTACTCTCCATAAAAGGAAGACATTGGGTGAGGATGCAGGAGTGAAGTCAGTATTGTCGTGAATAAGAGTAAACAGTGAGCGGAATGCGGAAAGTCACAAAGGGATTACTAGTTAATCCACCATCTTTAGAGTAGTTCTTGTGAGGGGTTATTATAGAGAGATTTTGGTCTTGAACTCATTCCTGGAGACTGTGGTTGGTAACGCTTGAAACATATATAGGAGGGGGGGTCTTAATTTTATTAATTCTGTCAAACCATGACATAACATGCTTTTTCCACCTGGATATATCCCTTCTAATCTGAGTGAACATGGCAGGATAATTAATCTCATATAGCCTACCAACATACAATGTGAAATGTATCCTACGGTACCTAATTTGTGATGTAGCCCGCCAAAGCAAATGAATATTTTGTAGAAACTTTTTCATTTCCGATGACATGGTGAAGTGCAACCATTTGGATTTGACATAATTAATACAGAACACCAGAGCCTTTTCAAACAGCTCTACCCCCCCCCCATTGACAACTAAGGGGCAGCAGGATATTGTCAGCAAACGTGGTCACCTTATATTCAGTTTTCCCAAAACAAATTAATTGTATCTCTTGATCTGCACACCCTTTTAACAAAAGGCTCCATAGTCAATGCAAAAGGCAAGAGGGATAGAGGATAACTCTGTCCAGTCCCTCTACAAAATCGGAAGGGTTGTAAAAGTCCTGCATTCACCATAACCCTAGATGTAGGCTCTGCATAAATGGCAAAGGCCCAATTAATGAAATTGGTACACCCTGATGCTCTGAGCACGGACCGATAACAGTTCCAATTAACTTTGTTGCAGGCTTTCAGAGCATTGAATGCTTGGAGCATTGCTGAGTCGCCAGGAAAACTTTTGGTTTTATATATCTGATGTTCTATTTTCCTAATATTTTCAAGGTTACCGCCCCATTGTAAAGCCTGATTGGCCTGAGTGGATACATTTGGGCAGTAATGGTTCTAACCTACCCACAAAAATGTACTCATCTCGGTTCAATAAAACGATAACCCAATAGGGTTAGGTATCACATTGATAGTAGCTTCACTCATGGTCGGCAAAATCCTGCCAGAAGATAGAGAAGAATCAAATAGCGCTGTCATAGGTTTCAGAAGCTCTTTCCAAAACTCCATACAGAAATGACTGATAAGACCATCAGGTCCAGGAGCTTTATTTACTGTCAAGGATTTTGTGGCCAATATAATTCATTCTGCCATTATCAGGCTATCCAATGTATCCCTGTGTTCCGTACTATGGAGACTTCCTCTAAATATTGGAGGGATTTATTTTCATTTTGTTTTTTGGCTGCATACAACTTTGTATTACAATCCTGAAATATCTCTAAGTTAGCCTTTTTGTCATGGTCAGATATTCCTCTCTAATTTTTAAGAACACTAATATAGGATTCTGCTTTATTTTAAGAGCATGTACTAGTAATTGATGATTTGTTAGCTTTTTTTAAATGTGCCTTTTGGATTTGATAGCATGCAATGTGCAGGGTTACAAGTGAGGGTATTAAGTTGACCTCTTAATGCCATCAGTTTCCTCAGGATTTTGTAGGATTCCTTATTCTTATTTTGTGTTCTCAGAGCGCACAGTTCAGCTGATAACTTTTCACTTTCAATGTCCCTAACTTTGGCTAAATGTGAGCCCAATGCATTGGAGTGTCTTCTGTGGGGTTGTCCTTGAAATAGTCCCCAATATGTGTTGCCATTTTCTTCATGGATCAGTGAATCTGTAATCAATTGCTTGGGAGGTGTCCAGGGTTGGAATACATGGGTCTGATGATGCAGACTTTGGTTTATAGTCAAACGTTCGAATACAAAAGGATTGAATGCAATACTTTCGAACCAAAAGGATCTAAAAAAAAAAAATTTGAATGCCCATTTTTATTTTTTATTTTTTTGGGGGGGGGGTTTGCTGGGGGGGGGGTCCCCCACCAAACCCCCGCTTTTTGGGGGAAATGCCACTAATTTTTCCTATACGAAACAAAAAAGAAAAAAATACATTAAAAAAAGGGCCTTCAAACATTTTTTTTTCAATCCTTTTGTTTCGAACATATTGCATTTTGAAACTTTTTATTCGTAACTTTGGCTGGACACCGCAGACTTCATTTAAGACTAACAGGGCTCTGTTCTGAGAATGTCACCCCATGGTCACCTCTGATATTACCTTCAGAAGCGAGTGTGAAGCAAAGATCTAGTCAATCCTACTGTAAGCTTTGTGTATGTGACAAGAGAAATCTATGATCTTTATAAAATAGGCATAGATTTCGCTTTCTTCATAGAGATTTTTCTTCTAAGTTTCATAGACTCCCAATTTGATGAACTTTTGTTTAAGTGTTAGGCATGTTTGTTAAACAATGCTGTGCCTTATCCGACAGTGAGCCTGCTCCCACCTTACTAATGGACAGGGACAGCAAGTCTCCCTGTACGGGTAATTGCAGCAACCTCTAGTGTGATTGCCACCTTTGAAGCGTTGGACTCTTTGCTGCTGTCTCATATTCAAGACGAGCATGATCCTCCTAGAATCTCAGAGCTGCTTGTGCAACATAAGCAGGATAAAAACTCTAGATGAACGCCTTCATTACAGGCAGATATGAACGATGTGTGGCCCAAGCTAGCTGGAGTTGATGTTGAAATTCTTAGCATCCCCACAGCAAGTACCATATGAGGGTGTGTTTCACAGATACTTGGGGGGTAAGTGACAGACAAAAGGGAATGGTTGTTGACAGCAAGTTTACAGAGGATGACTATTTTTAAAACTGAACCAGAAGTTCATAACCAAACACCCTTTTCTCCCACTCATCCCCTTTCTAGTTTCAAGACGAGTGTTTCAATGGATTGCTTTTCTCCTGCAGATTCCTCATCTGATAGATATCCTCAACCAGCTTTGCTGCTCAGAAACCTTTTCGACAGTGGGTGTTATTGACCTCAACTCGGCCGTGGATCGTTGATCCGTCTTGCTTGGTGCCTGATCATCGGCTCTGGACGTGACATTAGGTATCATATATATACCACGTCGCTATGCCACATATGTCAGTTCCTTTTTTCCCCGCGCTTGCACGCTGCTTCGGGAACACATTGAGTCTTCGACTCTGCGTTTTTGACTAAAATCGTCACATTTCTCTCATAATTCTTCAACCGCAATGTCCTCTCAACTGGTTTCATGCTTCAAGAGGTGCACCAACTGCCATTCCAAAATGTCGGTAACCGACCGGCACAACATTTGTGTGTAGTGTCTGGGTGTGGATCACGACACAGAGGGATGTGAGTCGTGCTCCCAAAATGCAGCCAAAATCTATCCGTGAGCGGTCTGCCAAACTTGCTTTGGCCCGACATTCCCTGAAATCTCTGGCGTGGTCGCTCATTCGGTCTTCTGAGGTCGAGACAGAAGGTCCCACACCTGAGAAGGAGAGGAAAAAGCATTGGCGACAAACCAAAAAGCGGTCACATTCAAGGAGTCACCCTCCCTTGTCCTCATTGCGTAAAAAGAAGATAAGTCATCGACACAAGTCTAGCTGGTTGTCGGAAAAAGGTAAGCCCTCAAGAAGAGTTTAAAAAAGAAATCTTGAGATGTTTAAAAATCAGGCTGCTGCAGGTGCGGGTGCAGTTGCCTCTCACCCCCAAACAGTAAGCCTCAGCGGCGAAAATGGTGCTTGGTACTCCCAACCCCTCGCATGCCAATCTGTCGACTCCATCAACGTCTGAGAGACCTTCGGGGCTTGACGTCGAAAAGGCGCATAAACCATCAATGGCTGGTCCATCTCTTGAGCGTCGACAGGCTGACGTCCCCAGCGTCGCAGCATTACTCAAGCTTCTATCGACGCTGAGGGTCGTTCCATTGGCATCGAGAGAAAACCCTCAGCGCCGACAATCGGCAACAGATCTTTTGTTCCTCTCTCCAGGTCAAGCTTCTTCGAATCCATGACGTCGATTTTTCGGCCAGGAGGATGATCGGGGGGGACAGATCCCATTTATACAGGGCCGGAAGAATTCAATTTTTTTGACGACCAAACTGACCTATTGGCTTTAGCCCAAGGGTTACACGACACCAGACTTTGAATTTCAGCTGGGTCAGCCTTACACGCGCACCCATGCTAAATTTAGGACCTTGGTGGAAAGAGTAGTAGACGCCATAGGTTGAAAGTCCTCTTCAGCCCCTGTTCAGGGCTACGAATTGACGGACATCTTGGATGAAGGTCCTGTGAATGAACATAGCATGCCACTTAACACAGCAATTGCAGACCCCCTGTCCTCCTTGTGGCAGCATCCTTGCTCCATTTCCCCCAGTAAACTCAAACTTTACAGGGAAGGACATGCGGCCAAGAGGAGACCAGGGCTTGTTATGCAAGCAGCCACAATCACCACCAGACTTGCGGCATCCACTTCTAATCTGCCTCCGGACAGGGAGAGTAAAAAGTTGGACGCAATGGCCAAGAAAGTCTTTACTTCTGGCAACATGGCGTTAAAAGTCACCAATGACGCCTGTTGATTTGGAAAGTACTCCTTTGGGTTATGGAAAGCCATGGAGCAAGCAACGCAGTACATCCCCGAAGGTGAAATGCGGGATGGGTTTACACGGCTGGTGGAAGATGCTAAGAAGGTAGCTAAGCAGTCGTTGCAAACGGGCCAGGATGTGGCCGATTGCGTTGGCCGTTCAATGGGGTCAGCGATAGTACTGGCTTCTTCCCGAACGTCCAGAAAAGGCTATGGACATGCCTTTCAAGGGAGGGTTTCTTTTTGTCCAGAAGGCTGAGGACTCTCTGGCAATGTTCAAAGAGTCTAAAATAGCTGCATAATCGCTGGGCCTAACTGCGTTGCCGGCCAAACCTGCCTTCAGCTTTGCCTTTGGAGGCGGAGGCTACAGTGGCGCTATGTGCCTTATGGCATGAAAGTGCAGCTCCCACAAGCCAGGCAGGGTCAGAGGCATTTCTCGCATCCCGGAAGGGGCAGAGGGGCTTCTAGAGGCCAGCAGACAGCAGCAGCAGTGGGGGCTGCACCGCCCTCTAAGCCGCTTTGATTTCCCCTGCCATGACTTACCAGTTGGTGGATGGTTGGTAGAACATTGACCCCAGTGGCAGGAGATTACCTCTGACGCCTGGGCCCTGCAGATAGTTTGGTGGGGTTATTGTCTGCCCTTCTTAAAAAAGCAGCTGGACAGACCCCCATTATTGTCTGCCCTTATTAAAAAAGCCTCTGGACAGACTCCCACCTCCTCCAATTCATCAGGGACAGGAGCTCCAGGAAGAACCGAGAGCCCTGTTGTCAAAGGGTGCAGTGGAAGAACAGAGAGGGTCGGGGCTGGTATTCCCAGTATTTTCTGGTGCCCAAGAAGGGAGGTGGTCTCCGTCGCATTCTGGACCTCAGGCCCTTGAACAAGTTCCTAAGGAAACACAAGCTCAGAATGCTGATGTTGTTAAGATGAATTTCTAAACTCTGACCTAGTGGCCAGAAGTTTAGGAGGCCACCCTAGTTTAGTGGAACAGGGGAACCTTCTGGACAAACCAGACCAATCTACGGTAGCTTGACAGGCGGTCAAGACTAAGTCTCAGTTGGGCTGAGAGTATTCGGAAGCCCACAATGAGCACACATAGTAAAACTCCAGAGTACTCTTAGATGGGTATGTATCAAAAATACATTTATTATAGGCCTTTATAACTAAACACGAATAAACCACAGTAATAATAAAACAGTTACCACACACACCTGACACTATAACATATTTACAAATGCGTTTCGCCTAACGCGGTTAAAAGGGCCAGAACACAACCACGACCTGTAACAGAAGAGGTAAGTAAACACAGTTATCACATTAGGCAATCCTAAATCCAGCCCTATGAAGTGGGGAACCTTGTGCTAAAAAGTACAGCAGTGCGTTTACAACACGCGGTCGTATGTAAGAGCGAAAGTGGGTCCTCTTCAAGGAGCTGTAGCAGTTCCGGACAGAGGTTGAGGTGATGAAGAATAAAGCCATATTATTCGAAGAGGACCTACCCTTGCAAGTAGAGTGAGTTTTGGAGTTTGGGAATAGCTGGGGAGCACAGGCTAGCCCAACTAAGGTGAGTATCTTTTCAGGCATTCTCGTGCGTAATAACAAATGTCTGTGCCAGGGGGCCACTGGTAAGTGATGCAAGTACTCACCCACCCTCGACACAATCCGGGCTAAACTTTGCCAGTCTAGTACAGGTCACTTGTAGGCTTAACCCCTGCAGTTAGACGCCACTCTGGCTCTCAGCGGCTGCGTGACGGGACGATAATACATGGTGGGACAGTAGCTTTTTCTCTGCTGTCGAAGAAAAAAGGAAGACCGTTCCAGTGCAGCACTTCGCAGGGGACGGGGGGCAGGTCTGCAAGGCACCTACAGTAATCGTCACCCAGGCGGGGCAACACAGGGACCGCAAATGCTCACAGCGGGGTGCACTCTCATAAATCGCGACCCAGAGGAACTAGGACAACAGGTTTTGGCGGGAGAGGGCCCAGGACCACAAGTAGGCGATTCACAAAGTCTTGAGTCCCATTCTGGGACGGCAGCGCTCGTATTTGACCCCGGGTTCGAACTGGTCTGTTCGCTGAATGGCCCGGGAACACTTCCGAAGAGGCTCTTTGCGAGGGTAAGCATGAGGTGCCAAGACTATTTGGTCCCACTACTCCAAAGGGTTGAAGCGCCCTTCCAGGCCTTCTTGGTTCGATGCAAAAGCAGGGGTCCAACGTGACGACTACGGCGGGGTCAGGGTCTCAAACCTTCCAGCATGTCTCCAACGGTTCCATTGGTCTGCTCTTTCGTTTCAGGATGCTTGACTCCTTCTGCAGGTCGGTGTGAACTTCAGTTGATCATCATGGAATGGATGCAGACCCCCTTCTCTTAACCAAGATTTGTTTTGCGCTCAAATCTGGGATAGCCAATGGAACATCTGCTCCCTTGTATGCACGCCAGGCATGGGCGAATCAAGGCCCACAGTGGTTCCAGTCATTCAAGCATACCGGACATACTGGCACCAGTAGTGTGGATTGGGACCAGACAATCCCAACCCTATTTCTGGGCACTAGCACATGTGACATGCAGGAGCCCGCAAATTATGCGGTTTTCGCTGGAGGCTGCATGCCCAAATAAGGAATACCCTGGTCTCTCAACCAACCTGGGGAAAGGCAAAGGGACAAAATGGCCAAAGGACAGAACAAAAGACTTTGTGGCACAGCATTTTCGGCACTGGCCAGTCTTGGGCCAAACGCGGTAAATGCGATAGTCCATAAAAACGAAGTAAAAATACTTAAAAAGTAAAGTGATGCCACCAGTCCATCCTAGGCACACTTGTACAAACACCAAAAAACCCTTGGAGGGGGTGGGTAAGGCCATAAAACAAAGGGACCCCTATGCGCGGTACTATAAGGCTCTTGGCATATAGTCACCAAGAAATGGCAACATAGTCAAAGACTAAGGGAAACATAGTTTTCCAGTACTGACAGCCTGAAGGATGTGTCAGTTTCCCCATAAAAAAAAATTGCAAAATCCCAGAGGAGTGCAGCTGAAGGCTGTCCTCCACTGGAAAGTCGGGTTAGGTAAGCCAAAGGTTTGGGAGGTCCATAAATGGAGGGAAAATTGCACCTAAGGGAAATATTTCCTTACAGACCTTGAGAGAGATTCTGCACGCTCTCGAACTTCACGACTGGCTGGTGTCAATAGACCTACAGGATGCCTATTTCCATGTGCCGGTATACCAAAAGCACAGGAAATTCCTATGGTTCCTCATAGGGGATGAGCTTTATCAGTTCAGAGTGCTGCCCTTTGGTTGACCTCTGCTCCACGGGTATTCACCAAGCTCATGATTGTAGTCGTGGCTCACCTCAGGAGATCACGGGTCCACGTATTTCCTTACCTGGATGACTGGCTGATCCGGGGGAAGTCAGCAGGGCAGGTTTTGTCTCATCTGGAGGACACCCTTCTGCTACTGCACAGGCTGGGCGTCTCCCTGATCTTGAAGTCCCACATGACACCAGTCCAAAGGCTTGAGTTCATAAGAGCAGTTTTAGACACTCTGAAAGGAAAGGCTTTCCCATCCGAAGAGAGACCCGAAAGCATAGAGCAGATGGTAAGTTTGTTCCGGAACCACACCACTTTACCAGCAGCTTCCTTCCTCGCCTCTTAGGTCTCATGGCCTCCTGTATTTTTCTAGTGCCAGAGGCCAGGCCGTGCATGAGATCCCTCCACTGGCTCTTAAGGGATCAATGGTCTCAGTATCTTTGAGCCCTGACAAATCCTCTCCATGTGTCCAACCAAGTGGTCCTCGACCTAGGCTGGTGGGGCAACCGCAGCAACCTTATGGCAGTGAATCCCTCTGGCCCCCTTGGCCTCAGACCTGTGTGGTCACGGATGCGTCACTTAAGGGTTTGGGGCGCTCACTTTGAGGACGTGAAGGTGAGCGGCCTTTTTCCACGACAAAAGCCAAGTGGAATATGAACAGACTACATTTGCGAGCCATCAGACTAGCCCTGAGGGCTTTTGCCCCATCTCTCAAGGGGAATGCATGTCCTCATTCTGACAGACAACACAGTGGCCATGAAGTACCTGAACAAACAGGGTGGCATGCACTCCCATCCCCTTTGCACAGAGGCGATGCAGCTGTGGTTCTGGTTGCTAGAGAACAGAATCTCGATCTCGGCAGTTCATCTGGCGAGGACAGGGAATGGTTTGGCGGATGCTCTGAGCAGGCAGAGCAGTATTACATGAGTGTGAAGTGTGTCAGGAAGTCCAGGAAGAGGTCTTTTCTTTCTGGGGTAACCCAGCTGCGAATCTGTGCGCCACAGAGTCCAACAGGAAATGCAAACCTTCCCTCTCCACTACGCTTTCCCGTAAATTCCTTGGGTTCTCAGGAAGTTGAAGAGATTCCAAGCGGTCTTGATCACCCCGGACTGGGCGAGGAAAACGTGGCACTCCGATATCCTGGATCTGATCATCTACCCAACTCGCTGGTTGTCTTGGAGTCTGGATCTCCTGACCCAATTGGAAGGTTGGCTGCTTCACTCGACTCCGTATTCCCTCAATCTACATGCATGACTCTTGGGAGGATGAGATATGATGACTGTTACATCTCGGAGGAGGTGCTTGAGGTATTGCTGGCTGCACGCAGACCTTCTACTAGATCGCTGTATGCATTCAGGTCGAGAAGATTTTAGGCGTGGTTTAGGGAACGCGAGATTGACCCCATCTCTTGCCCCACCACCACAGTGATGGAGTACCTTCTGTCACTGGCCTCAGCAGGCCTTTAGGTTACCACAGTCACAGGGTATTTGGCAGTGTTGTCTGTGTTCAAATGGTCCCCAGGGTAATTTCTTCACTATTCCGGTAATGGCCCAATTCCTGAAGGTCCTTCTCAATAGGTTTCCGCCAACCCCTTTTGGTGTTCCAGATTGGGACCTTAATATGGTTTGTCCTTTTTGATGGTGGCTCTGTTTGAGCCTATGCTTTCCTGTTCTTTAAGGCTGCTGTCCCTTAAAACAGCCTTCTTGGTTGCAATCACATCGGCCAGAAGAGTTAGTGAGCTGCAGGCATTATGCTGCAAACTGCAATTTTTGCGTTTTTTTAGAGAAAATGTTTCTCTCAAAGTCAGGCTCGGCTTCCTTCCAAAAGTTGTTTCTGAATTACATCTGTCACAAACTATTGATTTGCCTGTGTTTTACCCCCCTCCACACTCCTCGAAAGAGGAGGAGCGTTTTCACTGTCTTGACCCAAAAAGATCCTTGAGCTTTTACGTTGCCCGTACATCTGAGTTCCGGAAGACAGACCAGTTGTTCATAGCCCATTCTCTATCTCGCAAGGGTCTCGCCACAAGAAAACAAACCCTTTCACGTTGGATTATCTTATGAATATTTGAGTGTAAACAGTCGGCAGGCAAAGAACTCCAGCCAGGTGTCGGTGCGCATTCAACCAGAGGGGTTTCAGCTGCCACAGCCCTACAGAGCGGGGATGCTATTGGGGACATTTGCTGTGTGGCCACATGGTCTTCCTTATATACGTTCATCAAGCATTATGCCTTGGATGTTGCTTGCAGGGCTGATGCACGCTTTGGTAGGGCAGTTCTGCAGAGGCTACTTGTTTAATACTTTCTGCCCTCCTTCTATAGCCTAACTGCTTGGGGAGTCTATCAATATGAGGAATCTGCGGGAGAAAAGCAATCCATTGAAGGAGAAATTACTTACCGTAATGATCTTTCTATGGATTCTCTGGCTCTGGGGTGTCTGTTTTCACTCATCGTTCTTTCAAGAAAAAAAGAAAACAATCTCTTGGGTTCCCCCCCTTTGGGGTGTTCACATTATGGTGTTTTTAACTGGTTGATCGGCCTCCCTCCCATTGTTTTCCTCTGCTGCGTTTGGGTGCCATGGGGGAAAAGGAGAGAACAGAAGCATGGGGCGTAGTGACGTTCTATATATACGACATCTGATGTCACTTCCGTAGCTGACGATCGAGCACGGAGCAAGACGGATCGACAACCGCGTCAAGGTCCACTATGCCCCTTATCGAAAAAGTTTCTGAGCAGCAGAGCTGGATGATGATATCTATCAAGATGAGGAAAACGTGGGAGAAAAATCCAGAGAAAGATCATTACGGTAAGTAATTTCTCCTTTTTTTAGGGTGGGAAATGTGCCATAGGTCAGAGGTGAGAGCCTACAATACCTGCAAGGACATACCATAGGGCTGGGCCAAGACGTGTGGGTGGTCTGGCACTGCAATTAACATATTTGGTTCACTCAGAGCATTACACCTACAATGTTCAGCCCACCCAGGACGCTCCAAGATGCTTGTTAGCAAACCCCTTTGCACTTATAACTGCTTATGTCACCTATTGTACTCAGAGAATCCCATTAGCCTTGTCCTTTCCATGGTAGCATGTCTACCCCTACTAGAATATGTTCTATGACAACCTGCCTATTGCCCTGGCAGACTTGGGAGTAGCCAGCCACATCAAAGATAAACTCCTTCAGAGTTATACACTTTTAGAAGTGTCCAAACTTCTAACTACACATATAAAAGGAGAACCTACCATTTAAAAGAATAGAGCGTTCCACTAATGACCTATACCTCTGTCTTGAATTAAATCAAAATCAGAGATTCACCTGAACATTGAGTATCAATTTTAACAAATGTGATCATGTTCACGCCTAAACCCAACATGTTTCAGTCATACCCAATAAATGCTTGACATTCTTCAGGGGTGATGACACACTAGACTCATTAGTATCACTCCCAATGGGAAACTAATGAAAAGTAGCACAGTTCTTCAATTGTGTTATTGCCACGTATTCCAGCCAACGTAGGTCACAATGTTTCAGTCATGGCTGGATAAACCTGGAACTTCTTTCTAAAAACAAACACAATAACAAACAATTACACATAAGCACTACTTCGAACCACAAGGTTCATTTTTACACAATCAATGTGTTAATTTACGCCACACCTAAATTCAAAACCATACCTGTGCTTCCTTCAAATTCTGGATTGTTACAACATCATAACTATGTCGACACTGTTAGTGTTTCTACTCCAAGGTCAGCTAAGGTTCATACGGTCTGCCCTCTCTCTAAAAGTAAATAACAGGGCATGTAAACTAGTTACTAAACTCTCCTATAATATTGAGGACCATGTGTCCTATATGATATGGCATTTATAACACGCCTATACACGAGTGTTTCAAAGCGCAACGAGGCAAGGGAGGGGGAACAGAGGGAAGACCGACAACGGTCTTAATTGGCCAGGTGACATTGAGATTGCGCAAGTGCAGGGGAAGGGGGAAGGGAAAGTGCGGGGGAAGGGGGTTGGGGCAGTGCAATACATAGGATCAACAGAAAGAATAAAATAAATGTATAAATAAAAACAGTAGGTAAAAGTGCGGCCAGCTTGTGGCAAGTGCAGGGGTAAGTGCAGACATCAAGTGTCAAGAGCTGGTGTGGACTGCAGGGATACAGAAACAGCCCCCAAGTGCAGGAGTTGCCCGGGAGGCAGTCCAGGTGTGCAGCTGACAGGGGAAGGGTCTTGGGCCCGAGATCAGAGAGCAGCCAGGTGATCAGTGCAATTTCAGTTTCAGCCAGGAGTTCAGAAGGGGAGAGGAGGAGAGAAAGCAGAAGAGGAAGGTCTTGAAGTGCTTCCTGAACCATAGATGGTTCTACTCAAGTTTCAGGGTGGCAGGGAGGCTTTTCCAGAGGGAGGCCCCAGCCGAAGAAAGAGATCTACCACCAACTTGTTGCATGAAGAAGCGACTGACCCTGAGGGAGTTGGAGGCGGATGAGCGAAGAGCTCAAGAGGGAAGATATTTAGGAAGAGAGAGTTGGAGGTATTGAGGCCTCAGGCCCCAGAAGGCCTTGAGGACAATGCAGAGGGTTTTGAACTTAATCCTCGCAGCCACTGGCAGCTAGTGCAGAGATTTCAGTCCTGGAGAGATACGATCCCTGGGCGTAAGGCCAGGACAGGTCTTGCAGTCCTGTTCTGGATGAGTTTTAGAGGGCGGAGAGTAGAAGCAGGCAGGTTTAGAAAGAGGCTGTTGCAGTAGTCCAGCCTAGAGAGAACCAGAGCTCTGGAGACGGTGAGCTTCTGGGGGGAAGGAGAGGAAAGGGAGAATACATCTGAGGAGGTGCAGCTTCTTAGAGATGTCAGAGATGTGAGGAGAGAAGGAGAGAGTGAAGTCGAAGCTGACCCTGCGGTTTTTAGCCTCACAGGTGGGAAAAGGAAGAGGGCCAAGAGGGGCCGGCCAGAGAGCGACAGGAAAGGAGGGAGCAGTTGTGCCGATAAGGTGAATCTCGGTGTTACTGGCATTAAGTCAGAGCTCGTTGGCAGCACATCACTCCTGGATAGCGGACAGACAGTCAGAGATGAGAGAAGAAGAGGTGACTGAAAATGAGCTGAGTGTCATCCGCATAGCACTGAAAGTTGGGGCAGAGAGCGGCAATGCGGTAGGCAAGAAGTGCCAGGTATTGGTTGAACAGCCAGGGAGAGAGGTTAGACCCCTAGGGAACACCACAGGTAGAGATAGAGGAGAGGAAGGACCCAAGTTGGAGAGGAAAGAGGTCAGCCAAACCAAGGCCTGATCGGTGATACCCAGGTTATCATGGAGACGGTTGAGCGGGATGGCATGGTTGACCGTGTCAAAGGCAGAAGAGAGATCAAGTAAGATGAGGACACTGGGTATTGGAGTCAAGTTTGGAGAGCAGGTCTTCACGGATGTTCAGGAGAGCAGTTTCTGTGCTTCTGGCAGTTCTGAAGCCAAACTGATGGTCCTGGAGACAACCAACCAATTCAGTGTGAAGATTAAGCTAGGAGATGGCCAGCTTTTCCAGGAATTTGCCCAGGAAAGAAATGGTGGAGATTGGGTGGTAGTTAGCAGGGCAGCAGGGGTTGGCTGAGGGTTTAAGAGGGTGCCCAAGGAAGTGCTTCAGGGGGGTAGGGAAGACTCAAGTGGCGAAGGAGTGGTTGCAGAAGTCAGCCAAAGCAGGAGCCAGGGTGTTAATGTGGTCCTTCATGGTTTTAGCGGAACTGGGGAGAACATGTTTCGACAAGACTTTCATAGATCGGACTAGTCTATAAACCTCGTCTGGGGAGAACAGGGGAAAGGCGGACAAGGAGAGAGGAGAGGTGGCCACAGAAGGGTCAGAGGAAGAGAGGGGAGACGAGGTAGGAGGAGAGGAAGAGAGAGAGGACAGGATGTCCTGAGTTTTAGAGATGAAATGGGAAGTCAGGGCTGTGCAGAGGGCCTGGGAGGGGACAGGCGGGGTAGAGACTGCAGCAGGATTGGCCAGCTCCTTGCAGATTTTAAAGAGTTTGGCCGAGTTGTTGGATGCAGCAGAGACACGGGCTTGGATGAGGGTTCTTTTCTTGGTGTGGGCAGAGAGCCGATATTGCTTTTGGAGCAGGCGGCAGGCCAGTTTGTCAGAGGATGTACAGGAAGCACACCATTTCCTCCCAGCCACCCTGCACTTGCGTTTATGGGTGACGAGGTCTGAGTCATACCAGGAATTGCACTTGGCTTTTGGCTTCAAGCGGATCCTCATGACAGGGGCAAGAACATCAACAGTATCAGATATAGCAGAGTGATATGATATGATAGGTTATTTCATAACGCGCTTAATACCCAGAGGTTTCTAAGTGCGAACCCGGGCATCGACCTGTGTTGCTCTGTGTCATCTTGCTTCCAAGATAAGTACATTGCCCCTGAGCTATCCTCACGAGACACAGTGGAGCATAGAAGGGGCTGTGTCAGGGTGTAAGTCAGCCGAAAGGAGGTGGAGGGGGGCATAAGAAAGTGGCGGCGAAAGCCTCAACTGACACATGCTTCATGGGTCGGATAACCGAGAAGGTAGGTGGCAGTGCTGGAGTTGGCTTGGCCTGAGGGGAGGGGTGGAGAGAGTGAGCTGGGGGGAAAGGAGAAAGTGATCACTCCAGGATGGAGGAGTGGTGAGAGTGATAGAAAGGGGAAGGTCTGTAGAGATCAGAACATCCAGAGTGTACCCTGCAGAGTGAGTCAGGCCAGAGGGGAGGATAGAGAGTGAGAGAGAGTTGCAGAGGTCGCAAAAGAGTCCAGAGGAAGGACTTGAAGCATCCAGGTGGATGTTAGTCTCCAAGAAGGGGGAGTTGAGTTGTCCAGACCAGGAGGGAAGAGGAGAGAGAGGTCCGCCCACTCAGAGAGTAAGGAGCAGATCTGACCAGGTGGCCGATGGATGGTAGCCACAGTATGGGAATGGCTAGGAGAGAGTGAGAGTCTGCGGACGAGGCATTCAAAAGAGGAGTAGGTCTGCGTAGGAATGACAGAGGCAGGAATCCACTTGGGGAAGATCAGGGCTACACCCCCTCCACAACGATTGGACCTGGGCACAGACAGGATCTTGTAGGTGTCTGGGAGGAGAGTGTCAAAGCTTGTGACAGAGCTGGCCGTGAACTATGTCTCAGTGAGACCGAGGACATCAAGGTCAAGTTCTTCAAGGAGGCGGCAGATGATAGAGGAGTGTTTGACAGCTGCAAGAGTTTAGAGTGGCAATATGGAGAAGGTTGCTGTCCTTTTAAGACTTCCGGGGAGGGGTGCAAATCAGAGGTACACCCTGCAGAGGTGTAGAGAAGCCTGAGAGGGGGGCAGAAGAGGAAGGAGGAGAGGGCAAGGTAGCCAAGGAGGAGACAGCCGGGGGAGGCAAGGAAGCCGTGGAGGTAAGAGAGTGGACAGCATGAGAAGAAAGGAAATTGCTGAGGTGCAGGAAGCATCTATCAAAGAGGAGAAGGTTGGCCTGAGGGCCTTGGACCAAGACAGTATCATTCAGGTAAACATTAATGATGACCTTAGAGGAGTGGAAGGAGGCCAGGAAGGCCTCCCACCTGGTGCCACCATTAATGGGAGAAGAAGAGAAAGGAGAAAGCACAGAGACCATATGGAGAGTCCATAGGTCTAGCGAGGGAACGACAAAGCGGATGTTGGTGAGGGTTTGCCTGGAGGAAGCACTCATATAGGTGTCAGTGATAGGGAGGCCTGGGTTGGAGACCGGGATATCCTTTTTGAACTTCTTCCTATCAGATTTAGTGAGGAGAGCAGGATAGTCGATAGAGAAGTTGTTAGAAAAGATAGGAGAGATAGAGAGCACCATAGAGTAGGTAGGGAGAGGAGAGGAGAGAAGTGGAAGGGAGTGGGAGGGGGAAAGGGGACGGGGAGAACACTAGGGAGGGACACAGGGAGGGGCGCAAGCAGATGAGACAGAGAGACGAGACAATAGTAGACAATTAGACGGTATTACCCAAATTGTTCGAACACAATTGTCCGAATTACGTAATTGACCGAAAGTCAAGGGTCCGAATTGACCTTTGCACAATTTATTTATTTATTCACAAATGTTGAGCGCACAGCAGACCGAAGGCATCGTGGCGCTTGTTAGTGTTTCTTAGACATAGTTACATACAAGTTAGTGCCCGTGGTTACAATGGGCAATGATTGTGCTTTAGTGACATTTACTGAGTATGAGAGAGGTACGGTGAGCATGTTAGTTGAAGAGGGCAGTTTTGAGTTGTTTGCGGAATGAGAGGAGAGATGTTTCAGCTCTGAGGTTGGTGGGCAGTGCGTTCCAGAGCTTGGGTGCAAGGTAAGGGAAGCATATACCTCCCGCCTTAGTTCTATTGATGCGTGGTATGGTAAGTAGGTTGGTGTATGTAGATGTGATTGGTCTTGTGGATTGCGATCTGTACAGGGTGTCGGATAGGTAGGGTGGTGCTGTGTGGTTGATGCATTTATGCATGGTGGTGATAATTTTGAAGGCAATCCTATCCTTGACTGGGAGCCAGTGGACTGTCTTCCTTGCTTGGGTGATGTGTTCTCTTTTTGGTATGCTGAGGGCTGCTCTGAGAGCGTTGTTTTGAGTGGTTTGGAGCTTGGATAGGTTATTCTTGGAGGTTCCAGCTAGGAGAGCATTACAGTAATCCAGTTTAGCTCCTATGGTGGCTCTCGCGATGTACAGGCAGTTATCTTTTGTTAGGAAGGGTTTTATTGCGTTGATGAGTTAAGTGCTTAGCGCCAAGGCTGAGACTATGGCGTTAACTTGTTTATCCATGGATAGGGTGGTGTCTATGTGTGGGATGATGCAGTTGTCTATGTTGAAGTTGATGTATAATGGGTCGAGGTTCGAGAGGGTGCGTTTCTGACCAAGGATGAGGATTTCGGTTTTGTCCCCATTCAAGCAAAGGCCGTTAGTAGCCATCCATGCTTGTATGGTGGAGTAGATTTGTTGAAGGGAAGTGGAGTCTAGTTGATAGTTACCCGTCAAGGGAAGGAGTATCTGCGTGTCGTCGGCGTAATTAGTGTAGGTGATCCCCATTGCATCTAACTTGTCAAATAGGGGCTTGGTAAAAAGGTTATATAGAGTCAGGGCAGTACAGGAACCTTGTGGAACCCCGCAGTGAATGATGGAAGGAGCTGCATGAGCTGTGTTGGAGAACACTTTCATAGCTCTGCCTTGTAGGAAGGTTGCAGCGTCCTTGGAGAAGTGTTCTGCATACGTCAAGTGGCTGGTGAGTGTGGTGTGATCTACTAGATCAAATGCCGCTGAGAGGTCGAGGAGAAGGAGGAGTGCAGGCTTACCTTTGTCCAAGATGTTCATGCTTTCGTTTTTAAGGTCTAGAAGGGCGGTTTCAGTTCCGTGACCCTTACGGAACCCAGATTGTCTTTTACCTAAGATTACGTTTGATTAAAGGTATAGTTGGATCTGTATGTGAGCGGCCTTGTCAAGTAATTTTAGCAGGAATGGAACTGTGGTTATGGGTTGGTAGTTATTGGGGTTAGCGGGGTCTAGACTAGGCTTTTTTAGGAGGGGGCGCACCCAAGCCTCTTTGAGGCTGTCTGCGACTATGCCCGACTTGAATGAGGCATTGATGAATGCTGTGAGGAGAGGGGCGAGCTGCTCTGCACAGTCTTTGATGATTTTAGGAGGGCATACGTCACCCTTACATTGTGAGGGTTTGAGGATGTTAAGGACCTCGGTTTCGGAAATTTCCGTGAAAGTGAATTTGGGTAGGTTGCTGGTTTTGACACTAGGTTTCGTCTGTACTTGTGTACTTTGCTTGGGTAGAGTGTTGTAGTTGTGGGATATCTCTTTTTGGAGGAGGTTTATTTTTGCTAGCATGGCTGATTGTATGCCTGTGCACCATGCCTCGTCTTTGATGATCTCATCAAGGCACGTTGGTGGTACGGTTAGTTCTTTGAAGATACTGAAGAGTACTTTAGATTGGGAGTTAGCAGCTGTGATGCGGTGGTTGTAGGCTTCGGATTTAGCAAAGAAGATGGCATCTTTGTATTTTTTGGCTATGGCTTTGAATATCTCTTTTGTGTTATCACAGGGTTTACGTTGCCAATTTTTTTGCGCTTGGCGTTTGTCGGTACGCAGTGATTGGAGATCCTCTGAGAACCAGGAGTTGGAGTGGAAGGATTTTTTCTCTTTTTTTGTTTTCTAAGGGGGCAGCGGTGTTGACGGCCCTTGTAATGGAATCTTTGAATACTTCAGCGAGAATAGTGTGGTCTGGCGAGATAGGGGGCTTTAGGCAAGGCACATTAAGGAGCGTGCTGATATTGGCTGCCGTGAGTTTTTTGGCGCTTCTAGCTAAGGTTGCTGCTGCTATAGTGGTTACTTTCTCCAGCATGGGGTCTGGCATGGATTCACATGCTCATGAATATTCCCCGTCGTCAGGCTGGGAATCCTCGGTAAAGAAAAAACCAGTATCAGTTTCGTTTCTGATCTGTCTTTCGCAGTAATAACCAATCACTGGTCTCTGCGTCATACTGACCACAGCCAATGACTGCCCTCTACCTAAGCACCGCCTCTGGCAGCCATCTTCAGATTATTACCGCACGTTCATGTGTTGGGATCCTCGTGCTATTGCTCTCGAGCGTTAGTGCTATTTTTCGCGCTTTTTCACAAAAAACTTCGATTCTTTCGGTCAAAAGAGCCTCAAGCTCCACCGATCCTACATCCGATCAACGGGGACCCGTGTCGGATTCATCTGTGCCCCTCAAGGGTGAAGATTTCGTCGAGCTACACTTCGGAGGACTCCAGAAGCTTCTCAGGCCCGGTCTCGGAGATGGCCCAGGAGAAGGGAACCTCGACGCCCGGAAAGCTGTTCAGGGTCTGCCCTGGATGCCAGCTGCAGAACGTCTTCAAGGAGGACGAACACTCTTTCTGCCTTTACTGCCTTCATGAGGACAAGACGCACGTGGAGAAGGACTGTGCGTTTTGCGGCAACATGTCGGAACGGACCATGAAGGACCGCCATCAACGTCTCGCCAACTGGCTGGAGGGTAAGAGCCCGTCTGGCGAGAAGAAGAAGAAATCCGAGCGGTCTTCTAAGACCTTTGAGGGCGCCCCGGCGACGGGGGCCCAACATAAGGCCAAGCACCGCGAGTCCGCTGGCACCGGGAGCGCCGAACGGTCGGGCTCTACGGGCGCCAGGCAGGGCGCACCCTCCCCGGCACCATCAACCACGAGCCAACGCTCTGGGTCGGGTAAGAGGAAGGCCGAGCACCCGGCGAAGCTCCTGGAGAGGCCCCGGTCGAGCTCTAAGGCAGAGGAGGAGCGTGGCAGTGCCCCCTCCCTCAAGGATAAGGCGGTGAGCGCACCTAAGGTGGTGAAGGCCTTGATCCATCCGACCAAGCCCTCTATCGAAACGGTCGCGGCGGCCCTGGCTCAGCCTGTGGTGGCTGCACCAGTGGTGGCGACCTCAGGGCCCAGAATCTCCCTGCCTCCTCAGAGGGAGTCTTCCTTTGTGCCCATCGATAGGACCCCCGTGAAACCCTCCGTGGGGAAGAAGAAGGGGGGGCAGGGCGTCGTCGTAGATTCGGCCTCAACCTCAGAAGAGGAGCTGATCGAGGTCTTAAGCCACGGCCTAGGCGTGGAAGAAGGCCAGCCCGTCGGAATGGACCCCGACGCAGGTGACGACGACGACATCGTCGAGGATACCGACGGGGCCCCTGCTCGCCCGTCGGATTCCCCTCTGCCAGCGCCGCAAGACAACTCGGCGGCCATTTTGTTGGCCATACAGTCCTTATGCTCCGAGATAAGGACGAGGCTACCGTTACCGACGGAGGAACCTCTCCCGTCGGGGGATCCAGAACCGGGACCTTCTGGTGTTCCCCCTACCAAGAAAAGAAGGATCCATCCACCACCTCCTTTTCAACCGTCGCGCCCCGTCCAGCCCTCCTCCCCGTCCACCCGAGGGGATGATACGGGGACTGACACGGCAGCGACGGGTACGGACGACGAGGCATACGACGAGGATTTTCCGTCGTCGCCTCCCACCAGGGCTTCTCCGCCCGACGAGATCGGATCTTTCCACTCCATGATCTCCAGGGCTTCCGAGCTTTTCCAACTCTGCCCTGAGGAGAAGAAAAAGGAAGGCTTCCTTTATCAGCGGCGCGAGGCCAAGAGGAAGACGGTCCTCGCAGTGCCTCTGTTGGACGACATTTGGGATGAGGGCCTTTCCCTCCTCAAGAACCCTTCCACGACGCCAGCTAGAAGAGACCGGTACGAGAAAAAGTACCGGGTCCCGGACACGGCCCCCCTATGCCTCCGGGCGCAGCCTACCCCGGACTCCGTCGTCTCCGCGGCAGCCAGGAAGAAAGCGGGGGGGGGGTGCGGCCTCCACATCGACTTCCCCGCCGGATGGCGAGGGAAAGAAATTGGATGCTATGGGACGTAGAGTCATCTCGTCGGCAGCGACGACGATTAAAGCGGCCAACGCCTTGGCTATCGTGGCCCGCTACGACAGGGAGCTCTGGTACAAGATAGCTCCCCTGCTGGATTTTCTGCCGGACGACAAGAGGGCGGAGGCCCTTGAGATCCTGCAGGAAGGTGAGGTGGCGTCGGACCACGCCATCACCGTGGCGACGGACATCGCCGACACTGGGTTCCGCCAGCTGGGCAACGGCTTTTGCCTTCGACGTCGTGGATGGCTCAAAGCTACGGACTTTCGGCAGGACGTCCAGACCAGTCCTGGACATGCCCTTCGACGGGAACAACCTGTTTGGGAAGACAGTGGACGATTCCCTTCAGGCCATCAAGGCGGATACTGAGACGGCCCGGGCCCTTGGAGTCCTGCAGCAACGACGAACGCCCTTTCGGAGCGGCGGAGGCAAGGGCGCCTCCAAAGGTTCCGGCGGCGGTTTCGCTTCCTACCGTCAAGCGGCCCGCTCGTCGTCGCAAGAGGCCTACAGAGGACGAGGCAAGTCTAGCGGACCCCGCCGTCGTCGCCAAGGAGGTCAAGGCGGCAAGGCCGCGTCCAAGCAGGATTGAACCGGCCGTGGGGTCGGGCCCCCACCGAAGCACCCCGGTGGGAGGCCGGCTGGCGGGCTTCGTCAGCGTGTGGGAGTCCATCTCCACCGACCGTTGGGTGCTGGACGCCCTGGCCCGGGGCCACGCGCTCGAGTTTCAAAGAAGGTGCCCGCCCGTCCCCCCCGTGGCCAGGAAAGAACTTCACGTCCCTCAACTTCTCCTGGAGGTAAAGGCGATGCTCAGAAAGGGCGCCATCGAACTCGTCCCAAAGAGGCTTCGGGGCTCCGGAGTCTACTCGCGATACTTCCTCGTGAAGAAGAAGACGGGAGGATGGCGCCCCATCCTAGACGCAGAAGTTCCGGATGGTCACCCTCCAGCACGTCCTGGGTCAGCTGGAGGAAGGAGACTTCCTATCGTCGTTGGATTTGGAGGATGCCTACTTCCACATTCCCATCCTAAAGGGGCACCGAAAATTCCTCAGATTCGTGGTCCAAGGGCGTCATTACCAGTTCAAAGCCCTTCCCTTCGTACTACGGTCGGCACCCAGGGTATTCACCAAGTGCCTCGCACCGGTGGCGGCGCAGCTGCGCCGCGAGGGGATTCACGTCTACCCCTACCTGGACGACTGGCTCATCCGCGCCAAGACGAGGGAGCTCGCCGTGGTCCACACGGCGAGGACCGTCCAACTCCTCACGGACCTGGGATTCTCCGTGAACTACGCCAAATCCCACCTGGTGCCCGCGCAAGTCGCACTGTTTCTGGGAGCGAGGCTCGACACAGTGTCCCTTCTGGCCTCCCCGTCGGAGGAGAGGACCAGGACCATCTTGGGCAAGGTGCAACGGATGTTGGTGGCCGACGCGGCCAAAGTGAGGTCCATCAAGTCCCTCCTCGGGATGATGTCTTCCTGCATCTACCTCATTCCCATGTGCAGGCTCCGGATGCGCCCGTTGCAAGAATTCCTGGATGCGCGCTGGATCCAGACGACGGGCAGCTTCGAGGAAAGGATCAAGCTCGACGAGAGTTTCCGACGAGCGGTACGGTGGTGGGGCACCCGCGCGCATCTGACGGCGGGCATGGACTTCCAGACCCCAGCCCACCAGGAGACTGTGACCACGGATGCCTCCCTGGAAGGGTGGGGAGCGCACACCGAAAATCTGCACGCAAGGGGACTCTGGCTCCCGACGGAGAAGTCCCTGCATATCAACGTCCTGGAGCTCCGTGCAGTGTTTTGGGCCCTCAGGTCCTTCCTTCCGTCCCTCAAGGGCAAGGTGGTGAGGATCTTCACCGACAACACCACCACCATGTTTTACATCAGGAAACAGGGCGGAACCAGGTCCCCAGCGCTGTCCAAGGAGGCGCAGGACCTGTGGCATTGGGCCGTCGCCCGAGGGATTTTTCTGGTGCCGTTTCATCTGGCAGGGATAAAAAACACCATCGCCGACTCACTCAGCAGGGAGCTGCGCTCGTGCCACGAGTGGGAACTACGGCAGGATCTGGTGGATCGCCTCTTCCGACGGTGGGGCACACCCCAGATCGACCTGTTCGCGACGGCGACGAACACCAAGTGCCGGAGGTTCGCCAGCAGGTTTCCCCAGACGAGGAGCATGGGCGATGCTTTCTCGTTCCCCTGGGAGGGCCTGTTCCTCTACGCGTTCCCTCCCTTGCCTCTGCTAATCCGGCTCGTCAACCAGCTCAAGAGGTCACGGTGCAGGATGATCCTCGTCGCACCTGCGTGGCCGAGGCAGATATGACTCTCCAGGGAAGGAGGCGCCATCCTCCACCACGACCCGAAGTCGCTGAACTTGCAGGCCTGGCTCCTGCAGCGCTAGAGTTTGGAGGATACGACATACCGGCCGATTGCAGAGAGGTTCTTGCAAAGGCCAGGGCGTCCTCGACTCTTAAATGCTACGGAGGAGTTCATGAAGGGACTGTTCAGATCGTTCCCGCCGGTGAAGGCTCCGGCCCCGGCGTGGGAGCTCAACGTGGTGCTGACCAAGCTCATGGGACCTCCGTTCGAGCCTCTGCACTCGGCCCTGTTGAAGTTTCTATCGTGGAAAACAGCTTTTCTTGTGGCCATCACCTCCGCACGACGAGTGGGAGAGATCCAGGCCCTTTCCTGCAAGGCCCCGTACTTGACTTTCCACGACAAGAGGGTAGTGCTCAGGACGCACCCCTCCTTCATGCCCAAGGTACCGTCGGACTTCCATCTCAACGAACCCTTGGTGTTACCTGTGTCTTCCCGTCGCCTTCATCGCCGGCTGAGAGGACTTTGCACTCGCTGGATGTAGCTAGAGCGCTGAAGTTCTACGTGGACCGCACGAAGGGTTTTCGGAAGACGTCACAACTCTTTGTGAACTTTGGACCTGTCAATCAGGGGAAGGCTCTCTCGAAGGCTTCCATCTCCAGATGGCTCTCCGGCTGTATCATGTGCTGTCACCGGTTGGCAAACCGACCGCTGCCTGGCCGTCCGAGAGCCCATTCCACCAGAGCGATCGCAGCTACCACGGCGTTCCTATCTGGTGTGCCCCTGCTGGACATATGCAGGGCTGCTACGTGGAGGTCGACGCACACCTTCACGAAATTCTACTGCGTCGACCGGGATTCCAGGGAGGAGTCCAGGGTCGGCCAAGCAGTGCTGTGCAACCTGTTCGCCTGAGGTGAGCCTGGTGAGGAGGTAAGATGCTTAATGTTGAGTTGATGTGATGCTTAATGTTGAGCCTTTGCCACCTCCCGTGGTTGTGCATGTGTGTACTGCTATGTATTCTTTATTCATGAGCATGTGAATCCATGCCAGACCCCATGCTGGAGAAGGAACAAGTTACTTACCTGTAACTGTTGTTCTCCAGCATGGGTCTGGCATGGATTCACATGCGAACCCTCCCGCCTACCCCTCTGCGGCTCTTCACTTGGTCATACTGCCACTTCACGTGCTTCCAAATCTGAAGATGGCTGCCAGAGGCGGTGCTTAGGTAGAGGGCAGTCATTGGCTGTGGTCAGTATGACGCAGAGACCAGTGATTGGTTATTACTGCGAAAGACAGATCAGAAACGAAACTGATACTGGTTTTTTCTTTACCGAGGATTCCCAGCCTGACGACGGGGAATATTCATGAGCATGTGAATCCATGCCAGACCCATGCTGGAGAACAACAGTTACAGGTAAGTAACTCTTTCCTTAGTGCTCCTGGTGACGGGGATATCGAATAGAATTAGGTTGTGGTCTGTCCACGGGAGGCTGGTGTTGGAGGTGATTCCTATGTTGCAGTTGTGGTCTGAAATCCAGTCTAAGGTGCGTCCTTTAGTGTGTGTGGGTGCTGTGATATTTTGAGAGAAGCCTAGGTTATGGAGGTCTTTGGCTAGGGATAGCACAGCTTTATCTTTAGGGGCGTTAAGTCCTAAGTTAAGATCTCCTATAAGGAGTGATTTCGTAGATTTTTTAATATTGTTTCCTAGGAGGTGATTGACTTGACCTTGGAAGTTGGTAGAGGTGCCAGGTGGACGGTATATTGTGTGAATGTTTATAGTGTTAGGCAAGAGTGCTAGCTTGATTGATAGAATGTCAACATTTCCTTCCTCTTGGTGGGGTAGGGTTCTGATAGATAGGGTTTCTTTATGGACAAGGGCATTCCCCCTCCTATTTTAGCAATTCTGTCTTGTCTGATGATGACACACCCTAGGGGTAGGGGTAGGGCTAGTGCTATGGCTGGGCCGGACACTTTGTGATGCCATGTCTCGGTAATGGCTAGCATGTCTAGGTCATGGGAAGTTAGTAGGTCAAATACTTCTATGGCGTGGGCATTGAGGGATCTTACATTGATTAGTGCGCACTTGTAAGAAATATGGCAAGAGTTCTTAGGGCCTAAGGTATGAGAGTTTAGTTTAGGTGTAGCGGTACAGGGAGAGCACGGGTTGCTGCTAGTTGTGGTGTATGTGGACTTGCTGCTTTGGCGCAAGGTGGAGTTCTTTCGATGGTAGGGTGTGCTACCTTTTGTGGTGCGTGAGCTACGTCTGCCATTTCTGTGAGATGTGTGTACAGTGGTGGCCTGGTATTGGATGAGAGCGGTACGGGCTCTGAGTCTGTCTAGTCTGAAGCTCGTGTTGGGAGTCAGCGCCGTGATTTTTAATGCATGTGCAGGTGTAGGCAAGAGGTTCATCGTAGACTGGTGACTCTGTGTGATTAAGTAGTGGAAGTACGGCTCTCGGTTGCCTATGCGCGGTGTGTTTGTGAGGGTTAGTATCGCACTCAGTATGCAGGTGAGGAGGACATACTGGGCGTGAGTTAGTTGAGCTATGCAATTTATATCAATACTGGCCCAAGAGGCGCTGTGCAATTTATCTGAATATTGGCTCAAGAGGCGCTATGCAATTTATCTGAATATTGGCCCAAGAGGCGATATGCAATTTATATCAATACTGGCCCAAGAGGCGCTATGCAATTTATATCAATACTGGCCCAAGAGGCGCTATTCAGTGGTCATATTGGGTAACTGGCATTTAACCGGTATTGGCCTATGGGGCATGAGGCGGTTTGCAGGGACGTGAGTCTCTAACCTTAGCAAGACTAATAGCCGTGGTGGGGGTCACAAGTTCGACCAAGAACATAGGCGGGCGTGACTTACTGACATTGTGGTCACAGGGAGCGTGTGTCCGCGGGCATCTTGGTTAGCGGGAGTCCCCGGGACCTTTGCAGTTGCCGACCGTAGGTGTCTTCTTGATTCCGGTGTCGGCACGATAGCTGCGGGCTCTCCTAAATCTATGATGGCGATTAGGATGATTTATCAAAGCATGATGGGGCTAGGGGAACACAGGGCAGCGTCACGCGCCGTAGCGCAGTGACGGACAGGGGCATACAGGTGATGGCCTTTGGCTCACGGGCCTTCGGCTGTTGAGGACCGCTTCCGCCTCCAGTCCTCGTTGCCGGGGTAAATGCAGATTTGCTTGCTAGTCAACCGACGTGGACGCTTTGTGAACGTTGATTGTGGAAGCCATTTTACGGCAGCGCGGCTCTATGGAAGCCTTTGTTGAATGAGCCGGGATATCTATGCTCGAAGGTGCTAGCACAGCAGTGCAGGCACGATGAGGTAGGTATTTCAGCAGAAAGATTGGATGTGCTGCAGAACGATCGGGCAGGTGGTCGGGCGGGCTGGCGGCTACCGCTGGGTGCAGCGCTTCTCTGTAGACTGCTCCTGCAGCCTAGTACAACGCCGGCACGCTGGGTCTGTCAGTGGAGATGTTGCCAGGCTCCAACCCATATATATAGTGGGCTGAGGGGCAGACAGGTGATGGCCTTTGGCTCACGGGCCTTCGGCTGTTGCTGGCCGGCTTCCGCCTCCGGTCCTCGTTGCCGGGGTAAATGCAGATTTGGTTGCTAAGCAACCAACGTCAATTGACCATATATATCACAATTCGGTCAATTGTGCAAAGGTCAATTGTGATTCGAACAATTGTAGTTCAAACAATTCGTATACAACCAATTAGACAAGACAACAGAAGCTCAGACAATGGTAGAAAAGTTTGCTAGATGAATGCTTTGCTAAGAAGACAAAACCACAGAACGGCACTACTTTCACAATGGAATTTAAATACCAGAGAAAAAACACACCTGGGTTTGAGAGTCCTGTATAGTGGGAAAAAGGTCTAGGTTTCACAATGCAATTTAAATACTTGCACAATGCAATTTAAATACCGGAGAAAAACACATCTAAATTTGAGGGTCTGATATGTAGCAGGGTTTTCAGGGTAGAGTGAAGGCTCTATTCCTCACCCGGGCCACTCCTACCTTACTTAGTCGCTGCTGGTTGAAGGCTGGCCACTGGCTCAACCATTATGTAAATTGCCAAAGGATAACCACTGCACCCCAATGCTGTGGCCTCATCAACTCATACCATCTAGAACAGGGAACCGCATGCCAGAAAAAAAAAACATCACCAGATGTGCCCCCACACACCATCAATGTGATTTCAAACCAATTCTCAAAGCAACCAGAGCAGTGCCCACACGCTCACCTCTTATCAGGAGCTCGATTTGCAAAGACTGTAACGCAAAACTCACATGTCACCGTCGATTCAATGGACTCGCTCTTTCTGCTGTTGTGTCCATCCTACAAAGGATGTAACCATCATATATCAAGGCAACACATCTTCTGCTCACACAACGCCTCACCAAATTGTTTTAAACTGGGCTAGGTCTGTAATTGTGCAACAAATGGCAAAGCGTACCATACTAACTCTTATATCCGCGTTCCTAGTTCCTCATGCATCATGTAATCCCTAGGCAACTAATGCTGCATTAACCGCATCGTGCGATAGCCGCACGTAAACCTACGTGCTGCGCATATATATTAAAGGCACGTGGCCCGCTTTGTCTAGCCCACCCACCTCAGCAACAGACTCGCTCCTCACGTCCTGTGGACCATGGCAACCAACCTCAGGCCAAAACAACACACAACAAATCTTTGTGCGCTCATAATCTCACGACATGCGCCAGAGCCTCCTGGTGGAACAAATCAAAAACACACCGATCATAATAGATGCCTCTCTTTGTGTTAACATCAAATTTAAGTGTGCTTTCATCCTGCATTTCTGTCTGTTGTGTAAAAATCAATTTTAGGTGTGCCCTCACCCTGCATTGTTTTCTCTGTACTCCTAATACCCACTTGGCAAACTGTGTATCTGGTTCAGAACTGTTCATTGCAGCACTCACACCTCCCCACCCCCTCTCGCTTTCTCTCTGCCTCTCACTCCAAGATGGCACTCTCCATCTCCCCAATCTACTTCAACTGCTACACCATCACCTATCCTCCCTCTCTCACAAAGTCTGGACGGAAAAAAGCATAAAAAAGGCATTCTTGTTGCAAACACTGGCTACCCAATTGCAGACACCTATGTAAGTGCATCCTCAAGAGATATCTTCACTGACATCCTCTTCTCTGTCCCATCTTCTGACCTATGGACCTCTCACATCACTGTCTCACCCCCACCTTACTCTTCCACATCCATTAATGCTGGTACCAAGTGGGAAGTCCTCCTTACAGGCTTCTTCTCATCCCGCTGCTGCATCAATATCTACCTAACAGGCACAGTCCTGGTCCAGGGCCCTCAGGCCAACCACCTTCTCTTTGACCGGATCCTGTCATCTCTCATCAATTTCCCTCCATGCCCTGCCTATCCCCCTTCTATCCTCTCTACTCCACCACCCCCGACGGAAGCCACATGCCCCTAACCCCACCTAAAAAACCTTCAAAGGCAGCGATCGTCTCCACCTGGCGACGTTCAACTCACACTCAGCCATCAAACACTGTGCTGACATCTGCCTTCTCCTTGAAGACACTGACCTGGACGTACTTGCACTCACTGAAACTTGGTTCAATACAGCTCAGTTACTTCCTTTGACTCACTCCTACCCAATGGCTTTAAGATCACCTCAAAGCCTTAATCTTACGAGTGGATTCCTTCTTCCATCCTGCCCACTCAGCCTTCTTTGTCCTTTGAGAGCCTATTATGCAAATTGGTCATCTCTGCTTCCACCACCTTCACCATTGCTACCATCTACCGGCCCCCAGGCACTTCTTCTTTGTTTCTCTCTGAGTGGGCGGACTTATGTTCCTCCCTACTCTCTACTACTTCCAACCTTCTAATTCTAGGTGACTTCAACTTTCACCTAGACTCCCCTTGCACAGCAACCATCCTCTTCACTTACCTCTGCTCCTCCTTATCCCTCTCCATTCTTCCCTCTGGCCCTACCCATTCTCCTGGTCCCACGTTAGACACCATCATCCACTCCAACCTCTCTCTCTACTACCCTGGTCACCCCTCTCTCCTGGTCTGACCACTCTCTCCTCACCACTCATCTGGCTCCCTATGGGACTGTGACAACTCCACATAAAGCTCTGCTAACCTCATTCTCGAACATCTGTCCGCTGAAACGAGTGTTGGCTGCTGCCTTCAATCCCTGTTGCCCACCCAACACACACTACCACTGATTCTGCCCTCAGCAACCTCTGTCTGTCCATTACCAATTCCCTTGACATACTTGCCCCAGACATGAGGATCCGCTTGAAACCTGCCTCCAAGCGTAACACCTGGTACGACTCAGAATGTACAGACCAAAAACGTAAGTGCAGGGCTGCTGAACGGAAGTGACACACTTCAGGCTTAGCCTCTGACAAACTGACCTGCCGCCTGACCCAGATACACTACAGACTCCATCTGTGCCATAAAACGAGCCCGCATTCAGGCACGAGTGGCCAATGCATCCAACAACACGTCTGAATTCTTCAAAATCTGCAGGGAACTTGCCATCCCATCTGCAGTATCTTCGGCCCCTACTCCTTCCAAGGCCCTTTGCAGTGCACTCGCCTCTCACTTCACTTCCAAAACCCAGGACATACTGAACAGGCTTATCACACACTCTTCCAACCCAACCCTCTCCCCGCTCCACCCCTACCACTCACCGTCCTCCTTGTCCTCCTTCGCTCCTGTTTCCCCGGAAGTAGTCACTAGAATTGTCAACTCAATGAAGGTCTCTTCCAAACAGGTTGCCCCATGCTCTTCCAGAACTAACAGGGACAACATCTCCTCTCTGGCCCCTGTCCTTGCTGATCTCTGCAACCACTCCTTTGCTACTGGTTCTTTTCCAGCCTCCCTCAAGAACTCCCTGGTGCGCCCTTCATTAAAAAACCCTCTGCAGACCCTTCCTGCCAAGCCAACTACCGACATATTTCCATCACCCCCTTCCTGAGGAAACTGCTTGAGAAATTGGCCCTCCCCCAACTCAACTCTCATACAGAACTTGTTGGCGGCTTACACGACCACCAGTCTGGATTCTGAGCATCCAGAGGTACGGAAACTGCTCTTCTGAACACCTGTGAAGAATTGCTTGCATCCCTTGACTCCAACACCCCTGCTGTCCTCATCCTCCTTGATCTCTCTTCTGTATTTGACACAGTGAACCATTCCATCCTCCTAAAAAGGCTCATGATACCCAAATATTTCAGAGCGGGCACTGGACTGGCTTACCTCATTCCTAACTGACCATTCCTCCAAAACCATTCTGGGCCCTTTCGACCTCCCCTACTTCCACTTCCACCTGTGGCGTCCCCTAGGGCTCCATTCTGTCTCCCAGGCTCTTTGACATATACCTTTCTCTACTGGAATGCCTCATTTCCTCCTCCTCCCCCAACTTCCAGTGCTATGTTGACGACACAAAACTCTTCTTCAAACTTCCTACTGACGCCCTTGCACCTTCCTTCATTCTCGACTGCCTCTCTGCCATCCGGGGCCTGGTGCACTGCTAATGACCTCTGCCTCAATGCCAGCAAAACTCTGATTCTCCTTATTGGGTCTCCGGCACCCTACTTCTTCCCTTCACTCTGGCTTCCTTCATGGGCTCCCCAGGCCCCCTCCTCTGAAGCCAGGAATCTGAGTCATCTTTGATTCCTCACTTTCTGTGAAGAAGCGTAAGGCTAAGTCTAAATCTACTTTGAAGCTTCTGGGTACGACACCTGAGCTAAGCTATGCCCCTCTGCTTAAGAAGGATTTTTTAAGTCCCTCCCTTCCATTTTTGAGGAGGAGGAACTCTCATTATCCCAGTCAGTGAGCATAGTCCTCATTCAGGCATTCAGGTTAGGGAGGGAACAGTATATCAATCAGCTGGTCAAAGGTCGGTGTTAGCCTGGCACATATGGCATTTACACCATCCACAGCATCTACTTCCATAGACTCCTGTGATGTTCAACAGTAATTTCATACACTTGACATGGCCGCTGCAAAACCCATTTACAAGAAGCAGCACAGTTCTATTCATATTTGCAGAAGAGCTACTTAAGCCCTGCCTCTGCTGGAACGGGCGCTTCATGTCTGGTCTGCTGACAGCGGGTAACGCTGAACCTGTGAATACAAGGAGATAATAGAGACATTAGTTTTACGAAAAGCTACAGAGTACCATAGTTCACAGAAGCCACTTACCCGACAGAAGTTATCTCTGATGCTGTTATCTTCAGTCAGCACTTTTTTGCTCGCAGCCACTGCATCTTCAGTCAGAAGTTTCTTATCGCAGCCACTGCATCTGCCAAAGGTTTTTTCCTCAGCTTTCTGAAAACCTGCTGACAACACAAGGTATTTAATTAAAAACAAACTTAATAGTTTAACAGAGAAGACGTTTTATAAGCGTTTACGTACCTGAAGGTTCTTCAAGTTTTCACCTCACAGTTGTTACCGCGCTCCACCTTGAAGGCTACAGTTACTCCCTTATGGCGAACTTACGTTTAAAGACATTTTCTCATCCTGATTAACTCTGCAGCCATAATTCTTTTCCCAAACTCATAGAACCTGTGAAAAGAGAAAAAGAACAAAAGTTATAGCACAAGAGATCTCTTCAACGTAGGAATCAATCCAAGCCCTTTAAAATTACCGTATCTTCACCTGCTTACTTACCCAAAGACTCATTCTTAAAAGAATAGACATTTTAAGGTAAGAAGCTATAGAGCCCATCTGCAACCCAAGTTACCATTTTTTCTCCATCTGAACTCGCCCCTGTAGAAAAGCAGGATGGAGAGCTCCACAATAATAAAACACAGGTGAGAAGGGAATTCGACCCTAGAGTTAGAAGGGAGTGATTTAAGGGAATACACATCTCATGTAGTATTATCTCAGTTAATAGATGTTATAGCATTTCTATTGTTATTTGTTTGTTCAAACAGAAAGAGAATCCTAAAGGCTCCAAGGTATCAGGTCCACAGGCTGGGAAGGTATTACGCTGCCGAGGAGTCCAGGTAAGCGTTACAGGAACGTTCAGAGGAGGAGGATGCCCCATTTGGTCTCCAGTATGGGACCCCTAGTGTGCCTGAATGCCTCATTTCAGAGTAGAGTAGGATGGAGGATCTCTGTGATTCTTTGCATAATGCAAGTGGTATTGACACTTCTCCTGAGCTGGATTTTGGTAAACCAGACCCAGGTGAGCATGCTGATTCCTCCTACAGACGACTTATGTCGAGGGTTGTAGAGTATGTGGGCTGGTCTAGAGCTCCTGTGCAGTTTGATCAGGATGATCTAACGGACATTTTGGATCAGGGTCCGCCTACAGATCCGATGTTACCATTTCATGTGGCCCTGCAAAAGAGTGGCCAGGAATTGGGACACTCCAGAGACTAATCCGGCTGTGAACAAGTCTCTGACAGAAATACCGCCCCTCTAGTAGCGACCCCGGCTACCTATCCACTCACCCCACTCCGGAGAGTTTGGTTGTCCAGGCAGCCACGGCTACCTCGAAACAAGCAGCATACCATACCAACCCTCATGATATGGACGATAAGCGCATGGATGGATGGATGGGCGCAAAAGATATTTTCAGCTGGGAGTATGGTGTTGAAATCGGCCAACTCCACTTCTGCCTTGGCAACATTTTCACCCACTCTGTGGAATTGCTTATATCTGGCGGCAGAGCATATTCCCAAAGGGGAAGAAAGGGACGGCTTTCTTGCTATTTTTCAGGACAGCAAGGCAGCCATGTGTGAATCCCTTCAGTCTAGGTTGGATTCTGCAGATAGTAACAGTAGGTCCATGGCTACGAGCACCGTGATACACAGGTTTGCGTGGTAGCGGAAGTCAGGTTTGATGTGCAGGCTTGACTTCTGAACATGCCATTTGACAGGTCTCATCTGATTGGCAGCAAGGCTTACGAGAGCCTTGAGAAGTTGCAGACCTTTGGGCGTAGCTGTTCGACAACCTCAGCCTTTTCGTCCTAGCGGACAGCAGTGGAGGGGTAGATCTTTTCGCTACTAGTTCTCATTTGGAAGGGTGAAAGGAATGGCCAGTCAAAGAAGCCAATGTAAGTTTCCTCGTGCTGGACGAGGTAGAGGTGCCAAGACTGCTCAAGCAGCAGCCTCTTTACCATCAGGCTCTGCAGCGGCTGCTTCAAAACCGCTCTGAGGCCTTGAATCACAGCTCACCAGCAGGGGGCAGGCTCTCTCAGCATCTAGAAGAATGGCGGGCCATTACTTCAGTGCGTGGCTCTGGAAACAATAGCCCACGGTTACTGCCTTCCTTTATACAGAAGCCTCACAACAATCCACCGGGGAATCACTCTTTGAGGATTCCAGATCTGCTTCTTGTGCCAGAAATATTGACCCTGCTAGAGAAAGGCGCTATAGAACCAGTGCCTGTGGCGAAGAGGAACAAGGATTGGTATTCCCCATATTTTTTGATTCCCAAAAAGGACAGGGGACTGAGACCCATCTTTGAACAAGTTCCTCAGGAAGGACAAATTCAAGATAGTCCCTCTTTATCAGATCCTTCAGGCCCTCCAACCGAAGGATTGATTGGTGTCATTGGACCTTCAGGATGCTTATTTTCATGTGCCAATCCATCTCAAGCACAGGAAATTCCTGCCTATCAGTTTCGAGTCCTGCCATTCGGATTGACCTCCGCCCGATGGTCTTCACCAAACTCATGGTGGTAGTGGCAGCACATCTCAGGAGAGGTGGGATTCATGTCAACCCCTACCTTGACGATTGACTGATCAGGGCACCTTCTCCCGAACAGGCCTTGGATCATCTCAGTGTGACCTGTCACTCCCTTCACAGACTGGGCTTCTCCCTCAATTTCAAGAAGTCCCATATGACACCTTCCCAACAGCTCCAGTACATCCGGGCTGTATTAAACACATCCTTGGGGAAGTGCTCGCCACCCAAGGTGAGGGCTCAAAACATTCTCCAGATGGTGACCAAATTTCAGAATGCCCAGAGTCTTCTGGCCTTCGAATTCTTGAGGTTACTCGGCCTCATGGCATCCTGCATTTCTCTGGTGCCAGAGGCCCGTCTGAGAATGAGGTCCCTTCAATGGGCTCTCCGGACACATTGGTCCCAGTTCTCAGGCAGGATGGCGGATCCCCTTCAGGTTCCGGTCAGGGTCTCACAGGATCTTCTGTGGTGGGCCTGCAAGGAAAATCTCATGAAGGACGAAACTTTTTGGAAGCCATGGCCGGAGATTACTGTAGTGACGGATGCTTCCTTCACAGGGTGGGGCGCTCATGACAACGATCTGACCATCAGCGGCCGTTGGTCTACATCGGAGCCCAAACTACACATCGATACTTTTGAGCTGAGAGCAATCAGGCTAGCACTGAAGGCTTTCCTGCTAACTGTACGAGGGCAGAATGTCCTAATAATGACAGACAACACGGTGGCCATGCATTACCTCAACAAGAGAGGAGGCGTAGGGCCACTGTCTCTGTGCAGAAAGACAATACAGCACTGGCTCTGGGCAATTCAAAAGGGAATCTCCCTAACAGCAGTTCATCTGGCCGGTGAGTAGAACACGGCGGCGGATGCTCTGAGCAAGCAGAGCGCAATCTCCCACAAGTGGGAAATAGTTCAGGAAGTCCTTTAGGAGATCTTTGCCCTTTGGGCAACCCCACAGGTGGATCTGTTCACGACCGGTGCCAACCGGAAGTGCGAGCGATACTGCTCAAGGGAATTTCCTCTGAGAGGAGCTCTAGGAGAAATGTTTGTGGTGGATTGGGATTTCCCGCTACTGTACGTGTTTCCACCACTCCCCGTCATTCCTCAAGTTCCCAGGAGGCTAAGACGGTTAGAGACCCACATGATACTTGTTGCCCCAGATTGGGCCAGGAGATCGTGGTACCCAGATCTTCTGGACATGGCCATCTGTCCTCCAATGCGTCTTCCCCAAAGAGAGGATCTTCTTTCGCGAGAGGAAGGTCGTGCGTTCTCCATCCAGAGGTCAAGACTCTCAACCTTCACGCATGGTTTCTGAAAGGTTGAGATACAAGGATTTGGACCCCCGGATGACGTAATGGAGGTGTTGCTTTCGGGCGAAGGCCGGCAACAAAGTCTCTGTGCCGTTGGAATAAGTTCTGCGACTGGTGCAGAGAAAAGAATGTTCATCCTTTTCAATGTTCAACTCCGGATGTTCTATCCTTTTTGCTTTCTTTAGCCCATTTGGGCCTTCAGGTGGGAACCATTAAAGGTTACCTAGCAGCGCTCTCAATCTTTAAGAGCTCATCCAAGGAATGCTCTTATTTTAAGATTCCTTTGGTTACTCAATTTATAAAAGGGCTCCCAGATGTGTTCCTGCCTTCTCAGTTTCAGGTTCCAGTTTGGGACCTTAACTTGGTCTTAAAGTTTCTGATAGGTACCCCAGTTGAACTATTACATTCATGTCCCTTGAGGTTGGTGACCTTTAAGACTGTTCTGTTGGTTGCTATTACATCTGCTCGTAGAGTGAGCGAGTTGCAGGAACTTTCTTCCAAGCCACCATTTACTGTATTCCACAAGGACAGGGTTGTATTGAGAGTCAGACCCTCCTTTCTACCTAAGATAGTTTTGGACTTTCCTTTGAGTCTGAATATTGTGCTACCTGCCTTTGTGTGGGGTATACTGGGCACAAACTAGCTGCCCAGAAGTGAGTGCTTGACAAAACGTCCGAAAACCATTCTTGATAAAATCACTTGTGTCTCCACGTTTTCGCCGATCAGTAACGCTGATCCGTAAAGATCTTAGAAGAACTATTCTAAAGAACTGGAATATGATCAATACAAAATCGCCACTCCACGGTTCGCGTTCAAACGCATGGCGAATCTACTAGACAGATTGGTCCATACCTACCCGTTACCCAAGAAAGAGCAACGTCCCCACACAATGTACACTCTGGAATCTTCCACCCGTGGTGGGTCATTAGAAATGTGGCACTTGTTCGGTTTGTGAATTAACACAGAATTTAAGAACGATTGATCTGTATGGGAATAAATAGCACCTAAATTCGTTCACTAATTGTGGCACAAAATGGGCCATTTATTGTATAAAATGTCCATGTAATCTTATTTACATTGGAAAAACAAAAAAGACCCATAAGGCAAAGAATTGGAGAACACAGATCATGTGTTAAAAAAACGAAATCCAAGACAAACCCCTTGTTGAAAATTTCAAAAAAGCGAAGCATACATACAAAGATATCTTTTGGTGTATCTTACAAACAATAAATGCACACCCAAGAGGTGGGGACCGGGATCTGAAACTCCGCAAATTGGAGCAAAAACGGATTTATAAATTGGACTCCGTCAATCATGGCTTAAATTTGTACATTGAGTGGAGTTGGTTTCTACACAAATAGCTGTGTTATCCATGTAAATGTGGCTCATTGAATTGCCTCTAAAAAGACTAACAATGGATACGTGTTCCTCTGTTAAAAATACACATAAATTACATGATGTAGATCTGACAAACATGTATTTTGAACACATAGGATTGTCCCAATCCAAGATGGCGACCGACGCCAAACGAACAAATTTAAATTTTCTCGGAATTACATCAATACAAAAAATTAGGATTTAGTGTCCAAAGTAATATTGGACACTGACCCTTCGCTTTTCTGGAAATACACACGAGGCAGATCTCTTGCTAAAGCATAAACTAGATACACATGAGATGGTCCCAATTCAAGATGGCGACCTATGTCTCATGCACAACGCCATCAATGACGGATACAATATGGAATAAATAGATCACATGACTATTGGTACGTTGCAATGACATCAACGCTACGGACCATTTTCGAAAGAACAGGCACTGCACCAGTCGTCCCACAAGTAAGTTACTGCACGCTGAGCCATATTAGATATCATAGTTTGCCCTGGCTGAACTAGTTCTAACAGATGGCCCAACTGTTTTCCCTCTTTCGCGTTTCTGCTTTAGTTAATGGTAGACGCGATTACAACCCGGGCCTTTTGACCAAGCCACCCACTCGCCGTGACAGTTTTGCACGAGTCAGAAGATGGGATGGAGTAAATAATAACAAAGGTAGGAATAATGAAATATGTCCCTCCTTATCAATAATAACAGGGTCAAGGTGGGAATAACAAAGAATGTGTCTTTTACACATAGAGGCTGCATGTTAACAACGGCACCGAAAAAACAGAACGAGATGGGCTATATTGTGACATCCGAAGTTTCCATGCGAATTCGGCTATTTTTTTACGGTAATCCATCTGGTGATTAGTAGATACTTGTTTGACGTGTTGTTTTTTCTCGTGCATGGCAACATGAAAATAAAAAAACTTCTTTAAAATGATGAACCATACCGAATTCAGTATAAATAGCAAATAGAAGAAATTCATGCTAGAAACAATGCTCTCTCAAGACGAGAATAGAAAGTAACAATGATGTACAATTAAATAATATGTTGGGTGAACATGTGAACCTGTATTGTGAATATGTTTTAGTTTTAAATTATATGGCAGATGATTGCCAGACCGGAAATATAGTGTTATAATAGTTAGTTTTTATGTATTTTGTTGTAGAAAAATGTATGCGGTCTTATGAAAATCAAGATCTAATATCGCTCCAATATCTGGGTTCATGTGTGTCCTGAAGAAAGCCTTGCACCATGCTCTATTGATTAAACAACTTAAAGGCTTGTTTTGCAACCAAATGGCAAGGCTGGAAACAGTCTAAAACCTGTCGACACCTCTGTAGATGTGGGAACTTACAAAAAGAATTGGTTTGGTCACCCACTAACTACTAACATCACTGTATGGTATTATTGACTATACACAATGAAAATAATGGATGTGTCCTTTGTACACAATGATTACACATGAGATATTTGTTTGACTTTCTCTGATTGATTCTTTGAAGATCACCATTTGGGGACTTTTTTATTTTGTTTCTTAATAAATTGTATTTTTCTATATGTCCTGTTCTCTTTTGCCATCTTTTGATATATGTTTAGAAAGATGGTTTTTTCCACATTACTCGTTTGACCACAAGTCCCTAACTATTGCAACATCCAAGGGTAGCCAGCTGGGCTTTTTTTCTTCCTGGGCACGAACTAGGCCTGGCTGTGTCAAAACAGACCTTGTCTAGGTGGATCATTCTCACTATTTCTGAGTGCTATGCTTTGGCGGGCAGGGTCCCTCCTGAGGGCCTGCGTGCTCATTCCACCAGAGGCATGGCTACGTTGACAGCCCTGTAAAGCGGTGTCCCAATATAAAACATATGTGATGCTGCAACATGGTCTTCGATACTCATGTTTACTAAGCTTTATTCCTTGGATACTTCCTATGCTCAGAATGTTGCGTTTTGGTCAGGCAGTACTTTACTTTGCTCTTTAATTTCACTTGTACAAAATTCTTCACCCTCTTCCAATCATGGAAACTGCTTTGGGAGTTGTGTCAAAGATGAGGAATACGTTGGAGGACACAATCCATTCGAAGAACAAGTTACTTACCCCTGGTAATGTTCTTTCGACTGGAGGTTCCTCCAACGTATTCCTCATCGCCCTCCCAACCTACCCCGCTGTAGAATTTCCCATGCTATTACAGCTTTCGTTCCAACAAGGCTGAGTAGGGTCAAGCCCGTTTTATGGGCACTACTGCTACACGAGGAGGGGATAAAAAACAGAACTTAGGCTAAGGGTGCCGTGGTGCTACTTATAACATCCGATGACGTCACCCTCTGCGGAGGCTTTCGAGGGACATCAACCCGATACCATCGAAGAAGGGCGGCCTCTGCCGAAATTTCCGAAGCAGCCAAAGATGGACACTACATATCAAAGATGAGAAATGCATTGGAGGAATATCCAGTCGAAAGAACGCTACTAGGGGTAAGTAACTTGTTCTTTTCCATGGTACCCAATCCTCATCCATTGCAGGACAATCGGGATTACAAATTTATCTATCCCTGTCCACTCCTTCGACAGACTAAGAATCAGAAGATTCTGAGGATTTTGAAACCTTATCCGAGGGAATCGAGAGCTGTTCTTTTCTGATTCGGACACCACAGAAGGAACCCTTAGACCACTGGAAGAAATGGCCGACCTAGCCAATGTCATCACCCAAATAGCGGCCCATCAGATACAGCCCGAAAGTAGACTCCAAGAAAATGTAACTAGGTTAATTGAATTACAAGTAGTGAAACAAGTAAAACTCTATCTGCCCCGGTCAAAATGAACCAGTGGAATATGCAAGGGTTCCTGGACATCTACGTTCCTGTCCTCTTCCAGGTTTTAACAAGGAACCACAACGAAGTACAGGCATATACACCTTGCTTAGGGGAAGGGTATGTGAGAAACCTAGAGGTGTCTCACTTGCTAGTCCCCCGGGAGCTGTCATCCAGGTGGCCAGAACACGGCCATCGCTATTGGACCCAGTTCCTAGGGTGGACCCCTGATCACCTGGATATGGGTGGAAGTGGGACACTGACGGGTGAGACGCAGTATCCACCTTCTTATAACACCTTTTCTCCATCCTACCCCGTAGGATACTCACACACTCTCTACCCTCCCTCCAGTCCCCCTCCGACACGAACACTTTCATACACCACGAAAGACAACGGACTAACACCAGAGACGTTTGCCTGACATGTCCCAATACAAGGGTCAGGCAAAGTCAGGCAATTGACCAGAATCACACACACCTGACTGCCCTTTCCCTTCCCCACAGGGATGAAAGGTGGAGCACAAGAGCACAATACGAGCAAGGCAGACCACACAACGACAGAGCTATTCAAGTACGGCAGTTCAAAAAGAGGGGAAAGGCTGCGGGAACTGAAAGGGCGACAAGGAGAGAAGTGACCTTGCCCTTTCTGACCCTGACCGTGAAGCCTCCGGGGAAGGAATCTTAACACCACGAACAATAGACAGCATGTGTTGCAGCAGATGTCGATGGTACACAGGGCTTTCCTCTGCTGATACCCAAGCCAGGGAGAGATGTCTGCTACTGGTACCGTCCTTGACTCCAGAGACAAGAAAACCAAGCAGTTCATCACAGCCGGTGAGTCGAGTGGGGAGCCGATAAGAAACCAAACTGGTTTCTTATCCCCCAAAAATGGCTGAGGGTGTGTGCACAAGTAACCCCAAGTCTGTTTTCTGACTGGAATTTGAGACGCTCTGCCGACCGGCACAACATACAGATATGGGCCTCGGGTGTCCAAGCCACTGGGGAAAACAGGGAACCCCATGCATTTCCGAAAAGAGGACACCCGTGGGAATCCGATGAGGTATGATATGCCCAAATCGCCCCAGAATTTATTACCCAGACACCCCCGCAAAGTCCGAAATGTGGGGAAAAAAACGCATTTTCTGCACATTTTGCTCGGCTCACCCATCGAAACACGCCCCCAACAACACATGGCTTACCGTCCCGCGTTCCCACAGGTGTCCTGATGAAAAGAGTACCTCACATGTGTGGGTGCACCTACCTGGCAGCCAAGGGGAAAGCCTAAAACGCAAGTAACCCCAAGTCTGTTTTCTGACAGGAATTTGAGACGCTCTGCTGACTGGCACAACATACAGATATGGGCCTCGGGTGTCCAAGCCACCGGGGAAAACGGGGAACCCCATGCATTTCTGAAAAGAGGACACCCGTGGGAATCCGCAGAGGTATGATATGCCCAAATCGCCCCAGAATTTATTACCCAGACACCCCCTGCAAAGTCTGAAATGTGGGAAATAAACGCATTTGTCTGGGGTTCTGGGTAATAAATTCTGGGCCGCTTCGCGCAAGTCAGACCTCTGCGCAAGTCAGACCTCTTCGCATTCCCACAGGTGTCCTCATTTGGGAAATGCATGGGCTTCCTGTTTTCCTTGCTGGCTTCGACACCCTAGGCCCAAATCTGTAGGTTGCCCACATGAACAAATTGTGCTGTGGCGAAAGGCTTGGGGTTACCAGCGGGTTACCCTTTCCTTTTGCGCCCCCGGTAGGTGCACCCACACATGCAAGGTACCTTTTTCGTCGGGACACCTGTGGGAACGCGAAAAGGTATGACATCTGTTGTTGGCGTTGTGTTTCGGTGAGTGAACACAGGGAAATGTCTCTGAAATTGGATGGAAATTAAGACAATTCTCAGACATTTCGCTCTGGCCACCCACTGAAACACACCGCCAACAACACATGGCCTACCTTCCCGCGTCCCCACACATGTCCCGATGAAAACGGTACCTCACATGTGTGGGTGCACCTACCGGGGGCGCAAAAGGAAAAGGGTAACCCGCTGGGAACCCCAAGCCTTTCGCCACTGCAAATTTTGTTCATGTGGGAAACCTACAGATTTGGGCCTAGGGTGTTGAAGCCAGCAAGGAAAACAGGGAACCCCATGCATTTCCCAAAAGCGGACACCTGTGGGAATCCACCCCCACCCCAATTGGGGGGGCGGCCCATCTCATGTAGCCCTTCCCAGGGGCAAATAAGGGGGGGGCTGTCCTGCACTCCTCCCTGGGCTCAGGCGTCCGTTCCTAGGAGCAGATATCTGGTCCCAGGGAGGGCTGCATGGCATGGCACTGTTATGCTTGATCTAAAATGGTGCTGGTGCGCAATGTATTCTGGGAGCGCTCGGAGCCATGATGGATATTTACTTCATGCCGCAGTGAAAAGCTGCACACATTTTTGCTTAGTGTTAGATTCACGGTGCTGAGAAAAACATGCTTTCCAAACCTGGTATGCGTTCAAGGACATTTCTGCTGGGAAAGCTAACTTTGTTATGGTTTGCTACTGTTCTCCGTGGAGCGTGTTTTTAGAGAAGGGAGGCACTGGGCTTCTTGGGGGGGAGCTCTCGATTGACCCAGCTGGCAACCGACGGCTGTTCCTCAACTGCGCAAGTGCAATGTCCAGAAGGTTCGAGAATTGACTCCCCTTTGTGGAGTGTGTATATATGCGGAAGCCCGGAGGTGGTCAGGTGAGACTTCAGCCGGAGAAGGACGCTTACATCCGGCCCTCCTGTGAGCTGTGGTGCTCTCGGCCTGGCTGTTCCCGGGGTCTTCCAGACGCTTTTGGACGAGATGAGGAATCCTGTTACGCTCACGGTGATGTATTTCCTTTTGAATTCTTAACTTCTTCTGTGATCTATGTCCATATTATTTTTGGAGTTATTTCTATGTACTTCTAAGCTTTGAATAAATAGCTGTATAAGAGCTGATTATCTTCTAAGAGTGCGTGGCTGTGAGTTATTGTGTCTGTCTACGTTCAAAGTATTTGCTCTATAATTGCATTGATGATTTATGTTTGTTCCGTGCACTTTGGGGAGAGCAATACAGGCACCCACTCCATTGCGGGTGGGGGGAGTGAGGGGGTCAACGCCCCATCCCATTAGAAAATTCCCTGACCTTTTGGGGTGCCCCACCGCCACCCCTAAAAAGCGTTCCACCATTTTCACTTTTTTCCTTTGGTAACCCAACTCCCCTTGGTGCAGAGAGGCACATTGATGTGCCAATCTGGCCTCGGGGGTGCCCAAACCTACTGCCCCACCCACTGGGGGGGCCTGTCCCAGCAGTTTTGGGGGCCCTCTCCCCTCTCATCCCAAATGGGTGGCGGGAGCCCTTCATGCATGCCTCCCTGGGCCTCCTACAAATGGCTGCGTGTGGTACACCCCCCTCCATTTGGGGTTGAGGGGGCCCATAATTGGTGGGACAGGCCCCCCAATGGGTGGGGCAGTAAGGTTTGGGCACCCCAGCGCCAGATTGGCACACCAATGTGACCCTCTGTGCCAAGGCAAGTTTCGTAAACAAAGAAAAACATGGAAAATGGTACACTACACTTTAGGGCGGGCTGAGGGGCACCCTAAACCGCCAGGTAATTTTCTAATATAATGGGGGGTGACCCTCTACCCCCCCACACCAAATGCAGGGGGGCATCTCATTCAGCCCTCCATGGGGGCAGATAAGAGGGGGGCATCTCATGCATCCCTCCCTGGGGTCAGATGCCCCTTCCTAGGGGCAGATATCTGCCCCCAGGGAGGGTTGTATGAGGTGGGGCCCTCCATTTGGGGTGGGGGGGTGAGTGCCACCCCCCGTTGCAGTACAACATTCGCTGCCAATTTAGGGTGTCCCTCAGCCCCCCCTAAAATGCAGCCTACGATTTTGGATTTTTTTTTTGTTTACCCAATTTCGTTTGGCGCAGGTGGCCACATTACTGTGCCATTCTGACCCAGGGTGCACAAACCCTACTGCTCCATCTATTGGGGGTCTTGCCCCACCTTTTGTGGTGGCTCTCTCCTCACCCACACCGAATGGAGGGGAGGCACATCATGCAGTCCTTCCTAGGAGGCTCAGGAAGGGCTGCATGAGGTGTCCCCCCCAGCCATTTGGGGTGGGGGGAGAGGGCCACCACAAAAGGTGGGGCAGGACCCCCAATAGATGGGGCAGTAGGGTTTGGGCACCCTGGGGCCAGATTGGCACACTAATGTGGCCATCTGCGCCAAGCGAACTTGGGTAAACAAAGAAAATAATACAAAATCGTAGGCTGCTTTTTAGGGGGGGCTGAGGGGCACCCTAAATTGGCAGCGAATGTTGTACTGCAACGGGGGGGTACTCTCCCCCCCAACCCAAATGGAGGTCCCCACCTCATGCATCCCTCCCTGGAGTCAGATAAGGGAGGCCCCACCTCATGCATCCCTCCCTGGGGTCAGATGCCCCTTCCTAGGAGCAGATATCTGGCCCCAGGGAGGGTTGCATGAGGTGGGGCCCTCCATTTGGGTTGGGGGGGTGAGTGCCACCCCCCGTTGCAGTACAACATTTGCTGCCAATTTAGGGTGCCCCTCAGCTCCCCCTAAAATGCAGCCTACGATTTTGGATTTTTATTTTTGTTTACCTAAGTTCGCTTGGCGCAGATGGCCACATTAGTGTGCCAATCTGGCCTCAGGGTGCCCAAACCCTACTGCCCCATCTATTGGGGGTCCTGTCCCACCTTTCGTGGTGGCCCTCTCCTCACCCACACCGAACGGAGGGGGGGGGCACATCATGCAGTCCTTCCTAGGAGGCTCAGGGAGGGCTGCATGAGGTGTCCCCCCCCCCAGCCATTTGGCAGGACCCCCAATAGATGGGGCAGTAGGGTTTGGGCACCCTGGGGCCAGATTGGCACACTAATGTGCCCATCTGCGCCAAACGAAGTTGGGTAAACAAAAAAAATAATACAAAATCGCAGGCTGCTTTTTAGGGGGGGCTGAGGGGCACCCTAAATTGGCAGCGAATGTTGTACTGCAACGGGGGTGGCTCTCCCCCTCCCCCCCCACCCCAAATGCAGGTCCCCACCTCATGCATCCCTCCCTGGCGTCAGATAGGGGAGGCCCCACCTCATGCATCCCTCCCTGGGGTCAGATGCCCCTTGCTAGGAGCATATATCTGCCCCCAGGGAGGGTTACAAGGGGTACCCCCTATATACTTCGGTTGGGGGTGGAGGGCCACCCCCCCCTTTCAATCAGTAAAACATCCATGGTGGCTAGTGGCCCCCCACCCCTTCCCCCACCCCCTTTTCCCTTCATTTTTATTTTTTACATTCCCTGGGGGCTGATGGTCAGCCATCTGCCCCCAGGGTTCATGTGCATGTGCCCCCATGCTTTCGGAGGATTGGGGGGGAGGGCTGCTTACTTGAAGCAGCCACCCTCCCCCCAACTCACAAACAAATCAATGGTGGTCCAGTGGGTTGCTGGTCACGGATCAGCGCTCTGCGCTGATCCGTGACCAGCAATGCGTCATATCAGTGGTGTCCTTGGAAAGGAGAGAATCTCCCCTTTCCAGGGATACCACTTTTTTGTCATATCCCTGGTGGTCTAGTGGGCCCGAGGGCCCCAAACCCCCTCCCACCTCCCCCCATCCCTCGATTTCTTTTTTTTTCAACCCTGGGGGCAGTGATCATCTGCCCCCAGGGGTCTCTGGCGCTTTGGCCCCATGCTTTGGGGCCACAGGGGGAAGGGAGCTGCTTACCTAGTAAGCAGCCCCTCCTCCCCCCGCGTCACAAACGGCTCTGTACTGATCCGGTGGCATTGCTGCCCGCGGATCGCGCGCCCTGCGCCCGATCCGCGGGCAGCAATGTCACACAATGTGTATCGTTGGAAAGGGGAGGATCTCCCCTTTCCAACGATACCCGCCTCAATCTCCGACTTAGAATACAGCCGGAGATCGAGGCAGAACAAGAAGGTCTCTTACCTTCTGTCTTCCCTGCAGCAGCTGAAAATGGCTGCTGCGGGGAATTTACTTTCAGTTTCACGCCGACGTGCGTTATGCACGCCGACGTGAAACTGTAGGTAATCCAGCCCCCTGGCAGTGAGGGGGGGACCTCCGCCTCACATAGCCCGGGGGTTGGATTACAGTTTTGCTCGAACCCTGCATTGCAGGGGTCGAGCAAAACAGAGTGCCTAAACCGACGAGCCGGCTCGTCGGTGGCACTTAAAGGGTTAAAGTCTGCCCAGAATTCCTGCCTAAGGTGGTGTCAGAATTTCATATCTCTCAGAGCATTGAGTTGCCAGTATTCTATCCACCACCTCACCCAACCAAGAAAGAGGAAAGTCTGCACAAGCTCAACCCAAAGAGGGCACTGAGCCATTATGTGGCCAGGATGGCTGATTTCACGCATGATGATCAGCTATTCATTGCCTTCTATCAGTCTAGGAAGGGTCTGGCGCTGTCTAAACATGCAATGTCCCACTGGATAGTCTTTTGCATCTTTGAATGCTATGAAAAGGCAGGGAAGGAACTGTCTTCAGGCATCCGGGCACGTTTCATTAGGGGTGTGGCGACCTCTTCTGCGCTGCAAAGGGTTGTGCCAGTAAACGAGTTCTGCCAGGCAACCACTTGGTCATCACTTCACACATTGACGAAGCACTACAAGCTGGACATTGCTTGTAGGGCTGATGCCCTGTTTGGAAGAGCAGTGTTGCAAAATGTTTGTAGAATTTCATCCTGCGTCTGAATGCTTTACTGCTTGGTAATCTATCAGATGAGGAATCTGCAGGAGAATGCAACCCATTGAAGAAGAAAATTACGGTTATGTTCTTTGTATGGATTCTTCTCCCACAGATTCCTCATCGCACTCATCGCACTCCCCCCATCTATGAAAGTGTACTGGTATTTGCTCTCAACTCGCACTCTTCTTGTGGAACAACAACAAAGGGTTTGTGACATTCTGTTTAAAATATTTTTTTAAAAGAGGCACAAGAGTGGGCTATTCACAATATTCCTCACACACAAAATTCCTTTTTTTGGCCTTATCACTGACGCATCCCGTTGAATTTTTCCCACAACTGCTGAGCACTAGGGAAAAAAGATGGCAAACTGAGGTGTGGGAGAATAGTGATATGATGCATGTACCATCGACTTGACATCCGGACTCTAGGAGTGGCGCAGTTGAGGCATGACAGATTAGACAGACGATGCCGAGCCACACTACACCCCCTGTCAAAAACTTTTCCAAGCAGCTGATGCTGGTGGGGATATGTATTAGATGAGGTATCTGTGGGAGAAGAATCCATAGAAAGAACATGACTGGTAAATAATTTCTCTGTCTCTGATAACTAATTGTTTGACTAACGACCATTGGTTGGGTTGTTAGGGTCAGCAGTGAGTTTCTACAATATGGTATGATGGTAGCCACCTTCTTAGTAGGGATAAATATGCATGGTCTCCTGTTCGGTCTGGTGTATACCTGCAGTCCAAAGGCAAACAAATTTAGCTCAGCTGGACATGACCGATTAGTCATCTGTATCTTAAGCACAACTTGTAGTAAGTTTTCACTTGTTCCAAATCGTTATAATAAGGAATTTTTAAATGAATTGCCAACGTCTTTTTAGATGCCCTGGTCTAAGGGCAGTTTTCATTTACTTTACCTAGCTGCCTTGTAACTGTGCACTGCCGTTTGTCCAGGGTGATGGTGTGTTCTAAATGTGTACATTTTCCTGCCAGGAAATCATTTTCAGTATTCTTTTCAAACCTAGACAGCACTTTCTTATATATGTTTTTTTTACGTAGTATACTTTTGATTTCAGAAAACAGCAAGTCCACCGAACAGACCCCCAGATGCTGTGCTGAGTGACGCGACCACCGTCGATCAGGTACATTTTCGTCAGGATTTGTTTTATTGAAGACAATATTTTGAAGACAAAATGTGTAACTGTAAAACAGAGTGCTTTGTCTCATGACAGACACGTTAAAAAGTATGCACTGCCTATAATCTTTTCTTGGTTTTCTATTTTGATGCTACCGGGGCATCTCATATACGTATCATTTGCTTTTCCATCCTCAATCTTCCATATTACCATATCAGCAAATCATACCTTAAATGAGCACATCAAGGTAAATATTGACCTCTTCTCAGTCCATGGGAATGCAGTCAATAACTACTAGTATTGACTGCATTGCAGCCATTCTAGCTTCAGAAGCAGACAACTGAAGGCAAATCAGTTGCTTAGACCCAGGAAACAAATTTGCCCTCCAAGCACAAAGAAAAAAACCACATACTTTATTTATGTTTTTTCATTTATTTCAGTTCCCAAAGCCCTGCAGCATCTAGGCGCTATTTACAGAAAGTGCATGGTACATTGGTGAAGTGCGAGAATAAACATATGGTTACAGGCATAGAATGGTGTGTACACAGACTGGCAAAGCCTCGTCTCATGTTACAGGGGGCTACATCAGGCAGCATATGAGACATGTAGGTACGATTACACAGAATGGCAAAGCCACATCTCATGTCAGGCTGCCACACAGTAAGGACTGTGCAGGTAAGTGAATGATCAGCAGTGAGCATAAAGGGAATGTCTCACCTACATGAAGGGCACCCTAAAGGCACTATAAGAATAAAAACAAAACATGGCGTTATAAGCACAAACATGAAAATGGCTGCACAGATGTAAGAAGACCAACATTTTCTTTTTGTAATAGGCACTTTAAGGCATGAAAAACATGATGGTGGGGTTGTTAGTAGTGGACAGGAAGTTATCGGTAGGCTGAGGGGAAAAAGCATGCAGCAGTAAACACAGGGTTAGAGTCCACGAATGGAGAATGGAGCGTTGTGCCTCATGGCTACTTACCAAGGTGAGTGGAAGTTCTTATTAGTGTTGAAAGTCTGGAAAAAAGTGTATACGGAGAGGTTGTTCCAACAGGTTCAGACAGTGGCCTTTGAAGTGGGCTACTGAACAGGCCAATCAGGGGCATTGTATATCCGGCTCCATGGCAAACGTTGGAGGCACTCCGGTGCTGAGGAAGAGGGTGGCCATTTTAGAATGTTGAAACAAGCCAAATTCAATTAAGCAGTGCAGTGTGGGCTGAGGAAGACATCTTCTGGCATTGAGCTCCCCACTCGATGCAGGATGGTATGGAGGGGCACTTCTCACCAACTCAATCCCTTCATGGGATACGAGGCTGGGATTGCGCTCCTTAGCTCTCTGGAGTGACAGTGACTCTGCTGGGAGGAAAGGAAGGAAGGAAGGAGTGAGTGAGGGAGGGATGGGGCAGTGGGGAGAAGGTAGCGACCAGTGCGCTCATCGAGTGAAGAGGGAAAGGAGTTCAAATGTTTTGCTTGGGCAAAAACACTGCAAAATTCAGTCACCAATGCCAAATAAGCTATGTGAAAGAGCCAAGAGTCCACACAGGAAAACCTGCCTGGCATTACTTCAACTCACCTGACTGCAAAACAAGACATTCCATCTTTCAGTGCATCTTCTACATGTCAGGAAACATCCAATTTAATACTCCCAAAGTGAAAGCATAAATGTGGAAAAAAAATATATTTTATAATGAAGTCCTTCCTACAACAGATTCCTTATCTTAGATGTTCTCTGATTTCAGAACCTTTTTCCACCACCACGATGCGCAATGCTGAGTCACCATGTCCTCATTTTCTTTGTTTACACACACTCGGTATACTTTTAGAAAGCAACTCGGCTTCTTTGCCATTTTGCTCCTTCATGCCTGATCCCCCAAAAGTACCCACTGGCTTCAAGCCCTGTGCGGATTTCCTGAAACAAAGGTCACCACAGGTTTCTTTATCTCTACCTGTGGTGTCCTCCAGGGGTCTAACCTCTCGCCCTGGCTATTCAACCAATACCTGGCACTTCTTGGCTACCACATTGCCGCTCTCTGCACCAACTTCCAGTGCTATGCGGACGACACTCAGCTCATTTTCAGGCTACCTTCGGCCACCTCTTCATCTCTGACTGTCTGTCTGCTATCCAGGAGTGGTGTGCCGCCAATGATCTCTGCCTTAATGCCAGCAAGACTGAGATTCTCCCCATTGTCACACCCGCTGCCTCCTTCCCTGTCACTCTTTGGCCGGCCTCTCTTGGCCCTCTTCCTGGTCCCACCTACAGGCAAAAGACCTTGGTGTCATCTTCGACTCCACACTCTCCTTCTCTCCTCACATCTGTAACATCTCTAGGAAATCTCACTACTAGCTGCACCTCCTTGGAGGTATTCTTCCTTTCCTCTCCTTCCCCAGAAACTCACTCTCTCCAGAGCTCTGGTTCTCTCTAGGCTGGACTACTGCAACAGCCTCCTTCTTAATCTGCCTGCTTCTATTCTGTGCCCTCTGCAACTCATCCAGAACAGGACTGCGAGACTAGTCCTTGGCCTCAAGCCCAGGGATCATATCTCTCCAGGACTGAAATCTCTACACTGGCTTCCAGTGGCTCCAAGGATTAAGTTCAAAACCCTCTGCATTGTCCACAAGGCCCTCTGGGGCCTCAATACCTTCAACTCTGTCTTCCTAAATATCTTCCTTCTCGAGCTCTTCGCTCATCCGCCTCCAACTCCCTCAGGGTCAGTCGCAACAAGTTGGTGGTAGATCTTTCCTCAGCTGGGGCCCCCTCTGGGACAGCCTCCCTGAAAGCTGAGGAGAACCATCTCCGGTTCCGGAAGCACATCAAAACCTTCCTCTTTGCATCTGCTTTCTCTCCCCTGCTGAATTTCTGGCTAAACTGTACTGGTTACCTGGCCACCCTCTGATCTTGAGCCCAGGTCCCCTCCCCCACCAGTTACACACCTGCACTGCCTCGCCGGCAACCCCCGCACTTGGGGACTGCTTTCTGTATCCCTACAGTCCCCCACCAGCACTTGACACCTTCTGATGTCTACACTTACCCCTGTACTTGCCACCAGCTGGCCCTACTTCTTGTTATTTATTCTATCACCTCATGTATTTCACTGTCCCTTTCCCACCTCCCACTCGGCACTTTTCTTCTTCCCCTTCCCCTGCACTTGCGCGATCTGAATGACACTGGCCTAATAGGATTGTTGTTTGTCTTCCCTCTCCCTTGTCGCGTTGCGCCTTCAAACATTTGTGTATAGGCGCGTTATAAATGCCATATCCTATCATATTGCGGATCGTCACAGGGTGTTTCACTGCTTCTTTGGGAAAGACTACAATAGGTTTGGAAAGGCAAAATGAAGCATAGGAAACAGTCACGCTTCCCAAGTAACTCTTCCAGGCACCCTGAAACATCCTAGGATTCACCACCTCGAATAAAGGTACTGTTCCCCATCTAAATCCTCCACTTCGGAGGAGTGGGAGAAATTCAGGCATCAGTCCAGGCCCGGCCAGCTCTGGCACCGGCACTGGTGCCACTATTGGGGCACGCCACTTGGTGAAGCCGGCAGTGGTACCACTTTGGGCCTCAACCACATGCCTGCTAGCTCGGTTCCACCTCCAGCGGTGGACACCGCTCTGGCACAGTACAGCTCAGCCTTGGGGAATTGATGCCCCATTTCCGTCTCCCTTTAACAGTGGCTGGTGCAATCAACTCAGGCAGTTTTCTGGAATACAATGCCCCTTTCAAGGGGACATTTCCTTTTGAAGAAGACTGACCTCTTCGAGGACTTGAGTGCTATCCCTTTTTAGTTTTGAAGCACTTTAAACCGGTGAGATGCAGGACTTCCCTAAGGAATTCTGTGGGGAGGTTGAGGACTTCATGTATTTGGCCAGAGACTTGCAGAAGGGCAGTGGCTCGGACACTCCTTTGGAGCTGGATATCTTTCAGCACCTGGCTAGGTTGGCCTCGGGCATCTTTTCAGAAGGTGATTGCCCAAGTGATGGGCCACTGGGGCCGTCAAGGCTTATATATCAAGCCTGATTGAGCACTGAGCAGGCCTGTTTGATCTGTGGAGTGTGATCAGTGGAGCCGCAGAGAACCCTCCACCCAAAAAGATGAAGAAGAGCTTCAACACTCTTGTGTGTGAGGGTAAAGAGGCTGGTTGCCATATCGTGCAATGAGGACTTGACATGCCTGATAATGAGGCCTGTGAAATGGGCACTGGCTCAGTTCTGCAGAGGCACATCTGAATGAGGATTTACTCATGGTATTCAGTCAGAACCTTTGGATATGCCTTTTTATAGTGAAGGTGTTCATTCCCCAAATACAAATCCCAAGATCAGAATATATGGACACACCCCAGTAAGGAATGAGACCAGGAGATTATTTGCAAGTTGAACAAAGTTTATATCAGTTAAAAGATGCATGCAGAGGACTCTGCTGCTCTGAGAGCGCTCTGTCAGATAATACATAAACAGTACATTATAAAGCAAAAAAATGTCATGACATACAGTGGGAAATAACAGCATTCATTGGTGGGCCCCTAGGGCTCAGCATGTAGCAATATACAGTGCCAGACTCCAATTGGTTGCTGTGGCAGTCTGTGGGCACGTGGGTCAGCTGGGCTCATCTCCGCGCGGTGAAGGTCAGTTTGGGTCCACAAGATGTACCTGTTCTAGCTAATCTAATCTACACAACAATTATTGGCATCCAACGAGTAATGTTGGGCATAAAACGTATACCAAAATGAGGGGTCGCCTATAAATTGTGGGCAAACATATACACATTCTTAACATAGGCCTGTGAGGAGGCAGGGAAGTGGTGGTCCTTACACATTCTTAACTTGGGTGTCCCTCTGTGGGGTTTTGATCTGTGATTCATTCTCCCTGGAGCCTCATGGTTCAAACGAATGGATTGATGGGTGTTAGTCCATGGAGAGGATATCATAACACAGGATTCGGTATATGGCGGGGCAATCTAGGGTGGCCCATGTAAAAGGGTCTCACAAACGGTTACATGAAAGGAGAGTAGAGGGGCAAAAGGTTGTGCAGGCAGTAATTTATAAAGGTGGGAGTCGAAGGAGCCGGAACAGGTTTGTGGAGACGGATAAATACACAAGTCAAGATTTGCCCCGGTCCCCTCGTCAACCTCAGGGATAAATGGGAACAGGACCTAGGGCAACTGGAGACAGAAGAGTGGGTGGAAGCCCTGATGTCCCCGTGGGAAATTGGGATCGATGCCAAACTCCGGCTGATTCAGCTCCGGATCCTACACAGGTCTTACTATTCCAGAACACAAATGGCCACTGGGGTGGGGGGGACGACAACGCAGAATGTACCCGATGCAAAAGAGCAGAGGGTACCTTCTACCACATGTTGTGGGAATGCGGGGTGCTGCAGGAGGTCTGGACCACGTGTTTACTCCGCCTCTCCAGAATACTGGGCACCACAATCCCGAGAGACCCTATACTTATCCTGCTAGGTATAGGAGGCGAAACTGACCTTAATAAACACGAAAGAATATTTCTAGGAGTAGCACTTGGTGCAGGAAAGAGACTCACGGCAGCCACATGGGGCTCGGGGGACAGGATAACCATTGACAGATGGTCCAATGAAATGGACAGATGCGCATCCCTGGAGAGGCGAATTTACAATGCAAGGGGTTCCCCCCCGTAAGTTTCAGAAAATATTGGGAAAATGGGAAATATAAAAGTTAAGGCCATAACAAGGGGCAGCGGCGACGCCTCGCGTAGCCACTGGGCGGGCGGTGCGGAATCTCGACCCCCACCCCGCCCTCCCTGCTGTACCACACAGATGACTAGAGTTATGTTATGCACTGCTATTTACTGTGACCTCAATGTTGGATCTCCTAATGTCTTTTGTGTACTCACGTTGAATGTGCTACCGTCTCTTTTTTCTTTTGTTCTCTGTTCAATAAACCAATAAAAAAAATTTATAAAAAAAAAGATTTGCCCCGGTCCCACACAGGGCAATGAGCTCAGAGGAAGAGAAGGAATACTGTATCTGTTTGCAACAATCGCGCCTGGTTTTCCGTGGGAAAAGGGCTTGTGCGGTGCAGACAGGGGAGGAGGTGGTGGGGATTGTCAGAGCTGGCTCTGCGCGGCGCTGGGTCGATGGGAGAGAAGACCTTTTAGAGGTCATTGTGCGTCCTATTACTAAGATGGAGTCTGGGGTGGCACAAAATGGAGTGTGAGTGTATCATCCAATGGCTTCCTTCTACTGTCATCAGAGGAAAGACAAAGGGGACATCTCCCTGCGATGGGATGAGCAATAGACTTCTTTCATGCAGAATGTACAGGGGGGGCAAAAAGACCCTTCCCTCCTTACATTCCCCCCTTTTGCTACTCCTAAAGTAACGAATAACCTTGGTTATTAGTGCGCCTATGTTCTTCTGCTTCCATTACCACTCCATCCCAAGAAAGAGTTCCCTTTATTGGCATCCAAGCCCTGCACCACAGATCTTAGGCTTTGACCCCTCTTGCATATTAATCAGGATTGCAGGTCATGTATATGCACCCACCATCCCCAGCGAGATCCACCCATACCCCCTTATACCATTCTAGTTCATGGGTTTCTTTGATGGTTGTGTGATACAAATTATCCACTCTTTCCCCTGTGTTGTACACTGCTGTCATGCTGTATTTGGGCTCTGGGTATCCCCCGTTTGAACTTGTGTATCTTTCACATCATGAGGCATCTTTGTGGGGTTGCCCACTGTCACCATCAACATTGCACTACTAGGCATAGATTCTGCACAGCATCAAACCCCTACCTGGCACACACAAAAAAATCAGCAGCAAAAATATTATGATGGGGACGAGTAGCTTCATTGCAGTCCCAAACCAGGAAGGACCCAGTCACAAATTGTATCGATCCAGTCACTTGATTGTTCATCACCCTCCTTCATTCTTTTTCCAAAGTTGTGTACCACAGTTATTACATGTGATAATGTCCCATTGTTGGCATCTGCAGAAGGCACGAATGTGCAACATGCACTCCCGATTTTTTGGCAAACACCACCTTCCATTGCTGTGAGGAGGTTCAGGACTTCGCAGTTTTGCATTGTCATCAGCCGCAGTTGGATTAGCTTCCACCTCACAATTTGTAACCACTTGGCATTTGCCGGTGTCTCGATGCTTGGTATGAGTGATGCAAAAACTTTCTCTGCTGAGTTGAACAGCTTAAACTGGTCCGGTATCTGTGCCAGAAGTTTTGGAGAATCTGTACAGATATAGTTTGAGGCTCTCTTTTTGTGTGACACTCTTGTCCTGTAGCTTATCTTCCGACAGCACATCGTACGTGGGGGTTCTTCGGTCGTTGACTGGGGTGCTGGGGACATTCTGGCGGGCACCCTCCCCCCCTGGACATGACTCTCCGTAATCACCATCAGGGCCAAATGCAGCGTAGCCAGTGCACAAGTACCTCTCCATGATGGGCGGGAGGTGCAAGTACGACTGTTTGCTGCACACCCAATAATTGTCCATCAAAGCAGCAGTTCCTTTCTTCATGTTGGGAGGATCAGTGTTTTGTTGCAATGTTTATTCGACCCCATGGGCACTTGCCTTTCTCCGTGGAAACAAAGTTCATATTGCACTTCGCGTTGTATCTTGATTGGCTTTTCGAGAGCTGTCACCCATGTCAGTTTGGCAATGTGCTGAGACCATGTTGGAGTGCATGTTCTTTCGACCCATTGGAATTTTTCTTCGGACAATCCTCATAGGGTTTCTGCCTTACACATCACTGTTTCCTCCTACCATCTGTTTTCTGCGAACATTGTCCCTTTTATGTCAGAAAATGGTTCTTTTACACAAAGTACTCTTTGAGGCTTGCTGTGGCATGTTTTCTCTTTCTGGATCAATTGTAATGTTACTGTGTGTGCCTGGAAGGTACTTCGAATTCGACAAAGTGTGAGATGAACGAGACACTGGGCATCCGCTAACGGCGTTTCCTGGGGTAATAGAAACTTAGGTGTTCCTCATGCGTGGGGTATCAGGGAACACACTATCATTCGTTGTTTGTTTGCCCATGGCACTCATATCAGAGTACCATTTGTTAGACTGATCTGGGTGACGAGGGTCTAGGCCATTGTATGCATCATGTCTTTTCCGTTCCGCTTCCCTGTTCCTTCTGTTACTCCCCCCTAGACCATTATATAGCTACATCATTCTCTGATAACGAATAGGGAAAATGCTTAAAATCCTCTTTTCATTTTGATTATAGTCATGTTGCTAATACTGTGTGGTAGGATGGGTACGTGGAGTGTGGTTTTGGGACATAAAGTGCATGTAATCATCATTTGAGGTAGGTTCAATGGTGGTTTGTGTTTGTGCATGTGACAACATTAATACATCAGAAATTAGATGGTCTTCATTGTAAGCATCTAGTACATTTTCATCACTATTCATATTTGGGTACGTAAACAGTGGGGCTTTCATTGTACGATTTCTGTGCAGAGAGGTAAGATTTGTCAGATTTGTGGAGACATTGTGAGCCCATATCAATTTCAACCCATCCCATACTAAGCGGGTTACCTCCTGTACCAGTTTTGCCCCATCCCCCACCCCTTCCTTTATACCTTTAAAATAAGATAGACTCCAATAGAGCCCTAAACACAATAAAATTGTTGAAAATACAATGGCAGTAAAGTAGAGGCCACACTCGTACGCATACGCTGAAGTAGCGCTAAAATTGCCCCTACTGCTAACTACATTTTTCGCATTGTCACTGATGGCCCTTGTTTCTGCCATGTTCGTACCTACAGAGTGGAATACAATGGGTTAAGTGCACGTAGTCATGTAAAAAACATATAATTTCATATTGAGAGAGAGATATTCAATCATTATTCAATTTCATATACTCATTAATCACTTTGCTGTGCCAATATTTACATTTCTACATCTTGCTGTCAAATTCACGTATTTAATTTTACCTCAATTAACATCATTAGGGTACAGCCACTTCTTGCTCATTTGGCTGTACCCCTTTGGGCATTGTGCTGCCATGTGCTTTTTTTAACATCAGAGATATGTATCCAATATTTCAGTCCCTTAACCTTCACTGTGGAAAGGGTGCAATATATCACCTTGTAGGGGCCGTGAAATCTTGGAGAATTCCATCTCCTCACAAAACTTTGCACAGAAACCAATTCCCCGGGCATCAACTGTGTATCTGGACTGTGTTGCTGCAATGCGCGTGTCTGTTTCACTTTCCCTCTTGAAGGGTGGGACTACTTGCTTAGCTATGCTCCTCACTGCTCATGTAAACTGTGTCAGATACTCTCTAAATTCCTCCCCCAGAATTGTGGCAGTTCTGTGAGCATCGGAAGCTCTTCTTATTATGGATAACAGTGTTTGTATGCGTCTTCCTGTCACTATTTCGTGCAGGGACAAGTGGTGGTCTTTGCTTGGTTGTGTTCGTAATTGAAATAATGCCAAGGGCAGGCAATATACCCAATTCCTTTTGAGGGTGTGCCATCATTTTGACAGTCTACTTTTGAGGAGGCCGTTGATTTTCTCGACCAGGCCGTTCGCTTGCTGGTGGTAAATGGAACATAGCTTGTGTCTAATTCCTAGAAGGGACATTACTTCTTTAAAGAGTTCAATAACAAAGTGTGTTCCGTTGTCGGAGCGTCTTACATCACAAATGCCCCAGCACGGGAACACTTCTCGTACCAAAAATGTTGCTGCGCATTTTGCATCTGGGTATGCACAGCGTCCTGCTTCTACCAGCATGAAAAGGGGCAGAACACCACTATTGGGTATCTTGCACCATTGCACCTTTCTCCCATATCTGCACAGTCAATGTGCAGTTCACGGAAAGGTCCGATGTGGCGGGGCAGTGTCCATCGCAGTGTTCTGAGGGCCATCCCAGAGTTGTATATTTAATTACACTTTCAATAGTCGATTTTGTGATATGCTCTTGGAGACTTGGGACAAACCATTCCTCCTGGATGTCAGCAGCTATGTGTTTTGTTTTGTGTGCTAGAAAGTGTAGTTGTTGGAAGGCAAGTTATAATAGTTCCACAGGCATTACTACCTTCCCTTTTATCTCTTGCTGCCAGAGGAGATCAGTGGATGACTGTGTGCAACCCCTCTTTGACCATATCTCTTGTTCTCTGTACTGGAGAGACCCCCGGTCGGCCCATAGAACCGGAGTTTGCTCTGCAGTACTTTGAGATGAGATAGCTGCACCTTGAGGTGGATGAGGGTGCAGGTTTTCTTACTCCAACACCAATCAATAAGGACAACTCAATGGTTTGGCAAAGGGGAGTCCGTTTAAAGACAAGTACAAAACCGGGGAAACATGGAAATCAACAGTGATGCGATAGCCCGTCTCGCTTCAACTCCCAAGAACTTCATACAAACAGTAACATTTATACCCAAAACTCGTCATCATTGACATGTAACACTCAAAAGTTAGCATGCAATTCTATTGGTTAGGAAAAGGTAACTTTACTATAGGTACTACATCTGTATATGGTAATGGAGTGTGGGGATTGGATAAACACTATCAGGTGGGCGTCTAAGCCCTTCCTTCACAAATGACTACGGTGGACGTCATTAAAAGTATGATGTCCCATTGGTTCTACTATTTATAGGACCCTAGATTATTTGGTCCATTGTGATTAGGTTGGCTTCAACCCCATCCAAAAATCTCCACTTTAATAAGCAGCATGCAGAATGGTCAATCAGGTGCAGGATGCCCCAAGATTCACCCGGCCCCGGCCTCCCTTCCATTAATCAGTACTTTAGTGGTTATGTGTCAATTAGTTGGCTGTGGTCGGCCTCGAAACTGTAGCTTCTTGTCAGAAAAAGTTATGGTATCTTTTGTTTCGGTTACAGCCAGCCGTAGGTGTCTCTTCTCGCTCAGGTGGTCAGGTGCTAGCACACCGTGAATCTGCTTAGTTTTCCTTCTATTTGCACATTTAATTCTTATTTGGCTTGCCACCTGCCTGGGCCTCCTTATCTCGGCATTCCTGAGATAGGCTGTTCTGTTCTTAAGTTTTGATTCTGCAAAGCTACTGTTCGCTCCTTCTCTTGGTCTGACCTAGACTTCCCAGGCACAAGCTGCTCTTTCTGAGTTTGATTCAGCCGTCTCTTCTCGTTTTAGGTCGAATACGTATCCTGTCCTGTTTGACCCCTAGTAAGCTGAGTTAATTGTGCTTTTGTGTAAAGTGGGCTCGCACTTATATAGTGTGCTTCGTTGAGGTAGATATGTGTAGGTGGCGTTCGCCACTCTATTCTTCTACTAAGCATAGCAAGCTGCACTGTTTTCTTAGCTGCTTGCGGTTACAAGCATATGTACAGGCATTAGCTGGTTGAATGACTTCATCCTGTTTTACAGCTTAAATTTCATTACATTTCAACATAGTCTCTCCTTCTAGGTTCACAATATCTTTATTCATGGCGTTTCGTCTCTGTGTGTCATCTTTTGTTGTAATTTCATCCATCTGTGAGTCTGTCCTGGGATAAAGAAACTTCGTACCTTCTGGCGCATGCTCGCTGGCCTTCACAAAGTCTCTTATTTCATCATCAGTTAGATCTCTGGGCTTCCATCCTGGTTTGACATCAATCATGATCTTCATCCCTATGGCTTTCTTCAGTTTTTTGGCATTGCGCGATTATTATCTTTAACACAAAACCCTACTAATATCATCACTAGCAGGGCTCCTAGGAACTTGAAAGCATCTGCCATCCATTGCAGAACCCATGAAAACAGTGATCCAAACCAGCTGTCATCCTCAACTTCGTCGGTTTCATTGATCATCTGGTTCTGTAGGTTTGTCAGCATACCTTTAGCCTCTGTTAAAGTTCTATTTTCTTCGTCGTGAGAAGGTGTAAATGGGCAACATGATTTGCCAATTTTTGCACAAACTCCTCCATATATAGCTGTGATCATGTCAAGTACATATCTGTTCTGGAGAGTCATCAGTCGGATGGCTCTTAACTCTTCCTTGATCGCATTGAATCCTTTTATTGTCAAGTTGATGGTTTGCAGTATCTCCCATCTGGTTATTTGCAGCATTTAGTGTTTGCTCCAACTTGGAATCTTGGCATGAGGATTGTCGCGAACACTGATGAGGTGAGGCTGAACAGCCTGTGTTCATATGGAATTGCATGAAATGCTTCTTCCGATTTGACAGAAAAATAATTTTCTCTCTTCACTCGAGTGATCATTTCCACAGATCTCCTCCTCCTCAGGTGGGCATTTGCCTTCAGGAAACTGTCAATATTTAGGTCAATTTTCGGGATCACTAGTGCTGGAACGTGGACATTCACTATTTTGCGTATGCCTCCCCAGTTCATCGGCATTCTGATGTATGCTTTGGAGCCACATGCCCAATAATGATCAATCATTTCTGCAGTCCCATGAGTCATTCCTGGAGCTTCAAAAATTTGTCTGCAGTTCTTATTCTCTCCCATCTTCCTTGTGCCATTGTTCCTGAAGCACAATTTCGGGCTTTCTAGTGGCACTATCTGCAAGGGTCCTCTGTCTTCGACCCATGTCAGTAATTTTGTAAGTTTTGGCAATAGTAGTTTGCACAGTCTCTGTGTTTTCTATTGCTTCTTTGCAGGCTCCAAGGACCATCCAAGCTCGGCAGATCACTACTCCTTCTTCCCATCCGTCTGGTGAGAGCACTGTTCCCCAAATCTGCATTTGCCCTCTGTTTTTCCAAATTTGAGCCTCTTCTGGAGTTTTCCCTTGGACATTCAGTCTTGGGTTTACTTCCCATCTTATTCCTGCTCCTTTATCTTCAGGTTTCTTTTACATGATCACGTGATTCCTAGTATGGGCTCTATTTCTCGTCTTAATGTCCTGAACATAATCGTCTTCATCGGGATAAACTGTTTCAGTTGCCCATATCAATGAGGCATCCCTTCCCATGAACTGGCCTCTGTTATTGCACATTGCTATGTGAGAGAGACCGTGTGCTCCCGGGACAACGATCTCTGCAGCCACAAAGATCTTGGATTTCCCCATGCTGTATGATAGAAGTGCACAAACAAAGCATTCTCCTTCTGAATTTCGTCTTCCAACTTCTTTCATGTGATGGTACCAAATGTTGTTTTCCTGGATGTGCTTTGCTGTCCAGGTAATCGTTTAGTTCATTATTATCTTCATTTATGCTTCTTTTGATTTTTAAGGTTTTCCTGTAGTTTGCTATAACTACATTTCGAAGGGATTGTGTCCTCCGACGTATTCCTTATCTTAGATATCTCCTTCCAGCTCTGCTGGCCTCGGAAATTTTTTCTCTAGAGGGCGCTGCGCGTCGACGTCCTCCGAGTCGATGTCCCTCGACAGCCGCCGTATCGACGTCGACGTCATCCTGCCTATAAAGGCCGCGCGCAGCGTCCGTTGCTCAGTTCCGTTTTTCGCGCTTACTCAGCGCCTCGGAATACCGTTGCTCAGTTTTGTCAGGTTAATCCTATTTACCTCGAGTTATTCGATCCGTACTCGATGGCTTCTTCGTCGGAACCGACAACTCCTCGTTCCGGCTTCAAAAAATGCCGAGATTGTGGGAAAAAGATGTCGCTGACTGACCCTCACAGAGTTTGTGGTGTTTGGGAGCTGAACACCATTGTTCGGAGTGCGAGGACTGTATGTACATGACAGCTAAGGCCCTGAAGGAGCGTAGCGGGAAGCTGGAGAAAGGTAAGACTTTTAAAGCTTCTTCTTCCTCGACGAAGTCGAGACATTCGTCTCCTCGTCACCATTCGGCCTCCAGGTCTCGGAGTGGGTCTCATCACTCCTCGAGATCGAAGCACTCGAAGAGGAGACGTCGAAGATCCCCTTTTCCGTCTTCCTCTTCCTCTGTTTATCCAAAGAGAATCCCTTGCCCCACGAAACATAGTTCCCGGGCTGAATGGGAGGAATTCCGCAAAAATATGATGTGCGTCTTCGAGAAAGCAGCCTCGACCCCCCTCGAAGACTGCCGAGAGCGATGCTCTGGTCGAAAGACCCAAAGGTCAAAAACGCTGCGAGTCGCAGTACCCGGCGAAAGAAACTTCTCGAGCGCGTCTCGAACCCTCGAGTAAGACCATGACCTCAAAACCTTCTTCGAAGGTTCAGTCGACGCCGTCGACGAAGGTTCCGTCGACGCCGAGGTCGGTGTCTTCGACGCCGTTGTCGAAGGGACCTTCGACACACGGGTCTGTCGACTCGACACCATCTTCGACACCGGCGTCGACGCCAAGAAAAGTCACGGTTACGACACACCCAGTGGCTATCCCCAGGTCCTCGATGACGATGGCGTCAATTCTGTCGAGGTCACCAAGGCCTCCGCCTTTGTTTTCGACGCCACGCCCGAAGCCTTCGATGTCCGCGTCGACGACATCGACGTTTTCGAGGCCGATTATGACAAGTTTGTCACCCTCTGCCTTGAAGATGGAGTTTACACCCTTTGAGTTCAGAACAATTGAGAACTATGTCCTCAATTATGGAAGAGGGTGAATTGTCTGAACAGGAAGACACATTTGAGTTGCAGGGACCTGCAACCCCAGTTAGAGAGGAGTTATCCTCTGAAGAACGCAGGTTAAAGGATCTTCATGATTCCTTACATGAGGCAAGTGGGTTAGACACTTCCCCTGAGGTGGAGTTTGCTAGGCCAGACCCGGGGGAGCATGCTGAAACCCCCTATAGAGCCTTAATGGCCAGGATCACAGAGTTTATGGGGTGGTCTGCACCTTCACAGTCTTTCCAAAAAGATGACCTCACGGATATTCTTGACAAAGGCCCACAGGAAGATCCTGTAGTGCCCTTTCATAAATCTCTTCAGAGGAAGATTATGACAAACTGGGAAACCCCAGATGTCGTCCCGGCAGTAAATAAAAAACTGTCTAACAAAATACAGGGTATCTTCTGCAGACCCAGAGTTTTTGTCAAAACACCCATCCCCGGAAAGTCTGGTGGTACAGGCAGCATCTTCTACTGATGTCAAGACTGCTTACCCTACCGTCCCACAGGACAGGGACGATAAAAAATATGATGCTATGGCAAAGAAAGTTTTTTCAGCATGTAGCATGCCGTTAAAATCTGTTAATGCTACTTGCACCCTTGCTAGATTCAGCCATACACTTTGGGAGTGTGCTTCTACAGCGGCTGACTGCATCCCGGAGGGAGAAGAAAGGGAGACGTTCCTGAATATCATACAGGACGGTAAAGACGCTATGTGCGAATCCCTCCAGACGGGCATTGATTCGGCTGACAGTATCAGCAGAGGAATGGCGGCAAGTATAACAACCAGGAGATTCGCTTGGTTGAGAAAGTCTGGTTTTGCCCCAGATGTGCAAGCCAGGCTCTTGAACATGCCATTCGATGGCTCTTCTTTGTTCGGGAAAAAGGCGGATGACAGTTTAGAGAAACTGCAAACTTCAAAAGCAGCAGCAAAATCCCTAGGCGCTGCAATCCGTCAGACACCTTTTCGTCCCACAGGAACCTCTGCGAGGGGCAAGTCCTTTCGCTTCTACTCGGCATTCGGAAGAGGTAGAGGACGACCGGCTCAAAGGGGACAAAGAAGAACTACCCGAGGTGGACGGGGTAGATATTCAAAAGCCGCAGCAACAGCAGGTGCCTCTTTACCATCGGCATCTGCATCAGCCGCCCCAAAACCACTCTGAGGACTTCCCTCACAGGACACCTGTAGGAGGCAGGTTGACTCAACATCTGGCGGAATGGCAGGCTATCACGTCAGATGCTTGGGCATTGGAAACAGTTTCCCAAGGTTACTGCCTGCCTTTCCTACGCGTACCTCAGAGTCATCCACCGGGGATCAGCTCCTCTTGCAGGAAATGTTGGACCTGCTAGAGAAAGGTGCCATAGAACCGGTACCTGTAGCGGAGAGGAACAAGGGCTGGTACTCCCTTTACTTTCTCATTCCAAAGAAAGACGGAGGACTGAGACCAATCTTGGACTTGCGAGAATTGAACAAATTCCTCAGGAAAGACAAATTCAAGATGGTCACTCTTTCTCAGATCCTTCAGGCCCTTCAGTTCCAGGACTGGTTGGTATCTCTGGACCTTCAGGACGCTTATTTCCATGTGCCTATCCATCTCAAACACAGGAAATACCTGAGGTTCGCAATTGGCAACTCTCATTATCAATTTCGAGTGCTGCCATTTGGGCTGACCTCCGCCCCGAGGGTCTTCACCAAGTTAATGTCGGTAGTGGCGGCAAGTCTAAGTAGGGAAGGGATTCACGTCTACCCCTACCTGAACGATTGGTTGATCAGGGCTGTATCTTCGGAACAAGCTCAGATCCAGCTAAATTACGTTTGCCACTCCCTTCACAGACTGGGCTTCTCCCTCAATTTAAAGAAGTCACAGATGATACCATCACTCCAGTTCATTGGAGCGGTCCTGGACACTTTCCTGGTAAAAGCCTCGCCACAAGAGTTGAGGGCTCAAGATATTCTACAGATGGTTACCAAGTTCCAAAATGCCCAACGTCTCCCAGCCTTCGACTTTTTGAGGTTGCTAGGCCTCATGGCATCCTGCATTTTCCTTGTGCCAGAGGCTTGCCTGAGAATGAGATCCCTCCAGTGGACACTGAAGACTCAGTGGTCACAATTCTCAGGGAGAATGACAGATGTTCTTCAGGTTCCCGACAGGGTGGCTCGAGACCTTCAGTGGTGGGCCTGGCAGGAGAAAATTCTGAAAGGAGAACAGTTTTGGCAACCCTGGCCGGAGATAACAGTAGTCACGGATGCCTCACTCACGGGGTGGGGAGCCCACGCCAAAGACTTGACCATCAGCGGTCGTTGGTCTCCATCGGAGTCCAAACTACATATCAACCGACATCAGACTTGCGCTGAAGGCGTTCCTGCCAGCTGTACAATGGAAAAATGTCCTGATAATGACGGACAACACGGTGGCCATGCATTACCTCAACAAAAGAGCAGGCGTAGGATCACTCCCCCTGTGCAGAGAGGCGATGCAGCTCTGGTTTTGGGCAATCCAAGAAGGAATCTCTCTATCGGCAGTTCACCTAGCCGGAGAGAAGAACTTGACAGCGGACGCTCTGAGCAGGCAGAGTACAGTCTCCCACGAGTGGGAACTAGCTCAGGAAGTCCTTCAAGAGATCTTCGCCCTTTGGGGAACCCCTCAGGTGGATCTGTTCGCCACCAGCGTCAACAGGAAATGCGATCTGTTCTGCTCAAGGGAATTTCCCCCGAGAGGAGCTCTGGGAGACGCGTTCATAGTGGACTGGGAGTTTCCGCTTCTGTATGCGTTCCCTCCGGTCCCTGTCATTCCTCAAATGATCAGGAGGTTGAGAAGATTCCGGAGAACCATGATCCTAATTGCCCCGGATTGGGCCAGGGGAACGTGGTACCCGGAACTTCTAGACTTGTCCATCTGCCCTCCAATTCGACTTCCACTCAGAGAGAACCTACTCTCACAGAAGGGAGGTCAGGTTCTCCATCCAGACATCAAAACCCTCAACCTTCACGCTTGGCTTCTGAAAGGCTGAGGTACAAGGATTGGGACCTCCCTGATGATGTTATGGAGGTGTTGCTTTCGGCAAGGAGGCCAGCAACAAAGTCTTTATACCGCTGCCGTTGGAACAGATTTTGCAGCTGGTGTAAAGAACAGAATATCGACCCCTTTTCATGTGGTACACCAATGGTTTTGTCCTTCCTACTCTATTTGGCGAATTCAGGCCTTCAAGTTGGCACCATTAAGGGCTATCTCGCAGCGCTATCCATCTTTAAGCGCACTGCGGAAGAACCATCCTATTTCAAGTTACCCTTGGTAATACAGTTTCTAAAGGGGTTAACCAATGTTTATCCCCCAAAACCATTCCAAGTTCCCCTATGGGATTTAAACTTAGTCCTAACTTTCCTGATGGGCACACCTTTTGAACCACTCCATTCTTGTTCGTTAAGATTCCTTGCCCTTAAAACTGTTTTATTAATAGCACTTACATCTGCTAGAAGGGTGAGCAAATTACAAGCTCTTTCTTGTAAACCCCCTCATACAATCTTTCACAAAGACAAAGTTGTCCTGCAAGTGAAGCCTAATTTCCTCCCAAAGGTGGTTTCTGAATTCCATATCACTCAGAAGATTACCCTACCATCTTTCTATCCTCCTCCTCATGCGGGGAAAGAGGAAGAGAGGTTACACAGGTTGGACCCTAGAAGGGCTTTAAGTTTTTACATCAGTAGACTAGCCAGGATAAGACAGGCAGACCAGCTGTTTGTAGGTTACACAGGTTACAAGCTGGGGTTACCAATAACTAAGCAGACCATTTCCAGATGGATCATTGTAGCCATTTTGGAATGTTATAAACTGGCAGGGAAAGAGCCCCCTCAAAACCTTAGGGCTCATTCGACCAGAGGTATTGCAGCTTCATCGGCCCTCAAAAGAGGTGTGCCGGTTAAAGACATCTGTGCGGCCGCTACGTGGTCGTCTGTCCATACCTTTACATAGTTTTACAACTTGGATTCCTCCTCCAGTCAAGAGACTAGGTTTGGAAGGGCTGTACTGCACTCTATCCATCAATAGAAGACAGCGTGAAGTCAGTACTCCCTCCTCCAATAATAGAATACTGCTATGGGAGCCTATCTAAGATGAGGAATACGTCGGAGGACACAATCCCTTCGAAGAACAAGTTACTTCTTACCTTGTAACATTCTTTCGACGGGATGTTCCTCCGACGTATTCCTTATCGGCCCTCCCATCCATCCCCGCAGTTCTACTTCCCTTGTTGTTGCAGCTTACGCTCCTTCAGGGTGTTTAGTCTAGACAAAAATACTGTGGGCTACAAAACGGAACTGAGCAACGGACGCTGCGCGTGGCCTCTATAGGCAGGATGACGTCGACGTCGATACGGCGGCTGTCGAGGGACATCGACTCGGAGGACGTTGACGCGCAGCGCCCTCTAGAGAAAATTTTTTCGAGGCCAGCAGAGCTGGAAGGAGATATCTAAGATAAGGAATACGTCGGGGGAACATCCCGTCGAAAGAACGGTACAAGGTAAGAAGTAACGTGTTCCTCTGATTGCTTCTGTATGGCTTTTTCTTGCTTGAGGGCTCTCCGGTATCTTGGTCCATGATGCAGGCTTCCTCATCTGCGCCATTTGAATGGACAAGAGTCTGGCAGCTCTTTCCTGGTCCTCATGCATCTTTTCTCTGCTGTGTGCAAGTGCCCATGCCAACCAGCCTAACACTGGTCCGTTATATGGCTGTATTGTGGACCTGGTGCTTGTCCCTTGTGTTAGAATATGTGTGAATGGTAATACAGTCTCTGTTGTTTTGTTCTTCAGTTCCTCTTGTCGTTTCCTCGCTCTGGTTCTGTGCGGGAATAGAAAGTCTACTAACATTTGTGTCCTTGCGGAGAGTTTTTCTGAGGCCGCTTCTGTTTTCTTAAGGGCTTCGATACGACTGCTTCGGTTGGTCTTTCTCTTAATTCTTCTTGTTTTCTCTTAATTCTTCTTGTTTTCTCCCACTATCTACTGTGAAGGTTTTTACGGTAAGCAGTCTCATCTTCTCTGCTGCTTTTGTTTGAGGTTCTGTGGTCGTTGACACTAGGCCTGTTTCGTGTGCATTTAGTGTGTGTGTGCGAGTAGTTGTCAGTGCTTTTTCTTCATTCATTTCATGCCAACCCTGTCTCTGGCTCTTCTGCTAATTTGTTAACATACATGTGTGTATATCACTATTAATCACGTTCATTTGAAGTTCATTTACTCTTCCATCAGATTTTCTAGGGACTGCAATGACTATATAAGGTCTGGGTGCTTTTGTGGGTTTCATGCGTGTATCATCAGGTGGGTGCAATGAAATTGGAACACTCCATGCACCAATAAAAAATACAGTTCTGATCGTTAATGACAGTAAAATAATGATAAATACAATGCATAAATACGTTATAGTTCCGATATGTAAGGCGACAGCATTTTCTTCCAGAGAAGCAGGGGTGCCTCTCTGCTTGTGGGAGGACCAGGTTACTGCTCTGGGACCCCATCTCGATCATTCGCCAAATGTCAATGTTATTGTTCCCCCACTCAATATCGTTCTTCGAGTTCTGTGTAAAAAAAGTGTCGGGTGCATCACAAGTGTCCCCCCTCTTGCGAGTGACGATTGTCTCTTAATACAGGATACTATTCCTTTGCTAAATTATGGGAAATAATAGATTAAAATAATACTTTGATGAGTCACCTTTACAGTGCATGTTCAAAGTATGTGAGTTCCCAGTCCACTCCTCGAATCTGCTTCAGTCTTCAAGACATGTTGGACACTGGTCAGTATGAAGAAATGGGGAAAAAATTACAACAAAAATAACAAATAAAGTTCTTGACTCTGTTCCCTCGATCTGTCCCTCAGTGGAAAGTTTCCTCAGGATTAGATGGAGATTAGAATTTTTAATTTGGGCTATAATGGCATGCAAGAGCATTTAGCAGAGTACACTTTACTGGATCTCTGAAAAATGTAAGTACGTCAACATTGGTTTGTCTTCCCACTAGCTCTGGAAAGTTTCAATGAGGTGAAAGAAGACGTGGTATGCAAATCTACTGTCTTCTGGGGATAGGGACATTTGTCCAGTCTGTGTTGAGATTCAGGATTATATGTTATTTCCTTGATGTAAACAATGTCTGCACTGTCTGGTCGCGTGGAGTGCGACCAAAATAACAATTTTATTCCAAAGATGGCTTAAATGTTCAGTGTTTGCTGGATCTTGAATTAATATTAATGAATCGGTTGTTCTCCCGACAATAGATGGACAGTCTTCGATTATGCAAAAGAAAAGTGTATCGATGAGCTCATCTATTTCCGCTTGTTTTGGGAACATTTGATTCCTTCTCACTATACTCAGGGAGTATGATGAATTGTTCGGCAATGACAGTAAGCAGTTGTCTTATTATTTTTTCGTTTTCAGGATCTTGGAGAAAGTCTGTGACACTGGTGAGCCTCCCTAACAGTGACGGGTGTGATCTTAACACTAGTTTGAAATATGTGACCACATCCTTTGTGATGTCTCTACTGTGGGACACCATAAGTGCTTCAAAACAAAAGGTTTTGGGTGAATCGGGATACTGTATCCATTTCTAATGTAAATATCCTTGATAAAAATGTCAGTCTTTTTCTCCTCACGGCTTAAGAGTGCCTCAGTTCAAAAGTTTAAATCAACAGAATATGTAATAGCTTATACTCGCAATTTTCTTCTTCACCCTGCAACTCGGATGCACAGAGTGTCTGTTTTTATGTCCTTATCCTCTTTTTTGCTTTACAGGAATGTCCAATTTAAGCCACAACTTGCAAAAAGTTCTTTCTTTTCTTTGCTGGTCATGCGTCCTTCTTCCTCGTCATGGATGTCGTCTGCACATGCTGTGGTTCTTCCCTGTTGTTTGTAGTCTCTTCGTGGTGGGGTGCAGGCAGTGGGGTTCCTCCGATGTATGGCTTGGTATCACCCAGGAAGATCCAAGCTCTTCTTCCTTGCAGCTTGACTGCGGATGGAGTAACATCTTCACTGTGAATGGTCCGTTGAACCTTGGCTCGTCCCACTTTTTCCTTATATGGTTTCTCACCAAGACCGCATCTCCAGGGAAGACGAGTGGAACATGTAGACCCTGAGCTGAGTCTCGTGTTGTGTCTCCTTCTGTGTTCTGTGCTGCACTGCACCCTTTTCGTCGTCACTGCAGCTGCTCTGAAATTACAGTAAGGCAAGATGTCAAACAGTTCAGATATTTTGTATTTCAGATCCTAGAACCTCTCCTGTCGACTCGGCGTCACATCTAGCTCCATCTCGGGGTGTGAGGGGAGTTCTCATTCTTCTTCCTGTGGCTATCTCATGAGGCATTAGATGATGGTCGGAGCCAGGTTGGTTCGGAAGAGCATACAGTGCCAGTGGAAGGCAGTGCAACCATCCCCTCTTTAGAGTAAGCTTCAACTTGGCTATCCTTTCCTTTAAAAAGCCGTTGAGCCTCACACAGATCCCATTACCTTCTGGATGATACGCCGATGAGAACTTGTGCTTTATACCAAGCAGCAAGCTAATCTGCTCAAAGACTGCATTAACAAAGTGAACCCCATTATCTGATCTTATAACTTCACACACCCCCCACCTGGGGAACAGTTCCGTCACTAAAAATGTGGCCGTGCAGGTAGAGTTTGGGTGTGTACATGGACCTGCTTCTATCCATCTAGAGAATGGTCACACCACAACAATTAAGTATCTGTACCATATTTGAATCATGTCGACGTAATCGACATGCAAGTGCTGAAAAGGCCAATTTGGCCTGGGTATGACTCCTCTCATTACTATTAATGTGTGCCCAGCAGTGAATTTCTGGCAGATTATGCAGTTCACCATAAAGAATGCAACATGCTCAGCTAAATTCGGTATGAACTAGTGTTCCGCGAGCAATGCTGCTAAATTCTCCTTTGTCATATGTGCCGGGTAATGTAACTGCTCCAGTGCTATTTTTAGTAGGGCTACAGGCATTACTGGTTTACCAGTGCTGTCTTGTCGCCACAAGCTGTCAGAGGGGTTTAAAGAACACCCTCAACGTTTCCACAGGTTTTTCTCTTCCTGTGGTGCATCCCCTTGGCGCTCCATTAGTTGCGCTTGCCCAAGATCGTTATAGGCTTCAGGTGTGGTTCGTGCAACCATCATTCTTTCATGGGTGCACGCCACTTCCACTTCCATAACCGTCTCACTTTTGGATGACATAGGCTTGGCTTCCGTGTCTGCTGCGTGATTTCCGCGTGAGACAAAATCTGTCCCTTTTGTGTCGGCGGCACATTTCACGACCGCTATGCCCACTGGGAGCTGTAGTGCCTTTATCAGCCTGTCCAATAAGGCTGCGTGCTGTACTGGCGTGCTGTCCGCCCGGAGGTAGCCCCTCTTTTTCCAGCGCGCTAAGCCTGCGTGCACTGTTGACGTCACATAGGCGTAGTCACTATACACTGTTACTTCCTGGTCTGCGTGATTCCCCAATGGCGAGTATCAACGCCAATAATTCTGCAGCCTGTGCTGAGTAATGAGATGGTATTCACGCACTGACAAGTACTTGAAATTCTCCATTTGCTATGTGTTTCATCACAGCGAAACCTGTGTATCTTTGCCGATCACTTTGTTCGATCCTCGAAGACCCGTCAATAAAGACGATCTCTCCTCCTACCAAGGCATTTTCTTTTACCCTGGGAATTTCATCATAGAATTCTTCAGAATTCGTGCAGTCATGTATCGGCTCTCATTCAGTGACCGGATCTGCTATAAACATAGCTGGGTTCACTATCTTACATCGGACTATTTTAATCGATGTGTTTGGTATGATCACTTCATAGGTGGAAGCTCTCTGAGATGTCAGTGTGCCCTTTTATTTCTCTAGAATGGCAAACAGTGAGTGCTCGACGTACAACGTCATGGAGCATCCTATTACAATGGTTGTCGCTTTCTCTATGGCGAACGCTGTGGCAGCTAAACTTTGTTCGCATGGGAAATGGCCTTTCATTACTGGGTCCAGAGTCCCACTGTATAATTCCAGGGGCTTGTACCCCAACAAGGATCTTTGAGCGAGCACTGCCGTCATAACGCTGCCATCTGTGTGTGAAAACATGTAAAATTCCTCTGCATAATTGGGAATTCCGAGAACTGGAGCTGTACAAATTGCTCTCTTGAGTTTAGTAAACCCTTTCTCCATTGTCTCAGACCATTCAATCTTTTCCTTTGTCACTTGGGCCTTCTTTAGGGCCTGAAGTAAAGGCTTAGTATAAGAGCTGTAATCGAAAACCCATGCCCTAACATAGTTGCACAGGCCTAGAAAGCTCTGCATTTGCTTTATTGTGTGTGGCTTAGCCGTGTTCAATATGGCTTCAGCCCTTTCTGGGGTCACCTTATTGCCTTCATGTGATATTAGCTGGCCTATGTACAGCACTTCCTCTTGACAATATTGTAGCTTTTCCTTGTCTGCATTGCTCTTCTGTGGTGCTGGAGATTAGGATGTCATCCACATACTGCAAGACGATACTTTCTAATGCAATATTGCTTAAGTCCATCTGCAGGACTCTGTTGAAAATAGACGGAGACTCACGGTATCCCTGTGGCAGCCTTGTGCTTTTCCGACGCATTTGTCTGAACGTGAATGACGTCAGATCTTGTGAGTCACGGTGCAACGGGATTGAGAAAAAGGCATTTTTCAAGTCCATCACTGTGAAATATTTTGCCTCGACGGGTATATTACATAGACTTGTAGATGGGTTAGGGACTAGAGGGAACTCTGCCTCTTCAATATCATTTATTGTTCGTAAATCCTGAATTAAATGCCAAGACCCTCCCTTTGATTTTTTGACGGGATACACTGACGTATTACATCGTGACTCTGACGGCCCTAGGATGCCCTGGTCCATCATGGCAGAAATTGTCTTAGAAATCCCTTAGTCTGCCTCTCTTGACATGGGATATTGTCGGGCTCTGTAAAATTGCTCCTGGTTTTAGTTTAATTCTCACTTCTCCCACCCCCTTCAAGAGGCCTACCTCATAGAGTCCTGTAGTCCACACTGAGATAGGCACTTTAGCTATATCGTCATCCAAATACTCAGGACATTTTAGTGCCAACAACATTCTCTTTGGTACTTCTCTTTTAATCATCTTTACCCAAAAAGGTGAGACTTACTTCCACCATTGGCTCTCCCATTTCTGCTTCTTCTTCAAACAGATCGTCATCGGTGACATCAGTCACTCGATATCCTTCTTCGATGGCGATAATCGTGCACCGTTGTCTACCTTCATCATCGTAACCATCTACCAATACTACTTTCCCTCGCACTGCAGCTGCGTGTATCATCAAGGGAAATACTTGTCCCCCCTCCTCATGCATAGGTATTCTTGGCCTGAATAAAAACTCATCAAGGGTTCTCATGGTACTGTCTGCAAGGCCTGGCAATCCCGCCATAAGCACACGCATGCCGTATGCAAATATTTCTGGCTCCAATGGTATGGCCCTCATGGCTGTGTGTCCTGAGTATGCTCTAGGATGGGTGCATATCTTTTACTGGACTTACAATTGTAAGTTGGTGCACTCTGTCGTGCTAAATACACACATATTAAGCCATTCTGGGCTATCTGAGTGTCTGCCACTGTCCGAATGAAATTCTATAGACTTTAATGAGCTTTCTCTGTCAGGCAGGTGCAAGTCTGTTTCTTAAAAGACTGGAGAGTGTACATTATATTCTCCAGTAAGTTCCTCTTTTGCATCTGAGCACTGAAGAATCTTGTAGGGCCCTTGATGTTTGTTTTTCATGGTCCCTGTAAGGAAGACCCTGCCTGTGCTTGTTTCTTGAGCACTAAGTCGGGTCTCCTAGTAGCCTACTACTAATGCCTGATTGAGAAAGCTCATTAAAGTCTATAGAATTTCATTCGGAGAGTGGCAGACACATAGATAGCCCAGAATGGCTTAATATGTGTATTTTTAGCACGACAGAGTCCACCAACTTACAATTGTAAGTCCAGTAAAAGATATGTACCCATCCTAACCCACCCTAACAAAGAAACTGTGAGTTCCAGAGTGCGATCATAGTATTGGGCAACCCACAGTAGGAATACCCACAACAGTCCCTTGTGTTTTACTGAGTATGCTCTAATCATTTCACATACATTTGAATAGTGCAATCCTGGAGTGGAGCATACTATGCCCTCCGCCGTTAACAAAATTGTCAACTTTGTCATTAAGTCTCGACTCAAAATGTTTACTGGGGTCTGATACAAATATAATAAAAGTACATTCATTTCGCACTCTCCAATGGAGACTGGGAGTTCGTCTGTAATGGGAACTCGACTGTGAGCTCCTGTAAAACTCTGAGTATCTATGGTCTCGCCGGACAAGCAAAACCTGCCTTCACGTATAGCTTGTTCCACCCGTGTCCACTAGGAAGGAATATTCTTTAACCCCTATAACGACAACATCCACCCTAGGTTCCCTATGAGGGTCTGGCGTCACTGATGGGATAGAGCACATCAGGGTTCCCAGTGAGCTGTTCCTAGTTCATATACAAGTTTGGCCCACTGTGCACTTGTGGCTTTTCCCCATTCACATTGTTAATTTCCCTTCCAGGGTTCTGGGTCTGCCCTGTGCTCATCGTGTGTGACACTTGCAACAGTGCCTTTTGGGTTTGTCTTTGTGGAAAACTGCCCATGCTCTGAGGTTGCACTCCTTGTTGCGCCCCTGGCGATTGTTGTTGCACGGTGTGATTCTGTGCAACACCCTGTTGTAAAATTGCCGGTGGATTCGCTGTGCCTGCTCCCATTCCTTGGCCGTTCTGCATCATGCCTTGACTTCTGCATGTGCGCACCAAATGCCCTGTCATTCCACACAGCCAACATACTGGTGGTGGTCGGATTATTTGGCCATTTGACATATCCGGGTTACCATTTTTCACATTTTGAAAGCATCCTTGATTATTTTGCAAACTTCCCTGATTGCTCTGCCATCCTCTTCCTCTAAATCCTCTTCCCTGTGAGTAAAACCCTACATTACCCTGATTATTCTGTTGTGGACTAGCCACCTGTTGCATGCTTTGTTCAGCTGCCTTAGTTAGCATGGCTCCTTCAAGAGCATACTTTGATGATTTCTTTTGCACCAATTTAGTTTCCTCACCCTTTCGAGTTGCCTCCTTTTTGCGATTCTTTTCTTGCAACAGTCTACAGTAATGTGCGATGGTCAACTGTATTTCAGCCCAAGGCTTAGCCACAACTCCTACCAATGTCTTGAGATGTTTTTGCACTGGTTCTGGCAACCCTTGGCACAATATATGGTAAAACACAGGTATTGATTTCGTCCAAGATTCATGCGTTTTGAGCACCCACGCAACTTGGAAATTCTGTATATAAATTAACGTATCTTCAGAATATTTCATTTTTCGAGTCTTTAAAGCTCCCATATCGGAAGTGTCTGGGTAAAGTACTCCTAGTGCTTTCCATACTGCTGCTCTACAATTATTAAATTGCGCTCCGTCATGCGCAGTGTTAATTGTGGTTACACCAGGGTACCCTGCCCGTGTCCACACATTGTCATTTTTTCTAACTCATGTATCCATTTTCCAGCTCCCGATGTCAGCATTGGAAGCTTGTTTTTCAAGTTTTCTCAATCCATGTGTGGCCATGGAATATATTGTGGTCTTACTCCCCCCTTTTCTAGTAGCGGAAATTGTAATGTGCAGCCCTCTTTCTCTTCTCTCATAGTTCTCCTTTCTTTTGCAGGGGTAATATTCCTGCATCGCCGTCTACCTGGCAATGTCCTTATCTGTCTACATAGGGAGGTGACGACACCCCCCTCTGACCATGAGGTACTCCATCATGTCGGTCCGACTGCGTGGCTGACTCTGATGCCCTTGGTGCTCCCTCTTTCCCTTGGGAGTCGTCTTTCGTGCTGTCTCCCTTCCTCGTTTTCCTCACGCTCCTCCCCTTCGGAGTCGGACATTGTTGGTCCCCAATTCACGCAACTTCTTGTGTCTTCATTGTTTCTACTGATTTCTAATCTATCCAGGGACAGTTTCCCATTCCCACTACTTTGGGTGACATCCTCAGTGTCATACAGCTGAATGCTTTCCAAGCGCTCGTCCTCGCCCTCTCCTTGGCGTATTTGTTCTAGCCCCTTTTCATCATATACTCTATCGATCGTTTCCCCGATGCTTCTGGTGTCGAAATCATCTTCACTATTTCCATAGACGTGCCTGATACTGAATCGTATGCAGGAAGGAATTCTTCATCGTCTTCCCAGTCTACAACTGGATCAGGTTTTTTGACTTCCCTCTCCAAATATTTGAAATCGTGTGCTCTCTGTATTCGCTTAAGTTCGATATCGTCATCAAATTATTTGCGCTTCCTCGCCTCTTCTCTGACCCTATCTTCTTCCCTTCTCTTTTCATTTCTACGTTCATCTGCCCTTCGAATTTCTGCTACGCTCACCTGGTGTCCGCGGGGGCGTCTATCTGAACTGGGCTGTTACCTCTTCCAGCGACACACGGGGCGCCGAAATGATGCACTGGACCGGACCACCCAGCTTAGCTTGTTTTGCCCGTATGAATATTCTTCTGTAATGGAGAAAAGGGAATTAGCCACCTGCGGGGACTGGGCGTCAACCCCACCTTCCCCCACTCCTGCGATCTCTTCCCACAAATTACTTCCGAACTCTTGCTATGTTCTCACCTGATAGTTTGGAAAGATGAGCTCTCCATCCTGCCTCGAGCGCAGGGGCGCGTAGATGACCAGTTACTTCACTGGTGTGGGATGTTGGAGAGTTGCAGAACGGTATTGACTCTGTAAGGAAATAGTTTGAAAAAGAGTTCAAAAACGTCTGGCCTTCACTCTGTCCAAATTCCCTAGGTTGCCTTAATAGTTCTTGTTCTTGAGAAGAGTTCCAAGTGGCAACCAGTAAGATGCAGGTAAGTGTTTATGGATTCTGTTCAGTTCGATAATGAGGACCTGGTCTAACCTGTGACCCTTTCCTTTTGCAGGCGCTGAATCGGTGGAGGTTCCGGTGATTGCGGCCTCAGGCAGTAACCAGGTAAGTCTGTAGCGGAATTCGGTTTCCCCCTACTTGCGCTTTTGTGTTGCTTTTGTTTCCCCTTTGGGGCCGGGGTACGGCGGAGAAGCTGTGGAGGCCGCGCTGACCCGAGATGAGGTAAGTACCCCCTGTGGTATCAGGTAAGTCCTGGGAATTGCCTTTATTGTCTGGGAATGCTCCCTTGCTCACCTTATTGTCTTTATTTCCACAGGTGTTGGAGAGCGGCCGCTGGATTCTGAAAAGCGCGATGGAATGCGGAGGATTGCTTCGGGTGAGTTCCCGCGCGGCATTGCAGGATGCGAAGCGGCACGTGTCTGATGATTTCTTCCTTCTAGGTCAGAGCCAAGAAGATTCAGGATTCAGGTAAGGATTGCAAGTAAAAACTCTGGTTCTAACCTTCCCTCTGCTTTCTTTCAGGTTTTCAGGAGCTCTGGCATCCAGGCGGGCGTGGCTGAAGACTGGAAGCTGCTGCAGGCACGGTGAGCGTTACGCTGCAGGTGCAGAATAACGCGAAGCATGGGTTGCTGTCAGGGCATGGTTTAAATAGCCTTGGAATTAGTTCCAGGTAAGTATCCTTCCGCGGCCCCACCCGAGTAAAAAATAGTTCCTAGGGAAAAATAGTCCCTCCTAGGCCTCATTTGACTTCTGGTCACTGGCAGAATGGTCTGCCTCAGGACTGCACCCAAATAGCCCCTAATTGGGGTTCATGGGCTTGCATTAAATGGCATGATGCCTGCTTCCGGGGTAGCTGGACCAAACCTGGTTTCCCGGGGGCAGGCATCGTGACAATTTCCTCATCACTTCGTATCCTTATACTTTTTTCACGTACCCTTTGCTCTTCTTCTATCCTTTGCTGTTTCTGTCTGTCTTGATCATAGGCTGCTCTTGGGTTGCGATTGAGCTATTTTTCTTGCTCCTTGCGATATAGCTGTTCTCGCCTTAGTGTCTTTCCTTCTTATCCTTTCGTCTCTTAAATCCTTCTCTTTCGCCTTTCTCTGTGTCTCATCTAACCTCTCTTTTGGCCTCATGTCATCACTGCCTTTCCCATCGAGTTTCAATAAGATTTGTCCTCCCATCCATTTGTCTTTTGCGAATGCTATCTCATCAGTTCTGTCTTCGCTCCCTTTCCATTTCTTTCCCTCTCTCCTTGTCGAGAGATGCACTTGTCTGTGCCTGATTTTCGTCATTGCGCCTCCCCTTGTCCCTTGGGACTGCGGAGGTAAGATTCTTGTCCTCATCTTTCCCTTGATTTTCTACACTACTATATGTAGGTGACTCATATGCTGGGTTGCTATATACCATGGCTGCCTTAAGTTCCCTCAAAGGGTATAATCCCTCGTTCTTACTTCCTTCAATTGTCGTTCAGGCGGGGCAGGTGGCGCGGTAGGTGCCTCACCCCCTCAGTGCATACATTAAGTATCCAATGTGTTGGCGGATCTTCCTCCTTTATCTGTTCGTATATCTTCCAAAGTTCTAGAACAGCGAGGCATTTTTCTAACTTCTTGCCTGTATATGTGACATGCAAATATGTCGTCATATGTTGTAAGACGGCTTTAGATAAAGACACATTTTGTGGACGTGGCATAAACATCTTGTGGGCATTACCTTTAACCCACTCGGTGCTATACTTCTTTAGCTTGGGTGCGTGTTTTAGCAACTGCTTGCATAAGTGTGCTAATGGAGTTATGTCTTCCATGTTTAAATCTGTTCCCTTTCCTCTTACATAACATGTGTCAATGTTTTCGTGTCGTTTAAACACCTTGTGACAATATGAGCGAGCACCAAACACTGCAAGCTCCAATCCAAATTTTCCACTAAACATTTTATATTACCAATTTGCTAAAAAAACATCAATTCATATGCGATTCTGTCTCAGCTATCGAATCGCGCACATTTTTCTTTATCAGTTCGCTTAACAAAAATTTCACATATGACGGCACAACAAAGCATGTAAGACAGACTAGACGGACACCAGCTGGACACAGATATCTCTGCCTCTAATCATTACCCCTTCATGGAGTGTAAACGAACACCTTTCATGACGTCTTTAAACGTTGTGGTAGTCTAGTTGTTCCCCATGATGTGGGACTCTGGGTACACGTTTCTTCTGGCCGCTATATTTAAAGCACAGGTATAAGGCGAATTTTCTTACTTCTCAGGTGTCCGCCCTGGTAACCTCTCTTCTCGGGTGTCCACCCCGGTAACCTCCTATTTATTCAATTATTCTCGAGTCATTATCGCCTTATATATATACAGTCTTCTCTACTTCTGACTATTTTGTTTTTCCTCCTCTCTCCGTTACCTTTTCCCTTTACTTGTTCTAAGGCGCACACTGTTTGCCAAAGCACTCAATTTTTGCTTCACTCAACGTTCGCATGGGTCGTCTCTGGACCCTCAGGATCACCGCCTTTGTTACCGCCTTCTTCAGATTTTCACCCGATCGGCTGCCCGTAGGAATGGGCAGGGATGTGATGGGAAAACGAGTCCCTTCAGGCCCTGACTGCAGTCTTATTTTACACTACCATTTTCTAAGGAGAGCTTTATGGTCTACTCAGCCGAATGGCAAAGGACTCGTGATATTGCTGAAGACCTAGAGTTACTTTATGTCAACGGTCAATAGGTGTCTTATTTTAATCAATAATCAATGGTCACAAACAATCTTCTGCTACCAAGTGTACTGGAGAGACCCCCGGCCGGCCCATAAAACTGGAGTTTGCTCTGCAATAGTTTAAGACGAGATAGCTGCACCTTGAGGTGCATGGGGGTGCAGGTTTTCTTACTCCAACATCATTCAATCAATGGTTTGGCAAGGGGGAGTCCGTTTAATGACGAGTACAAAAAACAGGGAAAGATGGAAATCAACAGTGATGTGATAGCCCGTCTCGCTTCAACTCCCAAGAACTTCATAGAAACAGTAACATTTATACCCAAAACTCGTCATCATTGACGTGTAACACTCAAAAGTTAACATGCAATTCTATTGGTTAGGAAAAGGTAACTTTATTATAGGTACTATATCTGTATATGATAACGGAGTGTGGGGATTGGATAAACGCTATCAGGTGGGCGTCTAAGCCCTTCCTTCACAAATGTCTACGGTGGACGTCACTAAAAGTACAACGTCCCATTGGTTCTACTATCTATAGGACCCTAGATTATTTGGTCCATTGTGATTGAGTTGGCTTCAACCCCATGCATAAATCTCCACTTTAATTAGCAGCACGCAGAATGGTCAACCAGGTGCAGGATGCCCCAAGATTCACCCGGCCTCCCTTGCATCAATCAATACTTTAGTGGCTATGTGTCAATTAGTTGGCTGTGGTCGGCCTCGAAACTGTAGCTTCTTGTCAGAAAAAGTTATGGTATCTTCTGTCTGGGTGACAGCCTGGCGTAGGTGCCTCTTCTCGCTCGGCTCGTCAGGTGCTAGCACACCGTGAATCTGCTTAGTATTCCTTCTATTTGCGCATTTATTTCTTATTCGGCTTGCCACCTGCCTGGGCCTCCTTATCTCAGCCTTCCTTAGATAGGCTGTTCTGTTCTTAAGTCTCGATTCTGCGAAGCTACTGTTCACTCCTTCTCTTGGTCTGACCTTGACTTCCCAGGCACGAGCTGCTCTTGCTGAGTTTCGATTCAGCCGTCTCTTCTCGTTTTAGCTGGAATATGAATCCTGTCAGGTTTGACCCCTTGTAACCGGAGTTAATTCTGCTTTTGTGTAAAGTGGACTCCCACTTATATAGTGTGCTTCGTTGAGGTAGATATGTGTAGGTGGCACTCGCCGCTCTATTCTTCTACTAAGCATAGCAAGCCGCACTGTTTTATTAGCTTCTTGCGGTTACAAGCATATGTACAGGCGTTAGCTGGTTGAATTACTTCATCCTGTTTTACAGCTTAAGTTTCTTTACATTTCAACATCGTCTCCTTCTAGGTTCATGATATCTTTATCATGGCGTTTCGTCTCTGTGTGTCATCTTTTGTTGTCGTTTCTTCCATCTTTGAGTCTGTCCGGGCCCTCGTGACGTCACCATTCGTCTTCAATTAAGGCCTTTTGAGTTTCTTCTGGGACAGCGTTTAAGCAATCTTCATTTTGTTTGATTTGCTGGTAGGGTTTTCTCAATGGATACCTTACTGTCCATGGTTGGCTGGTTATTGGTACTTCAATAGGTATTGTTCTTCTGATAGGCACTGGGCAGAGCCCTACTGCGGCTCTCTACTGGTTTATTTGCTCATCGTACGTCACATATCTCGGTCTGAACGTTCCTCTTACTTCAAAATGGGCAACTGGAGTGCAGGCTATATTTGGGACCTCCTCTACACTTCAATTGGGGCTCCCTTTTGAAGGTATATTATTTGTGTGATGGGCAATGAATTATAACCCACTTCTTTTTCCTCTTGTGCGTTAACTTTTAGAAAATATTCTGTTGCTTGGGGCTTTTGGAAATATGCTGCCTGCTTTTGTTGCGGCATCTGCTGCCGCATTCCCTAGAGATATCACGTCACTGTTATTCGTATGGGCCTGGCATTTTACCAAGCCACTATGGAAGGTTCCGCAAGAGCTTCTATCAGTTCATTTAAAAGTTCTGCATGTTGTACTGGGGACCCGTCTGCCCTCCTGAAGCCTCTTCTCCCAAACCTGGACAATCCAGCATGTACTGTTGTTGTTACGTATGCCGAATCTGAATACGTTGTTACTGCACATCCTTTCGCTGCATGCAATGCTTCAATTAGTGCTACTAGTTCTGCTGCTTGTGCTGAATAATGCATAGGTAGTCTTTTTTTGCACGATGATCTCTTACTCCCCTTCCTCCAATCTTACTACCCCTGCACCCACATGCTTCTCTCCTGTATCTGGGCAAATAGATGCCGACCCATTCACAAAATACACCTCACCTTCCTCTAGGGCATTTTAATTTGCTTTGGGAATGTCATCTCCCCCCCTCATATGTGGCACAATCACGATTTTGCATGTCTTCCACTCTGCATGGCTCAGTGAGTAATCTGGCTGTATTTACAGTTTTGCAACATACTATGTGAATGTTTGAGATAGAGAGTATTATCTCATAAGAAGTTGCTCTTTGTGTGGTGAGTGTAGATTTGGATCGTTCGAGAATTGCCAACAAGGTGTTTTCAACAAATATTGTGACCGAGCACCCCACACTATAGTGGCGCTTTATTTCAATTGCAAAGGCGGTGGCTGCTAGAGCTTGTTCGCACGCGAAGTCCCCTTGCATCACGGAGTCAAGGGTGCCACTGTAATAGGCTAGTGGCTTGTGTCCTAAAGATGTTTTCTGTATTAGGATTGCTGTCATGAGTGTTCCATTGCAGTGTGAAAACAAGTAGAATTCCTGTTCATAATCCGGGGTTGCTAGAACGGGGGCTGTAGAGATCAGATCTTTTAGGGTTATGAAGGCTGTGTGCATGTCTTGTGTCCATGTTACAGTTGTGCTTTCTTTTTGGGCTTGTTTTAGTGCTTATAGGAGGAGCCTTGTATATGCTGCATAGTCAAGTATCCATGCTCGGCAATAATTACATATGCCAAGAAACATTTGCATGTCTTTCACCGTGTGGGGCCTGGCTGCAGCGCATATTGCTGCTGCTCTATCTGAGTATTGTTTTTTCATCTTTCGATATCAATTGTCCCAGATAAAGTACTTAAGCTAGACAGTACTCCAACTTTCCTCTGTCCACCTTGCAACCTTTATGTGCCCACAAATTCAGTAATGTTATAGAGTCGGCTCTGCACTGTTCCTCATTTTCACCGCAAACCAATAGGTTGTCTACGTATTAAATCACTGTACTCTTTACATCAATAGTGCCAAGATCTTCATGCAATATCCTGTTAAAAATACTTGGGCTTTCGCAGTATCGCTGTGGTAATCTGCAATGTTCATATCTTTTCCCTCCCAGGGTAAATGCAGTCAGGTATTGTGTGCTTGGATCGAGTGCTACAGAGAAAAAAGCATATTTCAAGTCTACCACTGTAAAGAATGTGGCTGTTTTTGGAATGCTGCACAAAATAGATGCAGGATTTGGGACAATGGGAAACTCCTCCTATATGATGTCATTAAGTGGGCGTAAATCCTGTATCATCCTCCAAGCCCCTCCCTTCGCTTTCTTATTCAGATAAATCGCAGTATTGCAAGGGGAATTTGATGGCACAATGATACCCTGCTACAGCAATGCATGTATAGTTTCTTTTATTCCCTCCTCTGCCTCCCTTGACAAGGGATATTGTTTTACCCGGGGTAGCACCGCACCAGGCTTGAGTTTAATCTTAACTGGGGTTACCTCTTGCAGGAGCCCTACATCGTGGAGGTTGGTGCTCCACAATTTTGTAGGTACCTGTTGCATGTCCTCATGAACAAATGCCGGTGGTGCACTAACAATGGCCATGAGGGGGTTTGGTACTCTTCTGTTTTGGACAATTATGTCACAGGGTATACATATTTCCATTATTATCTCCCCTTCATTGTCAGTGAACAGCTCCTCGTCTGTCAGATTGTGCAGTGCTATGTTTGGGTGTATTCATAACACTGACCTCCACTTGCATCCGTACATGTCCAGACCTATTGCCACAATTTGTCCAGCTGATACTTGTACTCCCTGCAAATCTAGGGAGAGGATGGTACCTGGTAATATTTCAGGGGCAGCTACAGGGCGGAAAACAAAATCAGAGGGTATGCTCCATTCTTTTCATGTTATTTCGGGTACCACTCTTGCCAATACTTGTATCCCATACACAAACATGTATGCGTTTGTGGGAATCCTCAGGCTGCTATTTCATTTGCTATTGTATTAATCAACAACATTGCCCGGGGCATATTCCTGGAGTTGAGCATACTATTCCCCTTTCAGTAAAGGAAATAATCATGTTGAGCTTACTAAGGAGGTCCCTCCGTAGCAGGTTTATCAGCGAGTCTTCTTGGTGTAATAAAGGTTCTCGCAATGTTTTCCCCCCCACCCGTTATATCCAAATCTTTAGTGTATGGAACCGTGACCACAGCCCCAGAAAATCCCTGCGTTTCCAAATGTTTGCCCGACAGCAGAAACCTGCCTTCCACTAGGCACAATTTTTCCGCTCCCGAGTCCACCATGAAGATGAACTGTCCGTCTCCTATCTCCACCTCCACCAGTGGTTCCTCATCTGGATGTAGGGTAGTTGATAGGACTGGACACACAACTGCTCTCTGTGGGCTGCCCTAGTCTCGGTGGGTGTTTGTCCCTGGGAAAGAAAATGCGTTTTCCCTAAACATGGCTGTCCCCCAAAACGGTGCTGGTGTCCCATTGGCGGTGGTGGTGAAAGGATTTGTGTGTGTGTGTGTTCTCCATTTGACTTTGGCTTGTTAATCGTTGTTGTGTCCCTTGTTGTGGTGCCCGGGGCACTTGAGTGAACCTGGCATCAGTTTGTTCTTCCTACCCAAAACCCCCCATGGGCGGTCCGTAAGGGCTTCCTGGGTGTGGATGGCCATATTGCTTTTCGTTATTGAATCTTTGTGTTTTGGTAATGCGCCATGGGACGAGTATGACATTCCTTCGCAAAATGGCCCCACCTCCCACACGACCAACATGCTCCTTGTCCTCCTCCTCTGGGCACTTGTCCTCCGTACCCCCCTCTCTGTCCTCTGTACCCACCTCTTCCTCTTCCAGGTCTTCCTTGCCACTGAGGCCCTCTGTACTGCTCCTCTCCATCCCATTGTTCTTGCCCGTTTGCTGCCCAGGTTGCTGCCATTCTAGCCTGCAGTGCTATTGGCCCCTGCTCCCCGCCTCCTTGTCATTCTGGGGGTAGGGCAGCTGTTACCTCTGCGACCTTAATCAACTTGTTTTGCACAGGTTTTGCTTAGTCTGCCAGTCTTCTCTGCAATTTCTTTCTTCCTTTCTTTGATCCTTCTACAATGATGTACTATGATGCTTTGTATTTCTGGCCAATCCTTGGTTTCTATCCCAGAAATTTTATCTAGGGCCTTCTGTACCTCCTTCAGGAGGGCCTCTCTTGATAATGAAGTAAAAGAGGGAGGTTGACTGGTCCCAGGCCGTGCCCGTCTCCGCCCTCCACATATCCTGCTCCCAAAGAATGTACTGCGCAGCATCTTCCTCAACCCCCATTGTGCTTTGCATTACTGAATGTAAATCAGGGGTGTCAGGGAAGGTTCTCCGCGGTGCATCCCACACCTCTGCTCTCACATTATTAAATTATGCCCCATCACGGTGGTCACAGTCTATATCACTCCCGGGAACCCTGCCTTCACCCACACCCCTTCTGCTTGATCACCCACCGCAGACACTAGTAAGCTCTTGACATCCCCTATTGCTAACAGAACCCCTGCAGTATTTTTCTCAAAGGCATATATCCATTTGCTCGCACCCCCATAGAGCGGGGTAGTTCCTTCAACAAATTTGCTTTATCCATCAGCGCCCAAGGCACGTAGTGAGGCCTTCCTGCCCCTTTATGGATGAGCGGCATCTGTAGATTTGTTCTTCCTCTGCCTTTACTTACCTTCTTTCCTTTTTTCTTTGCTAGTACCATTCTCCCCATCCTGTTCCTCAGACTTCCTTGCCACCCTTCTCCTTCTTCCCCTCCCACCTATGGTGTCATACTGTACTTGCAGACCTCTCCTGTCGCTCCTTCCTCGTACTCAATATCACTCCAACACTCTTCTTCCCTGTCGGATGTTACACTACCTTGCCCCATACTCACCTGCTTACCTTCCCGCTCTCCTCGTATTACCTTAACTGGTGCACTATCAATGCGGAAGAGGAAGTCCCCGAACTTCCATTCATCCTCTGTTATAACGGAGGGGTTTTCCGATGGTGGCGGTGGCAGTGTCTGCCCTCCCCTTGGAAACAATAGTGTCTTCACACAGGGCTCTTTTTCGGGGCAGTTCCTCTTGGGGATTGGTGATGTGATCACCTATATTTCGGGTGATACGTCCTATGTGGGCCGGTGGTGTGCTTGTTGGACCATTTAGACCCTTAGGGCCATAAGGGGAGGGTGGAAGGGGTACTGCCGGTGTAGTTGATGCCCTTGGTCGGGGTAAATACAACGGGTCACAATATCCCTCAGTAATGGGTACAGTTTTTTAGGTTCCTCTCCTTCCTCCTTTCCCCTTCCTCCCTCCTCGTTTGTGGCCACTACAGATTGTGACTCCCTTTCCTTATTATTCTCAGGAGGTGTTTCTTCAAACATCCTCCAAAGATCCAACACTTCCCTTCTATTTTGAAGCTGCTTCCTTTTATATTTGGCCATTAAATATGTCGCCACAAGGTCCAATGCCGTTTTATCAAAAGATCCTCCTTCTGGCCACATTTGAGTTGTCCCTTCCCCTTTAATCTCTGTTAACCTTTGCCCATAGTACTTTTACGTTTTTTCACTGTACAAGGGGAGGTGTTGGCAGATGTGTAAGAGTGGCGTATCTGCTCCCATAATTTCTTTCCACTGTCTGGGTGCATGCGTGTATGTGTCAGTTACCACTATCTGTACTTCAATGATCTTATATCTTCGAGCATAAACTTTTCCAATTGCATTTCAAAACGTTTTGCTTACACCTTCTTTTACTTTGACCACTTCATAAAAGGAACAAGAAACATAAAAACATAAACCACTTAACAGGCAGACCTGACAGACTGACACATTTTACTGACAACAAAGAACATGAAACATATATTTATGATAACCTATTATCTTTTCTACCCTTTTTTTCAAGAATGCTGCATTTTCCCCTTCATTCACCCCTCCTATTCACCACACGCCGGCGCCTTCTGGACCGACCTGCGGTCTTGCCGCAGAGTACGGTCGTCTTCCCGGACAAATCACGTAATCGGGTCACCAAGTGAAGGTGTTCATTCCCCAAATACAAATCCCAAACTCAGAATAAATGGACACCCTCCAGTAGGGAATGAGACCAGGAGGAAGATTGCAAGTTGAACAAAGTTTATATCAGGTAAAAGATGCATGCAGAGGACTCTGCTGCTCTGAGAGCGCTCTGCCAGATAATACATAAACAGTATATTATAAAGCGAAAAAATGTCATGCCATACAGTGAGAAATAACAGCGTTCATTGGTGGGCCCCTATGGCTCTGCCTATAGCAATATACAGTGCCAGACTCCAATTGGTTGCTGTGGCTGGGGCTGTCTGTGGGCACGTGGGTCAGCTGGGCTCATCTCTGCAGGGTGTAGGTCAGGTTGGGTCCACAAGATGTTACTGGTCTAGCTAATCTAAACTACACAACAATTATTGATATGCAAAGAGTAATGTTGGGCATAACACTTATACCAGAATGAGGGGTTGCCTATAAATTGTGGGCAAACATATACACATTCTTAACCTAGGCCTATGAGGGGGCAGTGGTGTGGTGGTCCTTACACATTCTTAACCTGGGTGTCCTCTGTAGGGTTTTAATCTGTGATTCATTATCCCTGGAGCCTCATGGTTCAAATGAATGGATTGATGGATGTTAGTCCATGGAGAATATATGATCACACAGGGTTCGGTATATGGGGGGCATCTAGGGTGGGAAGGGTCTCACAAACGGTTACATGAAAGGAGAGTAGAGGGGCAAAAGGTTGTGCAGGCAGTAATTTCTAAAGGTGGGGGTCAAAGGAGCCGGAGCAGGTTTGTGGAGACGAATGAATACACAAGTCAAGATTTGCCCCGGTCTCACACCGGGCAATGAGCTCAGAGGAAGAGACAGAATACTAAATCTGTTTGCAACAATTCGCACTTGGGCTTCCGTGAGACAAGGGCTTGTGTGGTGCAGACAGGGGAGGAGGTGGTTGGGGTTGTCAGAGCTGGCTGTGCACAGCACTGGATGGTGGGGGAGAAGGCCTTTTAGAGATCATTGTGCGGCCTAGTACAAAGAGGAGTCTGATGTGGCACAGAATGGAGTTTGAGTGTATCATCCAAAGGCTTCCTTCCACTGTCGTCAGAGAAAAGACAAGGGGGACGTCTCCCCGCGATGGGATGAGCAATATACTGCTTTCATGCAGAATGTACAGGCGGGGGCAAAAAGACCCTTCCTCCCTTACAATAGTAACCATTTTTGTCCTTAGACTTTGCTGTTCAGCAGCCTTTTACCTCTGCTCGGAGGGGTCATGCTTTTTGGCTCATCACCTCTTTTGCTCACCAGGGCAGGGTTTAGGCGCACTCCAAGGTAGAGGAGCCCAAAGAGGTTTTCCTGTTTCTGCTGTCCTCACAACATCATCCCATGGCAAGCCACTATGAATTGTCCATTTGACTCCTGGGAGCAGGGTGGGTAGTTGTCCTGGTTTCATCAAGGAATGGCACCACACCACTTCCGGTGCTTGGTTCTTACAGGTCATCTCTCGGGAGTGCTGCCTCCCTTTCCATCAATGCTCTCACGACCACCCTCCTTCTGGCCCTCTTCAGATGCGCCCCGGTTTGAAGAGGTGTATCAGCTTCTGCTGATCAGAGCCATAGAATTGGTACACTGTTCGGAGCGAGGAAAGGGCTGGTACTTTCTGCTCTGGAAAAAAGACTGTGACATGCGTCCCATCCCGGATCTGAGGCTCTTGAATGTTTACCTTTGCAAGGACAAGTTTGAGATGGTCACCTTGGCCCAGATTCTTCAGACTCCCAAACTAGATGGCTGGTTGGTGTTATTGAAACCACCAGGGCTCCTATTTACATGTGCCAATTCATTGCAAGCACAGGAAGTACTTAAGATGCCAGGTCTGAGTCTCATCTTTTCTCAGCATCCAGAGTCTTAAAAACAAACTGCTGGCGGTGGCAGCAGCTCATCTCAGGAGAAATCAGATTCACATCTTCACCTTTTTAATGGATTCCTTCCTCCCATGGGTTCCTCATCTTTGATATCGATTTTCCCAGTGAAGCAGCACTTTGGAAACTTTTCCGCTGCCAGGGCGGATGCGGTCCACGTTGGCTCCACCCTATACTTCTAAGCACCCCGTGCTGGACATGACCTTGGTGCGAGTATATATTGAGGTGCTGCACCTGTGACCTCCGTTCCTTTTTTCCGCACACCCCGCTCACTTGAGTAACACTGCTTCGTTTGAGGCTTAATTCTTCTCCTTTCATGCTATGCCAAATCTGTCAAAGACCTCAGGGTTTAAAACCTAGGTCGACAGCTGGCATCAAATGTCAGTCTCTGATCCTCAAAGGATCTGCCTATTCTGCCCCCGAGAAGATTGTGAAAGACAGGACTGTGGATTGTGCCAATTGATGCACCCCAAGGCACTTTGTGAGCGGTCAGTGAAACTTTTAACCTTTCTCCACAAGGAGAAAGTTGACAGAGTAACCCATTTGAGGTTGACTGGCACAGAGTGTCGAACCAAAGAATGGTCCCACGAGGACAAAAAGAAGCACTGCAAGAGGTCTTGTTCCCCCATCAGGTCTTCAAAACACAATTTTTCTTCTTTCTTGAGGAAAAGGAGTCACTGCTGCAGGGACTCCTGAGGGCATGCACCACAGGTTCCTTTCCCCACACAATCTTCCACACATGTGGAATGGTAGGCCTTTCGGCGTAAGATGCTCAACACCTGTGCCAATGCCTCATGGAAGTCCACCATCCTCGGACAAGCAGGACGAGACTTAGTAACAACCCATGATCGGCCACAGCTAGAACAGACAAGGATCTGTCTCAGGGCTACAGTGACCAACCATCTCCCGAAAATTGGTCTTCTGGCCCGACTCCTCTCTCTGCAAAGCCCTTGGCTCCAGTGGTGCTGAGGTTCTGAGGGAGTATGCTCTGCTTCCTAGGGTAGCATTTATGTCTCAAATGGAAGATATTCATGAGGAAGCAGGTGACCCAATGACCTTCAGGTTGGCGCCCTTGTGCCACAGCAAAGTTAGTAGGGATCTTGCTGAGAGATTTTAAGGTGAGGAAGATGACTTGGTGAATTTTGCAGCTAGCTTGCAAAATGCAAGTGGTCTGGCCCCCTCTCCAGAATATGATATGCTCCCTGCCCCTACCCCAGGAAATTCTCAGGCCTCTTTTCAACACCTGATAGCTAAGGTAGTTGAAACCTTAAGGTTTGCATCCTCTTCTAGACCCAAGGTGCAGTTTGAGTTGATAGATATTCTGGATGAGGTTCCACAGAGGGAGACCTTACTGCCTTCTAACCTAACAGTTGAAGCACCAGTCATCGAATTATGGTGAAAGCTGGCCTCATTCCTAACAGTTTACTGTAACCTCGCCAAGAAGAACTTCTGATCCGGTATTCCTTTCTTCTCATACCTCCACAGAGAGCTTAGTTGTCCAGGCAGCCACTGTAACCTTGAAGACAACATATTTCCCCTCTTTGCCTCCGGAGCGGGAGAGCAAGAGACAGGACGCCTTGTAAAAGAACGGTTTCTGATTCAAGCTGCCTGGGTCTGAGGTCCATTAACACTTCCTTTGCCTTGGCCCAATTTTCTTTTGGGCTTTGGTCCGCAATCTCAGAGGCTGTCGAGTATCTCCATGCAGGTGATATGAGGCAGGGCTTGCAAGGCCTGCTAAAGGATGGCAAGGAGGCTTAGCGTCGGATCCTCCAATCAGGATCTGGATACTTGAGACTTTGTAGCTAGGACGATGGCCATTGTAGTGGTGAGAAGGAGGTACTCCTGGCTGATGACCTCGGGTTTCGGCCTGGCTGTCCAAGTCAAGCTCCTGGACATGCCACTTGAATGCAGCTATCTGTTCGGCACAAAGGCTGATGAGTCCCTCCAAACTTGCTTGCAACTGTAAAATGTCTGGGCCTAGTGGTCCAGCAGCAACAACCTGCAGCCCCTGTGGGCAGGGATCAGGGGTTTCACCCCTTCACCTCCTACGCCCATAGGGGCAGCGGACCAGTTCCCTCTGGAAAGCAAGTGCAGCACTATTGAAATAGAGATTGTAGCAGAGGTGCTCCTAGAGGAGGCTTGTTAGCCTCCACGGTACCCTCCGCATCCCCAGTCACAAAACCACCTGTAAAACGAACTTCCAACACTTTTTCCCTGAAGGGAGTGGGAGGGGGGCAGGATTTCCAATTTTGGCAAGGAATGGATACTTACTGCATCTAACGCATGGTCATTACAGTCGTTCACCAAGGATATTGTCTCCCCTTTGCTGAACGCCCTCCAAATTATCCCTCTGCCAACCACTGCTTGCTTTTTGACCCTCTTCTGCTGGAGGAGGTTTCTCAGCTTCGTTCAAATGGGGCAATAGATCTGGTACCCTGCTCAGGGCGAGGTAAGGCTAGTACTCAACTTATTTTCTGGTACCAAAGGATAACGGGGGCTTATGTCCAATTCTAGATTTAAGACGCTTGGACCTGTACTTGTTTCAGGACAAGGTCAAGATGGTTATTCTGGTTTAGATCCTTCAACGACTTGACCTACAGGACTGGCTAGTCTCCCTGGATCTCTAGGATATCTGCTTCCATGTAGATATCCATATAAGGAACAGGAAATACCTGAGATTCACAGTGGAGCACAGCCGCTACCCAGTCCTGCCATTCGGTCTGTCTTTGGCACTCAGTCTTCAACAAGCTGCTGTCAGTGGTAGTGGATTGCCTCAGCAGGAAAAGGCATTTATGTCTTTCCCTGTCTGATTGACTGGCTCATCTGAGCTTACTCCCTGGTCCTAGCGGTGGCATACTTGTTCTGCACATGCAGTCTGTTGCACAACTTTGGCTTCTGCCTGAACTTCAAGAAGTCTCAGGGTTTGCTGGTCCAGTCCCTCCGGTTTTTGGGGGCGGTCTTGGACACTCACCTGGGCAGGGCCTTCCCACCCAAAGATCAAGTGACGAACATCTCCAAGATGGTTCATGTCTTATAATCTCAGGAGAAGGTTCCAGACTCTGCTTTCTTGCCCCTGCTGAGTCTTGGGGCCTCCTGTATTCTTGTAGTGCCAGAGGCTCAGCTGTGCATGAGGTTGCTTCAGTGGCTTCTCAGCAGTCTGTGATCTCAGTTGCAGGGAGGAACCTCAGATGATCTTTAGGTCCCAAAAGTAACCAGACACCTGGAATGTTGGTCCCTGCAAGACAACCTTTTGAAGGGGGCTCTGTTTGAACAACCTTGGCCCCATCCGACACTGACACTGTCATGTGTCCTTGAAAGACTAAGGTGCGCACCTGCAAGACTGATCAGTAGCTTGTGCACAGGGCTTGCAAGCACCCACCAGGATATCACACTCATGAGAATTAGGTTACTGTAAAATGGGCATCTGCACAATTCTTCCTGCATTTCTCTGGGATTCTACCAGTGGCATTATCCTCCTTTAAAGACCCATGTTGATCAAGTTGTCCTCGTGGCAGGGCCCTGCCATGCTACACAGTGGGTGTGGGGTGGTCCATTGGAACCTCTCACCACAGATCCAGGCCCTGCAACCCATAGCAGGTGGTGGCACCCAAGTGTCTTAGTTGCCCCAACCACAATCTCTAGAACAAGGCGGGACACTATCATATCTCCCTCTACCTGTCTTCAGAGCTCTCCCTAGATTTTCTGTTTGTCATCGATTTTAAGAAGTCAGTATTGGTTTATAAATTCCCTTCCCAATGCTGTGAATTAGAATAGCTGTAGGGCCAGGAACCATTGAAAAGCTCCTGTGTTGGTATCCCTGTTCCAGGCCACCCACATAAGAAAGTAAGTGAGGAGGATGCATGTCTGCTCTCTAAGATTGTATTTTAGGGCTTTAATATCCCATTTCGCTGCTAAACATTCCATTTGCAACATGTGTGTGGAACCTGAGGGCATCCTCACTTCTTCACCCCCGGTATCCTCTTCTCACGTGGCCAGGGAAAGGCCATCACTTTTGGATCCCAACCCTGGGGGTGGATATGCGAGAGAGGATCCCCTGGGTGGAGGATTCTTGGGGAGTGGGGAGAGGACATCCTTGGGTGAGACATGATATTCTCCATTTCATTTTCACCACAAACCCTCCATCCCTCAAGCCTTCATGGGCTTTTGCCAGCCCTTTCTACGTGATTCCCCTAAAGTATTCCCCAAATTGCATCAATATGGTACTGGGACGAAGAAGAGGACAACTAGACAAACCAATCCTCATTTTGCGAGAGCAAACAATTATCAGCCCCAACCAAGTTCTGGGATGAGGAGGAGGATAACAAGAGCAAAGCAGTACTACCGCTTTGCCGGTGAGCGGTCTTGTCCTTTTTGTAATGGAAGTCGGAGGCTGGATCGTTAAAAACTGGAAGCCCGAAAGAAATGGTGTAATCTGCAGGAGCAGAGTCAGCTGTGTGCAAGGAGAGCTCTCTGGAGTGGCAGTGTGGCAGGAGCAGCGCTAGAGACCTGTGAAGCCGTGCAGAGTGTATGCAGCAGGAAGATGGAGGCCGGTGGCAACCCGTGAGAGGGAGACCGGTAGGACTGAGAGAAGCGGTCGTGTGTATCCCGCTTCCCAGAGGAAGAACTGCTAGGTGTGTGCGAGCCACAAGAAAACCGTCCAGACAAGACCCGAGCCACAGCACAGAGAAACAGAAACCCGTGGCGGCAGGAGGACTCGCGAGGAGCAGTAAGACCAACCGGTGAATGAAACCAGAAAGGGGGGGAACACCGGACTGGCAGGCGGTGGTAAGAAATTAAGTGAAAATAAGGCATTTTTATTAACAAACAATTTGAAAGCAAGTTAAAGCAGATGAAACTTTATTTCAAATGCTGAATATAATGAAAGCAAAGCATTTTGAATACCAGGCGAATTGAGAGCAAGTTAGAAACACTCTGGCATCTTGAAAGGAGTGAAAGAAAGATTGGAAACTTTACTAAAAGGAAGGTTTTGAACTGCATTGACTGAAAAAAGTGATCGTAATGCCAAGGGATCACCAAGAGTTGAATGCAGGGTATGAGAAATCGAACACTGGGAACAGCCAAGAAAGTACTAAGGACTGTGTATTATAAGGAAGCAAGCATTGGCAAGAGCCAAGGGAACATACAAAGGTGTACGAAGCATAAGGTGGTTAAACAAGCCTCAATACAGTGTCAAGAGTGTTTGACACAGGTGACTAAGGCAAACCTCACTGCTGAGGAGAAGCAGTAGAATGGTGTCCAAGGAGAATCAGTCGAGTAGGGGTACCGGTTGCGTGACCTGTAATGGGTGGGCAGTGTGATCTGACAACTGCGCCTATATCGGGTGCTCCTGAATGGAAATGCCACTGAACAGACCTATAAAGAAGCTTGTGTTGTCCAAGGACCTTGTTGTGATATTCAAGTCAAGTATTGGATTGAAAGCTGGGAGATTTGAACTTTTGGGGAAGGAAACCCCTGTATTTTATTAACTACTTTGAACTTGGGGATGGGGAGCTGATTACAAGCCAAAGAGCTAGAAAAAGCTCTGAACTTTACTTTCCCTTTTGATGCTGACATCCCTACACATTGTATGCAGTTAGTTGAGAGGGCAAGTATTGGTTTTGGACACAGACAGAAGTGGACTATCCTTAGTTTCCTTTAGGTCGGGAAATCTCCCTTTAGGATAGGGCACGTTGGGCATTCATCCACCCTGCCTTTTAAGTTAAATAAAATTTTGTTGAGAAAACTTGAACCTGTTGTCTGTGTCTGACTCATGATGCCTTAACACATGGCATAATTTCTCTCCCTGTGAAAGAGCTAATGTTTGGTATAGAGGATTATTCTCTTGGGAGACAACTGCCCCAAACCCAACCCTCAAAGCATCTGTCTGTTAAATGAAGGTTGGACTAAAGTTTGATAGTATGAGGAGCGGATGGCAAAGTAAGTGTTTCAGATATTTGAATTTTGAGCCTATGAAGAAGTCAGTAAGGAGTCTGGTGATGGTTGGGGAAGTATAAGATAAATCCTTTACTGATCCAGCAATTCAAAGGAAAGGCCAAAGATCTCTCTTGATTGAAGGGTGTTTAATCCTCTGAACAGCTTTAACCTTGAACCATCCCCATCCTTAAGTTGAAGCCCAGGTACTTCACTGATGGGAGGTTCTGATAACATGGTGTAGGCCTGAAGAATCTTCTGGAAGCCTCCATAAAGAAAACTCGACAAAAACAGCCCTAGAGGGGCGCTGAAAAAACCAAAAAAGGCGTCCTTGTTAGTCGAAAGGATGATCGATGGAGCACAAGAGCTCAATTGACTGAAAAATAGAGTATAACTCTCAAAAAAGTGAAAAATGCAGCAAAAGCTAAAGAGCGAAGCATGAGAACTCCCAACACTTGAAGGTGTGGTAAAAATCTGAAGATGGCTGCCAGAGGAGGGGCTTAGGTGGAGGACAGTCATTGGCTGGGGGCAGTATGACCCAGAGCTAAGTGATTGGTTTATGGGAGTTCAGAAACGAAACTGATTTTTTTTTTACCGAGGATTCCCAGCCTGAAAACAGGGAATATTCATGAGCATGTGAATCCATGCCAGACCCATGCTGGAGAACAGTAGTTACAGATAAGTAACTTGTTCCTTTGTCCAGGTTTGCTTTCAGCACCACATTCTGTAGGCTTTGATGATGAGGTATAGCTGATGCATATATTCGGGCCACATCTTGCTATGCATCATCATTTCATCCAGGTAGGCCCTAGTGTATTCTTGATTAGGTTACAACATTTTGTCCATCATTAGCTGGAAAGTGCTCGGTGCGCCATGCAGACGAAGGGTAGTACAGTAAAGGTATACCGTCCTGAATAAGTGGAAAGGGCAGTGTGTTGAATCTGATGATGTCATACCTCCTTTCCCAGAGGTAACCTTTCCTCGCGTGACCAGGGGACGGCAGCCGCTAACTGATCCTGGGGGTGGCTATGCAAGGGCAGATCACATGAGAGGATGCAACCCCCAGAGGGATGGGCAGGCTTCACATGAGACATGGTATCACCACTTTTCTTTTAGATATATCCCTTCCATTCCCCATGCCTTTATGGCATATTGTGACAACCCCTCTCAACATCCTGTAAAAGCTGCAGACAGAACTCATGAACATTGTACACCTTTGTACTGAGACGAGGAAGAGGACTGCAATGAGCAAAAGTATGAGCCATAATACACAGTCTAGTGTTGTGAAGAAAATGATTGGTCCAGAACACTTTCCAGCCTGGAGGTGGGAGTTTAAATCAGCTGCTGCGAGAAAATGGAGAGACCTTCCTTTTCAGGTGTCGGCTTGGTGACCGACGAGAGACGCAGGGTTCAGTGCAGATCAGCTGGTTTCCCAATCCAGGAGCGAGCCCCAATTGCGGGTGAGTGGAGGCGGCGAGAGAATGAGCCGACCCAAGCACTCCTAGCTGGTCGGGCAGACCAGGAAGTAGACGTGACCAAGAGCCGTAGCTGCAGAGCACTGCCAGCTAGAAGTGAATGGCAGAGGCAAGCTCTGGACCAGCCACGTAGGGATGCAGTGAGGGTTGACCAGGAAACTGCCCGAAGAAGAATGAAGTCGCTGCGTGAACTGGAAGCCAAGATGGGCTTCGTTCTGATGCAAAGAGCGGGAACGCTCCATGCTTGCTGACTGGGGAAATCCGCTCGAGCGCAGCAGATACCGAGGCAAGTACCCGAATGGGTACGATTGGAGTGAGAGACCGCAGATGTCAGTGAACCCAGAGGGTTGATGGGAACACCGGAACTGAGCCAACGAGAATCTGAAAGAGTGAATTTGTTGCCAAGAGCGGGGAAGAGAGTAATCCTCAGTGTCATCATTGTTGCAGTACTTCGCCATAAAATAACTTGGGAAGACCCATGCCCTCTTATATGGATGAGAAGAGAGATTGCAATTTAAAGTCCTGGCTGGAGAGTATACCAGGTGAAGAGTGGATCTGGGATTCACCACCAATAAGGAATTGTATGAGAGAACCTGGCAGGGGAGTATACCAGGTGTTTTTTTTTAAGTATGGGACCCGCACCCAAATTGTGTAATCTTGGAAGAAGAATCCTAAGGAAGACGCATGCCCTTAAGCTTTGAATTTTATTGAATGTGGAAAAAGGCCTGGGCAAGGGAGCCAATTCCCCTGGAGCGAGTTGCAACACAGGAGGAGGGAGTTATCCTCTTGGACTATAAAAAACTTGATTATTCTTTGAACTTTTGTTTTGGTGTAGAGAATCCTGGAGAAAAGGAGTCTTTCCTTCTGGAACTGTGAACGTGGAGTTATACCTTTTGTTGAACTTGAAAATGTGTGCACTTTCTTACAAAATACAATACCCATAACACCATAGAGTTAGTTGTAGAATGTGAGGGCTAGGATAGGATTTTGCACACTTGACAGACACTTTTTTTTTAGGTTGGGAAATACCTCCTAGATTAGGCACAGTGAGGCATTTTCCAACCCCTTTATCATTTCAATAAAAGTCTATACCAATCAGAATGAGTCCTCTGTGTCCACGTCTCATTCCTGGCTCCTCACTGCAGTCTTCTCTTGATTTTCCAGTGCTAAAGGGAATTGCCACTAACACACTGTTAGATCAAGGGTAGAAGTGTAACTGGCAAGTCCTATTGTTTCTGCCATTTTGTCTACTTGTGACTTGAGATTTTTTACTTTCTGGAAATCGATGCAAAACCTCAAGCATTCATCTGGGTTGGCTGCCAGGACAATTTGTGAGGACCAATGGCTGTGGGAAAACTCAACAACCCTTAGTTACAGCATTCACCCTAATCCGGTCTGAACCACCTGTCTTCCACCTTCAGGTAGAAGGGAGAGGTGCATCAGTATTATATCACCTGTGGCACTTCTAATCGATGAATGAATCCTCTCGCTCTTCTGGGGTTGTCAATGAAGCCATCTGCAGAGTATACTTGGTAATCGTGCAGATCATTGCCTTGGTATGCCTCAGTTTATCTGGGGTCATCTTGGTGCTCGAGACAGTTGTGACAAATCCAGGGAATTCGTCCTCTCTACCCAAGGGGAGCCATCCCTTTTGGGACTAGGGAGGTGAGACTGTTATGCTTAACACCCCGTAGGAGACAGGGCAAGCGAGATGCCATAGGGGGTCGGGGGGTTTAGAGGACAGGAGGTCCCTAAGAAGAGACAGTTAACCTCCCTATCCCCAAGATTCTAGTACTACTTTTGTTGATTTCTTCCTAAATAATTTTTACTCGCCATAATCTTTCTTCCTTTGTTTCTGTATCTTTTCTTCTTTGCATTCTTCTCTTCCATCAATTTCGAGTTTTCCGTCCTGTTCTCCTGGCGTGGCTACTAGCACTTAGCATACTTCTTTACCATCTTTACTCAGTCTCTCCTTTGCACCCTTATTCTCCTACTTGTAAACATGCTCAGCCTTGGCTTTCTTTTGACCTTATTTCTCTCTGCTGCCATCTGCGTAAAGCTGAACAGCAGTGGAAAAAGTCTTCTTTTGACTCTGTTTTACTTGCTGCAGAAAAATAGAAAAATAGTATTTCTTGTCACCCTTATCGCCTCTATCAACTTCTTCACAATATCTTTTCTCTTTCGTCTTTCTTCCTACAATTTTGCCAATTACTTTACATCTAAAGTGGCAAATCTCAGTTCAGCGTTCACCCCACCCCGCTTCCTCTTCCTTCTCCTCCTCCCTGTTTACCCTCATATTCTTTTTCCTTGTTCTCTCGTCTTGCTGACTCTGATACTTCAGCTCTTCTGGTCCGTGCTCAGCCTATTGCCTCTCATTCTGACCCTCTCCTCTCTGTCGTCAGGACTATCCTCATCCCCTTCCTTATCTTACTGTTCTTATTAATTCTTCTTTTGCAAACTCTTTTTTTCCCAGCTACTTTTAAGTATGCACTTATTCTTCCTATTCTAAAAAAACCTTCTTTCGACCAATCTATTACTGCCAATTTTCAGCCTATTTTGTTCCCGTCATTCCTTTCTAAAAGGATTTTTGTTCAGGTAACTCGCTATTTAAATCTTCACTCTTTTCTCTTTTTCCACCTCTCCAATCTGGCTTTCGTCCTTCTCACTCTACATAGACTGGTCTCCTTCATGTCTCTAACTCTCTTCTGTCGGCTCGTCATTCTAATATTTTTTCTATTCTCATCCTTCTTGATCTTTCTGCGGCATTCGATACTGTGGCTCATGCTCTTCTTACATCTTCTCTTTCTGCTCTGGGTATTTATGGGTCTGCTCTTGAATGGTTTCACTCCTATCTTTCCCAACAGCCCTACTCTGTAACTTGGGCCCATCATTCCTCTCCTTCATTTCCTCTTCTATATGGCGTCCCTCAAAGCGCTCTACTTGGTCCTCTTCTCTCTTTATACTGCCCATCTGTCTGCACTCATTTCTTCATTCACGCTTTCTTTTCATCTGTATGCAAATGATACTCAGGTCTTTTTCTCCTTTTCTGCCTTGGACTCTGTTTTGCACTCCACTGTTTCAAACTGCCTTGCTGCTGTTCAGATTGGATGGCATCCCTTTTCTTCGCCTCAACTCCTCTAAAACTGAGGTTCCGTTCTTTCCAGCCTCAACTATTCCTCCTGCTCTTTCTGCTCTCTTTCTTTTCCCCCCCTCTTATTAGCCTTTTTCCTCATCTGCGCATAACTTGGCTGTGATCCTTTGCTTTCTTTTTCACTCCACATCTCCATTGCTCATTCTTGCCGTTGTGCATTCTTCAACATCCGTCATGCTCGCCCCTACATTTCTTTTCATGGTTTGAAACTTCTTCTCCTTTTTTTTTTTTGTCTTATCCCATATTGACCACAGTACATCTCTTCTGCTTGAGCTTCCTGCCTTACATCTTCTCCCCCTTTGCTCTGTTTATAATTGTTCAATTCGTCTTCTTTTTTCTCTATCCTTTCACTATTCGATTACATATACGTTACTTGCTATTTCGTTGCTACCTTTCTCATTTTCTTTCAATTGTTTTTAAATTCACCTATGGTCCAGCCCCTCCTTATCGTTCCTTGGTAGTCTCGTTCTGTGTTCCCTCTGTAAGGGAGGCATGGTATTGTTAGGGAGAATTCTCTGTTTTGGCGGGCTTCTCCACAGAAGCCTCCAAAAGTGGTGCCACTTTGTCTGGGTACCACAGGGGTTGTGGGAGGGGGTTTAGGCACCCTGGACTGAGTTACCTTGGTAACTCAAGTCACACTCTTGTGTGATTGGCCCTTAGCATGTTTGATTGACAGCGAGGCTGAGTGAATGGGGGTATGCTGCACAAAAGCAGGGCTTTGGGGACTGGAACTTCAGAAGTCGCCACAGGACCTAAGAATCCGACGAGGGAGAAGCTGAGCCGACCTGCTACGACGACACCACCGGTGGAGCCCTGCTGGACCGTCTCACCACTTTTCCCAACGACAGAGGAGATCTCCAGTCCGTAGAGTCTTCTTTCTTCAACTGGTGGGGATAACCAGTCTGCTTCCTTTTTCGCTTCCTGGAGCATCTCGTGGCCGCTTTGCCTGTGCTAAGCACCCCGGCAACCGGGATACCACGTTTTACCACTACTGCGAATCAAAGAGTAGTACCTTTAGCCGGAAAACTCCGCGGCTGGTTTCTTCCCTGGCAGTGCAACGACCTTCATCTTTCCTCCACGTCGAGATCTTCTCTCCCTCTGGACGACGCCGCGACTTGCACCCGCTGCCAGGAACAACTGCCCCCGCTGGACGATCCTTTCCACATAAGGTACCTTGTTCCACCTGGCTTCCCTTGCAACCGACTATACGGGGTAGATTTAGCCCCTGGCTTTCGAACCTGGGTTGGCCTGGGACACCCTGGCTAAACTTTTCTGAGCCTAACTAAAACCTTTCTGAAATCCCTGCAAGACTTTTTAAGCCTGTTGTCATTGTGTGATCTTGGGTGCATTTGTGCCCTGCTCTCGCCAAGAGTGGGCCCGGCCTATGGAGTTTGGCTCACAAGCAACTTTTGACTTTCCTGTCTTGCTTAAGAGTTCCTAAAGAGTAGTGTGGTGTATTTTCCTACCTTCTGCCTTTTTCCCCTGCCTTTTTCATTAACTTATTGGAGTGCCATCTATAGTTAAGCGCTCACCTCTGTCTGGAAATAAGTTTGTTTGTTTGTTTGTTTTATTCACTTATAATGCGCACCAGACCCGAAGGTAACCGGGCGCAGCAGTACAGAAAATGCGAAGCTTAGGATGCAGGGTGGGTTCATGGGATACATACACTGTACAAATACAGAATACAAATATAGAATGCAAAATATCACGGTAAAGCAGCAATTGCGGTTTACATGCGGAATAAATACAAAATATGATCAAGACAGTCTATGTACAGGTACTGTGTAGGTGAAAGCTCAACGCTCAGGTGGGCAAAGTGGGTGGGACCATAAGATCATGATGAAATGTATGTTCTAGGGTGGGGTGAAGGATAAGTGGGTGCCAGTAGGCTATTCATTGGCAGTCCTTAGCAGATTGATGTAGTTATTTCTGAATTTAGGGAAGGGCTGTGCCTCGCGTAGAGGATTAGGCAATGAGTTCCATAATTGAGCTGCTTGCACCGGGAAGCTACTACCCCCCGCCTTAGATAACCTGAATCTCGGAGTGATGAGGCTGTTGGCATTTGCAGTTCTGGCAGGGCGCGAGTGATGTCTTATTGTAAGTTTATTGCGGAAATAGCTTGGTGCTGCATTGTTCAGGGCTTTATGAACTAGGGATGCAACTTTAAGGTGGATTTTGTTTTGGGAGGACAACCAGTTGTTTTGACGCCTGATGTTAGAAATATGTGGTCTTTTAGGTACACCAAGGGCGGCTCGTAGGGCATTGTTTTGAAGAATTTGCAGTCGGTGGATAATGGATTTATTTGCTCCAATGTAGAGGGCATTACAATAATCAAGCCTCGAAAGGATTAATGCTCTCGCTAGGATAAGGCAGTTGTTATCGGAGAGAAAGTGCTTGCCTGCTCTAATGAGCTTGCATGTGTAGGCGGTAGGCAGATGCCAATGACTTCACCTGCTTGTCAAAAGAAAGGGTGGCATCCAGATAGAAGCCAAGTGTCTTCACATCTTTAGAAACCTTGATAATGTTCCCGTCAATTTCAAATGAGGTATAGTCCTGACTGAGTTTCTGTATATTAGAATGTGTCCCTAGGATGAGCAACTCTGTTTTGTCATCGTTCAGTCATAGACCGTGGGTTGCCATCCATGCCTGGACGATGAAATACACCCTATTCACCAAGGCCAAATCCTTGTTGTAGTCCCCGGAAAGTGGGAGGAGAATCTGGGTGTCATCTGCATAGTTGGTGTAGGTGATACCAAGATGGTCCAGAACGTCAAAAAGGGGCTTAGTGAATATGTTGTAGAGAGTCGGGGAGACGCATGAGCCCTGAGGGACTCCACAATCGATGGGGATTGGGTCCGCCGCTGCCGAAGGGGAGAACACCCTCATGGTCCTATCACTGAGGAAGGATTCAATCCAAGATATGGCCTCCTTGGAAAAATGTGCGGCTGAGTCTAAATGGCTACAAAGTACTCCATGGTCTACAAGGTCGAATGCCGCCGAGAGGTCCAGCAGCAAGAGGAGAGCCATTTTACCTTTATCTCTTATTTCATCTATAAGTGGTGTTAACTAAGACTTGTCTGATAAGGAATAAGGGATGTATATATAATAATAGTAACTGTGTTGAGAGTGATTTACAATAATAGTGCTGGAGTGTTTCAATCAGTGTGTTTTTAAATAAATAATTATATACTTTGATACCAAAGCTCTGGTCAGTGTTTGCTTGTACTATTGTATCTGAGTGCCTATTGTGTATACTTTGCATACTGCCTAACTCTTCTTGAGGGAAGTCTGACTGCTCAGCCACAGCTACCAAGTGAATCTGTGTGGTACAGACTGCTACCAAGTGGGTTTACTGCCAAACACCTGTAGTCTTAAATCTTTTGCAGTGGTCCCAGAGGGAACTGCACAGGTTGCTGCCTAACAGGTATCACAAGTATGACACTGACACAAGAGTTACAAGTATCAAAACCTTTATTAAATTCTTGGTTTGGAAAACCCCTACTTTGCCCTATAGCTATGATGGGAGTAGTCTATGCCATCAAATAATAAATAAAACAGTCCTAGTCAGTCTTTGTCAAATCAAAATGGCCTATAATAACAAAACCTAATGCCTGCCCTATCTCTGATACAAAAAGGGTGTACAGGGGAATATATATGCAAAGGAAAATCAGTGTTATTACATAAAGGATCAAGGTGGCTGAGTCAGCTCACCTCCCCACGTTGGACAGCACGGAGTAAGGCGGCCCCCGTAAACAGGATGACACACTCTGGCTCAGGTTATCAAGAAAAGGCTGTTCAAAATGTGGGTCGAGGCCCCCTTGGCCTTCCATGTTTAAGTCACTTATTCTGACTTTCCACAAGTTCTTTCAAAGTTCAACAAAAGCTCACGTAGGTCTCCCTCTGTCGAGCTCAGACCTCTGAAGGCATCAATAGTTCACGTAGTTCTCCTTCAGTCATGCTTGGACCTCGCAATCACAGCACTTGCAGGGGTTCCCTTGCCCTACCTTATTTCACATTCCTGTCGGGATCGACCCTTTCACTGACATCAAAGACTTTCGAATGTGTGAGGCTTTTACTATAGACCTCTGCAGGACCACTTCGACTTTCACTCCAGCTCTTCTTTGTTATTTGCCCCAGTGTCTCTTGGTCTTGGTAGTTACATACCACAAGCACAAAAGTTCAAAGAAATCTTTCTCTCAAAGCATTCACCTTTTCACTTCCCCCTTTCACCGGGGTTAATTTTTTTTTTAAACTCTTTTTATTACGTTTTCACTTTAAACATTACATAACACAACATTAGACTCTAGAGGAGTCGAACAACAACAAATTGCACAGGGTCTTGCCACATACATTCAACATCATACAATGCTAATATCAGTGTCGTCACATCTTCCCTTCGGATTGTGCGGTGCTCAATGATCAATAGTTTATTGTGCATCTTCCCATATCTTTTGGGTTTTCCATGGGCACCGTCTGGCATTATATATTCGCTTTTCCATTGCTATGCACATGTTCACGTCTGTAACCCACTCTTCATATCGCACATTTTCGCTATGTTTCTTTTAATCAATGCTGTGGTAGTTGAAAAACGTTTTTTTCATATTGTGTCTTTGCCCTTTCATCTTCTACCCCCAGTAACAGTAGCTTTGGATCTCTAGGTATCTCTTGTCCCATTACTCTTGAGAGTTCCTCACAACATTGCTGCCAGTACAGTTGTATATGGGGACACTCCCATAATATGTGAAAGAAGGTGCCCTCCTCTTGCCTGCAGCACAATCAGTTTGGATCCACAGTTTTGCCCCATCTGTGGAGTGCCACTAAAGGGTAATATACCCTATGTAGTATCTTAAGTTGTATGAGTCGGAGTCTAGATGAAATGGCTGTTTCACGGGAATACATCAACACCGTGACCCATTCTTCTGGCAAGATAGCACCTGCACCCCTCTCCCACTTAGCTTTCAGGCCTAGCAATGCAGGTGTTGCAAAGGAGGTTATTCCACTATATATCACAGAGGTGATCTTTGCATCAACGCGCTCCAGGACTATGTTCCTCTCCATGGGGGTACATTCTGGCATGTCACTTAAAGCTGCAAGATGATTTTGTAATGCATGTTGTAGCTGTGTGTGTCGGAACCTCTCTGTAGCAGGCAGATTGAATCGAGTAACTAGGGTTTCGAAGGGCAATAACTTGCTGTCTGTAATTAAAGTGCCTATTTTTGTTATACCCAACTTAGCCATTTCGGGAGTTTGTTTACTTCAGGGAGATTCCTATTTCCCCATATGGGCTGCTCTGGATTGATTTTCCTGTCCCAGCCGATGTACCTGTGTGTTTCTGTCCATATCAATGCTGTGTGTGTTAGCATGTCCCGTGGGGATGCGCCGCATGCTGCCTGATATAATAGTTCCAACGGGGGCCTGTCTGGTCTACCAGCGGTCATAGCTTTAATGTGCGGTAATGCTGTATCACCATGCAACATGTCATTAATTACTGCCATCTTGCTTGCCCATTAGTACGTCTGCAGATCGGGCAACCCAATACCCTCCTGCCACACTGATCGATGAAGTGTGCAGAGTGCTATTTGCGGGTGTCCACATCCCCAAAGCAACTTCCTGAGTCTGCTTTCAACCTTGTGAAATTCAGGCATTGGGACATGCAGAGGGGTATTTTGGAGAATGTAGAGCAAGGGGGGCAGGGCTATCATTTTGAACAGCGCTGCTCTCCCCAACAGTGTTAATTGCAAGGAGACCCAGTGTCTTACATCCTCTGTGAATCTCTCCACAATTGGACGCAGGTTTCTGGTCACATATTCATTTAGGTCTTTTGAGATCTGAATGCCCAAATAGCGGAAGTAACTCATCTCGACTCGGTAAGAGCAGTCGTCAGGGACGATGTCCTCACGTCGCTGATCAGGAATAGTATTGATTTGGACCAGTTTACCCGCAAACCACTGAAAATCCCTATCGCTCCAGCAGGCATGTTATTACGGTACAGGCGTTAATTGTGTCTTTCAGGTAAATCAACAGGTCATCTGCATACAGGGAGACCTTGTCTTCCCATTTGTCCGTCCACCTGAAGTCACTCCACATTCGTGTGTCTCTTAATAGACCGGCTAGGGGCTCTATCTCTAATGCGAAGAGCATTGCAGACATGGGACAGCCCTGTCTTGTCCCTTTCCCCAGTTTGAAGGGTCTTGATGACCATCCATTCACCCTGGTTTCGGCCTTCGGAGAGCTGTAGAGAAGTTGGACCCAACCCATGTATTGTTCACCAAAACCCATACAGCGCATTATCTCCCAAAGTGCCTCCCAGTATCAAAGGCCTTTTCAAAGTATATTGCTAAAAGAGCTAGGGGGTCCTGGAGGGCCAGTGATCTTTCCAATGCAGAGTGTAGTCTGTGTATGTTCCTGCTTGTGGACTGTCGTGGTATAAAGCCACATTGGTCCGGATGGTTTAGTGATTTTATGACTTGCTGTAACCGGTTAGCGAGTATTTTTTCTGACCGTTTAGTTTCGCTATTAAGAGGGCAATCTGTCCGTTTGAGCTACATTTATCTGGGGGTTTATCTGCTTTGGGTATCACAATTATGGTTGCCTTTCTAAGGTCTGCAGGCAGGTAACCTTGCTGTTTCGAGTGTAGGTTCATGCATAGTAGATGTGGGGCCACCTCGTTCGCTCCCATTCGTTTCCAGGTCTCTATTGGGAAGCCATTTGGCCCAGGGGTTTTCCCCGATTGGTGTTGACACTGCTAATACCAGTTCCTCCTCTGTGATGTCCTTTTTTAGTAGAGTTTTCTGTTCGTCACTAAGGCAGGGGAGATTGGTCTCATCTAGTATTGAGGTGTCTATGGGAGCAGTTGGAGTTCCATACAATTCAGCATAATAGGCGGCAAAGCCTTCTGCTATGTCGTGGTCATTTAGTAGTGGATCTGCAGTCCCGCAATTAAGTGTTCTGACTTGACTGTGTGCTTCCTCGCTAAGCTCTAGCCACGCCAACATTTTTCCTGCTTTGTCCCCTGTTTCATACACTCTGGCACGCATTGCTCTATGTGCCTGTTTGGTGCAATTTAGTGCTATGTTTTGTAGACTTTTTTGGGCTAGTATTATTGCTCGGTGTGTGTCGGGTCAGTCAATTGTCATATGGGCTTCTTCTGCCCATTTTACCTCAATTCCCGCTTTTTCCAGCGATTCTTTGTTTCTTCTTGTGCGCTGCGGACCAGGAGATAATTTTTCCCTGGATCACCAGTTTGTATGATTCCCAGAGTTTCCCAGGGTCATCTACCGATCCAGTGTTTAGTTCGAAATACTGTTTCGTAGCCATTTGTAGGTGTTCTACGAACTCTGGAAAGCCCAAGTAGTAACTGTTAAGGTGCCATGATGGGGGGGGGGTGGTCTCATCGTTCTCAGGACCATCAGTAGGGGGGAGTGATCTGAGATTCCTCTTGGGAGCAGAATTGCAGTGGTTGCATTATGTATATCTGTTTAAAGACGCCAGTGGGGGGTGTCTGTGCTTCCGCTCTCTATATGGTAGAGGAGAGGCACAGAGGACCCCAGCCAAGATTCTCTATTATTGGTGCGTGGTCGAGCAATCAAGGCCAAGCTTCTCAAGAGGTTATGCGGGCTGGTTCTTAAGTACAGTGTAGTCCCCAAACACCCACAAAGGAATGTCCACACACTGTGTCGGTTACAGCACAGTCTTTATATAATTAATATTTAAAGGTATATACAATATCACGATAACTCACTTTGTACTCTGAAAATCAGCAATGGTAAATATATACAGTTCTAAAGTGGTACCACTAACGTTATTAGATCTCATTAAAGTGCATACAGTTAGAATGACACACAGATCAGAATAAAGAGGAAACCAGCAGTAGAGAGAGGAAGGAAAGGAAGCTGGTTGAACACTTGGCAGAATATTGGCCCCGTATCACTAGACAAAGTGCTGTGTGGAGATCCCCCCACCTGGGCAAACTGTAGAAGAAAGATACAAGCCCAGTCCATATATTGTTCACACTAGACTTTCCAATAGTTTTGCAACCCCAAAGTACCTTGGTGTTGTAGCGTTCCTCGTCAGGGAATCGACAGCCCTTCTTGAGCGCCCTCCCTTTAAGGCAGGAGTCGCGGGTCGTCGAACGTCCGACAGAGAGCAGGTCGAGCTACGACGTTGAAGTGGCCGCGTCGTTTCTAGCGGTGCTCGTTGACTGGGAAGCGTAAATGTCCTGCAAGGAAGAGGCGTGCGGGGCACCTCGGTGTCGATAGTTCTGGACCGCAAAGAGTTTGAAGAAATGTGGCCCAGCAAGGGCGTCGAGTCGTCGGCATCTCTGTGGTCTTTTGGGTGGCGGGAAACACACCGGCGGATGCTCCTTGGTGCGTCGACGGTCAGGCCTTCTCCAGCAGGATACAGCGGCGACGATGCAGACGAGAGCGTCCTTGGATCAAATGAAGTTCTTAGGCAAACGGGAGCATGGCGGCTCCGGTCGGCGACGGCGGTCGTCGACGGTGGCGGACAACAGTCCGGGTGCTTCTCTTTGGAGTTCCGCAGCAGTCCCTGTATCGGGTCGGCAGCCTGTCGAATGTCTGTCTACCATGGAGCTTTGGCAAAGGTCAGCTGGTGCACAATGGTCCCTCGTAGCTCGGGAAGAGGGCGCCTTACCAGGTCCTCTCTGGGTCAGTGCAATAGCAATTCTTCTCTTCCAGCAGGGCTTCAAGGTCAAGCATCGGTTTCACTCCATTTACTCTTCGTAGTTTGGACTTCAGCTCCGAACACTTCTGAACACGATTCCTAGCAGTGAGAGGTCCCCAGATATACTGTTGATCTCCCATTCATTCCGCTGGGTCACACTGTACCATCCAATCACTACGAAGGGCATTCATGCAAGCAGGCAACCAATCAGGCACACAGTGCATTCAGGCCATTCACTTCCCTACAGACACTCACAACAAGTTGTGTATTGGGACAAGTACCAAGCCAACACTTCATACTGCATTCATACCGGTTTCGGGCATGGCTGTCTCAGTCATTGTGTCAACCACCAGATACTAGACACCCACAACATAGAATGCGTATTCGTCACACACTTCATTCACCCAGGTCCCACCCACAGGCGTACCCACAACATACGGTCGTTGGGAAGGCTCCAGCGAGTCTGGTCAGCACTTCCGCACATTACCATATATGGAACTTCCACCCAACAGCCAGTCAGGGGGAAGAGACAGAGTCAGGGCTTCCCGGGACTTCGGGAAGATCAAGGTAACAGGCGATGGAAGGCAAGAGGCCATGGGGGCCATTTTGTCTCCATCAGGAATCTACCGATTCCAATGACAGGGCCTGTGCATCCCAAAATGGAGGACGCTCAGGGCACCAGTCATTTCGGCACAGAGCTGCCACCAGCCCGTACCCTGCTCTGTGGGCCACCCACAGGTGCCCAAAAACATACACTAGGGGCACAGGGTTGTACCCTTACCCATGGGTGCCATAAGGGTAAGCCATGGGTCTGTTCACCAAATCAAGAGAGAGCTGCACCGCCAGGAGTCCCACACAAACTCCTGCGCGGAAAACACGACAGAACACACGATAAAAAGCAGTAAAGGATAAGGACACGGAGGCCCTGTCACTCCGATGCATTTCCAGCATCACAATCTGTTGCTGGGAGAAAGAAATAGTCCAGCCTCGAAAGTGAGGCATGGGCTCCAGAGTGGAATGAGTATTCCTGTGTGATGGGTGTAAGTCTCTCCACACATCCCTTAGTCCCAGTGCAGTTGTAAAGGTAGCCAGTTTGGTGTGGGTACTAGGATTCCTCCCTCTTAGGTGTGATCGGTCTAATTACATGTCCATGACTTCATTGAAGTCTCCCCCCAGAATCATCATGTCTGATGCGTCCCTGGTGAGTATGGGTGGTGTGATATCGTCTAGTAGCCCTGTCATCAGTTCAGGCGGTGAGTAGACTGCCAGCATAGCTATGGTTTGGTTCCATAGTGTTCCTGTCATGTAAAGAAAACTACCCCCCGTATCCTGTAACACATTGAAGAGAGTAAAAGGAAGCTTCTCATTTAGTATGAGCACTCCTCGCGTGCCCCTGGTGAAACCATCGTGAACCGCTATGCAGTAATTCGAGCACTTAAAAAGGTTACAGGTTGTGCCTGCCAGGTGAGTCTCGGTGAGAAACATTACATCTGGCCTATGTCTATTCAGGAACTGCACGACCAGTCTTCTTTAAAGCCCATTGCCCAGCCCATTAACATTCCATGTCAAGAACTTCAAGGTTCTGACATTGCTTCTAGGTAAAGCCATCATGGGTAGGGTGCGTACTAGTAATCGAAGCGCTGTGTTTCCAAAGTGGACAGTGACGTGGTAGTTCCATGGTAAGTTCCGCCTTTGAAGGACTGTGTGGCATGATATCTGGATCTGTGCATAATAGTAGCCAGTAGATCCCTCTCTATATACTCCTGTGTGTCTGACCTTTCCAAACAGTAAACATTGTGAACGTTTCCCCCCTCCCCATACACCACCCCAACTCAAAGTATCTGTCGCCTGTACCTTAGCCAGGAGACAACTTAAACCAGCTCCTGCCTTCAACCAATACACTTACAACTCCTCCTGGGGTTCCAAAGTCTTGAGTGGTGGCCATGGTATCCGCCATTGTTAATATTTTTTAGCCGAGGCAGGGTGTATTTACTAAGTCCCCCCCAAACAGTGCATCTCTTCACCTACATTGTGGTAGTTCCTTCATTTCGTTTTGACATTTCATTGCCTTTGAACACGGTGCATCGTTTCTATTCCTTGCTTGGCTCATTGTGTGCATTACGTTTTGCAAAGGGTCCGCTTCTCTCTCAGGATCTTTCTGCCCGGTTGTGGTGGGTGTCCCCTAGGTCGTTCCTGGTTAGGTCGGGCCCGGGGCCGGCTTCTGAGTGGCGGGTCACCCTTCTCCCAGTTTCCTTCAATGTGATTTTCAGACCATCTCCATGCCTCTTTCGGGTCGGTAAAATGCACTGTGGTGCCATTATGCTGGATTTTCAGCTGGGCTGGGAAAAGCAGTCCATATTTTATGTTCATTGCATGGAGCTTTCTCTTCAGATGTTCAAAGGACTGCCTGGCCTTTGAACATCTGAACAGGTGTAGTCTGGGAAGGTGGAGATTTTGGAACCATTATATGTCATTGACCCCTTGGTTCGAGCCATTTGTAGAATTGCGTCTCTTGTTTCGCAATGACGGTTCTTGGGAGTGCACCCGGGGTTGGTCTGCCGGGTGGCATTCGGTGGGCTCTCTCACCGAGAAAAAGTTAGAGAAGGATTTCGGCGCAAAGAGGTCAGCCAGCCATTGTTCTAGAAAGAGTTCCATACTTTGGCCTTCAGTGTTCTCTGGAAGTCCTAGGATACGAATATTGTTGGGGCGTGATCTACCTTCTTTCTCGTCCACTCGCGCCTCCTGAGTTTTTAGGCGAGTCGGTGCCTGTGAAAGCTGTTAACGTACTCCACCAAGGTCATGCTCCACCTCCGGTACTCGATGTTCCACCTCACCTGTTTGAGAGGATAGCTTTTGCAGATCATGGTGGAGAAGGACACCTCCGCAGTGATGCCGTCCATCTTCTCCATCGAGGAGCGGGAGTTCGCTATGGCGGCCATCACATCCTTCAGTGTTAGGGGTTTGACCATGGAGGGGGAAGCCGCCTGCAGTTCAGAGTCCATCGGTGTAGTCAGCCCTACAGATAAGGTGCGTATTGTTCCATTTTACGAATGTAATATTAGCCCTTACGGAGCATTTCATGTTTTGTCATAAAAAAGCATACTTTCCTCCACTAGATGGCACTGTAGTGCAAGCATATGAATCTTTTAACCCTCAACACTTAAGATTTCCCAACTCAAGTAAGATGAGAATCTGTTAGCCATTTTTTGGAGCAGTGTTCATTGTTTCTCCAGAATGACTGCTAGAGGAAGCTGCTGGTTTGTGTTATGAATGCTGACTATGAGTATTGATTTTGGGTGTTATTTTCACTTTTTTACCGACTTGCAGTGATACCTTGAAGATCTGAGGAACTTGCAACCCTTGGATGTTTTCATAAATCATCCCCAACACTGTGTGTCCTAGTTGGGATGGTGAATGGCCAACACCGTGGGGCTCCTGAGGGCAAAGATGTGTCGGGTGGCCTTGACCATTCCCTCTTTTGCTTACCCTTGTACGATGGAGGAATTTCCAGTCTGCAAACTCCTCCTTGGGGATTTTGCCCGGGCACCTGTTTGTGGTCTCTGAGGTGTCACAGGTGAGGGTATGGTCCTGGTTGAAGTGAAATTGCAGGCTGTGCGCCACTGTGCCTGTGTGGAGACCCTTGACCTGAAAGTGTGTGGTACACCTACCTTTTAACCTAGCGTCATTGTTTATCCTTGGTAGAGGCAGCGTGCACAGCACTGCATCAGCCTCATTACATGATCATTTCTTTGTTTGTAGATTGGGGAATGCTTGCTTTGTTGCAATGCTGCCTTTTACAAATGCCTAATTGATAATGCCAGTCAGAGCTGTTAATCATTACTTTATAGCTATGCTGTTAAATGGGCACTATAGGATTCCTAAGAAATAAGTTTGGTTTGGTGAGTAGGGACAGGGAAAATGCAACCGAGTGTGCCGTTATGCTATGTGTGAAAAGTACCCAGGCTCTCTGAAGGTGATTTGGAAATGGTACTTCAGCTATTTGTATTCAGATGCTACTGTGCTGTGTGCCCGTGTACTGTAAGTAGTGTTAGGGTGCATGGGCTGACCAGTTCATAAAAGTTGATGAGTTGTGTGTAGAGTACTGATTTTCTTATATTGGGAGTGGGTGCTCAGTTGGTTAGAGAGGCCTAGTAAATGTGCTGGTATATGTTGGAATGGTTTAGTAAGAGATACGGCGTCAAGATCCCAGGGCACTGAAGTACTATATCTAATATAACAGCCCACCCCTCCCCTGCTGGATTTTGAAAGGAAGCCTCGATGCTGGAAGTATTATATAAATAATTGGTACGCCGGCCCTACCACTAGTTCATTTGCTTTCTACATTGCTCAAGAAACGTGTTGGGTGCTTTTTCTTTCTACCAAGCCAGTTAAAGAGTCAGCCCAGGCCGACATCAGCACTGCCAGTTTCCCAGGTCTCAGGCAGACACACGTGGCTCTGCAGGTCGTTAAGTACTCAAGTTCCAAACACATTTCTTTTATCAGTGCCAGAGCCTTTTATATGCATGATGGTACATTTCTAACGGGAAGAGCTCGCAAAGCACCAGTTACCTTGCACATCTGTGATAGTTAAAGTGAGCAACACAGAGCACCCATTTAATGATGTGTTTACATTATAAACACATCATTAAATGGGTGCGTTATATCCATGATGTCTACTAGCTTGACATGCAATAACATAAAGTTGCTTTAAGTCACTAACCAAATGTTTTCAACATTATGAATAACAATGAGCTGAAGGTGTGTTGAAAAGAATCTCTGTATATTACATGTCTTAAATCACTGAAAGTACACTCACTAAAAGTACAGTGGGGTTAACTTGATTTTCGGGACTTATAGTTTACCATTCAGGAAGTGAAAATTAAAGCCACAATTATATTCTTTTGGCTTAACGTGTTGCTGTAATAATTTACATGTGGTCATGTTGCGTTATATGCAATTTATGTTTTTTGTAAGTGAACTCTATAAGATGGCATTACTGTCTGTAGGCCTTGAAATCCAATCTATTTGTACTGAGTAAAGCTTGGAAGGTATGTGGTCAAATTTGCAGAGTGGATTAAAATCCCTGCTTCACTCTTCAGCAAAGGTTTGTGATCCTGGTCCCCCACCACACCCCCATCTGTCCGGCCATCCCACTTCCACCTTTTTGGATGCAGCCAGAGTACCAATAGTTCCTTTTTTTCCCCTTCCTCCTCTGCTTTCAAACCCCCAAATGTGATTAGCGATCATGGATGAATTGGCTGTGATGCGTGTTATGCCAGAGATGCAGATTCTTGACTGCCTAGGAAGAAACCTATCGGGCAATCAAGACTGCTCACCTGGGATTCCTAGGTGAGCAGTAATGTAAGCAAGTTCTGTACTGCTAACACTTGCTTACTCACACTCTCTCTGCAGGCAATACATTAGTCTCAATCTATAGTAGTTTCTAGGCTCCAGAATTTTGAAAATGAAGCTGTGTATGTAGCATGTACTTACAAGTTATTTTATGGCAGACAACTTTGATCTACGGGTCTGATTTTACGTATGCATTGGGTCTATGTTGGATATGTTTTACTCTCTTGCAGAGCAGAAAGCTATTTTTTTACTCTCTTGAAATTGCATTTACTCTCTAATTTGAAAAATCATGCGTAAAATACTCCCACCTCAAAATCTTATCTGGAGCACTGGGTGTAGTGGAGGTCGTGGTGGCGTATTGGTCTATGGTGCTCTGTGTGGTTGACTTCTTAGCTTTGTCTTTGCCCATTGTATAATTTGGTGCCCCCCAGGCAGCAAGGGGTCCGAAGTGCGCACAGAGTTTGTTGCAGGGTTTAGTCACTTGGCGAGGGCTGACACGGGCACGACCAGTGCTTTGTAGCAGCAAGGGATCCTGCCTTTCCCAAGGGTTTGTATTTCAGGCTTTGCGTGTATCCAGCGGAGCGAGCACACCATCGTGGTATTGACCACAGGGATATTATTCTTGACAGTCTGGGGGTAGCCCAGGTCTGGCATAGACCAGCCCTGGGAGATCCTCCGCCACCCCGGCCTGGTATGAGAGTCCAGATCAGGTCGAGCTGCGAGCAGATGCAGATTTTGAACCCCTCTCACAGGGCCAGCACCGGGCAGCCCAGTGTTGTGTGCTGATTTGTTTGCTCTCTTTCACTCACCAGGTCTGTAGAACTCGTGTCATGCCTTGGGATCGGGCATCGGTCCTGGAGCGGTATGTAGTGTAGGTGCAGGTATTGCACAACAGCTGGGTTCCCTTTTGCCACAGAGCATTGCTTCCTCATTAAACCGGCTTGCATTCCCCCAATGTGGGAAATCTAACCCTTGTCATATTCAGAGGGGATAGGTGCCGTAGAGTTTGGCGACCCGGCGCCTTGCCTAATCAGAGTTCAGTCAGCATATACCTGGCGCCAAGGCAACCTCTCAGACGGGAGGGGGCGGGGGAACGTCCACTGGATTATGTGCTTAGCCCCTGGATCCCAAACAATTACCTCAGTGGAGCAGATCGCTGGTTTCCTCCGTATCCCGCAGGTGTTCGAGGTCCCTGGTCCGGTATTGTTTGATTCTTATATCCCTCGTCTGTGCAGCTCGGGTAGCGGGTGTCGTGCACCGCTGGGATTCCAGCTTTTGTCGGTGTCTCACTCTGCGACCCGAAGGCGCAGCTCCCAGCAGAACGCCACGGGGATGTCCTCCTTTTCGACACTGGTATGTATGGCATGCTCAGACGAGGTGCCACTGCGCCTCGCCGTCTTCCCTCCATCTGTTTTGTTCCTTCCCTTCAGTCGTCTCACAGGCTGGCCTCGCCTGCAAGCGTCTCCTCTCTTGCCCGCCGCCGTAGGTCTCCTCTGTTCCACTCAGAGTCTGCCTCGCCACTCGCGGGTGCCCCCTTACAGATAGCGGCACTCGCCCAGCTTCAAAGATATTGCTGTGGTTATTCAGTCCATGTCCGCTGGCTGATTGCACTGCTCTGGTCTATGTCCCAGCCGCTTACAAAAATTGGGCAGGGCTTCAGGAACCGGCCGCCGTCTCAGCTCCAGGAGACTTTCGGTTAGATGCCTCAGTCCGCGGTGGCCATTTTACCGATTGCCTTCTCATGCCATGCAGGTTGTGTCATTCGCACGGCGTGACTCGATCAGGATTTTGTTTTGGGAGTTCTATCTTCTCACAGTGCTTCACCAGACATTCTTCTCCCTGCAGGTTTCTTCTCTGTCCAGAGACACTCCACCAAACAGGATATTTCGACAGGATATTGTCGGCGGCCACCGGAGCTCACAAGGCTCACCTCTTTCTTGTTCGCATGCTGGCCACGCCCCCCACCGCGGTTAATCTTGACCATTGCGCATTTCAGAGTTCGTTCACTTTGCCGCTTTATAACAAGACATCAAAACATTTTGCGGAGACTTTCGAGTGGGCTTCTTCCTTTCGCCGGACCACTCTGCTACTCTGCATCACTGGCTTCACAGTTACCGCCAACTTAAAAGTTAATCACTGGTTTACTTTCTTTTCGCGTCTCATCATCTGCACAACCTTCAACTGTATGATAAACTGTTGTGGCTTCAATCTGACTCACCGGTTGTGTGTATTCCCTTCTTGTTTCTGCGGCTTTGATTCACGAGTCAAGGTTAATGCCACAGGCTTGGCATCGCCTCTCCAACTCTGTCGTTCACCCGGGAGGGTCACTGGTGTCTTTGAAACACAATGCAGGCTTCTTCTTGTCTATTTGACTTTCCCTGCATCTCCTTCACAGCTTCCCGGAGGCAACAACCTCCTGCAGGGAACCTCAGGATTTCTCTACCCTTTACTCTCGTCCCTCGATCAGTCGTCCTGCTCCAGTGGTTTTTGCCTTTGCCCCGGAGGATCTGCTCCTTCTGGTGTTCCACCTTGCTCAGTGTCTCTATGTTCCGCCTTTTATCCATGTGGGGCGAGCTAATCGATATCAGATGTAGGTGATTAAATAAAGTCAAGTGTCTGATTTGCCTGACCTGATTAGCGGGACATGTCCAATGAGATATGTAAGTGTTAACCTTTTTACCGTCAGTCGCCCTCTTCCTCAGCCCAGTGTTTGTGTAGAAAGGGGGGCGGGGGGAGTTGGGACCTTGGAGAATCCTATAAAATAGGATGGGGCATGGGTACGGGAAAGGGGGGAATACCGCGCCTCACCATCGGTTGCCTCACCCCCACTCCCAGGAGACCCCCCCACCCAGGTGATCCTCCCGCACTAGTCCACCCCCAGGTTGTGGATCCAAAGGCGATGGGCGTTCCCTGGCCACCTGAGAGATCGTTCCCTGCGGACTAGCAAGTGGGACACCCTTTGGTTTCTCACGCCTCCCGCTCTCTTAGATCTCAGAATATATTTCTTCTTACTGTTCCTAAACCCCCCCGTGCCTCTTCTCAGTTTAGTTCCTTTGTTCTTCTAGCTCCCAAGCATTGGAACTCTTACTCTTTCTCTTCGCTCTGCTACATCTCGTGTTTTTCAATCTAATGTGAAAGCTCATCTTTTGTCTTTTCAAGGCCACTTCTTATCAACCCACTGTTATTGATGCTAAGCGGACGTATTATACCCCCCGTGTTGTATTGGCTGTAAACTCTCCTAAGGAGCTTTTTAAGCTTGTTCAGGAACACTTATCTACTTCTGTTTCTAATCTGCTTTTTCCCTTTTAAATGTTATGTGATTTGCTTTCTTACTTTTTTCACAACAAGATTGTCTTCATTAAGCAGAAGATATTAGCGTTTAGTATCCAGCCAGCTAGGATCATGTATGTACCTGTTCCCACGCATTCCTTTTATTCCTTGTCCAATTTCTCTTTCTTTGCGAACTCGGACATTATTATGGTCACGCAGAGTTTGAAATCTGCGTCTCCCGTGGATCCCATTCCACGCAGCATTCTTAAAGACATCATCCCCTCCATTGCACCCCTGGTGTCCTTGGCTGTACATGTCTCTTTTTCTAACCGCTTTGATCCCCCCCATGCTTAAGCACACATTGGTAATTCTTCAACTCAAAAAACCTAATCTTGATTCTTTGCTTCCCTCTAATGTTTGTCCCTTTTCTCTCTTTTCTTACCTCATGAAACTTTTTGAGTCCTTGGTTACGCCACTCCTTTGTTATTTCTTTGAGGATTCTGGGTTTCTGGACCCTTTTCAGTCAGGTTTTTAGCCCAGTCAAGGCACATAATCTGTGCTGCTATCCGCTGTGGATGACCTTGCGCAGATTGTGCATCAGGGTGGTGTCAGAGCCCTGATCCTATTAGATCTTTCTACCCCGTACGACACCATATATCATTCCATCTTAATCGAGAGGTTGTCCTCTGCAGGTATCTCTGGCCCGGTCCACGATTGGTTTCATTCTTTTCTTTCTGACCGATCGCACTCACGTTCTCTTTCCCCTTTCATTTCACCCTATGTGCCTATCCCCTTTTGTGTACCCCAGGGTTCAGCACTCGCCCCTCTTCTTTTGAATGTCTACATCCAGTCTTTAGTTAAGCGTATTCACTTGTTTGGTTTTTGGTGTTATTCATATGCAAAGGACACCCGGATCTTGGTGCGACTTGATCTGTCTCTCTGTTGCAGCCGAGGATTGTCACTCCTACCTCTCAGCTGTCCACTTCTGGATGTGCAATAATTGGCTGTGTCTTAATGTCGATAAAACTGAGGTCTTTATTGTTGGCTCCTCTTCTGTCTTCTCCTTTTATTCATCTGCTTTCTGGCCCTCCGAATTGGGCGCTTTTCCAGTGCCTGTTCCAGTAGTTAAAGACCTTGGCGTTAAGCTATCAGCTTCACTCTCCATGGTGACTCAGGAGAGTTGTGTGTGTCAGACTGTGCACTTTAAATTGAGGATTCTGCGTCAAGTCTTCCCTTACCTTGCCCCTAGCTGTGCCCTCTGGTCGTATCTTCATTGATTTCATTGTGTTTAGACTACTGTAATTTGGTGCAACCTGCTTTCCTTTTGCAACGTTTGCAGATCTTGCAAAACACTACGGCTAGGTTGGCCACTGGTGCTTCTGGTTATTCTTCTGTCTCTTTAATTCTCTCGTCTTCATTGGCTGCTGGTGTCCAAACAGATCAACTTCAAGGCGCATTGTATTATTCACCAGGTTTTCACAAGACTGGGCACAAGTATTTGCAGACCAAATTATATCAGTATTTTCCATCCCAGCTCTCATCGCTCTGCTGCTGCTTTGTATATCTGGGTTCACTGTTTAAAGCGTTCCCTTGTTAAGGGCCGTTCCTTCTCTGTGGTGGTGGCACAGCTTTGGAACTGCCTTCCCTTTTCTCTTCAGAACATTAGAGAACACCTGTCCTTTCAGCGTGCTCTGGAAATCTTTCTGTTCTAGTCTTCTGTTGTTCCTGCTCAGCCTTCCCTTCTTTCTTGTCCTCCAAGCGCCATGATGCCCTAGTCGGTGTAGGCTGCGCTTCAGAAATGTTCATAACATAGCATTTTCTCTTTTCACTTAATTTTGTTGGCTTTTTCCCCTCTTCTGTTTTACTTGTGTTGCATTATCCTGTTATTGAAATATTCTGTACATCGCTTTTGGCAAAAACTCCTTTTTAAATTTAATAAAATAAAATGAATGAAATGAGTTGGTGTGGTTTCTGACCCCAGGAATGTGGAATTACTACAGCCCCACTCCCAAGACAAGTTCTTTGTCTGGGATAAATGAATTTCATAAACATATTGTCCCCTAGCCAAGTAGTCAGTAGGTATGATATGATATGGAATTTATAATGCGCCTATACACAAGTGTTTCAAGACGTGACGAGGCAACGGAGGGGAACAAAGGGAGGACGGACAACGATCCTACTAGGCCAGGTGTCATTCAGATCGCGCAAGTGCGTGGGAAGGGGGCAGGGACAGTGCAGTACATGGTAAGATGATAACGACGTTGCCAGGTGGGCAGTCCAGGTGTGAAACGCTACCGGGGGAGGACCTGGTCCCGGGATCAGAGGGTGTCCAGGTTGCCAGTGCAGATTCCAGATACAACTAGGAGGTCAGCAGAGGAGGGGAGGAGAAAAAGCAGAAGCAAAGAGAAAGGTTTTGAGGAACTTCCGGAACCAGAGATGGTTCTCCTCAAGTTTAAGGGAGGGCAGGGTGGCTGTTCCAGGGGGAGGCACCAGCCGAGGAAAGATCTACCACCAACTTGTTGCTTGGAGAAGTGACTGACTCTGAGGGAGTTGGAGGCGGCTGAATGACAAGCTCGAGAAGGGAGATATTTAAGAACAGAGAGTTGAAGGTATTGAGGCCCCAGGCCCCAGAAGGCCTTGTGGATGATGCAGAGGGTTTTGAACTTAATCCTCGCAGTCACTGGGAGCTAGTGCAGAGATTTCAGTCCTGGAGAGATACAATCCCTGGGCTTTAGGCCACAGACAAGTCTTGCAGTCCTGTTCTGGATAAGTTGCAGAGGTCAGAGAGTACCCCTCAACAGCCGTTGGACCTGTCTTTGGGTCCGGACCAAGGGGGGATTCCACCAGCACCTGTGTCCTAGGGCCCGGACTCCCTTCAGTCTGTAAAAAAAGGGGGAGAGGGACACCGACTGCTATGACGAGATGCCGCCCAGGACGATGAACGCTCTGCATCTGTTAAGGCCTTTCATGACCGCCTCCAGGACCTTACCTTGCAGAGTTCTTGGGCGGTGAGGGGGCTCTCTGCCTGAGAAAGCCCCCCCAGGAGTCAGAGTGCTAGCAGAGGTCTTGGGCAAGCACACCATGAACCGTTCTGGATGTCCTGCTGGTGGCAGGAAGGGTCTGATAGAACCCAGGGCCAACGCCCAGATGAACAAGAAGTTGGACAGCAGGTTCAGGCTGACGGGCCTCCCACCCTCAGCCTCACTCTTCAGTGGTTGCTGCAGCATCGCTCTATTCTAAACCATCGTCTTTGTCGTCTTCCTCCTTGGTAGCCTCCTTCAGTTGCCTGTCCAAGGACAAGGTCCTTGAGTCTTTGGGCAAACGGTGCTACGCCAGATCAGGGCTGCATTTGCGGCAGGCCAATGCCTATGCCCCTTTTGGCCACATCTAACCAGAAGCTGTGGCAGGAGCTCAGAGTGTTTCTTCCGGACCTCCCTCGGGAGAGGCAAGCCTCCTTCAGACCAGTGTCACCGAGACCCAGGCCGTTGCATGGGACCTCATGGAGTTTTCGGTCTGCCACATCGACACAGCCAGCAGAGAGCTGTGCATGGGGGTTAAAATGAGAAGGAAGGTATAGATGCACACCACTAGGTTTTCATATGACGTGCAAAAGCAAATCCTAGATCTTCCCTTCGAGGGCTTGGACCTTTTTTATTCGTCCACTGATGACGAGTTGACAAAGAAGACCTCCACACAAACCTGCCAAGTCCTTGGCCATCCTGAGTAAACCACAACGGAAGTCCTTCCCTCAGTCTCGGGGCAGGACCGACTTCAAACCCTGAAGTTTCACTGGCTTCGAGTGGTTTCAGGACCTGGTACACGTATGCCTGACAGGTCGCCGAGCGACAACAGAAGGAAGCAGCAGAGGACTCATGGTCCGGGAACACAGCTCCCCGTAATGGGCCGGCTGGCTCTTTTCTAGGATAACTGGAAGCGTTTTTTAAAGAGTCCCTGGATCCTTTCTATAGTCTCCAAGGGCTTCAGTCTTCCTCTTCGTTTTCCTCTACCATCCTCTTCTCCTCTACGTCATATAGGGTAACCGGCCCTTTTTTCACGGGAGATGATTTCTCTTTGAGAGATGCAAGCGGTGGAACCAGTTCCTCAGTCAGGCAGGAGCTCTGGTTTCTACTCCATGATTTTTGCAGTACCCAAGAACAACAAGGCTGGCCTGAGGGTAGTCCTGGACCTGTCTTTCCTCAACCTGTCTTTACTGCCCGGTCGAATGGTTCAAGATGATTACTCCTGCGCACATAGCAGACTCTTTGTGCGCAGGTGAGTGGATGTGTTCGCTAGACCCCAAGGAATGCATATCTTCATGTCCCCATTTACCAGCCGCTTCAGAAGTTTCTGCGGTTCACGATTGTCATACCATTTCCAGTACAAGGTGCTGCCCTTAGGCCTCAATACCGGCCCCTAGGTTGTCACAAAACTGAAAAATACAGTGGCTGGTCTCCACCGCCTGGAGTTCCACCACTTATACCCTTATCTGGACGACAGACTGTTCAGGGTCAGCTCTCATGGGGGGGGGGGCGATGCCATCCTGCCAACAGCTGGCAGACGTTCTTCACCAGCTTGGCTTTTCCCTCAGCCGGCAGAGGTTGCAGCTGACTCCCGCCCAGGATCTGGTGTGCCCTGGAGTGTGCTGGTCCACAGCTGCTCAGCGGGTGTTCCCAGTGCCCGAGAGGCTCCTCTCCCTCTGCAGGGCCATAGGGCACTTTCTGGCAAACTCAACCTCCTCTGCATGGTGGTTCCAGCACCTTTTGGAATTGATGGCATCTCGTGTGCTAACGATCCAGAACCCCCGCCTCAAGATGAGGCGCCTCCAGCTTCACCTGACAGCCAATTGGGACCAGGAAACGAGGTCACGGTCAGACAGGATCCCAAGCCCCCGCTCCTCATCCCGCATATTCGCTGGTGGCTGATGGACTGCAATGTGGCAGTCGGAGCCCCCTTCTCCCAACTAGAGCCCTCCCTGGTGATGACGACGGTTTTCTCGCTGCCGGGCTGGCGGGGCTACTCCATTCATGGTGCATACTCCAGGGGGGAGGCCCTCCTGCATATCAGTCGGCTCGAACTCAGGGCAGTGGGCCTAGCTCTCAAGACTTTTCTCCCTCTCATCAGGGGCTCTGCGTTTCTGGTTTTGACCGACATCTCCACAGCGATGTGGAAACCGTTCCCCCTCTCATGTGCATGAAGGCAGTAGCGATATGGGCCCTTACGGAAGGGATTCAGATTTCAGCATTCCAGCTCCCGGGGGACAGCAATGCGGAAGCGGACCAGCTGAGCCGCTTGGGTTTCAACACCTAAGAGTGGAAGTTACACATCAACTCCTTGTTGCCCCTGCTCCAGAGATGGGGGTTTCCGGGTTCTGGACTTGTTCGCATCTCCTCGGAATTCCAAGTGCCCCCGCTTTGCCTCCTGGGTGGGCTGGTGTCAGGGGGTCTATGGGCAACGTTTTCCAGATCTGGTGGCACAGCCGCAGGTGTTATGCGTTTCCTCCCCCACCGTTGCTACAGTGGACTCTCTGCAAATTCTGAACTTTGGTGGGCTGCAGCCTCATCCTGATCGCACCATATGAGCCCGGACTGAGTTGAGGTGCCGGAGGGTGGGTCCTCAGGGAGGGTGGGGGGGGGGGGGTCATTCCCACACCTGGGGCCACACCCCCACGCTCTATACTAACTGTAAAGGGGAAGCTCAATTTTTTGCTGCCAAAGGTTACTGTATTGTCCACATGTTGGGGGACGCCCACAAAGGTGGAGGATAATGGACTATGAGTACTCCAGTCACTACGGTGACTAACATTAATTTTCTACATAACAGGCTGATTTATATGCACAAGGAACCCAGGCTCCAAACAAAGTATGCTGAATCAGGTACGAGTTTTACAAATAAATACATTCTGTAAGGGTGCAGAAGTAAGACTGACACAGAGGGGGGGTCATGGTGGTTGTTAAATACTTTTATTAATATGAGAAATGAGAAAATGAAAAGATGTCAGAATCCTAGATCTGTCCCTCACACTCTATGCTAAACTAAATCTGGTCCAGAGAAATGGTTCCCTTCCCCTGGACAAAAGGTAGTTCTGGATTTGAAAGTTCTCAAAGTTCAGTTTCAACTGGTGGGGAAATGTGTCTCACCATGGTCCATATGATATGGAATTTATAACGCGCCTAAACACAAGTGTTCCATGGCATGACGAGGCATGGGGGTGGGAACAGAGGGAAGAGAGAGACAACGGTCTTACTAGGCCAGGTGTCATTGAGAATGTGCAGGGGAAGGGGAAAGTGCCGGGGCGTTAGGGGAAGTGTGAGGAGACAGTGCAGTACATGGGATCAACCATAAAAAATAGAATAAATAATAAATAACAGCAATAAATAAAAGTGCAGACATCAGGTGTCAAGTGCCGGTAGGGGACTGTAGGGATACAGAAAACAGTCCCCAACTGTGCAGGGTTGACAGGGAGGCAGTGCAGGTGTGCAACTTATGGGGGAGGGGACCTGGGCCCCGAGATCAGAGGGTGGCCAGGTAACCAGTGCAGTTTCAGCCAGGAGTTCAGCAGGTGAGCGAGAAAGCAGACGCAAAGACGAAGGTTTTGAGGTGCTTCCGGAACCGGAGGTGGTTCTCCTCAAGTTTCAGGGAGGCTGTTCCAGAGAGAGGCCCCAACCGAAGAAAGAGATCTACCACTAACTTGTTGCTTGGGAAAGCGAATGACCCTGAGGGAGTTGGATATGGATGAGCGAAGAGCTCGAGAAGGAAGATATTTAGGAAGGGAGAGTTGAAGGTATTGAGGCCCCAGGCGGCCTTGTGGACAATGCAGAGGGTTTTGAACTTAATCCTTGCAGCCACTGGGAGCCAGTGCCGAGATTTCAGTTCTGGAGAGATACGATCCATGGGCTTGAGTCCAAGGACAAGTCTTGCAGTCCTGTTCTGGATAAGTTGCAGAAGTTGGAGAGTAAAAGCAGGCAGATTTAGAAAAAGGCTGTTGCAGTAGTCCAGCCTAGAGAGAACCTCAGCTCTGGAGACATTAAGCTTCTGGGGGAAGGAGAGGAAAGAAAGAATACCTCTGAGGAGGTGCAGCTGGTAGTGTGACTTCTTAGAGACGTCAGAGATGTGAGGAGAGAAGAAGAGTGTGGAGTCAAAGATGACAAGGTTTTTAGCCTCGCAGGTGGGAGCAGAAAGATTGCCAAGAGATATATATATATTTCTGAGGCTTGTGGAATCTGCTTAGATCACATGCTTTGCGTAGGCCGACATGTAGTGGAAGCTGCGGAGTATTACAGTTTGTTTTTTCGAAACTCGAAAATGGGTGTCGACACAGGGCGTGCCAGTAATACTATCCCTAGTGTGACGTCCCCTGTACCCATGATCCCTCACGCGTCTAGGACCCTCAGATTGTTTTTTTCCGCCATACTGGTCGGAAGCATTTTGCGGAGTTCCCTGGCCTAAGACATAATTTTGCAAAATATTGATAATTTTACCCCTTTCTCCACCCCAACGTCGAGATACCGAATTTCTACATTCGACGCCGGATCGAGGCTTCCATCTCGGCCCGGGCCTGGGCCGCTGGCCTCGGCCCTGCAAGTAGGGAGAGTGGGGGGTGGTCATACTCTACACTCTTGTAATATATAGATACACCTATATATTCCTACATTTACCAGCCCGCTGCCACAATGTGCTTATGGAGGGTACCCCTTTCCAATTCTGCCCCAAGTGCAATCGCAAATACCCTTGGGTCGACAGGCACGCCACCTGCAACCTCTGCCTGCCGAGGGATCACCCCGAGGCAAATTGCAGAGCCTGTAGTAGGTTTAAGCCAAAACACTTAAGGACCGTTCAATCAAGCGTTGGGCCCACCACGCCAGGCGTCAAGAGGCCATGGCAGCGGAGTGCGCCTTCAGCGATGGCAGCAACGCCGTACTTTCGGACGGCGAGGGCTTTATGGCGTCGAAAGACAGCCGAACGCAAGTCCCCGACCTCGGAAGGTCGACCGGCAGGCCGGCTATGGGGAACACCTCCGGCGACACGAGCGCTTCCCATGACATTTTCACAAAGCACATAAAGTCCAACCGAGACTCGACGCGCACGTCGAGTTCTCGGAAAGAGGCACGTAGAGAACGGTCCGAATCGACGTCCCCTGGGCGCTCTCGATCGCCGCACGACACCAGGCAAACATCCACTATTGCCAAGAGTGCCTCGCTCCCTAAGGTCACGGAAGCTCGATCGTTGGAAGACGAAGCTGACTTCCACCCTCAGGCCGCACTCCAAGAGTCGCCGCCCGCAGACCGAATTACTACAGATCCCGAACCCCTACCTCCACGCTCGAAGGATAGGGTCAAGACCCCCAAACCTAGACGCCAGGCGTCGAAAAGCTCAGAGGGCCCTAAAACACACAGGAAACACTCCTCCAGTCACGGGGAGGGAGGGAATCAGCAAAGGCAGCAGTCTCTACCCACTTCCAAGCCCGTAGAACACTCCACTCCTCAAAAACAGAAAGACAAGTCCAGGTCCTCGGATAACACCAAAACCCCTGCACAGGCTACCAAGTCTAGTCAGGATAAATTTGAAAAACTCCCAGAAAGGGTCATTCCCAGTTCCAGAGAATGGACCAGTGTTGACATAGATAGGGTAATGTCAAGAATGTCATCTTTGGCAGCTTTTTATGCAAAAAACCCAGAGCACTTTCTTGCTTATACTCCCGACGGGTCAGCACCCTCTGGCTCTAAGGATCCTATACCTCCCAAGTACAACGTCCCACTTTGAGACACCAACAGGGTCTTCAGACCCCTTCTACGTCCAGCCCTACTCTCATTACCAGGGAGAGACATCCTTTAGTGAGGATCCAGATTTGGGCATGGTGGAGGAACAAACTGGGACAGGCTACTATGGGGATGATGAGGATCAAGATGATGAGGAGGAGGAAGACCCCTACAGGGTAGACTCCCCAGTAGAAAGAGAGGCCCCGGTTACCGACTCCCCTGTCGACAACCAGCCGCTCCTGAATGAAGGGCTGTCTCAAGCAGCCGAACATTACGAGTTTCAGCGGAGGGAAGAGCCGTGGCCGGTTGCATTTTAAAGGCAACCTTTGATGCCGCGGATAACGCCGGCAGATTAATAGCAGAAGGAACTGTTATTAAGAGACACGCTTGGCTACGCCAGTCTGGTTTCAAGGCTGAAACACAAGCGTCATTATTGGACAAACCGGTGGAGCCGGATCTGTTTGGTAAGGCGGTCGAGGACGCACTAAAGAATGCTAAGGACGAGTATGAAACACTCAAATCCCTAGGCCAGCTAACCACTAAACCCCCGAATCAGAGAGGGAATGGCAATTTTCGTCGCCCACGCGGCCAAAATTCCCAGAGAGGTTCTAACTATTCCCAGGGGCAGCATACACAGTGGAACAATAATAACCAGCAGTCTACCCAGGGTTACGGCAGGGGTAATAAGAGAGGACGTGGTAGAGGTAGAGGCAGCCCCAATAAAGGAGGCGGCACGCCTCCACCGAAACAGTGACGCTCCATTCAGGGTCCCTTCTCACGCAACCCCAGTAGGGGGACGCATTTCCAACTTCACCCAAGCTTGGGAAGGGATCACATCAGACAGATGGGTGCTGTCAACAGTATCCGCGGGGTACTGTATAGAACTACAAGAGCGTCCCCGAGACCATCCTCCACGACAAAAAATACATTCTTTGGAACACCAGAAGATCCTTCTAGAAGAGATCGTCAATCTGCTAGCAAAGGAGGCGATAGAACTCATCCCGGGACACCAGGTAAACAAGGGTATTTATTCAACTTACTTCCTTGTGCCAAAAAAGATTTGACAATGCGCCCAGTATTGGACTTAAGGCCTGCCAACAAGTATGTCAAGCCCCAAAAGTTTCGCATGACAACTCTCCAAGAGGTAATCCCCCTCCTAAAAAAGGGGGATTACATGGCAACATTGGACATGAAAGGTGCCAATTTTCATATTTCCATGTTCCCAGCGCACAGAAAATACTTGCGCTTCAAGGTGGACAGTCGGCACTACCAGTTCAAGGTACTGCCCTTCGGTATAGCTTCGGCCCCAAGGGTATTCACCAAGGTACTGGCGGTGGCGGCAGAACACCTACGCAGGGAGGCAATCCCGGTGTACCCTTACCTGGACGACTGGCTCATCACGGGGCAAACCCCAGTAATTTGCAGAACGAACATTCAAAGGACTATCGACCTCCTCTTCGAATTGGGCTTCTCAATAAACGAGAAAAGTCAAGTCTAGTGCCAAGCACATCCAAACAATTTTTAGGAGCTATCCTAGACACTCAAGAGGGGTTGACCTTTCCTTCAGAGGAAAGAATTCGGAATATACTGCTGCAAATTCCGCAATACCAGTCTGGTCGCCAGATAACGGTACGCAAAGCAATGCGTTTGCTGGGCATGATGGTGTCATGTATTTACCTGGTCCCCCACGCGTGCCTGCGCATGCGTCCCATGCAGGAATGGTTGGTGAAACAGTGGTCTCAGGCAAGTGGTCAGTGGGACGATCTAGTGGTCGTTTCACCAACACTGGTACAAAGCCTTCACTGGTGGACAAGAGAGAATCTGTCCAAGGGGAAACCCTTTTACGATCCCGAGATACAGGCGGTAGTCATAACCGATACATGCCTGAGGGGGTGGGGAGCTCACCATCTCCACCACACAGCTCAGGGTCTCTGGTCTCACGCAGTGGCCAAGAATCACATCAACCTGCTAGAGCTTCTGGCAGTATTCCGAGCGCTTCAAGCTTTCAAACCCTACCTTTTTAAACCTGTCAGTGCAAATCCGGACGGACAGCACTACAGCCATGTTCTACCTGAACAAACAAGGAGGGACTCGCTCGCCAAATCTGTCCAAGCTTGCCCAGAAAATCTGGATATGGGCACTCAGACGGAACATCTTCCTGTCATCGCAACATGTTCCAGGGGATCTCAATTCCCTAGCGGATGCTCTGAGCAGAGACCCCCTCCCAGAGGAACACAGAGAAGTCGTAGAAGATATCTTCTCTCAGTGGGGTTTCCCCACTATAGACCTATTCGCCACAAGCGAAAATAGACAATGCCCAGGATTCGCATCCAGGTTCCCCCACCCAGACTCCCAGGGGAACGCCCTGTGGATGAACTGGTCAGGGATGTTTGCGTACGCTTTTCACCAACTCCTCTAATCGGGAAGGTGGTCAACAAGATGAACAGAGAATCGATGACGCTCGTCCTGGTTGCTCCCATGTGGGCGAGACAACCGTGGTTCCCACACTTACGCAGACTGGCGGTGTGCGAACCCATCAGACTTCCGAGCTGGTACAACCTATTGTCCCAGCACCAAGGTCAAACAGTGCACCCTCAACCCAACTCAATGAACCTGGCAGCATGGCTCCTGAGGTCATAGAGTTTGGACATCTCAATTTACCACAGAGGTGTATGGACATCCTAAAAGAGGCTAGGAAGCCCAACATGAAGCACTGCTACTTTGACAAATGGAAGATATTTGTAATCTGGTGCCAGAGTAAGCAAGTCAACCCAGTTGATTACACTCCTTCCACTATTGTTACTTACATGCTCCACCTGCTGGATGCGGGACTGGTCTTTAACTCACTGAAGGTACACCTGGCAGCCCTGTCAGCATACACCACTTCCCATAACAAGGTGTTGTGGTGGAAAGTACCAGTAGTTAAGGCCTTCACGGAAGGAGTAAAGAGACTTCACCCTCCTATTTCTAACCCACCTCCAGGATGGGACCTTAATGTGGTGCTTCTAAGCTCACGCGCCCCCCATTCGAGCCCATACATAAGAGCAGTCTCAAACACCTGACTTATAAAACTGCCTTCTTAGTAGCTATTACCTCTATAAGAAGGGTCAGTGAAATTCAGGCTCTGTCAGTGCAAGAGCCCTTCTTTACTGTCAATAAAGATAAACTGGTTTTACGTACACACCCTAGGTTCTCACCTAAGTTTATTTCTAAATTCCATGTAAACCAGTCCATCGAGCTTCCGGCTTTCTTCCAAGTCCCCAAAAGCTCGGCTGAGGTGAAACTACACACACTAGATGTGCGTAGGGCGGTCCTCTACTATGTAAACAAGACCAGACCGCTAAGGAAAACAGATCAGCTGTTTGTCTCCCTAGCCACAGGCAGAGAGGGGGATCGCGTCTCTAAAGGTGCCATCTCTAAGTGGATTGTTAACTGTATCCAACTGTGTTACTCACTTTCTGAAAAGACTCTGCCTTTCACGCTGAGAGCCCACTCTACAAGAGGCATTGGGGCCACTCTGGCTTTCATTGCAAATGTCCCCCTTGACACCATTTGCAAAGCAGCTACTTGGAGCTCTATTCACACTTTTACTCAGCACTACTGCATTGACACCCATTCCAAGACAGATACACAAGTGGGACAAGCGGTTCTAAGACATTTATTTGCTCATGAGCCTTCTTACATCCCACCTCCTTCTTCAGGTACTGCTTGCTAATCTATGCACAGCATGTGATCTAAGCAGATTCCACAAGCCTCAGAAGGGATACATTACTCACCATAATTGTATTTCTGATGCTTGTATCTGCTTAGATTCACATGCGACCCACCCTTCCTCCCCTCTGAGAGAAGGCGCATGGATGCTTGTAGTCTTACCTTTCTTTCTATCTGCTTGGATTATCTGTACTCGCGCTTCTCCTCATGCTACCTCATGTCAGAAAAAATACAATCTGAGGGTCCTACACGCGTGAGGGATCATGGGTACAGTCGACGTCACACTAGGGATAGTATTACTGGCACGCCCTGTGTCGACGCCCATTTTTGAGTTTCGAAAAACAAACTGTAATATTCTGCAGCTTCCACTAGATGTCAGCCTATGCACAGCAAGTGAATCTAAGCAGATACAAGCATCAGAAATACGATTATGGTGAGTAATGTATCCTCTATCTATATATATATATATATATATATATATATATATATATATATATATATATATATATATATATATATATATATATATATATATATATATATATTTCTGAGGCTTGTGGAACCTGCTTAGATCACATGCTGTGCATAGGCCGACATCTAGTGGAAGCTGCGGAGTATTACAGTTTGTTTTTCGAAACTCGAAAATGGGCGTCGACACAGGGCGTGCCAGTAATACTGTCCCTAGTGTGACGTCCACTGTACCCAAGATCCCTCACGCGTCTAGGATCCTCAGATTGTTTTTTTCCGCCATACTGGTCGGAAGCATCTTGCGGAGTCCCCTGGCCTTAGCCATACTTTTGCTAAAATTTGAAATTATTAATCTATTGACATCCTTCCCCACCCCAACGTCGAACTTCGACACTCGACGCCGGCTGGAGAAGAAATCGACCGTCGGCTGCTGCACGACGGATTTGGGCCTCGGAAGGCCGCTGGCCTCGGCCCGGGCCTCGGAAGGCCGCTGGCCTCGGCCCTGCAAGTAGGGAGAGTGGGGGGTGGTACATACTCTACACTCTGGGTATATAGGTACACCTTATACATTTCCTACACTTAAGAGCCCGCTGCCTCAAGGTGCGTATGGAGGGTACCCCTTTTCAATTCTGCCCCAAGTGCAACCGCAAATACCCTTGGGTCGACAGGCACGCCACGTGCAATCTCTGCTTGCCGAGAGACCACCCCGAAGCGAACTGCAGAGCGTGTAGTAGGTTTAAACCTAAGTCACTTAAGGACCGTTCGGCGAAGCGTTGGGCCCACCACGCCAGGCAGGCGGCCATGGCAGCGGAGGGCGCCTTCAGCGATGGCAGCGACGCCGTACTTTCGGACGGCGAGGGCATTACGGCGGCGAAAGACAGCCGAGCGCAGGTCCCCGACCTCGGAAGGTCGTCCGGCAGGGCGGCTATGGGGAAGACCCCCGGCGACGCAAGCGCTTCACATACTACACACACTAAACACACTAAGTCCAACCGAAACTCGACAATGTCGAGTTCTCGGAAAGAGGCACAGACAGAACGGTCCGATTCGGTGTCCTCTGGGCGCTCTCGATCAAGATCGCCGCATGACTCCAGGCAATCATCCACTCTTGCCAAGAGTGCCTCGCTCCCTAGGCTAACAGAAGTTCGATCGTCGGAAGATGAAGACGACTTCCACCCCCAGGCCGCGCTCCAAGAGCCGGAGCCCGCAATTAAAGCCAGCGAGGTCCCACGCTCGAAGGACAGGGACACCTCTCCCGATCCTCGACGCCAGGTGTCGAAAAACTCCGGAGCCACTAAGGGACAGGGAAAACATTTTTCGACGCACGGGGAGGGGGGGAAACAGCAGAAGAAACTACCTGTACATTCTTCCACACCTGTGAAACACTCCACCCCCCCTAAACAGACAGACAAGCCCAGGTCTGCTGATAGGTCCACAACCAGCAAAGCTACTCAAGATAAATCCCATAGACTTGCTGAGAGAGTCATTCCCAGTTCCAAAAAATGGTCCAGTGAAGACATAGATAGGGCCATGTCAAGAATGTCTTCTTTGGCTGATTTTTATGATAAAAATCCAGAACATTTCCTCTCGTATGATCCACAAGGGGCCACACCCTCAGGCTCTACTGATCCTATCCCCCCGAGTAAAAAGGCCCGGTTTGAAACCCCGATGAGGTCTGAACCCTCCGAGGTACAACCTTACGCAACACCATACTCACGGTATCAAGAAGAGGCTTCCTTTTGTGGAGACCAAGTATTTGGTATGATAGAAGAGCAAACCGGGACGGGCTACTATGGGGATGATGAGGAACAGGAAGAAGAAGAGGATAACCCGGAAACATACAGAGTAGATTCCCCGATAGAGAACGAAGCCCCGGTTACCGACTCCCCGGTCGATAATTAGCCCCTCCTAAATGAGGTTCTCGCTCGCGCAGCAGAACATTTCCACATTGACACCCACGGTGTACAGGAGGAAAGGGACTTCGCAGAAGAGTTAGTGGGAGAAAGGAGGCCGGTTGCTCAGACCATCCCTATCCTTAAATCCCAGCGGAGAATAGACCCGTCCCTGGTGAACCCAAACCTCACCAGAGCAGTCAATCCCAGGGTTGAAAAACTTTTCAGGGCAGCTCAGTCTGACCTTCTCTATATAAGAGGGCATCTGAAGCCAGACTCCCTAGTTGTTACCAACACTCGTAAGAGGGCTGGGACACCCTTGTCTTCGTCAGAAGCTCCTCCCGACAAGGAGAGCAAAAAACTATATGGTTTTGGCAGGTAGGTAGCCTCAACGTCCGCCTATCAAGCAAGGATTGCTAACTCCACCACCCTGTTGGCCAGCTACAACTGCCATCAGTGGGAAGAAGTCGCGGCTCTCATAGCCTCTGCTCCTGAACCGTTAAAGGGCCAATTAGCTCGGATTTCCACAGAGGGTAGAGCCGTGTCTGGTTGCAGTTTGAAAGCAACCTTCGACGCCCCGGATAACGCAGGCAGATTGATAGCAGAAGGTACTGTTATCAAGAGACATGCGTGGTTACGGCAGTCTGGGTTTAAGGCAGAAACTCAGGCATCATTGTTAGACAAACCGGTGGAAGCCGATCTGTTGTTTGGTAAGGCGGTCGAGGACGCACTGAAAAATGCCAAGGACGAATACGAGACACTCAAATCCCTTGGCCAGTTAACCAATAAACCCCCTAACCAGAGAGGGAATAGTAATTTTCGTCGCCCACACGGCCAAAATTCCCAGAGAGGAGCTAACTATTCCCAGGGGCAGGGTACACAGTGAAACAACAACCAACAGTCTACCCAGGGTTACGGCAGAGGTAATAGGAGAGGTCGTGGTAAAGGCAGAGGCAGCCCCAGAAAGGGAGGTGGCACGCCTCCACCAAAGCAGTGACGCTCAGTTCAGGGTCCCTTCTCAGGCAACCCCAGTAGGGGGACGCATTTCAAACTTCACCCAGGCTTGGGAAGGGATCACATCAGACAGATGGGTGCTGTCAACAGTATCCACGGGATATTGTATAGAGCTACTGCAGCGTCCCCGGAACCATCCTCCACGACAAAGAGTACACTCCTTAGAACATCAGAAGATTCTCCTCGAGGAGATCGCCATTCTTCTACAAAAGGACGCGATAGAACTCGTCCCGGGACACCAGGTAAACAGGGGTATTTATTCAACTTACTTCCTTGTGCCAAAGAAAGACTTGACAATGCGCCCAGTATTGGACTTACGGCCTGCCAACAAGTATGTCAAGCCCAAAAATTTCGTATGACCACGCTACAAGAGGTAATCCCCCTCCTAAAAAAGGGGGATTACATGGCTACTTTGGATATGAAAGATGCTTATTTTCATATTTCCATGTTCCCAGCGCACAGAAAGTACTTGCGCTTCAAGGTGGACAGTCGCCACTACCAATTCAAGGTACTGCCCTTCGGGATAGCTTCAGCACCAAGGGTATTCACCAAGGTACTGGCGGTGGCGGCTGCACACCTACGCAGGGAGGCAATCCCAGTGTACCCTTATCTGGACGACTGGCTCATAACGGGGGAAACCCCAGGAATTTGCAGGACAAACATTCAAAGGACTATCGACCTCCTCCACGAATTAGGCTTCTCAATCAACGAGAAGAAGTCAAGCCTGGTGCCAAGCACCTCAAAACAATTCCTAGGAGCAATCCTGGATACCCAGGAGGGGTTGACCTTTCCTTCAGAAGAAAGAATTCGGAATATACTTCTGCAAATTCCGTATTATCAGTCCGGTCAACAAATAACGGTACGCAAAGCAATGCGTTTACTGGCCATGATGGCTTCATGCATTTACCTGGTCCCCCACGCGCGCCTGCGCATGCGTCCCATGCAGGAATGGTTGGCGAAACAGTGGTCTCAGGCAAGTGGTCAGTGGGACGATCTAGTGGTCGTTTCGCCAACACTGGTACAAAGCCTTCACTGGTGGACAAGAGAGAATCTCGCAAAGGGGAAACCCTTTTATGATCCCGAAGTACAGGCAGTAGTCACTACAGATGCATGTCTGACGGGGTGGGGAGCTCACCATCTCCACCACACAGCTCAGGGCCTCTGGTCTCACTCAGTGGCCAAGAACCACACCAACCTGCTAGAGCTTCTGGCAGTATTCAGAGCGCTTCAGGCGTTCAAGCCCCATCTACTAAACCTGTCAGTGCAAATCCGGACGGACAGCACTACAGCCATGTTCTACCTGAACAAGCAAGGAGGGACTCACTCGCCAAATCTGTCCAAGATTGCCCAGAAAATCTGGATATGGGCACTCAGACGGAACATCTTCCTGTCATCACAACATGTTCCAGGGGAGCTCAATTCCCTAGCGGATGCTCTGAGCAGAGACTCCCTCCCAGAGGAACACGAATGGGTTCTTCACAGAGAGGTCGTAGAAGATCTCTTCTCTCAGTGGGGTTTCCCCACTATAGACTTATTCGCCACAAGCGAAAACAAACAATGCCCAGGATTTACATCCAGGTTCCCCCAACCAGACTCCCAGGGGAACGCCCTGTGGATGAACTGGTCAGGGATGTTTGCGTACGCTTTTCCACCAACTGCTCTCATCAGGAAAGTGGTGAACAAGATGAACAGGGAATCGATGACGCTCGTCCTAGTTGCTCCCATGTGGGCAAGACAACCGTGGCTCCCACACCTACGCAGGATGGCGGTGTGCGAGCCCCATCAAACTTCCAGCCTGGTACAACCTACTGTCCCAGCACCAAGGTCAAACAGTGCACCAGCAACCCAACTCAATGAACCTGGCAGCATGGCTCCTGAGGTCATAGAGTTTGGACACCTCAAATTGCCACAGAGGCGTATGGACATCCTAAAGGAATCTAGGAAGCCAAACACAAGGCACTGTTACTTTGACAAGTGGAAGAGGTTTGTTATCTGGTGCCAGAGTAGACAAATCAACCCAGTTGATTGCACTCCTCCCACTATTGTTACATACATGCTCCACCTGCTAGATGCAGGATTGGTTTTTAACTCACTGAAAGTACACCTGGCAGCTCTCTCGGCTTACACCACTTCCCATAGCAAGGTGTCGTGGTGGAAAGTACCAGTAGTTAAAGCCTTCATGGAAGGAGTAAAGAGACTTCACCCTCCTATTTCAAACCCACCGCCAGGGTGGGACCTTAATGTGGTGCTAGCCAAGCTCATGGGGCCCCCCTTTCGAACCCATGCATAAAAGCAGTCTCAAACACCTGACTTATAAAACGGCCTTCTTAGTAGCTATTACTTCTATAAGAAGGGTCAGTGAAATGCAGGATCCTTTCTTTACTATCCATAAAGACAAACTGGTTTTACGCACACACCCTAGGTTCTCACCTAAATTTATATCTAAATTCCGTGTAAACCAGTCCATCGAGCTTCCGGCTTTCTTCCAGAACCCGCAAAGCTCGGCTGAGGTGAAAATACACACCCTAGATGTGCGTAGGGCGGTCCTCTACTATGTAAATAAAACAAGACCGCTAAGGAAAACAGATCAACTGTTTGTCTCCATAGCTACAGGCAGAGAGGGGGATCGCGTCTCTAAAGGTGCCATCTCGAAGTGGATTATTAACTGTATCCAGCTGTGTTACTCACTCTCTGAAAAGACTCTGCCTTTTACGCCAAGGGCCCACTCTACTAGAGGCATTGGGGCCACTCTGGCTTTCATTGCAAATGTTCCCCTCGACACCATTTGCAAAGCAGCTACTTGGAGCTCTATTCACACTTTTACTCAGCATTACTGCATTGACACCCATTCCAAGACAGATACACAAGTGGGACAAGCGGTTCTAAGGCATTTATTTGCTCATGACCCTTCTCACATCCCACCTCCTTCTTCTGGTACTGCTCGCTAATCTATGCACAGCATGTGATCTAAGCAGATTCCACAAGCCTCAGAAGGGATACATTACTCACCGTAATCGTATTTCTGATGCTTGTATGTGCTTAGATTCACATGCGACCCACCCTTCCTCCCCTCCGAGAGAAGGCGCATGATTGCTTGTAGTCTTACCTTTCTTTCTATCTGCTTGGATTATCTGTACTCACGCTACTCCTCATGCTACCTCATGTCAGAAAAAATACAATCTGAGGATCCTAGATGCGTGAGGGATCTTGGGTACAGTGGACGTCACACTAGGGATAGTATTACTGGCACGCCCTGTGTTGACGCCCATTTTCGAGTTTCGAAAAACAAACTGTAATACTCTGCAGCTTCCACTAGATGTCGGCCTATGCACAGCATGTGACTCTAAGCAGATACAAGCATCAGAAATACGATTACGGTGAGTAATGTATCCCATATATATATATATATGTCCAAGACCCTGGTTGGCAGACCTGGTTACTCCTGCTGCCAGGTGCTGAGACGAAGAGAAGTGGTTTGGATGCTCCTCCAAACTATATTGGGTGCCTGAAGTAGCTTTTTTTCCGTGCAGAGGGGACCTGGCCTAGCAGTTCGGGCAGGACTGATTTATATATGGCTGGACCCCTTTTGCAATGGTGCAGATGGGATAAAAAAACGGTGGTGTAGGAGGTTGCCCAGAGCAGTGCCAGTGGTTCAGATTAATTCAAAACCTTCCACCCATCACTTTTTTGGTTTCTCCTGGTTGGCAGACCTGGTTCCCTTCTCTCTATCAGGTACTGCGACAAGGAAACGTTGTTTGCATACTTCTCCTATTTGTTGGGGGTCCCAGACCCTTGCGTGCAGACCTGGTTCCCTCTCCTGCCAGGCACTGCTGTCCCAATAAAGGACTGACCTTTTTCATTCGTGCATACCTGTTTCGATGTTCTGTCAGGTGTTATTGGATTTTACATTTTTTTATATGGGCCCCAGACCCTATCCTTCAGACTCTCTCTGCCTTTCTGACCTTCACCAGCATGCCAGTATCTTCATGTTGAACATTGGATCTCCTCGTGACCCACAGAGACTTCCAGTCACTCCGCTCGGTCTGCCAAGGTCTCTCTCTCTCTCCTGGGCTCCTTGCTCTCAGCAGTGGCTCTGCAGCAGTATGAGCAGGGTAGCCGGAGGCTCTCTTCTTTCTATGGTCCTGTATCCGGACTGCTCCAGCAGTTCCATTTGTGTGTCCTCTCTCTCTCTCTCTGGCTCAACTTCCTTTGCGGCAGCTCTACAGTATGGAAGTGTGGCTCTGCTTACGGACTGCTTCAGTAGTTCCTTTCAGGTTTCCGCCCTCTCTCTCTCTCTGGCTTGACTCCCTTTGTGGCGGCTCTGCAGTTAGGAAGTAGTGCAGGGTTCTCCTTCGCCTGGCCTCTGGTTCTCCACCCTTCTCTCCCACCTTCCGATTGCAGACTGTTTTGGGTCCTCACGGAGCAGCTGCCACTACGTGCCGGTCAGCAATCTTCTCCCTACGCCAAGACGGACCTCTTCCTGGCACTTCAATCCTCCTCAGAGAATCTCTCTCCTAGCGGTCCTCCCTTCTTTCTTTATTAACATGATGTGCCCATTGGGTCCTTTTTGTCTAGACCGCTCGTATTGGTTCCGCAGAGTAGTCATTACTCTGCACCTCTTCCTCGTCTCAGTGGTTGTTAGCAGAGTATCTTTCAACTCCTCCCTATTCTTCTTTGTCTCAGTTCTTTCTACTTCATGAGTCTTTTGGAAGTGCATGGAATAGGAGGGTAGGGATGAAGAGAGTGGGGGTGAAGGAGTGGTGTATGTGTTGGGCAGATGCCACTTTCTCCCATAATAGTCGTCACTGGTCCCACAGCAGGTTTCCCTCCCATGAGATCCATCCGCTGAGTACCACCATCAGGGGCACTATCGGGTGGCGGCCTTGCCTCATGAGATGGGGCTCCCTCTACGGAAACAGTGACGGCATCCCGGGCTTCGTCACAATTCACTGAATTTAGATCAGTTAGGCGATGTATGTCTGTAATTCGTGAAGATATGTTGCGATGCACATGAACACCTTCCCTGGATTTTTCTGATACAGATTACATCTGCATAGAACTCGGGGAATCAAGCCTGGCCCAAGGTCTCCTAAATGTTGATTTTATATCATTGCCACCCTCAAGCTGTAATATTGAATTAAGTTCCCACCCCTCAACTCCATACTCTGTTCCTAAGATGCACACAGGACAAAACGGCACCCCTGTGCACAGCACAAACAATTTAGCATGCCAGGTACCCCCACACATGAATGTGGCGACCAACATAGTCTAACACTAACAATCCTTAAAATAATGAATCGGACATCGGCTTGGATTCAATAGACTGACTAGATCTGAATACTTCAAAGGGGACCAGCCCTCCTAATCATGTTTTCTCCAGCATTGGGTCTGGCATGGATTCACATGCTCATGAATATTCCCCGTCGTCAGGGTGGAAATCCTCGGTAAAAGAAAAAATCAGTTTCATCTCTGAACTGTCTATCTCCTAATAACCAATCACTGGTCTCTGGGTCGTACTGCCCGCAGCCAATGACTGCCCTCTACCTAAGCCCCTCCTCTGGCAGCCATCTTCAGATTTTTACTGCCCTTTCAAGTGTTGGGAGTCCTCGTGCTTAGCTCTCGAGCTCTTACTGCATTTTGCATTTTTATAAAAAAGGGTTTACTCTTATTTTTTCGGTCAAATTTGGAGGATTCCAGAAGTTCTTTGAGGCCTACGCTTTGTGGACATGGCCGAAGACAAAGGAGACTCGATGCCTCTGTTTAGGATCTGCCCAGGATGTGGACTACAGAAGGTCTTCAAGGAGGATGGGCACTCCCGGTGCCTCTACTGCCTGCACTCAGACAAATTGCACGTGGAGGAGGCCTGTGCGTTCTGCAAGGACATGTCCTCTCGTACCATGAAGGACCATCACAAGCGACTCGCTGACTGGCTGGAGACGAAGAGCCTGGTGGCAGGTGAGCCCCGGCAACGTACTTCTCCCAAGATCAAATCTGAGCAGTCTTCTAAGACCTTTGAGGGCGCTCTGGTGACGAGGGCGCAACATAAGTCAAAGCACTGCGTGTCCACGGGCGCCAGGAGCGCCGTTGGTACGGGCTCTGCGGCTGCTAGGCCGGGCGCAGCATCGCTGATGCCGTCAACCACGAGCCAATGCTCCGGCTTGACGAAAAGGAAGTCAGACAACCCGGGTAGGCTTCTGGAGAAGACCCGGTCGGCTCCGATGCAGAAAGCCAAGGGGGAGCGAGGCGTTGACCCTCCCCCCAGGGTGAAGGCCTCAGACGCGCCTATGGTCGTGAAGGCCCAGATTCACCAGGCTAAGGCTTCGATTGAGGGAGTGGTAGCTTCCCTGGCGAAAACTGCAGAGGCGGCCCCAGTGGAGACGGCCCCCAAGCCAAGAGTTTCCCTGGCCACCCGGAGGGAATCTTATTTCCTGCCCATTGATAAGACCCCCGTGAAGCCCCGGGTCGAGAAGGGGGTGGCACGATAGTCCTACCGGACTCAGATATCTCCTCCGAGGACGAGCTTTCAGGCCTCAAGGCAATTCTTGACAAAAGGTTTGTTGAGGTCAGGTCCTACGGGAAGGACCCCGACGAGGCAGACGTGGAGAGCGACGAGGAAGCCGATGAGGAACAGAGGTCGACGAGGAACCGGAGTACACCATGCCGCTACTGACGCTCCCGTCGCATTCTCTGCCACCACCTACGGAAAGGTCGGAGGACATCTTACTAGCCCTGCACACCCTGTGCTCAGAAATAAGGAGAAGGATGCCCTTGCCTCCGGTGGGAGATCCAGCGGCGCCTGGACCGTCAGGGAGCCCTCCATCCAAGAGGAGGCGAGTCCACCCACCCCTGCCCTGCCATCCTTCACCTCCTTCCCCTTCGCCGAGGGACGAGACGGAGACGAAGGGGACAGACGACAGCAGCGACGACGGTACAGATATCCTGTCGCCTCCACCCTGGGCTTCACCTCCCGAGGAAATTGGCTTGATTCACGCCATGTTCACTAGGGTATCGGAGCTTTTTCAGCTATACCCCAAAGAGCAGAAGAAGGAGGGATTCCTTTATCGGCGACGAGAGGCCAAGAGGAAGACCATGCTGTCGGTCCCATTGTTGGAAGACATCTGGGACGAAGGGCTGTCCCTCCTGAAGAACCCAACCTCGGCCCCGGCGAAGAGACCGGTACGAGAAGAAGTACCGGGTTCCGGACTCTGCGCCTATGTGCCTCAGAGCACAGCTGTCCCCGGACTTGGTGGTCTCTGCGGCGGCCAAGAAGAAATTGGCAGGTGCAATGGCATCGACTTTCATTTCCCTGCCGGACGGCAAGGGGAAGAAGCTGTACGCCAAGGGACGTCGGGTCATCTCGTCGGCGGCGGCGACCATTAAGGCGGCCAACGCTCTCGCTATCATAGCCCGATATGATAGGGAGCTGTGGTTTAAAATGGTCCCCCCTCCTGGACTTCCTCCCAGACGACAAGAGGGCGGAGGCCCTTGAAATCTTGCAAGAAGGCGAGGTGGCTTCGGACCACGCCATCACGGTGGCCACGGACATCGCTGACACCGGTTTCCGCCAGATGGCCAATGGCGTTTGCCTTCGCCAGCGTGGTTGGCTCAGGGCCACCGATTTTCCGTCAAGATGTACAGGCAAGGCTACTGGACATGCCCTTCGACGGGGACAACCTGTTCGGCAAGGCAGTGTCGCAGGACGAGTCACTGCAGGCCATCAAGGCAGACACTGAGACGGCCCGTGCCTTGGGCACGCTCCATCAATGACGGCTGTTCTTTCGGTCCTCTGGAGGCAAGTCACAGGGTGCCTCCAAAGGATTAAGTGGCAGCTCTTCTTCATACCGTCAAGCGACCCATTCTTCGTGCCAGGAAGCCTACAGAGGCCGCAGCAAGGCCGGAGGACATTGTTGTCGTCGCCAAGGGGCCCAAGGTGGTAAGGCATCGGCGAAGCAGGACTGAACCGGCCGTGACATCAGGCCCCCACCGGAGCACCCTGGTGGAACGCCGGCTGGCAGACTTTGTCGGCGCGTGGAAGTCCATCTGCACTGACCGTTGGGTGCTGGATGCCCTGGGCCATGGACACACTCTGGAGTTCCAAAGGAAGTGTCCCCGTTTTCCACCTGTGGCCAGGAAAGAAAACCACATTCTGCAACTGCTGCTGGAGTTACGAGCAATGCTGAAAAAGGGCACAATAGAATTCATCCCAAAGAGGCTCCGGGGCTCAGTCGTATACTCACGGTACTTCCTCGTCCGAAAGAAGACCGGCGGTTGGCGGCCCATTCTAGATCTTCGCCGCCTCAACAAATACATAAAATCCCTGAAGTTCTGGATGGTCACCCTTCAGCACATGCTGGGAAGCTGGAGTAGGGCGACTTCCTGTCGTCGCTGGATATGGAGGATGCCCATTTCCACATCCCTATTCTCAAGGGGCATCAAAGGTTTCTACACTTGGTGGTCCAAGGGCTGCACTACCAATTCAAGGCCCTTCCCTTTTGGTTTGAAGTCGGCCCAAGGGTCTTCATCAAGTGGCTGGCACCGGTGGCGGCGCGGCTGCGTCTGCCGGGGATCCACGTCTACCCCTATCTGGACGATTTGCTCATCCGAGCGAAGTCAAAGGAACTCGCCGTTGAACACACAGCAAGGACCGTCCGCCTGCTCTTGGAACTGGGGTTCTCGATAAACTATGCGAAGTGCTGCTTGGAGCCATCACAGGACGCCCAGTTCCTGGGAGCCAGACTCAACACGGTGGCGCGTCTAGCTTCTCCGTCGGAGGACAGGGTAAAGTCCATCCTGGGAAAGGTACAACGGCTGTTGACCATGAAGGTTGCCAGGGTGAGGTCCATCAAGTCCTTGCTTGGCATGTTGTCGTCATGCATCTACCTCGTTTGGCTGTGCAGGCTGCGGATGTGGCCGCTGCAGGAGTTCCTCGACGCCCGTTGGATGCAAGCGGCGGGAAGCTTCGAGGACAAGATCGCCCTCAATGAGACATTCCGTTGAGCGAATCGGTGGTGGGGTATCCGCGCACATCTCGCAGCGGGCACGGACTTCCAAACACCAGAGCATCAGGAGACGGTGACAACGGACGCCTCCGTGGAGGGATGGGGCGGACATACCGAAAATCTCCATGCTAGAGTCCTGTAGCTCCCAGTGGAGAGAAGGTTACACACCAACGTTCTAGAGCTCCGAGCTGTGTTTTGGGCCCTCAAGTCATTCCTTCCGTCCCTCAAGGGCAAGGTGGTGCGGGTCTTCACCGACAACACCACCACGATGTTCTACATTCGGAAGCGGGGGGGGCACCAAATCCCCAGCTCTCTCCAAGGAAGCGCGACCACTGGGCCGTCGCCCAGAGGATGTTCCTGGTACCCTTTCATCTGGTGGAGTGAAGAACACAGTTGCCGACTCACTCAGCAGGGAGCTGCGCTCTTGCCACGAGTGGGAACTTCGGCAGGATCAGGTGGATCTACTGTTTCGACGATGGGGCAATCCCCAGATCGATCTGTTTGCGGCGGCGACGAACACCAAGTGCCGGAGGTACGCCAGCAGGTTTCCCCAGCCCGGGAGCATGGGGGATGCGTTCATTCCCCTGATCCCCTGAGATGGCTTATTTCTCTGTGTTCCCACCGTTGCCATTGCTCGTACGACATCAGTCAACTCAGCCGGTCCCGGTGCAGGTTGATCCTCGTAGCAGCCGAGGCAGGTATGGTACCCAGACCTTCTGGACATGTCAGCGTCCCCTCCAGTCAAGTTTCCGGCGGACGCAGATCTTCTCGCCAGGGAAGGAGACGTGATTCTGCACCACAACCCGGGGTCGCTGAACCTGCATGCCTGGCACCTGCCGCACTAGACTTTGGAGGATACGAGATCCCGGTGGACTGCAAGGAGGTACTTGCCAAGGCCAGGGGTTCTTCGACTCTTCAGTGCTACGGACATAAATGGAAGAGGTTCATTGTCTGGTGCCATGCAGAGAAGATGAACCCTACGGATTACAGCCCCTCAAGTGCTGCCGTAATTGCTGTGGCTGGCCAAGGTGAGGCTGGCGCACGCCTCTACCAAGATCCATCTGGCGGCTATCTCCCGCTACACCAGAACTCCGGGGCGATCGTCGCTGTGGTCGCATCGCCTGGTTAAGGAGTTCATGAAAAAACTTTTCTCCAGCATGGGGTCTGGCATGGATTCACATGCTCATGAATATTCCCCGTCGTCAGGCTGGGAATCCTTGGTAAAGAAAAAATCTGTTTCATTAATTTATTTATTGATAAGTTGTGTTCAGTTCAAAATCTGTGCACCATGCTTGCTCTTTCACTTGGAGGACTGGCTACAGGCTAAATGGATAATTAGTCATTTATATGCAGGCTTTCAGCCTGTCCTTAGTATTATTGACCAGTCCTTCATGTTGTTCGCACTGATCCAGAAATATGTCCTTCTGACAAGAATTCAATTATATATTACTTTGATTTCAAATGCGCTTTTAATGGTGTTCCGAGGAAGCAGCTCTGGGATGCCCTCAAAGAAAATTAAATCCCAACCAATTGCTTGGAGCCATCACAAGTCTCTTTTCAGGCAACACAGCCAGAGTGCGCTGAAACCTAAGTGGGGTGTGACGAATCTAGCGATATCGTGACTGCTTCCCTAGGGGGCCAGGAAAAGGCAGAAGCTACCAGACTCTGACCCTAGGGGTAGCTATCTGCAGGAGGACCATGTGGGGGAAGACAAACTCCAGGGAGGTAGGGTAAGGACATTAGACCAGAATGTTTCCTTACCTGGTTTCCTTGATTACAACCATGTGCCTTTTCCCCATTCTTGTATGGCATATTGTAGGATGGATAAAGAATCTCCCTTGTTTACTGGTTAGCAACCTTATATGCATGCCTCCCCATTTAATGCTGAGACGAGAAAGTGATGGAGAAATTAAGATCACTAGAAGCGGCAGCCCACACTGCGTTCAGTCATTGGAGCATGTTAACAAGTGCTGGGACTTAAATACAGCCCCCTCCCTTTAATAACACTAAGGCAACAAGTTCTGGGACCTATTTTCTTTTTATTTTTTTATTGTTGCATTTACAGTATACAAAAAACCATACACAACAAAAATATCAAAAATAAAAAAAGACAACTTAGAATTACAATCAAAAAGAAACACAACTTCTATATGAAAAATAAAAGAACATTAAAATACAGAAGATTCAATTTAGAAAATGTTCCTTTCCAATATTAACATTTTTCTTATCCAATTCAGAACTTAAAAATGTCAGAAAGTTATTCTACGCTAAAACCAAAGAAATAGCAGTGCCCGACATACGACGACACCAAAACAGATTTCTCGACAGCTCTGACCTTCCAATTGTCTTTCTCTGAAAAACCTGGTTTGTTCATTATCAAAAAACGTACACACAACAACCAGGTGTTTCAGGGTTTCATAAGTATTATGTACACCACAAAACCTACATTCCCTCTCTGATGCTTTCAAGTCAGCCAAGATATTCAGGCTGTTCGAGTTGTTGCAAATCCTGATTTTCTCATAAACAGGTGATTGATTTAGCCTGAAACGCACAAAATTCATACGTATTGCAGGACAGGGGAATTTCTGAAGATATAGTGGATACGTGAACTGTGAGTATTCCACAACGCTGGTATACGAGTAGATACAATCTACTGTGTCAGCCCAATCATACCTAAACAGAATATTTTTAATATGCCCTGGTTTTAGAATCAAATCATCTTCGGAGGCACATAGTAGACCAACACAGAACACATTTGTTCATTAAACTCACTCAGGGATGGAACAGAGCCTGCGAGCATAGCTTCATTGAGACTCTCCTAAAGGGACGTACCTGGCCTTTAATGACACAAGACACAACTCGTGTCTAATGATTGCATTAGTTATAGAAAGGCCAAGAACGTGCTTCCAGAGTCTTCCTTGAATAATATTCAGAAAGTCACCCATGTTATGGGAGCAAAGGTCAAGACCATACAATATAATTGCCTCAAATCTGGTTAGGTAATAACGTCTCAGGGGAAGCAAGGAAAATGTACACACTTTCTGCTTTAAGAACTTCATATGAGCAGGATGTTTCTTAGCCTTGTCATTCAAGATGGATTTCCAATATTCAATACTGAGCCTGTTAGCCAAATAGTATCCAGATAGATGAATGTCTTGACCTGCTCCACATGATCAGTTCCATTGGTTTTACACAACAGAACCAGGACCCTTAGACTTGAAAGCATTGGGTAGCAGGTTATTTTCTTTGGCATATTCACAGAAAAGCTGCATCTTGGCTCTGAGACCCCTTGGGGTTCTGTTGAACAGTATGAAATCGTCCGCATAGGCAATCTACTCCAGCCTAACACTCCCCAATTTTGCCGGAGCAATGGAGGGACCCTGCCACAGTCCCTCTGCATCGCACGTATAAAGATTGAAGAGCGTAGGTGCCAAGTTTGTTTTACGCCTGTAAAGGTAGGTATCTCGGAAGAGAGAACACCATCCTCAGATAGACAAACACAAATAGATGTTTTGGAATGCAGTAGAGCAGTCAGCTGGACCAATTTTTGAGGAATGCCAAAAGAGAGAATTTTTGCCAAGCCTAGATCTCATTACTGCATCAAAGGCACTTGTCATGTCTAACGAAGCTAAGTAGACATCACCAACCTAAGAATGATGGACATAGTGTCTAAGGTGGGACAGAATGGACGCATTAAGTGAAGTGCCAAGTTCAGCACGAAACCCCCTCTGAAACCGGCTAAAAAGATTAAGCGCCCTTATGGCACTATTAAGATCCCTTAACAGAAGAATAGAAAATACCTTACTGGTTGCATTAGTTAAAGCTATGGGTCGGTAATTAGACAAATAAAGTTTATCCCACTTTTGTAAATGGGTATTATAATGGATTTTGGCCAGGAAACAGGCACCGTATGAGACAGAAAAATGTGGTCGAACATAGATTTTAACGGCTCGACCCAAGTGCCAGGATCTTCTTTGAGAACAAAAGGGGGTATGCCGTCAGGCCCTAGGGACCATAGATGGCTTAAGTCAAGCAATCGCCCATGCCAGTTCTGTTCATTCCTCCCGACTCCCTTTTACAACACTGCGACGAGGAAGATGGATGGATGTCATGGCCACTGGTCAAGGGCCAGTTACTTCACATCCTGCAGGGTCCCAATGGACCCTGTCTTGGCGCCTATGGTACCAAGCTCATTACAAAGTGTGCTCTGCACACAGAATGCTGAAAGCACGTGCACCTAGGCCAGGCGGGGCCCTACCAATGTATGGAAGGCACGTGCAGAAGACGGGAGGAGTGGCAAGGTGGGGCCACAAGGCGGGGCCTAAGGGGAGTGGCTGGGGCCAGGCTATATAAGCCAGCCCCACCCACATGCTGGCACTTCGCGTTAGTCTGTTGGAGCAGCGTAACGCTTAACGCCGTTTAGAAGATCCTTACCTGATTCAGCACAAGCTTATTCAGTCTCCCGAACCCTGCAGCATCTTACCTGAAAATCGGCCACGCCATCGCTGGAAGCACTGCTATCCGCTTCCACTCTTCAGCTGCCGTGCGCATCTTACCTTGAGGTCAGCCACGCCATCGCTTGAAGCACGGCTACTCGCTTCCGACTCTGCAGCGACTGCACGCATTTTATCTGTCTCTTAGAGTCCTCCGTGGTGGGCCGCCTAGCATCCTTACCTGTCCCGAACTCCCATCAACACAGGGCCATCTTCCCGCGCAGCATCCTCGCGGATCATCTCATCCTTGCAGCCGGCAGGAGTTCGGAAACTGCTCACCATCAAACGCCGACCAGCTGCACCTGCAAAGATAAAGGGAAACACAAGGTTAGCAATTGCATAGACTTTAACACGCTAAGCAGCGTGACTCACAAACTCGGCGCAGCCTCTGGAAAAGTCCACTTACCACTTGTGGGGACCTCTGGAATAGACTTTTGCATCAACATGCGCTCATGGGCCCTCTTCATACCTAGGGAGAGAGAAAGGACAATATAAGGTTGCGGACAATATTCATTGGGGGAAAATTATCAGAAAAGATACGGACAATAATCATAGTAAAAAACACCTACTTTCAAGACGAACGGTCGCAGCCGGTCTGGACCTCCACGTTAAGGATCAGTGACGCAACTAGGTCCATCCACAGCACCCCTGCTGAAAGAAAGCAGGACAGAGCGCTCGCCCTTACATCAAAACCGGTGAGCTTGCATGGGCAAACTCTTGCTCACTACATTCTGCCACAAAAGGGTTGAGGGGGATCACAACACCACCACGCCATTCTCACTGCCTCTCATCTTCTCTCAGGAGCAGTGCCAGCATTCCGGGTCTTCAATTTCGCTGGGGCTGGGGAAGAGAGTAGGTCCAAGGGAGCCAAGTCCTGGGAGGGCTCCAACCGTGCCCCAATGTCCCCGCAGAGACCAGGTGAGCGTAACAATGGAGTAATAGAGATCAATTGAAGCGGTAAGCAAACGTCATGTTCTAGTCATTGGAAGATGTTAACAGGTGCCGGGACATTAAAATATGGAACACCTGAACAAGACGAGAAAGTCAGCCGTCCCGACGCTGGTTGGGACACAGGAGAAAAGCAAGCTGTAGACTGGAGCGAAGAAGTTGGGGAGGATGGCGTCCAACAAAGTCAGGCGCAAGAGTGTTCACTGTGCTGCCGCCCCGAGCAGGAGGAGCTCGCGAGTCAAGGAGAAGGCCGGGCGGGTATTGAGAAGCAGACGAGAGGCGCTTCCAGGCAGCTGACGGACAGCGGAGGAAACAGTGAGAAGCGAGGGACGCTGAAGCTGCCAGAGGAGACCTGTATCCCAACAAAAGGAAATTGGGATACTGGGGCGCTTCAAGGTGAATGCTACGTGCCGTTACTAAAGAGAAAAAATCGACACAAGGGCGCTGAGACATTTAAACAAACAGTTGAAGAAGGGCCGGTGGCCTGACCTATGAAAGATATAATTACCTGGATACAGAAGCGAGTGAATGTTAATGAAGAATATGAACATTGTATGTGCACTCGAATATTGAGAGAACTCAAAATTCCTAGGCATATACAGCGAGTCCCAAGTAACAAAATACACCCTTGGAAGGAGAGTAAACCAGGGATTGTAGAAACAGGGCAGAGACCCCCTGAAAGTGCGAAGAAAACAGGGGAACAAACACCCCTTTTTGAATTGTGGACCAAAAGGGAAGAACCATACCCCTTACTAAATAGGACATCGGGGGTCCAGAGAAAGAACTGTAAAGTGCTGTGTTGTGTAAATTGAGAACTCAAGGGAAGAGCCATCCTCTGGGATTGTAGAAATATCCAAAAGTGACCTTGTGAATAACCAAAAGAACCTTAGGAGAAGGAAGGTCCCCTCTCTGGTGGAACTTTATTTGTATTTTCTTCACCTTAGAGGCTTTGTTTGAAACTTCGGAAGGAAGCTGCAGGTGTTCAACCAAGAGGCATTCGCATTTCACGTAATATTGAGTTTACTTTGGGAGTCAGCTCATTAGTGTTGTGGAGGCAGGGAAACCCCTCTTGGGAGTTAGGGATAGGTAGGATACCCCAACCCCTCTCTTTATTTTGATAATAAAAATATGTATTCAATGCAAACCTTGTTACTGTGTCTGAGCCTTACTCTTGATCTTTCACAGGGGGATACCACAACTCTGTTTACAGTTCGCATGGGGGGGCAAGGCTTTGTCCTCACGCCTTCCCTATTCTGTATATTTATAAAGCGGCTTATAACCTCATTATTTTCACTGCAAATGGACACCCTGGCTATGGGACACGATAAAATACCAATCCTTTTATTCACCGATAATGCAATTCTAATAGCACTTACCCCGATTGGCCTTCAAAAATCTGTGTCATTCTTTAGCAAGTGATCTTCCCAGAATGGATTAACAATTCATTTTATTAGGGAGTGAAGGAGGTATGTTCAGATGGGAGGTTAGTTCCAGTAGTGGCAATCCTTAGGGATGTTAACACAGAGCCGGCCAGAATGGCCACCTCTCTGTGAGCTCTGCTGCAATCGGGTGCCTGCCCTAATAGCCTGACAAATCCTTATTCCCTGCAGTGCAGCAAGGAGCGCGTTGACCCTCCAGAATTTCCTCTGCCTAGCGCGGTTCACTTACAGTACATCCAGATCCCTCCACCAGATCGAATCCTGGACCGGCCCTGTGGACAAGCTTGCTTACGGCATTGGTGCGAAGGTGCCACATGAGGCTGCATGCGCATAGGGCTCAGACTGGCTGCAGAGCTATGAGTAGCCATCAGATGGATTAGACACAGAGAGTCCAACAGAGCCACTGACCGGCGCAGACCTGAAGGGAGCCTGCACTGTCCCTGAGGCGCTGGATGGCTACTGCATGATCAGCGTACTGGTAGCAAGGAGGGCTACCGGAGGAGGATTTGTGAACTTATGGAGGTAACTGTGTGACCAGTGGGTCTGCTGCATGTTGTGGGGATTTTCCCTAGGCAGCTGTATAGTGTAAGTAGTTCCCTCGGCCTGGTTGGCTGCTGGGGGCTGTAACAGGACGTCATATGCCACAGAGTAGCAGTAGTGAGCCCATACATTGGCCATCTGGACACATATCTTTACAGTTGGATAGGAAAGGCTTCAGCTGCAGAAGGGAGAGGAAAGGCTGTGATCACCCTGCTCATGCCACTTTGGAAGGAACGAGGGTGAGGAGGCTGGAGGGCTGATCTTGGCCTTGAGTGCTCTGGAACAGGGGGAAAGTGGTTTGAGTGGTGTGTTGAGGGGAAGAAGTTGCCTCTGCCATTGTTGCTGCCCCAGAGGCCGATAGTGTCATGAAGAGCGAGAGAAGTGGTGGCACTTCCTTCGAGGATCACGCTGTGGTTGCCACTGCCTGGGTGGGTCCTGATCTGAGTGTGAGAGTGGTCCAAAGGGCCAGAGATCTACAGAGTGGTAAAGGGTCAACAGCTGCAGCAAAAATTGGAACAATGTATAGGGGGGAAAGGCGGACCACCTAAACTGAATGTGCCCCGATGTGAAATGGACAGGGCCCGGGCCCTGTGGACTAAAATGTGCCATTTACTGGCGGTAATAGAAGATTCAAGAACATCCCTGGAGAATAAAGTGCAGACCGTGTCCGTGGAGCTACCACGGGTAAGGGCAGACCTTAAGAAGATGGGAAAATGTGTTACGGAAGTGGAACAGCGAGGTGGCAGTGTGCCCTCTGACAAACTGGGCTTCCGTCTTCTTCAAAGGACGCTGTGTTCGCTCCAAGAAAAGAGTCTATAATCAAGTCTGCATCTCCGCAGCATCTAACAGCACGGCTGAAATGTTCACAGTCTGCTGGGAACTGGCCAACCCTACTGCAGCCGCATACTTTACTGCACCCACCCAGGCCCTTTTCTCGGCCCTGGCTGCACACTTCACTGCCAAAACACAGGACATCCTGTCCTCTCTCTCTCTTCTGCACCCCTATCTCTTGAGCTCCCCTCGGTCAACCCCACCCTTGCCCCTCTTTTGCTCTCCTCCCTCTCCCCTGTCACACCTGAGGAGGTCTCTAGACAAGTCCGGTCAATGAAGGCCTCTTCCAAACAGGTGGTCCCCTGCCCCTCCAAAACCATCAAGGCCAACAATGACACTCTCCAGCATGCAACCTCTCCTTCACCACTGGAGTTTTCCCCACTCCTCTCAAGCATCACCCATACTCCATCACTCCTTTCCTGGGCAAATTCCTGGGGAAGATGGCTATAAATCAGCCTACCCTCCACACTGAATCTGTAGGTTGTCTCCATGACCATTAGTCTGGCTTTAGAGCATCCAGAGGCATGGGAACTGCTCTTCAGAACACCTGGGAAGACCTGCTCTCAAACATTGACTCTAACTCTACTTCAGTCCTCTTTCTTCTTGACCTCTCTTCTGCCTTCATTACGAAAAACCACAACATCCTGATCTCCCATCTACATTATACCCTGGGCATCACAGATCAGGCCCTGACGTGGCTCACCTCCTTTCTCTCTGACCGTCCTTCCCAGGTGAAAATTGGGTCCTTTTTCTCCTCCATCACTCTCTCTTCTTGTGGTGTGCCCCTGGGATCTAGCCTATCCCCCTGGTTCTTCAATGTCTGCATGGCCCCCTTGGTCCACACAATCTCTACCTTTTCCTTGAACTGTCAGTGTTATATGGATGACATGCAGCTCTCCTTCAGGCTACCCTCAGCCGCCGCCTCCTCTTCACTCATGCCTGATTGTCCGCAATTCAGGCGTGGTGTGCTGCTAACGATCTCTGCATGAATGCCAGTAAGACAAAGATCGTCATCATTGGGACCCCTGCTCCCGCTTTCCCACTTTCATTCTGGCTGGCCTCCCTTGGCCCTGTGCCCTCACCTACTAATGAGGCAAACAATCTAGGGGTCATCTTCAACTCCACTCTCTCCTTCTCTTCTCACATCTCGGACATCTCTAAGAAGTCCCACTACCAGCTCCCCCAGAGGCTCACCGTCTCCAGAGCCCTGGGTCTTTCAATCGTCCAAAAAGCCTGAATAAAAAAGGCCAAATGGGAAATGTGGCAGAATTTTTGGCCGTTTGACCAAATCCCCCATTTGGTGGCAAGGGCTGTGGGAGTTGCAGGGGGTGTCCCCCGCACCCTTGTTCACGATACAGTGAATGGGGGTTGCTGGGGTGTCCCCACAGCCCATCCCGTATAATGCTGGTTCCAGATCACGGAAGTGAAAGGGAACAGGTGTCGCAGGGACACAGCGAGTTGGCAGCACACAGCAAAGGTTGCCGCCGCAAGGTAAGTGGGGGGTGGATGTGGGTGGGGTTGGAAGCCCGTGGCTGCAATGGTCAGGGGAGAAAAGACCGAAGGTTTTCAGACAAATAACTTTCGATCTTTTCTCCCTCGAACATGTCCGCCACAGGCTTCCAACCCCAATCCGGTTCTCTCTAAGCTGGACTATTGCAACAGCCTCTTTCTCAATCTTCTTACTTCTACTCTCTGTCCTCTACAACTCGTCCAGAACAGCGAGACTTGTCCTTGGTCTCAAGCCCAGAGACCGCATCTCTCTGGCGCTGAAATCCCTCCATTGGCTCCTGGTGGCTGCAAGGATCAAGTTGAAGACCCTTTGCATAGCCCACAATGCTTTCTGGGGCCAGGGTCTGCACTGTCTACAACACTCTCTTCCTAAATACTCTCCCTCTAGAGCCCTCTGCTCATCCTCCTCCAACTCTTTGCGGGTGAGCCGTTTTTCCAAACTGAGATTCGAGTGTAGATCTTTATCCTCTGCAGGTCCCTCCCTTTGGAACAGCCTCCCTGCCTCTCTCTGTCTTGAGCCGGAGCACTTTATGTTCCGGAAACTCCTCAAGACCTTCCGCTTTTCCTCCTCCTTCTCTCTCCCTCTCCCCTGCAACCTCCTTTCCTTCCAGCCTCCTTACTCCTTATCTTCCTACCTCCGTTCAGTTTTTGCTGACTGGTTGCCTGGTTCACCTCCAGAGCCCTACAAGTCCCAGGCTCCCCGGCAGACTTTTGCACTTGCCTCTGGGCCGCTGCACTATGTTCAGTACTACTGCACTTTCAGCCTACGGGTCGAGACTGTCGTAATCCGGGGTACCCTCCCGAGCCTCCTCCTCACCTGTTTCTTCCGATGAGCTGCCTTGGGTCTCAGATAGTCCCTTTCGTCTTGACTTCTTTCTTTCCTTGGATTTCCTTTCCTTATTCTTCTTCTCCTTCTTGTCGTGTAAATAAGGTCTGGCTCCCCTGGAGGCCGCCTTGACAGGGATAGAAACTCACGCCAAAGGAAACCCCTGGAAACCAGCCCAGAACCAGAGAAAAAGTCTTAAACCACCAAAAAACCCAGGTAGTTATGATATTTCTCCTCGAGGAGTGAAGGAGGTATGTTCAGAGAGGAGGTTAGTCCCAGTAGTGGCAATCCTTAGGGATGTTAACGCAGAGCAAAAGTCCAAAAGTCTTTGTGTGAAAGATATTGCTGGGTATGTTGGGAAACTCCGACACTCCAGAAGAGTTCCTTAATAGCACTTAACCGCAGCTTGAAATTGCTTGAGAAAACTTGGAGCAGAATCCTTCCAGATAGAATATGGATCCAGTGGGATCTGAAGCTGGAACAGGTAAGCAGTAACAACAATTGAGAAACGAGAGGAAAGAATACTAGATGGAGAATTGGCTATGGAACAGGAAGAGGAAGAAGATAGAAAGCGAGCTGATGAGGCAGGTAAATGCACCATTCCTACGGTGCGTTATGCTGTTATAGCTGCGGCGGCCCTCCTAGGTGAGGACTGGACCGTGGCTTCAGCATGTTCTGTTCCAACACCTCCATCTGTGCCACAGCTTCCATGGCCTCAGCAAGACAGCATGTCCCCTCCCCATCGGGTCCCCCCGCCCCCTGCCCCCTCGGCTTACCCGGGTGAAGTGTATGGAAGCGCCAAATGGGTTTGGGCGCATGAATGTGGCTTTGGGGTTCCCAGGTGCGTTCTGACACAGAATACCCCAAGTACTGAAGAGTGCCTCGCCTGTATCTGGAGTCCACCAAATGAGACACTTCGTATTCTTCAGGTTCTTGTGGGCATGACACATGGTAGGTGCGCTTCTTCCTCAGGATGGGATCACTAACATAAGCCTTTAGAAGAGAAGAGTGGAAAACCGGATGTACTCTCTGCCGATTCCTGGGAAGTCGTAGTTTGAAAGCCACAGGATTTATTTGTGCAGTTATGGAGAAAGTTCCAATGTACTTGGGGGCAAAATTACCGGCGTGAACCCACCTAGGGAGCTATCTGGTAGACAACCAGACGAGTGTACCTGGGTTCCAGTCCGGATTAGGTCTTCTCTTAAGGTCGGCCCATCTCTTATATCCTTGTCGACTATCATCCAGAGACCGGATTGCTTCCTTATGTGCTGCCATTAGCTCATTGAGAAGACTGTCTACAGAAGGAGAATTTGTGGGGGAAAAGCCTGTCCAAGGGAGATGGTGAAGGTGATATCCCTAAGTACAGAAGAATAGGCTCATGTTAATAGCTGAGTGTATTGTGTTATTGTAAAAGAACTCGGCCAAAGGGAGTAAGGCAGACCAGTTGTCTTGTTCTCTGTTGCAAAAGCACCTCAGGTAGTGCTCAAAGGTGAAATTGAGGCGCTCAGTCTGTCCGTTACTCTGCGGGTGATAACCCAAAGAGAGAGCCTGTTGAATCCCCAGTCGAGCACAGAGAGAAGTCCACAACTTGGAGGTAAACTGGGTACCCCTATCGGAAACCAAAGTCTTGGGAATCCGGTGAAGTCTGACAATGGGCCTCATTACGAGTCCGGCGGCAACCAGCCGGTTTTCCCGGCTCGGTTACCGCCAGACTCGTATTACCATTCCGCCTCCGTGACTCCCGGAATTACCAGGGCATTACGATCCGGGAATTCGGTAAATCCCCATTCCCATTGAGTCCAATAGGACTCAATGGGGAAGTGGAAACACCAGCACCATCCTGTGATGGTGCTGGTGTTTCCATGTCCGCCTGCAGGCGGGCGGTGTTAAACCTGCCAGGTCAGACCTGGCAGGAATGCCACCTCCCGCCTGCAGGACTCGAGATCGGGCGGTCCGGAATTAACAGTGGCGGCGGGTTTACCGCCACTGTTATTTCCAGACTGACCGACCCGTAATGAGGCCCCATGTCTCTGAGGAAAACAAAAGCAGCCTCTGGAGCGGAAGGTAATCCCGGGAGTGATGAGAAATGAGCCATCTTACTGAACTTGTCCACTGTTACCATAATGACCGTGTTCCCTTCAGACATGGGGACATCTACAATGAAATCGGTGCTGATTGTCTTGTCCGTATTATTTCCTGCACCCCATATGGGGCATCATACCTGCGACTCTTCTCCCTCGTGTTAGTCCCATCATCATCCGCCGGCACGTTACGCTGGTTCCATAATGTATCAAATCACAAACGGCTTTGTAAGTCCCCTCACTGGCATCCATGTGCCCACTATAATCTGTAGCTGCCTTTGTTTTATATGCCATGTGGGGTAATATACTTGACTGTTACGCATATATTTTGCCTCCAGCCTGCTTGCATTTTTACTTGGTGATAATCACTCACATGTACGCATACAGCTGATTGCTGACCCACCCTGATTGCTCAGGACCCAAATTTACTGTTACTGAAGCCAATGTTATTGAAGCTTAACTTACGTGCGTACGCTATTCGACTACTCCAGATGAACTGTCTGTCATCCTCCATTGTATCTAATTACCCCTCTGCCTTTCTTGCAGGCATCTGTATTTAGGACTGTGTTATGCCAATATGCCCCCCCCCTAACAGCCCAATAGCCATTCACTCGCATCAGACTCCCCTCTCCAATCCATTTGCACTAATACTGCCCATCTTACTCTACCTCACATTCTACACTGGCGGGCCTGTATTCAACTACACCTCCGACCCGATACCATACCCTTACCCTCACACCATAACCATACCTTCCATCACTCACCACACCAACCCATACCTTAATAACCCAGCCTTATGGCTCCAACACTTTTCATCCAAACCTACCCCAAACCAACCATGCTCCATCACCATGAGAAATGCCAGACTTGGCTCATGACTCACCCACGCCTCCCACCACCCTGTGCGTCTCAATAAATACCCTCAGACTACCGCTTCGACCACACCCCTGCCACACTCACCCACATCACATTCTAAGCTCCCTGATACCAGCAATATGAAGGGAGCGTTAATGTCAGATCCCTCACGGCACACGCATTAGAAGTGGCCGACCTCATCCTAACTCTCGACATTGACTTCATGGCTATCACAGAAACTTGGCTTCATGCAACCTCTGGCCCACTACTCTCACTTGCCATCCCTGCAAGTTACAACATTATCAGACATGATCGCAATTCAAACCAGTCCAAAGGTGGTGGCATTGCTATCATCCATAAACTCTCTAAACTTCCACCTCTCTTCTGTGCATCAAATTTCCTCTATGGAAGCACTAACAGCCACACTAGCCATCACCCTTAACCACACCATCACTTTCCATCTAGTTTACCGGCCACCAGGCCGCTATCCACCTTCACGGAGGACCTTTCTAACATTATCACCCACAACACTAAAACTAACTCCCAAATCTCGATACTAGGGGACTTTAACCTTGGCCTTACTGACCCCAATGACACTGCTGCCATGACTATCGATAACATGCTCACGAATACAGGATTCTCGCAGCATATTAACCAACCTACACATGCTAAGGGTAGAATCCTTGATTGGCTAGCTGTTCACAACTGCCCTATCAATATCATTTCCAACCAACCTTGTGCGTGGACTGACCACAACTTAATTACCTTTAACATTTTGTCCAAACCTATCAGCCTCACTCCAATTGTTGCGCCTGCTATCGCCACACGTAATAAACGCAACATTACCTGCGACAGACTTTTCCGTCTCATCCTTCCAGTTCTCAATGATCAGTCACGCACATGTTCTGACCCTACTGCTCTGGTTGACACCTTTAACCACGCTATGCAAAAAGCTTTAGACATCATCGCCCCATCTAAATTGAGAAAACCTAAACCTCGAGCCCACCTCAATTCTTGGTTCACACCCCAGCTTAGATTTCTGCGCAAAGAAAAACGAATTGCGGAATCACACTGGAAAAGCAATCAGTCCACAGCTAACAAATCCTGCCTCTTCCTTGCTACCCTTAATTATAAGGAAGCCATATTCCAGGCAAAAAAAGACACTTATAACAAACGCATCGAGCAAGCTAAATCCAAAACCAAAGAATTGTTCAGAATCCTAAAAGAACTTGAAACTCCTGTCACGGCACCAGATACGTGCACAAAAGATATCACTTGGTGCACCAAAATCCAAGAGGCTCTCCTTGGCAAGATTGCTTCTCTCCAAGTCAAAATGAACAATAAACAAACTAGCCTACAATCCAACCTACAACCTAATCCTCTCCCTATTTTAAACAATTCCATCCCAGATTCTCTGACTCTGTTCAGTTTCTCTCCACTTTCAATTACTGAAGCGGAAAAGATCATCATCAGCCTTAAACCTTCCAATTGCCATGGTGATTTCTGCCCGGCGCCCATTATCAAAGAAGCAGCTCATGACCTAGCTCCATTCATCACCTCGCTCATCAATTCCTCCTTTAGCTCTGGAATTGTACCTGACAACCTAAAGGATGCGTGGGTTATCCCTCTCCTGAAAAAACCAACACTGGACGCTAGCATACCTACAAACTACAGGCCTATCACCACGGTCCCGTTCTTACTAAAAATCCTGGACCGAGCCGCATACATACAAATTCAAGATTACCTTGAATGCAACAAATTTTTGGGACTCAGGCAATATGGGTTTCGGCCGCGTCACGGCACTGAAACTGCCCTTATAGATCTTAAAACACAGATCGAAGATTTAAAAGACAAGGGTAAACTTGCTCTCCTACTCCTCTTGGACCTCTCTGCGGCCTTTGATCTTGTCAATCACCAAATATTATGCCACCACCTTAAATCAGCTGCACACTTTTCCGATAAAGCCACAACCTGGATAAGCTCCTTCTTAGACAATAGATCAATGCGTGTGTTCTCTCCACTAGCAGCCACCCTGCCCTCACCTGTCTCCTGTGGCGTGCCACAAGGATCTTGTGTCCCACCCACATTGTATGACGTGTTCACAAAACCCCTATTCGATATCTTGGACTATCTGGGTGTCACCTACACCAGTTATGCTGACGACGCCCAGATACTAATCCTAATCTCAGGCGACTACATAGCGGACTCCCTCGCCATCAATGCCATCTACCAGGTCATTGAAGCCTGGATGGCGCAACACAGACTTTGTCTAAATGATGAAAAGACAGAGCTCCTCATTCTTGGCTCACCACTAAAACTTACTAAACTTGACCCTGCGTTCAACTCCTTCACCATTGATGGTAATACTATCCTAACTGCTAAGGACACCAAAACCTTAGGGATTTATATCGACTCTACTCTATCCTTGGTCAGACAAACTAACTCAGTATCTTCTGCAGCTGCATATACCTGCAAGCTGATCACAGCTAGCCGCCCTTTTCTCTCTTCAGCCAAATGTATTACCTTGGCCAGGACTCTTGTATTGTCCAAGATTGATTACTGTAATGCACTCTACCTGGGCACTAACCGCTGCAACCTAAATAAGTTACAAATGTCCAAAATAATGCTATTAGAGCAGCCCTCAACATCTCCAGGCGCCAACACATCTCTGACACCAGACACAACATTCGCTGACTCTCAGTCCCACATCGGATCTCTCTGAAAACTCTTGCTTTTAACCACAAATGCCTTCACAACCAAGCACCCTGCTACCTGGCCAATAGATTTGCCCTCCACAACTCCACCAGACCTCGTAGATTGGCTCAAACGAACTGCCTTGTCATTCCACGTTTCAACCTTCAAAGATCAGGTGGAAACAGCTTCCCCATCATGGCAGCTAAACTATGGAACATGCTTCCAAATGAGCTAAGAGCAGAGCCCTCCTTCCTTAGATTCAAACACATAACCAAAGCTTGGCTGTCTGCCCAAGACATCTAGCCTTGGGTTCACTGTGTAACTCTGTACATATCTGTATCCTTTGTAAATATAATTTGCTCTCTCGTCTCACTGTTATTTTTATACCTGTAACCTCTGTTATTATTGCTTTGTATGCCCTATCATGTTGTAACTAAGTGATGCGCCCGGTTGCCCCTGGGCCTGGTGCGCTATACAAATAAATAAAATACATAAATAGGAAGAAATAGGGCTGAGTCATGAAACAAGAGTCTGTTCTTTTGGTTAAACAGCAGTTTGGGTGTCTCTGTGGTCTGTATACCCTCTCGTAGTTCTTGTAGAAAAGTGTGAAGAGGGGCGATACGTTTCTTATCCGCTAGGAGTCGTTTACCCTCCTGATTGCCTCCTGTTTCTTGTCCCCGCCAGTATGTTTTCTGAACCGGGAATGTAAGTTATTTCGAAGTCCTACTGTGAGAAGTAGTACGCCCATCAGGCATGGCAAGAGGTGGTACACTCCATCTGTTGGAGAACCTTAAGATTCCGATGGTCTGTGCGGACCAAGGAGGGGTGAGCAGATCCCTGGAGTAAGTGTCTCCATTCTTTGCATGACTGTTTTATTGCAAGAAATTCCTTCTCCAGGACTGAGTAGTTGCACTCACTGGTGGCGAGAGTCCTTGAATAATAGGCGACTTGGTGTTCTTGGTTGTCTTGTGCCTTCTGGAAAAGGACCGCACCTATGGCTCCATCAGACGCGTCAATCTCTAGAATTAACTGGTGGGTCTAATCTGGTTGTATGAGAATCGGTGCTGTTGTGAAAAGCGTCTTTAGCAGTTTGGAAGTCTGCTGGGCAGTCTGATCCATGTTGAACTTCACTCCCTTTTTGAGCAGGGCTATGATGGGTAGCACAATCTCAGAGAATCCAGATAAGAAGCGTCTGTAAAAGTTAGCCAATCCCAGAAACCTTTGGATCTCCTTCACGTTCTGGGGTTCTGGCCATCTTAAAATAGCTTCTACCTTTCCTGGGTCCATCTGTGCTCCTTCCTTAGATATGATGAATCCTAAATAAGAGACTGAGGAGGCATTGAATTGACATTTCTCAGGCTTTGCATATAGATGGTTGACCTGGAGACGACGGAGTACCTCCTTGACATGTTGATGATGCTCGGACAAGGTAGTAGAGAACCCTAAAATGTCATCTAGATATACTACCACCGAGTTATACAGAAGGTCGGAAAAGATCTTGTCAACAAGCCTTTGAAACACTGCCGGTGCGTTCACCAATCCGAAAGGAATCACTGTGTAGTCGTACAGTCCCAGAGGTGTTCTGAATGCCGTCTTCCACTCATCACCATTTGTAATCCTCAGGAGGTGATATGCCCCCCTGAGGTCCAACTTTGTAAACACTGTCGATCCCTGGACCACTTCTGAGCTGTCTGTTATCAGGGGCATGGGGTAACGATCCCGTACAGAGATATGGTTCAAGTCACAGTAATCAATGCACGGCCGTAATTCTGTTGTTCCCTTCTTGGGTATAAAGAAGAACAACGCTCCCCCTGATGATCTTGATTCCTTGATCAAGCCGTTCTTCATGTTGGCTTCCAAATAAGCATTGAGAGCTTGCCGATCAGGTAGTAAAAGGGGATACATAAGACCGAAAGGTACTGTGGTGTTAGGCTGCAGATCTATGGCACAGTCCTCAAGCCTATGTGGGGGTAGTAACCTGGGTACCATATCCTCGAAGGTCTTGGCGTATTGTTGATAGAGAGGCGGTATCATCGATACGATAAGGTTGGTCAGAGCGACTGTTTCGCCCTTCTGTGCCTCGTCTCTGGAATGTTATAGACAGTTTTGATAACAGAATGTAGAGTCGAAACTTAATGTGTTGAGTGCTCAATCTATCTTGGGATTTTGCATCCAGAGCCGAGGGATCCCCAGTATAACTGGGAAGTGTGCCGCCCTGATGATGTCGAAAACCAGTTATTCTGAATGACCTCCCAATTGTACTTGTAGAGGCTTAGTCTCCATAAGAATGGGTCCGGAGGAAAGTGGCGTACCGTCGACTTCCTCAACCGGAATGGGTCTTTGCTTCACCTGCAAGGGTAATCCTTGATCCTTGGCCCATGTCACATCAACAAAGTTGCCTGCTGCGCCACAGTCCAACATCGCTAAGACACCAAGAGTCCTTTCCGGGGATATCTGTAAGTACACCTGGAACACCATCAGTCGGGCGTCTTCTTTCATGTCTACTGCTTGAGTGTGGTTGCAGGGATTGCCGCCGCTTCCCCCGATATCGCCCCTGCACAAGATCCGGGGGAAGCGTTTCCCTTAGGTCTGGGTGGCACTTCTGGACAGCACCTCAGCATGTGTTTAGAAGAACCACAATGCATACAGCGACCGGATTCACAGCGTCTCCGGCGTTCTTCTTGAGTTCAGGGTCCCCTAGCGGTTCCCATGTGCATGGGTTCCTCAAGCGCATGGCTGTCCTTGGCCATAGGTGGGAGATCGCTCGAGATGTCAGTCTAGAAAAATGGTAGCTCTACTGTGTGACCGCAAATGTATTTTGGTGGCCGTGGGCCAACCGTCTCATGCACGAAATGACAGAATATAGGTTTTCAAGTTTGCCACTGAACGGCCATTTTGATGTAACAAGAATCGCCATTTTGTTTTCTAACGATTGCTCATTGCTTTCTGTTCCTATTGCTTCGCAGCATATTTTCCGCTTACACTGCTCAACTGTAAAACATTGTTGTCTGCACGTAAAAAGGCAGGGCTGTGAGGATAACAAGAGTTCGTTGAAACACAAACGTAGGCAGCACCAGGAAGAATGCCCAGCTCCCTCCCGAATGTAGCCTTGAAGCAGAGCTACAGGGCATTTAATCATTTCGCAACTGCCAGCCAGTCTCGTTATATGGTAGAATATGTTAGAATAACTCTATGTAGCTCGCTTCCAAGAACAGAAGCGCTGTGTTCTATTCAACAACTGAAAGATGCCTCCTCACTCACAAATTGCAAATTGTTACTAGAATAGATGTTTGAAGGTGTCATAGTTGTCAGAGAAACCCAATAAAAGGGGGGTGTTAAACATGTCATAGATGATTGTTTGATATGCATTTTGTATATATGTAACTGATGTACGTAATTCACTCTCTTGCGTCCCTCGAGGTCTAGAAATACACGTCGCGGGGTGTGAGACCGAGTTGGCCAACTGAGACTTTTGCTTTGCAATAAATCCTAGCTTTGGGAATACAACCTCGTGTCTGGCGTATCTATCTTGTGTGGTGACTCGCCTTGTTTCCATAGACGGTAGGGACCCCTAGGGGCCCCTTTCAGAGGGAGTATAGGTACGGTTCCGTCTTCTTTCCTGGCGTCGCTCTGTCATGCGATACTCTATTTGTAGAGTTAAGGTGACTAGCTCTGGGAAAGTCACTGGATGTGCGACTCGGGCCAACTCATCCTTCGTGAAGCCCTCTCCTGAATAAGGTCTGTTGGGCTGAGTCCGGCCATCCAGCATTGACTGCCAGTTTCTGAAAACGGGATACATAATACTGGACATCTGTATTACCTTGACGTATATCTAACATGGCCTTGTATGAAGAGTACAACACTTCTGGCCTGTCAAACCTCGTCCTGAACTGGGTGAACTGTGAGTAGTCACTCAAGGCTGGGTCATTGTTCGTGACAAGTGGAGTCACCCATGCCAGTGTGTTAACTACTAAATTGGATATCAGGAATCCAACACGGCTCTGTCCGTCTCGTAGGCTCGAGGCCTGAAGGTAAAATAAACCATACAGGCATCTAAAAAATTCCTTAAGTGATTTTGGACTCCTGTCGTATTTTCCAAACGGCAGGGATAAAGGAGGGAGATCGCCTCTGCCTTCATCTCAGGTAACCACTTGTTGGCATAGAGCTACGTTCTCTGTGCGGAGGGACTGAACGTCTGCGGTTAACCCTTGTGTGGCTGATACCAACTTGTGATATTGTTCCAAGGAAGCCATGGATATGGTTTGGTGTTGTATACTGTCGAGACTGTCGTAATCCGGGGTCCCTCCCGAGCCGCCTCCTCACCTCTTTCTTCCCATGAGCTGTCTCGGGTCTCAGTCCCTTTCGTCTTGACTTCTTGCTTTCCTTGGATTTCCTTTCCTTACTCTTCTTCTCCTTCTTGTCGTGTAAATAAGGTCTGGTTCCCCTGGAGGCTACCTTGACAGGTATCGAAACCCACACCAAAGGGAACCCTGGGAAGCCAGCCCAGAACTAGGGAAAAAGCCTTGAAGCACCAAAAAACCCTGGTAGTTGTTATATGACGTTTCTCCTCAGGGACGGAAGTAGGAATGTTCAGATAGGAGGTTAGTTCCAGTATTGGCAATCCTTGGGGATCTTAACACAGACCAAAAGTCCAAAAGTCTTTGATGTGTGAAAGATATCGCCGGGTATGTTGGAAAACCCTGACACTCAAGAGGAGTTCCTTAATAGCACTTAATGGCAGCTTGAAATGGCTTCAGAAAACCTGGAGCAGAATCCTTCCAGATAGAAGAATATGGATCCAGTAGGAGCTGAACCCGGAACAGGTAAGCAGTAACAACAGATGGGAAACGAAAGGAAACAATACTAGACTGAGAAGTGGCTACGGAACAGAAAGAGGAAGAAGATAGAAAGCGAGCTGATGAGGCAGGTAAGAGCTGCGAGAGAAACGGATGAAAGCTGGAGTGGCTGATAGACGCGGACAGATAAGTGAAGACAGAAAGGCAGTCTAAAATGGATCGCCCGAAAGTAATAATATAAGCGAAAGTCGAGTAGCCCGAAGGTCGGGGGAAAGAGGAGGCGCAAACGCGGATGAAAGCGTGTATGCGAAAGATAGGTGAAATGAAAGCCGGTTAGAGAACCGAGATAATGAAAACTACCAGAGCGGACAAGAGAAACAGATGGATACAGAAGGGACGGACAAGAGGAGGGACCGGCAGAGAACCGGAGAGGGGCTGAGCTAACGAGGAAGCAAACAGGAACTGCAGGACACGGGAGAGGGTTCCAAGAGAGTCGGATGTACCGCTTTGTTCCTACGGCGCGTTAGGCTGTTATAGCTGCGGCGGCCATCTTGGGTGAGGACTGGACCGGGACTGCGGCTTCAACATATTTTTCTGTTCTGACACCACCATATGTGCCACAGCTTCCATGGCCTCAGCATGACACTACTTTCCATGTGCGGGGCAACCTCTCTGCACTTAACCCAGAGCTCTGCTGGAATGGGCGCACTTGTCCCCCTTCCTCCCACCTCCTTCTGTACGCATGCATGACCTGAATGTACTAGAACTAGTACGTTTGTTTTGTCCTGTCCCCCTCTCTAACTTGGTCGCGACTGTAACACTTCATGCACTTGCACTAGGAGAAATGCAATCAGGCCTAGTATATTAGTTATTTTTGGTTTAGATCCTTTGGAAACTTCAAGGCCTAAGAATGATAACTGTATTCCCTTGCTCCCTTCCCGCCTTGTAGCGCTTTGAAGCACACCACTTGTGTATAAGCGCTGTACAAATAAACAATTACAATTGACTGTGTTGCAGTCGGCAGCCACAAGGGCGCTGGAGGTTAGAGATGAAGACATGGAGGGCTGCTCTCGGAGGAGCAATGTCTGCATACTCAGGAACATGGAGGGAGAGCAAGGCCCTAGTATGCAATTATGCTTGGAACAGCTCTTTGTGGAGACTCTGAAGATCAGGGGACTCTCAATGCGGTTCACCATTGAGAGGGTGCACAAGGTCCCTTGAAAGGAAACCCTCAGCTGGCGCACCGCCTAAGGCCATAGTGGCCAAACTGCTGAACTTTCGTTACCGACACGCGATACTACAAGACGCCAGGAGAAACAGTCTACAAAGTGGGCAGCATGAGGATCTTGGTATTCCCCGATTTCACACAGGAGGTGGAAAAGCAGCGCAAGTCCTACTACGTAGTGAGAAGAAGACTTTGGGAACTCGGATACAAGTACATGACGTTTTTCCCAGCTAGGCTGAAAGTGCATGCAGAGGGCCGCTCCTTTTTCATCTTCCGAGTGATGTATCGGACTGGCTGGATGCTATTTCAGCATGTAACCCAGTTCCCAAGTGGGGGAGTGGACAAGGTCTGTGACAAGTGGGGAGGGGGTGCCCCTCAACATCGAGGGGATCCATCAGTGGAGGCTTGCGTAGGATGAGTGTATGTCAGTGATGATGGCCTTTGTGGAAGAGTGATAGCCTCTGGGAACTGGCTACAATAGCAGGGCTGGAAATACTGACTGTACTGGTTAGAGAACCAGTGGGCTGGAAGACACTGGCTGAGAAAGGTGTTAGGCAAAGCTTATTGCCTCTGAAACTGGAGGCGCAGGAGCAAGCCTTATCTTAAGTGGCCCTGTGTGTTCCTTATGCTAATGTTGGCGGGGAAGTAAAAGGAGGGCGGCTGTCAGACTGGAGTAATCGAGTTTGGGGGAAATTACTGCTTACATGGCTGGAGTAACTGGGCGGAGCAAGGTTGGGGGACAGTGGAGTTTTGTTGGGTGTTGTTGCTTCTTGGTGGTGAATGGCGGGTGATGTTACGGAGTTGGTTCACCAGAGGGTTGTTGGGGGTGTGGGTAGCAGGGCATTATTTGGGTGGGGGGGTTGGATTGCTCTCAGTGTTTGGGGAAAGCAGGGTGGATGCAAGGGCCTGGGGTTAGGGGGTTTATGGGGTTGTTTTGTTTTTGGTTTGTCAGGTCATGCACATGTGGGAGGTCGTCCACGTTTCATAAAAGGGAGGATCAGAGGTGAGGGAACAGAGACTGATTCATGGCTGCGATGAAAATACTTAGGTGGAATGTCAGAGGGCTCAACAACCTAGTTAATCCATTTGCATCTTACTCAACATAATGTGGACATTGCTGTGTTGCAGGAAACCCACCTCGATGTCCAGGGGATAAGTGTGTTGGAAGGGCAAAATGGTTAGTACATTTTTCTTCTATTCCAGGGGATTGTTGGTATGGGTATGGATCAGGGATACATCGAGGCTGAGGGTCACTCGCACCAGGGTAGATGGAGAAGGGAGATGCGCATCGGTTGTGGGGGAAGTGATGGGGCACCCCATGTTTATTTTAGCAACAAATGCCCCAAATGTTGCCCAGGCTGTGTTCTTCCAGCAGATGCAGGATCATATAGTGGGACACAAAGTGACTTGGACTCTTTGGCTTGGGGATGTTAACTGTATTCTGGAATGTACAAGGGATGTTGAGTGTTGTGCTTCGGCAGCGGGTCCCGGCGACTAAGACTATAGTGTGGGTTGTTGCTGAACTGTGTCTGAAGGACATATGGTGTGTTGTACACAGTGAGGCACACAGTTATTCATACTCGGTGGTGCATGGGTCCTATTCAGGCATTGATTATGCCCTTGTAGGGGAGGAGGGGTTTGATTTTGTTTCGTCTGCCGCATTCCTGGATAGAATCCTATCAGGACTGGATGCAGGAGGGGGGAGTCGGGAACCAACATTATGTAGCTATCTAGCCCTTATTAGAAGAACACCTTGTCCCTACTCAGGGGTTCCTATCCCTAGGCAGCGAGTGGTGCAACGCCTATCTAATAGGGATAGGGTAGGAAGAAAACTGTCCCTCAATCTACCAAAAATGTGGGCGCCCCGACCTGCATTAAGGAATTCTGGACACATGATATAGCAATGAAGAGCAACCATAAAAACACCATACCACTCCAATGTTTCTTAGTGCAGCAGAGCTGCTGATTAGATCACTGCCCAGCACAGCTAAATAGCTTACATGAGTGTTCCAATGACCATGGGATTTTCTGTGTATGTTTTATTTACCCTAGGGAAATTTAAGCCTCATGTAGGAGAGGTAAATGTTGTAAACATCTTAAAAGGGCAGTTGGTGTTGGTACATCAATGCCTGTAAGTGTAACATACTTTGAAAGGCTCACTGTGTGTGAGTAATGAGCATGGATTGTATTATTTGTAAAGTATCGCCCGTGGTTATTGGGGATATCTACAAGATGGCCATGGTACCACCCATGGCCAAGAGGGTCGACCGGTTTTCAATGGAGTAGGATGTTCAGACCATCTTCTTCAGGACCGCTTATTCAATCAAGCGTCAGATTTGTCTTCCAAAACGTGCCCAAAACTTGGGGCACAATATGGATGGGCTGCTCCGTCTCTGGTTGAGGAGACAAAAAGTGAATAGACCAAAGGGAGGTAGTCAGTGAACCCAATGGGCTGCCTCATGATGTAATGCACAGCGGATGGTCATAGAATGGATTGGTAAGCCGATACATGTTAGTGTGTTCAAAGAAGTCTACATATAGATTGGCTAGGCTGGGAACAAAGTCGCTCCCATTGCCGTCCCCGAAATCTGTTGGTAAAAGCGTTGGTTGAACAGGAAGACATTTCTAGTCAGAGGTAGTTCTGCTAGCTGCGCTATAAACTCGGTCGGGACGCCATAGACTTCTATACCCGAAGTTAGTAAATTACGCAGCATCTGCAAAGTGTCTTGCTGCAGGATCTTGGTGTAGAGGGATTCTATGTCCATTGTTACCAACCAATCTTGCTCTGGATCCAAGGATAGACCGTTCAAGATGATGAGCATGGCTGTTGAATCTTTGATGAACTACTTAATTTTGGGAATCTCGTGTTTGATAAAGAAATCCACATATTGTGACAAGGGCTCGAGAATGGAGTTGATCCCAGAAACAGTTGGGCGGCCTGGAGGTGGCAGAAGGCCCTTATGTATTTTGGGTAAAGCGTACATCGCTGGTGTACGTGGGTGTGCCGGTGTCAAAAATGCTGCTTCCCTAGAGCTAATGTAGCCTTCAGACTCGGCCTCATCAATGATGGAAGCAATGAGGAGCTGTATCGCGGGAGTGGGATCGGTGGTGAGGGCTCTATAGCTGGTCTCGTCATTGAGCAATAGTTGGACCATCTTGTTGTATTTCATGGTGTATTGGATCACAATTGCCCCGCCTTTGTCAGCGGGCTTTATTGTGATCTCTCTGTTGTTAGCTAAGTCCATCAAGGCATCAAGCTGATTAGTAGTACAGTTGTTATGAATGAATGGGATGTTTCTTTTAAACTCTCCTATTTTTTTCAGCAAAGCTTGTTCAAATGTGCGGATTCTACAGAGTTGTAACAGGATGGTGGTGGTGGATGAAATTGAGAGGGTGGGCAAAGACCTGTCACATCTTGCTGTTCATAGGATTTGTCGGCAAAGAATTGTTTCAGACATATCTTTCTCATCAGTTGTGTGCACTCAACCTTAGTTTGGAAGGGATCGTATCTTGCTGTTTGAATAAAAGACAACCCTTTTTGAAGTATTTCTTCTTCTATTAACTATTAAGGAGCAAGAAGGGAAGGGATTCTGTTCAGTCCTCTGCTGCGGGCGACTACCTGCGACTGTTGTTGGTTCTGCCAGCGTTGTTGCCTCTGCCCTCTTCCACGCTGTCCTAAAAAAGGAACCGCAGAAGGTTTATTGGGAGCAGGTCCCGTAAATTGGACCCATTGGTTGGATCGTGTATAACTACCCAAGCTATTGCTTGAATTGGTTCTAGAGCCATGCCGCCCCAAACGGTCTGATAATTCGAATAGAGCCCCACATCTTCTTAGACAACTTGAAGTTCAGGAAGGACTGGTAGTTTATTGCAAACAAGTGTACACGTGATTGGTTGGTACATATAATAAACACTGCCAAATCGGTTATGGACGACTTAATTAAAGAACTGACCGAGAAAAGCAATCCCTAGAAACTAAGATTTCTTTGGACATCTATACTGGTAGATTAATTTCCCTTGAAGCCTCCCTTAAAGAGTTCAAAGACACTAATTTGATCAAATACATCTTCAACTTGAAAAAGGATTTACAGGCATTTACACACGTTAAGATCTACCCGTATTTCATTTTTTATTTATTTGTATTTTTAAAGCGCTCACACAGCCCGTGGGCATCAAGGTGCTGTTACAGGAATTGTTTTTTTTTGTTGCATAATTGTTTTTTTTTGTTGCATAATTGTTTTTTTTGTTGGTTTTAGTTACGTATTTAAAACGCGCTTTAATACCCAGAGGTTTCTAAGCGCGGACCCAGGGATCAAACCTGTGTTGCTCTGTGTCGTCTTGCTTCCAAGGCGAACACGTTGCCGTTGAGCTATCCTCCCGCATGTGACGGAGGAGCACTTCACAGTAGAATCCAAGCAAGCAAGACGTGATGCTGCCCAACTCTGTTTTCAGAACTCCCAAAGGGGCCAAAACAGATCCTGATCTGGCTCCAGCACCAATTCAAGCAATAGCTCGGGTAGTTATACATGATCCAACCGATGGGTCCAATTTACCGGACCTGCTCCCAATAACCCTTCTGCGGTTCCTTTTTTAGGAAAGCGCGGAAGAGGGCAGCGGCAGCAACGCTGGCAGAACCAACAACAGTCGCAGGTGGTCACCCGCAGCAAGGGACTGAGCACGATCCCTTCCCTTCTTCCTCCTTAATAGTTAACCAGTCCAACCATACCCTCACCATATCAGAAGAAGAAATACTTCAAAAAGGGCTGTCTTTTATTCCAACAGCAAGCTACAATCCCTTCCAAACTATGGTTGAGTGTACACAACTGAAGATACGTCTGAAACAATTCTTTGCTGACAAATCCTATGAACAGCAAGATGTCACAAGTCTTTGCCCACCCTCTAAATTTCTTCCACCATCTTGTTCCAACTCTGTAGAATCCTGCACATTTGAACAAGCTTTGCTGAAAAAAAAATAGGAGAGTTTGAAAGAAACATTCCATTAATTCATAACAACTGCACTCCTAATCAGCTGGCTGCCTTGATGGACTTAGCTAACAACACGGAGGTGACAATAAAGCCCGCTGACAAAGGCGGGGCAATTGTGATGCAAGACATCATGGAATACAACAAGATGGTACAACTATTGCTCAATGACGAGACCAGCTATAGAGCCTTCACCACCAACCCCACTCCCGCGATACAGCTCCTCATTGCTTCCATCATTGAGGAGGCCGAGTCTGAAGGCTACATTAGCTCTAGGGAAGCGGCATTTTTGACACAGGCACACCCACGTACACCAGTGATGTACGCTTTACCCAAAATACATAAGGGCCTTCTGCCACCTCCAGGACACCCAATTGTGTCTGGCATCAACTCCATTCTCGAGGCCTTGTCACAATATTTGGATTTCTTGATCAAACACGAGATTCCTAAAATCAAGTTAGTCAAAGATTCAACAGCCATGCACATCATCTTTGAACGGTCCGTCCTTCGATCCAGAGCAAGATTGGTGGGTAACAATGGACATAGAATCCCTCTACACAAAGATCCCACAGCAAGACACTTTGCAGATGCTGGACAATTGTTAGGGAGAATTCTTCTTCTATTGCTAATTTCCCTCAACTAGTGAGTCCCCCAGCAGCTTTGCTGGATTTCTGGAGTTTATTTTTTTCACTTGGTAAGAGTGTGAGCCTTTTTCCCACTCTTACATGTGTTTTGCCATGTGTATTTCTACTGTTTGTGTGATATTGGGCTCTGGAGTTCACCACTCCATGATCCCCCACTTTTGTTGTGTGTTATACAGCACCTTCAGTGCAGTGACACAGGATTGTCTTTGAGACTTCCCACTGACTCCATTTTTTCTGGGGTTGACTACTGTCCCCCAGAAACAGGTAAAGTTGCCATTTACTTTATGTAGTCATTTAAAACTGCAGACCCAGTACACCCCATCTTGCATGGAGTACTGGAAAGGGTTAATTTCTATCCCTTTTTATCTGTGCCTCTTTGAGCTTTGTTTTGCTCGTTTAACATTTAGACTTGGCTGGTGGCAGTGGTATCACCCCTAACTTTCCTACCCCGATTATATTAAATAAACGTGGTACTGTTCCAGGCTATTATATTAGCCTCAAACATAAACCCTCTTGACCAAATACTCTTTCTTTTGGCTCCGGTCGGGTTTATTCACCATTTCTTTTTGTTAAAGTCCTTCTTGGGTTTTACTTTGTGCGGCAAACCAGGTTTGCCTTCTTTGTTTACCGTCTTTTGGGTGGCTTCTCCCAAGAAGCCCTCCTCTTGGCACCTGGGTGTCTAGGTGGGCTGAATGTGAGGGAGGGGTGTAGTCACCCCCTGCACAGGGTATCCTTGGAAACCCAAGTCGCACGTTGTTGTGATTGGCTGGGGTGGTTGTCCAGGCCGGATAACCCCCCTGCTGTGTGATTGACAGCCAGGCTGTGTGAATGGGGGATTTTCGCATAAAAGGCAGGGCTCTTGGGCTGGAAGTCAGTCGCCAATGGAACTGCAAGGAACCGAAGAGAAGCGGAGAAGAAGACAGCTGCTGCAACTACCGAGTCCCGGTGAAGCCCTGCTGCAGTCCTGAGCTATCTACTGTTCAACGACAAGAGAAGATCCAGTCCGGAGTCGTCTTCCCTTGAGCCTGGTGGGATCAACCAGCTCATTTTGCACAGGTGAAGGATCCTTTTCTTGGTCCAAATCGCTGCACACAGCTGTAGTGGTCCGGATAGCCAGCTGAAGAGCCTCTCCTGTTTTAAAGGAGCGCACCTTTTATTGATTGTTGCTTTTTTGCTACTGCTGCTTCGTCCCTGGGTAGTGCAGATCGCTCCAGGCATCGTCCTTCTTGTTTCCACGACTGAAGTCACAGGAACCGTGAGTCTGTAGGAACTACCAGGAACAACTGCCATTGCACCAGCTCTTCTTCATTTCGAATAAGGTACTGTGTCCAACTTCGAGGAACTGGGGTGAACCCTTTTCTCCTCACTAAGGCTTGTCCTTATCTTCCTTCCCTCTTATAACGTTTGCTTCCTCTTTTGACAATAGCTAAGTACTCCTGGCAATCTCAAATTGTGAACTGTACTAACCATGTGATCCTCGACAACAGGAACCCTGATCCACTTGACACTGGCGCAGGCCTATTGACTTTTATTCACTTGTAGGAAAGTGTCCTCTGATTCTATTTGCCTTGACAGAAGTATGATTTTTATCCCCAACTCTTTTGTGTTGATTCGGGTGCTAAGTGTGTTTTTACTCCGGTAACATTTCTTCCAGCGGGTACGCAGATCTTTAGTAAGACCGAACTGTCATTACTGTCAAAAAGTGATCGCATCTGTCCCCCCCGATAACGACTTTGTTTCACAACACTGGTCTGTCAAAGCCATAGGTACTTACCTTGAATTGTACTGCACAAAGTGAATTGGTTGTGTGTAGTGTATTTTACATGTGATTTTAAATTAATAGAAGTGTTTTGTGAACAGATGGCCTAGAAATAAATGTACTTTTACCTTTTTACTTTTAACCAAAAACCTTGAGAGTCAGTGTTTGCTTGAGTCACAGTAATTGTAGTCCTTTGTGTAATCTCTACTACTGCTCGTTTGCTCTTGAGATAAGTCTGGCTGCTCCGCTACTGCTACCACTTTTAACAGTGTAGTACAGGCTTGTACCAAAGGTGAACTTGTATTACCACTTGTAGTCTTAATTGTATATTGTGGTCCCTAAGGGCACTGCACAGGATTCTGCCTAACAGCAATTTACTAACTTCAGGTAGAGAACTCTATGGTGTCCCGGCCGAGTTTATAGCATAGCTAGCAGAACTAGCTCTGACTAGAAATTTCTTCCTGTTCAACCAACGCTTTTACCAACAGATTTCGGGGACGGCAATGGGAGCGACCTCCGCTACCAGCCTAGCCAATCTATACATCGACTTCCTTAAACTCACTAACATCTATCCACTTACCAATCCATTCCATGACCATATATTGATGACATTTTTGCGATCTTTAGAGGCAGTAGAGATGATTTGCCTGCTTTCCATTTACGGCTTAATAATTTAAACTCCAATCTCAAATTCACACTAGAGATGGATAAAAAAAACACACCCATTTTCTTGATCTAGCTATTTCTGCATCCAATGGGAGTCTGATTTCCAAGGTCTATAAAAAAAACATGGACAGGAACTCGCTATTGAGCTATTCCAGCTACCACCCAAGGGCCCTAAAAGACAATCTTCCGTTCAATCAGTTCCTCCATTACCGGAGGCTGTGTACCAACACCACTGACTACACATCCCAGGCCAAAGCCCTACATAAACAACTTACAGAACGGGGTTATCCACGTAAGATTGTGCAAAAAACATACAAAAGGGTCAAGAACATCCCCAAATCGGTCACCTTGGAACAGCACAACAAAGCGGAAGATGAGACGTGTATCACAGCCATATTCAGCTACTCACCTCTGTTGAATAAAATCAAAAGAGAAATCAAAAAACTATGGCCCATTCTGAACACTGGGACAGGTACCCTACCGGAACCTCGATTCGCCCTCAAAAGACGATCAAGTCTGAGGGACAAACTTGTTAAAAGCGTTCCCTCACCCACTCCGGTTCCACCTACACAGCCTACACTATGGCACTCCAGCCCACCAACAGGACACGCTCCTTGTGGTCAGTGTGCCATGTGCATCCAGACCAAAAGAACTACCAGCATCGAGATAGGCTGGCACACCCCTTGGGTGCAGAAAGCATTCACCAACTGTAACACTAAAGGTGTTATATACATGATCACGTGCCCGTGCGGGCTTAGATACATTGGAATGACAGCCCGAGCAGTAAAAACCAGGATGATTGAACACCGATCCTGTATAAGAACAGGAAAAGCAACAGCTCCCCCATTTTCTATCTGAGGGGCATACAGCAGACGGTTTTTAATGGACCATCTTAGAAAAAGTAAAACCACCAGCAAGAGGGGCAAACTATCATGACCTCCTGTTTAGACTCGAACAAAAATTGATTTTCAAACTAGACACTTGCAATCAAGGCCTTAACAAATGTATTCAATGGCAAGAATTGGCAATCATTCGATGACGGTAACCATAACCATCTGGTCTGCCTCGATTGCCCCCTTTTCTTCAGTGGATCTTTCCTTTGAATTTATGGCTCAGCAGCAGCCGCAGACTTTAGCATGTCCCTCTGACCACACCAGCATGTGACCCTCCTGTGTGCCATTCCTTGCTTTTTACTTTTACAACTGGCCTTTCCTTATTGGCATTAGGATGTGACTTATTGTTGCAGACACCATTTTCCTCTTATGGCTCAACAGCAGCCATGATTCTCATTATTCCGCTGCAAGTATGGCCCTCTGACCACACCACCATGTGATCCTCCGTAGTGCCATTAATTGCTTGCACATCTGGCCTTTTCTCATTGACATCAGGATGTGACTTAGCTGCAGACACCATTCCTTCCTGAGTCCTTCCATTCCCCCACAAACCCCCCCTTCCCTCTCACCCCCCCTGCCTTGAGTGTTCCGGATTCACTTGTTCTCATAATCTTTTACCATCTAGTTTGTACAGTGGGCCATCTCATTCCGCTGACTTGTTCCACCCTTACAACCCGTGGATGCCCTCAGGGTCTCACGGACCAAGCCGCCAATCACTACATGGCTTTTTCACGTCACTCTGACATGGCGCCTCCTGATTGGCCCACGCCAACCACCCCGCCTCCCACCTCGCGCGACCAAGAAGTCTTGTTGCCTAGTGCGCGCACTCACCGATGAGCCTCATGCATCTCGCGCTTCAACCCGAAGGCTGCTAGCCTCAGTTCCTGCACTACTTACACGCAGGTAAGCCCCCGAATTTGATCATAAGATGCGCTGTGCGCACACGGCTTGTTAGGCACCCAGAAGTATTATTTGTCAGCCCGATACCGGCACAGAGACACACTTGCTATGCTGGTTTCAAAATTAAAATCCCCCATGTTTCTTTCTACAGTACCTGGTTGGCCACAAGAGCCTTTCTCTTGGCTGGCCACCGCAATTGAACGCTCCCCAAGTTACCAGAAATTAAGGTGGGCATTCTGACAATTGCCACTTGGGTGGGTCACTATCAAGATCACCCATCTTGCACCATTTAGCCTTCTACGCACTTCATCACTATCTCACCAAACCCCACCTCCCCCCTTTCCCAGGAGTGTTAGGCACATCTGTTTTGGCTATTCAGCAAGCAGCCCTACATATTTTTATGGTTCTCCTTTGTGACTTTAGGCACCTAATACAGTTCCTTCATGCTCTCTGATGTTTAACATAGTTGTGCGTTACATCATGAGACAGCCCATTGGGTTCACTGACTACCTCCCTTTGGTCTATTCATGTTTTGTCTCCTCTACAGGAGACGGGGCAGCCCATCCATATTGTGCCCCAAGTTTTGGGCACATTTTGGAAGACAAATCTGACTCTTGATTGAATAAACGGTCCTGAAGAAGATGGTCTGAACATCCTACTCCATTGAAACCGGTTGACCCTCTTAGCCATGGGTGGTACCATGGCCAACTTGTAGATATCCCCAATAACCACGGGCGATACTTTACAAATAATACAATCCACGCTCATTACTCACACACAGTGAGCCTTTTAAAGTGTTTTACACTTACAGGCATTGATGTACGAACACCAATTGCCCTTTTAAGATGTTTACAACATTTACCACTCCTACATGAGGCTTAAATCTCCCTAGGGTAAATAAAACATACACAGAAAATCCCATGGTCATTGGAACACTCATGTAAGCTATTTAGCTGTGCTGGGCAGTGATCTAATCAGCAGCTCTGCTGCACTAAGAAACATTGGAGTGGTATGGTGTTTTTATGGTTGCTCTTCATTGCTACATCCCGTGTCCAGAATTCCTTAATGCAGGTCCGGGCGCCCACATTTTTGGTAGCTCGAGGGACAGTTTTCTTCCTACCCTAGCCCTATTAGATAGGCGTCGCACCACTCGCTGCCTAGGCACCCCTGAGTAGGGACAGGGTGTTCTTCTAATAAGGGCTAGATAGCTACATAACGTTGGTTCCCGACTCCCCCTCCTGCGTCCAGTCCTAAACTGCTCTTCTCAACACCAGTTTGCAGTTTTTTCTCGTAAGAACCATTTGTATTGCGATATCACTTGTTGACCTAACGGTTGAGGAAGGAAAGTTTTTCCTGTTTCATTTGAAAATTACCCTATTTTGTATAAAACCCTATTAGACCATGAGCCATTGAAACTGGGGCTGGTGAGGAAAACTGTCAGACCGCTCAAGACCACATGGAAATTTGATAACCGGAAGTTGCAGGTGGTTGGTTTTTGAAGCTTGCAGGGGGATCAGATCTGGCAGTTTCTGGAGGATATCTAAGTGTTTACGGCGTGTAGGTCCACAGAGTGGGAGGCATTGAAGGTGAACATTCGGTGGGGGGTCTGCATTTCAGCAAGAGTTGGGGTATGCAGGGTCCTGATGGAGGAAGTGAGGGGCTTGGAAGTGAAGGAAGTTGCTTTAGAGCAGGTACTAGCGAAAGGGACACAACATGCTGATTAGGTGAAAGAAGTGCATAATGATCTTCATGGGGCAAGGGAATAGCTGGACTCTCGCACGCATGCTGCATATGTGGCTAAGCAGCACTCTGAAGGAGACAAAGCCGGTAAATTGGCCTGGTCGGTTATGAAGGAGGGCCGACTGCGTGGGTGTGACAGCTTGAGAGATCAGCCAGTGATACTGGTCACGGAAAGGGAAGGTATATGCGAGGTATGCATGGAATTCTATGCCTCCCTCTATGCCAAAAGGGGAGGGTTTGACGCACAGCTGGTGGCGATGTGGATGGATGAGGTGGCACTAGATTGGGCCACACAGGAACAACGGGTGCAGTTCGTTCATGAGGTAGAGAGGGCGGTTAATGTATTACACATGGGTAAAACCCTGGGAAACGATGGGATCACAGTGGGAATGTACAGGGCGTCCAAAGAGCTGTTACTGCCCATGCTATTGGAAGTCTTCCAGGAGGCTAAGGAGCGGGGCAAGTTCCCAAACCTGATGCTGGAGGCCAAGGAGATACTCCTGCCTAAGGGAGGCATAGGAGAGATTGTGACTCATACTGCCCTTTGTCCATGATGATACATGTGGACATTATGATCATGTGTAAAGCTATTGGCCGATACCGGTTATGAAGGGGTTGGTACATCCGGATCAAACCAGTGTTGTGCCAGGTTGGTCCACCTCACACATTCTGAGACTGCTGTTATTGATCCAAGATAAATATAGGAGCGCGTCAGAAAAGGTGGCGGTGGTGAGCTTGGACTTGTATAAAGCTTTTGATTGTCAATTGGGAATTTCAGTGGATGGTGATGTGCATGATTGGGTTGAGGGCTCAATTTACTGAGTGGATAATACTTCTCTGTGGGGTCTCAACCTCTAGGGTACAGGTCAATGACGTGGTGTCTAGTCCATGGCCAGTGCAGCGGGGTACACGTCGGGGGGTGTTGGTTGTTGCCCTTCATTTTTGCGATGGTTATTGAACCACTGGCAAGGGTCATGTGGAAGAGACACGAAACAGTAGGACTGTGAATGGGTGGGGTGAGACATTGTGTTTCCCTGTATGCTGACCACGTGCTTCTATATGCACGGGACGCAGTAGCTAACTTAAGTCAGATTATGGCAACGGTGGTTGATTTCGGGAAGCTTTCAGGGCTCGTTATTAACCACTCCAAATCTGCAATATATGTTTGCTACGAAGGTGGGCAGGGAACTGGTGCAATATGGAATGGAAATCTCTGAGGGGGGATTCTGGTACTTGGGTATAATGATCAGTGTGGACTGGGATTGGGTATACTGGCAGAAAGTGGACAAGAGCGGTGCCTGCCTTTGATAAGTCAGCAGACTTCTGGGTTCGATTTCCTATTTCTTTGATGGGGTGTGTTGTGCTTACTAAAAGAATAATACTACCAAAACAGCTCTATGTATTTTAAGGGATGCCCATGGTCTTACCAACGGAGTGCTTCACAGGACTATGGCCCTGATTATAACTTTGCCGCTCTGGAAAAAATGCTGGTAATTCAGGGACAAGCATTTTTTCCGGACCAGCAAAACAGAAGTTTGCCAGTGGGTGCTACGGATCTCCCGGCAGGCCTGACTTGCCGTTAGATCAGGCCCCTACCAGCAAAGAAATTCCTGAATCACTGGTGGCGAAGATTCAGGTGATCCTATCCTACGGAGTTCGATGGGACTCAATTGAATGGGAACTTACCGTTGTCTCCGCTGCCCGTAATATCCCAGTAATAACGCCATATCGGGTAGTGGAGACAGTAAGGCAGTTTCGCCGGTATCCCAATGGTAATTCTGGTGGGAATACCAGCAGAAATGTAATGAGGGCCTATGTCTAGATTATTGTGGAAAGTAAGTGCTCCGAGAGTAGCACTTAATACTTTGCAACTACCGGCAGGTAAAGGAGGAGCAGGGGCACCCGATTTCACATGTTATCATTGAGCATCAGTGTTGCAGCATATGGTGTATTGGTGCACCCGTATTCATGTGAACCGGCTAACGGACTGTATTATTGTTATGGCCACCCCTATAAAGGACATGGAATTGCTAGGTGGCCAGGTGAGGGAGCTCAGGCAGCTCTTGATGCCGTTTAGCACCAATCATTCAGACGTGGTGGAAATCCACCAAGGTTCTGGGACAGAACTTCCCCTTTATGGCTCAAATTCTGCTGACTTGCAGTTGACAGGGGCATGTGCATGGGAGGAAGGGGGTGAACACTATGGGGCGGTTGGGAAAAGGGGGCCTAGTTGGGGATATCTTTAAGGAGGACTTTCTTGCACATGTGGTGGGAATGTGACCGGGTGAGAGGGTTTTTGGAAGGGCTTTGCAAAGCGATGTTTGGCCTGGTTGACATTCGGATCCAACTCACGGTACAACATTGCATATTGGGGCTGGGGCCCTCTTGGAAGGGAAGGAGAGGTGTGGCTATTTGTAGTGTGTTTGAGTTGGGGCTTTTATTGGCTAGTAGGGAAATAGCCAGGCCCTGGAAGGCCAAGACAGGGCCTATTCTGGGGGAATGGTGGAGGAAAAATGCGCAAATGGGTGCGTGCAAAGATGGATATTGCTTCATTGATGGGTATGTCAGGGGACGAGGTGACACGGTGCACAGTGTGGCATGAGGTGTGGGACAAGTTAGAAGTGCGGTTGAATTTACGTCCACCTTAACTCACTGGATAACCCTGTTAGCAGTCGAAGGGAGGGGGAAGTTGGCTACTTTGCTGAGTGGGGGCTATTATTCTGGAGTGGGGAGGGATGGCCACATGGAAGGGGTGACAGAAGAAGGGGTGGGACAGGAGAGAGCGCAGCAGGGAGAACGGATGATTGGGGCCAAGTTATTTATTTGATTGCACTGAGGGAATGAAGAAAGGTACTGACCACAATGTAATGATCACATGTTTTGTTATAATGGCATGATATATGATGACAATGACAAATAAAAGTTTTAAAGAATCCATTTTAGTAAGACCAAATTGTTAATATGGATTTCTAAACTCTGGCCTGGTGGCCAGATGTTTAGGAGGCCACCCTTGTTGGTGAAACAGGGGACACTTCTGGGAAGATAGCCAGACCAATTCACTGTAGCCTGGAGAGCATTCTAGGCTAAATCTCAGGAGTGAGAGTGATTAGAGGTCTTCAATGAGCACACACAGTGAAACACCAAGAATTACCAGTAGACAGAAGTATACCAAAATATACTATTTATTAGGCCCAAGAATCAACACAAATGAATAATGAAAAGTAATTAAAAAATAAAAGACCACACAAGCAACACGCTATGTAAAATATATACAATCAATGGAGTCAGTACGATAAAGTTAGTAACTCGACCAATGCCTGGAAGGGAATAGGGCATGGACAAACTTCAGAAGTAAAAATCCTAACTTTATAAGACCAACGCTACGGTGAATGGAGCCTTGTGCTAAATTTTTGATGCGCGAGTAAAAGCACTTGTTTGTGCATAAAAGTCACAAAGTACCTTTTTAGGAAGCTTGAAAATTTAGGGACAGAATTCTGAAGGATAAAAACGGATTCCAAGATTCAGAACGGGATCTGCTGTGTTGAACAAAGCTATTTCCAACTTTTGGAGGGCTTTAGGAAGTGGAGGCTACCGAAGCCAAAGAGAAGACCACAAGGGATCCCGTATGTGTAAAAGCGTATGGATGAGTAAGGGGCCACCATAAGTGACTTCAGTATTCACCGCCCTTAGCTCAGTTTTGGTCCAAACTTAGCAGGTCCGGAAGGGGTTGTCAGAGGTTTCATTTCCCGCCCTTGGTTCAGCTTCAAAGTGCAAAGGCGCTGCGGGGGCAGATGCTGGTCTGGTATGGAACAAGAGCTGTAACGTTCCATTCAGGTGATGAAGAAAGAAAACACTGATGCAGCTGGTCTCAGGGCACGAGAAGGAATGCAGGAAAACCGCCTTCAGCGACCGTCACTTTAGCACAGTGAGGCAGGGGCACCCAACTCTCGCGATCTGACCCGGCCTTCTCGCTAACGGGCCAAAGTGGATGGGACAGTGAAATCCGCTGGAAGGGTGCGTTGCAGTGCGAGATAGGATTTCCCAAAGTTTCGAGTCCAAACTTGACACAGCGACGCTCCTGCACGGTGGCCAAGGTTTGAGCTGGACAGTCCACTGGATGGCCCAGGGACATTTCCGAACAAGCTTTTTTGCAGGGCAACCAGGAGGCACCAAGAAAAATTATTCCTACCGCTCCAGAGGTTCTGAGATCGAACCCAGAGCAGGGCTCCACCGGGACCACAACGGGCTTCGTGTGCAAACCATCTTCTGCGTGTCTCAGGATCTTCCTTTGTTCTGCTTGGCTCTTCCGTATACTTGGCTCTGTCCACAGGTTGGTTCTGACCTGTTGCTGATCTGCTGTTCTGCATTCAGGACCCCTCCTCACATCTAAAGTCTGGCCATTGCTCGCACCCGGTCAGCCAATGAAAAGATCTGCCCCACTCATACACACTCGCTCTTGTGCACACCAAACATCTTGGCACCAGTAGTGTGGATTGGGACCAGACTGTCCCAGCTCACTTCCTGGGTACCCACACACGTGGTTACCCAGCCCCTGAAAGAATCGGCATTTGCGGGCAACTGCATGCCCAAATAAGGAAGTCCCGGGCCAGGAAGACCAGGGAGAAGGCCAAAAGACAAAATGGCCAAAGGAACCGACAAAAGACCTCATGGCACGGCTATGACTGACACTAGCCACAGCCATGAGCCAAGCACGGTATGGCTCAGTAAAAAGTTATAAATACAAAGAAAAGCTGGTGCTGTCTGTTCCTAGGCACACTATACAATCACCACACAATGCTTTGGGGCCAGAAAACCCAAGGACCCCATTACGTGATACAGTAATTTACTTTGCACAATGATAAAATGTTACAAAAAGTGGCAACAAACTCGAAAGACTAAGAGAAACAAAGTTTCTCAGTACTGGCAGCCTGAAGGACATGTCTGTTTCTCCATAACAATGAGTGAAAGCCCAATGGAGTGCAGCTGAAGGCTGTACTTCACTGTAAAGCCTGATGTGTCTGCACTTACCCTTGCACTTGCCACATACGGGCCGTACTTTTGCGTATTGTTATTTATTCGTCCCATGTACTGCACTTTCCCCCTCCCCCGCACTTTCCCACTTCCCCTTCCCATGCACTTGCGCTATCTGAATGACACCTGGCCTAGTGGGATCGTTGTCTGTCCTCCCTCTGTTCCCCATCCCTTGCCTCATCGCGCCTTGAAACACCCGTGTATAGGCGCGTTACAAATGCCATATCATATCATAAAAAGTCAGGTCAGGATACTGGAACAAAAGGTTTGGGGGGGGGGTCCATAAATGGAGGGAAATTTGCATATAGAGAAACCTTTCCTAACACAAATTCCACCTGAATTCCAAGGACCACCTCTCGGGCCAGACCATCTGGGGATAGTCGGGTAAAGGATATGAGGGGCATCCTCCTTGCTGATGGGGGAGAGAAAGGGACACGGATCAGACGGTCCCCAGATGGGGCAAACGAGAAAGATATATTTGCACATACTGGTTGGAACCAAGTAAAAAAAAAGACTGACTTGAGCACACAATCCAGCTTATTCTATGGGCAAGGCCAAGCAGCTGTCAGCTACATCAAGCGCTTTACTTATACAATAACAATGCCCACTCACCTGCTTGTTGGAACGTCTGAAATTATAAAATGGAGAGCCTCCCCACCCCACACAGGTCCCTGATATATTTGTACAGTGGCGTGAGCGGAATCAGGGAAACCCTCCTGGGGAAGAAAACCCAATGAAAAAACAGGATATCGGCACGGATGGTGTGGTCTCTTAGTACTGCAGAATAGGATTCCTGACGTCCCACATCGGAAGAATGATCCGGCCGAGCGTGGACAGTAATGAAAGTAGATACTTGGGGCGAAGCACTACTGCTCGCATAGGCAACGTAAGCACAATAGAGGATCCTGACATCACACGCGGAAAGATCTGGTGAGTACAAGGTAGGAAATGAAGGAAGAGATTTCCAGCTGTCCAGACAAGTGGTTGACTGTAAATTGGTCGAAAGACAAATGGTCGACGTAATTTGGTTGAAAACCAAATGGTCAAATTTTTTTTTTTTATTTACATATGTATTTTGTTGGTTTTCGTTTAGGGAAAAAAAGGGTTTTTTTTAGAAAAAAAAGGGGTTGGGGGGGGGGGCCCCAAAAGGGGTGAAAATAAAAAAAATAAAAATTCGACCATTTGGCTTTCGACCAAATTGGTTCGACCATTTGTCCAGTCGACCAAATTTTTTCAACCAAATGTCTGGCAACCGATTTCCATGATATGTCAGAAAGGTTTATGCAGGAAAAGTAGAGCACAGATACAGAGTAGGTACTCCTGAAGTCCTGCGATGCAAAGCAGTTGAACTGGAGTGATTTGAATGCTTGTTGCTGAAAGATTGGTGAGCGTGTTGCGCAAGCCACGGTAAGATCAGAAACGATGAGGGGAAAGTAAAAGGTCCTGTCGTCCCACACCGGAAGGATTATCAACAAGGAGAATCTAGCAATAAATAGAGGCGGTGGCAAAGGAGAGGGGAAAAGGGAAAGCAGAATAACCAGAGCAGGGATCAAGGATAAAGGATAGCAAGAAAAGCAAGAAATGCTGAAATGAGCATAGTAATTCAAGAAAGAAGCGACACGCAGGACTTTCTGCAGCGTTCTGCTTTGTACAGCTGTCTGTATGTTTCTGGCATACTGAGTCGGCAGGACGCCATTTTGAAAAAGGCTAGTTTGCTGAAGGTGATCCACAAAAGGGGAGCAGATTGGCCCCATCTTGGAACGAGATGTATGTAAACATCCCACTCTCATTCTCTTCCATCAGCGCCAAAGGAACCAGCAGAGGGTGTGATTCATGAGAGCAGCCCTATTGAGAGAAACACATCTGGGTTCGTTTCAGAAACCAACCCCCATTATCTTTTAAGGGCCAAGTGTATATTACCTTTTTTTTTGTAATAGTGGTAGGGACAGAGTGTAGATTAAGGATAGGTTTGGACAGAGAACCTTCTTAGATGTGTATGGACATCCTGATACGCACACTTTCGGAAATCTTTTCCTTTTAATAGAATCTTAGACGTAGAGACAGTTCGGATCTTTTGGAGAGCAATAAAAAGAAGTTGCTATCAATGCATCCTTGTTCGTCTCCTAATTCTGACCTACCACACAGTCTTTAGGGGGATCTTTGCACTCGTCATCAGTGCTAACTCAGTAGTCCTTCCATTTTCTCAACCTTGATATGATAAACATGTGACATTTTCTGGTGGTCTCCTTTTGCAACACCTCTCTCCCTTCCCTAATCATCTCTTCTCTTTAATTCACTCCTCCCAGCAATCTTCTTTCCCTTCAGTGTTCTCCCTCTTCTCCTAGGTCTTACCTCCACCCTTTGATGTTACTTCTCCTACTACTCTACTGCTCCATTCACCACACACCTAGTCCTTCCCTGCTCACTCCTCCTCCCTCCTCCACACCACTACCTGCTCCTCCACAACACTACTCCCCCTCAACATCGCTGCTCCCTGCTCTACAGCATGACTCCCTCCTCTACTCCACTACTCCCTCAGTCCACCACTACTACCACTCTCACTCCTAATTCCAATCTCCCAAGCGCCCACCTTTCACTCGGTATCTTAAGCTTCACAGTCTCACCCTACACTCACCTTTTTAACTACACTTGCCACACAACCACCTACACTCATACAGCAGTACCACTCTATATAATCCATACCTCACCTTCCTCAATCTACTTCACAGACCACCATGCCACCCTCCCTCCTGCTGGTCTCTTGGTCGTCCTACACCACTGACTTCACCTGAATAACCCACACTTCCTACTTCATGCTGCTTTTTTTATCCTAATGCCCCATCTTGGTTTGGTCCACTGTCCCTATCCAATCCGGTCTTGTCTTCTCCCCCCCCAGACAGACCCAAGGAATGTTATTGGTAGAGGCTAAGCCCCACCCACCACTCGGCGCAGATGCCCCATGGCAACCTGGGAGAGCAAATGTCCAAGTTGTTTATGGTGGAGTTTCCGTTGTTGATCCCTCCAAGTAAGTGGGGAGGGTCAGAATCCACTTTGAATGTCCCTGGAGATCTATGGTATCTCCTTCATGCTGTCTGAGCCACTCGTGTGTGATTGTTGCCCTCTTCTGCATTTCTCTGTGTTCTGCACTGTGGGACCAGACCGTAGGGTTCTTGCAGCTTCTTGTTCGCCACAGCGTTTTGCTGCTGATCAATGGTGGGTGGGCGTCCTGTTTATTTTGACGTTTGCGAGGCACAGGATCAGCTCTCACTGGAGTATCTTTGCTGGTTCACCATTCTGATGTCTGGTTTGTACACCAAATAGACACGCAGGTTAGTATATTTATTTCTGTCCATCCGGGCTAGTGGAGCATGATCTGTTACCTATTTAAATTCTTGGCCAGTCAGGTAATTCCATAGGCTGTATAATGCCCTATTGAAGGCAAGGGCTATGTGATAGATCATATTTCTAGGCTAGAGTTTTCGCTGATATTTATTATCTGCTTCTCTTCCCCATTTTTGCCTTGTACAGCTTCCAAACCTATCATGGAGGCCTCTGTCTGCAGGGTGCATTCCCTCGACAATTTTGCCATTATAAAAATCTGATTTTACACATGTCCTGCTTGAGTTGGTTGAAGTCATTCTAGGCTTTGTCATTCCACTTGATGATGTTGGGATGTTCCTTCTTAAGTTTGTCAGTGAGTCTGAGTTGATTGCACGTGAGCGCTGCCTTCCTCTGCAATTCTCAGTGTTCGGCACTGCAACATCAGACCCTAGGGTTGTCACAGCTTCTTTGACTCCCTCAGGGCTTCTCGTTCTCAGCTGTGTCTTGTTGCTGTTCAATGTTGTTTGGGCGGCCTGTTTCTTTTTAAGGTTTAGATTCATTAAATCAATACATTGTAAAAAAAAAAACTAAAAAAAGATTCACTAAATCAGCTTTCACTTAGGGATCTCTGCTGGTTCGCCGTTCTGATGTCCGAGTTTTATAACAAATAGAAAAACACTGGTGAGCATATGGTAAAAGTGGCATGGCTTGAGCTAATAGTGGTCTGAAACACAAAATCTAGTTCTAATGGTTTCCTTCCTCCCACAGATTTTCATCTATGATAATCCTATTGACAGTGCAGCTGTTGTTTGGAAACCATTCTGTTGCCACAGGGCTTCACGCTGCTATGTGGCGATGCCTCTATGTACCCCGCACCAGACATGAAGGCACGGCCAGTAAATATTGGGCGCGGTGCCCCGTGACCTCAGCTCCTTTTTTGCACGCACTGTTTGCTATTCGGGAACAGGCTTGTTGAGCTTTGAGAAGCTTTCTCTGCACCATGACTACTCAGTCGAAGGCCCCAGGCTTCAAACCGTGCATGGGTTGCGACAGGCAAATGTTGGTCTCTGATTCGCACCAGATTTGTCTCTATTGCTTGGGTGATGATCACGAAACCCAGGATTGCGGGTCATGCAAGTCCATGCACCCGGAAGACCCTTTCGAATAGGGCAGTGAAGATTTTCCCATTCATCAACAGGTCGAAGGGTGAGGCTGTGCTGCCTTGTTCGAGTTCGCACAGCACGGACCGCCATTCCGAAGACCGGCCTGCTCCACGCAAAGAGAAGGAACATCGGAAGACATCCCGCTCCTCAAGTGATCCCTCACACTGACATTCCTCCTCTAAGAAGAGCCAAGGCTCAAAGGATCAAAGGATTCTCCGGAGAGACCGGTTTAGGTACCTTTTCCAACACAATTCTCCACCATGGAGGAATGGGAAAGCCAAGGTGCCGGCAGCTTCGGCCTCTGTGCTTTTGGCTCTAGTGTGCTTCGGCTGCAGCACCGATGGGTCCAACCGTGTCTATTGCGACTAGCAATGTACCCTTTGTGGATCACTCCTGCACGCCCATTGACTCGGGCCTGGACCCACAGGCAGCCGATGTTCCTCAGTGCCGACAGACCCTGCCTCCGGCGTCGCAGTCTCTGCTTCGTCTACGACTGCGCTGATTGGCATCAGGGCTCTTCAGGAATACATTCTGCTCCCCTTAGCACTTTTATGTCCAAGATGTATAACATTTATGATGAGGAAGTTGACAAGGTAAGCGCTGGGTTAGAACCCCTGGTTTCTAGAGATGAGATTTTCCAGAGGAGTTCTATGAGGAAGTTGAGGATGTGCTGGGGTTGGCCGAGGATCTACGGTTGCCAGTGGCATCGATACTTTCCTTGCGATGGACATTCTGCCAACTCCCACCCCGGGTATGCCTCAAGCCGCTTTTAAGTGGTTGTCTAAGGTGGCCGATACTCTGGGGCTTTCTGATCGATCCAGAACTAAGATTAAGTATGAACTGTGTGATATTCTGGTTGATGCCCCAAAGAAAGAGATGTTCCTGCCCTTCAATTTGGCAGTGGAAGCCCCTGTGCTGGAGGTGTGGGAGAAGCATGCTTCTGCTCCGGCAGTCGACAGAGAGCTGTCACAGGAACACCATCTGCTCTGGCGTTTCTATCCTCTGATGCCTCACCGGAGAGTTTGGTGGTTCAGGCTGTGACAGATATACCTGAAGACCTCCACCTTCCCTTCAACCTGGCTGGGAGAGTAAGTGACTCGACGCATGGGAGGGAAGAAGGTGTTTACGTCGTGCAGTCTTGCCTTATGTGCTGCAAATGCCTCTTGTGCCCTGTCGAAGTTCTCTGGTCTTCGGTCTGCTATGGCCAATGCAGCTGAACACATCCCTGAAGGGGGCATGTGGGAAGGCTTACTGGCCTTGGTCACTGAAGGCAGGGAGGCTTCCCGTGAAATGATGCAAACTGGATTGGACGCTGTGAATTGTGCGGGCAGCTCCATGGCCACGGGTACAGTGGTCAGAGGTCACTCATGGTTGAGGGCATCATGATTTGCAGCCGATGTCCAAGCCAAACCTTTGGACATGTCCTTCGATGTCCAGAACCTTTTTGGAGCCAAGGCCAAGGGCAGTTCGCCTCAGGAAGACTGCAGGGCAGGTGCCTCCCGAGAGGAATAGGTGCCCAGAGAGAAGGTGCAACCGTGGCCACCAGGCCCCAGAGCACAAAACGTCAGTGACAGAATCTGCCACTTCACGCCGGTGGGGTGGTTACTTTCCCTGTTCAGCCGAGAAGGGTCAAGGACCACGTCTGCTGCTTGGACCTTGCATGTCATTCGACAGGGATATTGTCTCCCGTTCATACAGCACCCTCGTGACCATGGTCTTCAGGCCACCATCCCGACTCTAAATACCGTCCTCCTGGAGGAGGTCCGTCAGCTTCTTTAAAAGATCACGTTTGAGCTGGTACCGGAGCAGAACAAGGCAGAGGGTGGTCCTCCGCCTATTTTCTGGTGCTGAAGAAGGACCGAGGCTTGCATCCCATTCTGGATATGCGGTTGCCGAATTTTCCTTCACAAGGACGAGTTCAAGATGGTTACTCTAGCCCAGATACTGCAAGTCCTCGACCTGCAGGACAGGGTGGCATCACTGGACTTTTAGGATGCTTACTCACACTCATTGAGACTTGGTTCAATGCCAGCTCAGTCACTGCTTTTGATTCCCTCTTCCCTGACGGCTTTAAGATCATTTCCAAGCCTCAACTTCACCGTACTGGCGATGGCGTTGCCTTAATCTTCCCTGAGTGGGCTCCTTCTTCCATCTTAACCACTCAACTCTACTCGTCCTTTGAGAGCCTGGTATGCAAAAAAGTGGTTATCTCTCCCTCCTCCACCCTGAATATTGATACTATTTACTGGCCTCCAGGTGCCACCTCCCTGTTCCTGGACTGATTTCTGTTCCTCTTTACTCTCAACCACTTCCAACCTGTTGCTCCTGGGTGACTTTAACATCCAATTAGACTCCCCTGGCACAGCATCCACTCTCTTCATCCATCTCTGCACCTCTCTATTCCTCACCCTTCTCCCTTCTGGTCCAACCCACTCTGCTGGATACACTCTGGATGGCCTCATCCACTCCGACCTCCCTCTCTCATCTCCCCTGGTCAACCCTCTCTCCTGGCCTGACCACTTTCTTCTCTCCTCCCACCTGGGTCCATATGGCCCTCTGACTGCACCTCCAAAAGCCCTGCCAACCTCGTTCAGGAACATCTGCCCGATGAAACGAGTGTCTGTTGCTGCCTTCATTTCCACCTTTATCCCCCCTTGCCCTCCCAACTCAGACGCTACCACTGACACTGCTCAGCAACTTCCACCTTTCCATCACCAGCAGCCTTGACTTTCTTGCCACAGTTATGAGGATCCGCTTGAAGGCCGCCTCCAAGCGTAGAACTTGGTACAACTCCGAACTCGCAGGCCTGAAACTAAAGTGCAGAGCTGCAGAATGGTAGTGGCAAACCTCAGGCTCACCCTCTGACAAACTGGCCTGCCACCTGCTACAAAGGCAATGCAGACTCTCTCTCGCGGCAAAGAAAAGGGCCCACATTCAGGCATGGGTATCTGGCGCAGCTGACACAGCTGAACCTTTCAAGGTCTGCAGAGAACCTGCCAACCCTTCTGCAGTATCCTCCTCCCCTATTTCTTCTCAGGCCCTCTGCAACACACTGGACACTCACTTCACCAACAAATCTCAGGACATTCTTAATAACCTTGTCATTTACTCACCCAACCCATCCCTCACTCCTGACTGCCTTGGCCACTCACCCTCCTCCGTCGCCCTTGTCTCTCCGGAAGAAGTCACCAGAGTTGTCCGCTCTTTCCAAACAGGTTTCCCCTTGCTCATCCAGAACCATCAAGGATAGCATTTCCTCTCTCGCCCCTGCACTCTCTGATCTCTGTAACAACGTATTTGCTACAGGTTATTTTGCCTCCTCCCTCAAGCACTCCCTTGTGCACTCCCTCCTCAAAAAACCATCAGCAGAACCTTCCTGTCCAGCCAACTACCGCCCCATCTCCATCACCCCCTTCCTGGGGAAACTGTTGGTGAAGTTGGCCCTGTCCCAACTCAACTCTTAACACTGAACTTGTTGGTGCTCTCCACGACCATCAATCTGGATTCTGAGCATCCATAAGCACGTGAACTGCTCTTCTGAACACCTGTGAAGAGCTGCTTACATCCCTGGAGTCCAACTCCCCTGCTGTCCTCATCCTTCTCGATCTCCCCTATGCATTTGACACGGTCAACCAGTCCATCCTCCTACAAAGGCTCATGAAACCCTTGGTATCTCGGAGCGATCACTGGACTTGCTGACCTCCTTCCTAACTGACCACTCCCCCCCACCCCCCAAGTGGTCCTGGGCACCTTCTCCTCTGGCGTCCCCCAGTGTTCGATTCTCTCGCCTTTAGCAACTACCTTACTCAGCTGGCACGCCTCTTCTCCTCCTCTCCCAAATTACAAATACAAACTTTCAGTGTTATACTGACGACACACAACTCTTCAAACTTCCTGCTTACCCCCTTGTATCTTCCATCATCCCTGACTGCCTTTCTGCCATCCACGCCTGGTGCGCTTCCAATGATCTCTGCCTCAATGCCAGCAAAACCGAGATCCTTCCTATTGGGGCCCCTGCACCTGACTTAATCCCTTCACTCTGGCCTTCTTCCATGGGCTCTCCCCCTCCTCCCTCTTCGGAAGCCAGAAACCTCAGTCATCTTCGACTCCTCTCTCGTTCCTCCCTCGCACTAAGGATATTGCTAAGAAGTCCCACTTTCAGCTCTTCCTTCTCAAAGCAATTCTACCCTTTCTCACTTTCCACCAAGAGATCAATGTTACCCGGGCCCTGGTTCTCTCTAGGCTAGACTATTGCTATAGTATCCTCCTGAATCTACCTTCTTCCACTCTGCGACCCCTCCAGCTAATCCCGAGTAGGGCAGGAAGACTTATCCTTGGCCTCAAGCCCAGTGACCGCATCTCCCCTGCCTTACAAAGTCTTCACTAGCCCCCGGTTGCTTCACGGATTAAATTCAAATCTCTCTGTATCATCCACAAGACTGTCTGGGGCTGGGGACCTCTCTATCTCAACTCTTTCTCACAAAATATTCCCCCCTATAGACCTCTGCGCTCCTCTGGCACCAGCTCCTTGTGTGTAAAGCATTTCGCTAAACAGAGGGCAGGTGGTCAATTGCTTTCCTCAGCTTGCTCCTTTCATTTGAACAGCATCCACCTCCCTCATTGTCTTGAACAGGATTTTCTAAAACTCAGGAAGTTCCTCAAGACTTTCCTTTTTTCCTCTTCCTTCCCTCCCTCTCTCCTCTGCTAATGTCACAGTTGCTTGATTGGTATTCAGAGCCCTTATGCATCCTCGGAGGCACTGACCTCCCACACCGAATCAAGACAGCTTCTGTCTATCCTCAGCACTTGCCTTGGCTCACCCTCCATCCTCAGCTCGCACTTAACTTTCATTGCACTTCAACTGCGTCCCATGAGCAACCACCAGCACTATCCTGTTCCCTCTCCCTTCTGCACTTGCACGTTCTGAACACTTACAGGGCCTAGTAGGTTTGTCTTCCCCTCCCCACTCTATTGATATGTATATTTGTATTGGAATGTCTTGGACACTATCCTGGGCACGGCATTCCCACCCGAGGACCGAGTGGCAAACATCTTTCGGATGGTCAACATCCTCTGATCCTAGGAACAAGTTACGGCCTTCCTGCTCCTTATGGGCCTCATGGCCTCTTGTATCCTAGTGGTGCTGGAGTGTTGGTGTCACTTTAACCGCACATTTCCCTAAACAGGATGAAGACTTCAAGGTTTGGCTATTTTATTCTGATATTAACGTTCTTCTCGGCCGCTCCAGCGAATGGTCTGTCTCAGGGGCCTCTGCGGATTCTAATGTGGTGGCCATCAGAGACTCTGGCTGTGGTTGTCACTCTCTTTGGGCTTTGGTTCTCGCTGTAGTCCCCATCAGTATGGTTTATGATAACCCCAATGACTTCTGGTCCTCTCCGAGGTTTGCTGCTCTCTCGCAGAATATCGCTGTTGCCGTCTCTGCCTCATCTTGCTCCACAACCACCTCCACCTCTGGAGCCAGGATCATTTCCCACACTAGTTGAGCAATGGGTTGACCCACTTTAATTACGTGGGGTGCTTCCCCATGTTGAAGAGGACAATCTTCACTTCCCCTCCATAGTCTCCACTGATGACTGAGGCCCCCACATCTATCAGGCGCTTGTTTGCCAGACTGAACCTGGGGCAGTTCTTCCATATGTGCCCACTGGAACCTCTACTCGGAGACCTGATTTGACCAACACCTTCCCTCTCGGCGGGTCCCTAAGTTCCTCATCTCCATACAGGTCCCTGCTTCCTGCTGTGGGTGCAACTCTAGCTGGCAACTTTGAATTTTGGTGTCACAAATTGCCTTCCACATCTTACTGGGTATTGGGCGGGCTCTGTATCGGTGTCTGCATGATCCCATGTGTCACAGACAGCATCAAGAACACGCTAGCTCCCAGGTGAGGTTCAAGGGTTTTTATTTTTTATTTCCAATCAACCTAGTGGCTATCCCTTTGTCTCTAAATTAGGGATGGGCAGTCACACCCTAACCCAAACTTCCCTCAACCCCAAATTGGTCCAAGTGATCGGTAACCCCTACAATCTAAAACACATCTAGCTTTTGATCATGGCCTTAATCAAATGCCTTATCTATTCATGGAACAATGTAAGATTTCTATCCAATAGTTTTCCTAAAATGTGGGGTAGTGCCTTCCCGTCAACCTGGTCTTTACCCTCTCTAGTACTTCTGCGCTTTGATATTACTCTCCTTATGTCTTTGTCACTCTCCCTTTCTCCTTCTATTCTACTCTCTCCTAATCCCCCACCGTCTCTCCCAGGTTCTTTCACCTCTATCCCTCCAATTTTCGTGTTCCCCTCTCTAAAGTCTTCCTCTATCGTTCAATCTTACTTTCTACTACATTCTCAGTATTTCACAAAATGCGCCTAATCCTCCCTCCACAACACTACTTCTCCCACCTCCTCTCCCAATAGTACTCTTCCCTCCACACTGCGCTGAGAACAGAATGGAACAACATCTAGTAACTTGGATAAAGAATACCCAAATGAAGGTAGAAGAGCATTGTTCAAATCTCCTGACTTACCTAGCATATATGCATTTCTGCAAGCTGTACATAGAAATGGTAAACCCTCGCCCAATGCCAATGTACCCTCCTAGAAATCTGTGGGCGCATCTGAACCCATCATCATGGTTTTAGAAGGCATGCCCATTTTTTACACTTCGAAGACAGGGCTCTAAATTTGAATCTGTTCAAGAATTGGAACTGTAAATAGATAACTTAGCCGAAGGAGGATAGTCTTGGACAACAAGTAACTTTAGCATCTGTTCTGCATGATACATTCTGGGTTGAAAAGATCAGGTGATACTCTGAAGATTAGGTTGAGTCACAGGTGGGTCTGGCCGGTTTAAAGGGCGATGGAAGTCTAACTAGCTGCTCCAAAAGGTACAGTAGGAGGTAGATTTTTATGCAACCTTTAAGAGTCACTAGATCAGACGATTGTAAAGGAATCCTCCGTAAAATATCAGGTATTGACATGCCTGGGGTGTGGACTGGGATGGGTTGGTGAGGCGGAATAGTGATAGTTGACGTTGGTATTAGAGCCCTATGAGAGGGCACAGGGTTGGGAGGCTTTGACTCTGCCATTTCCTCAGAATGTCAGGGGCGGGCAGGATCACGGTCGAAGCAGAAGGGTGGTGGTGGATGTGTTGCAAGGGATGCAGGTGTACCTTACTCTTGACAAAGAACTGACGAAAGAAGTGCTGTTGAGAAGGGGTGGATGTTCATCAAGTGGCCTATGCTCAGTCCTCACCACATGGACCTGGAGACCCAGTTTTAACTTATTCTCAGTGCAAGAAGCCCAAAATTGGGGTGTCACTTAAGCAAATATATTGCATAACTTCAAATGTATTTTAGGCATCTAATGTATGTACAGACTTTGTAACCTTATATGTGTCTAATGCTTACAAATGTCAGTCCTAACTGTACTTAATAGGTATGGGTAAATCTGCGTTTAGGTCATAATCTTATTACATAACTTCCCATGTGACCAACACTCCCTCTCTACAATGCAATCGCAAAAGTAAGGTAATGTTGAATTGATTGCTTTCTCCAGCAGAATCCTGAGATAGATATCCTCAACCTGCTCTGCTGCTCAGAAAAACTTCGACACAGGGCGTGGTCGACTGCCGATTTCAACTCTTTCCATTCTTGACAAGTAGTCGGCCCAGCTGACGACTTACCTCACTCCAGTGAGTAGTCAGAATCACGTTAGTGCCGGTGGTGCCTCTTCTTCCTATGAAACATGATGAGGAAGGGGGGCTCCTTGAGTGAGAACACTTCTTCGTTTTACGCCAATGTCGTTTCTCTTTCTCAGGGGTAGTCCCCTCCGTTTCAGCCACTGAGGACCGAAAGGTCGACCACCAGGTGATTGCTCCCTCTTGAAGGGATTTAGGATTAATTTTAACAGACGATGTGCACCTGCCAGGTAAGGTCAACCTGTCAAGCATCCATGGTGCCCCGCAGCCGCTTATTACCAGGTTGGCTGTGGCATCCCTTGTGGACCTGGCACTATGGGACTGCTTAGACTAAATCCAATCCCCACCAATCCAACATGGCGGATCCATTGTTTCCGGTCCGTTCTGAGAACCATGGAAACAAACAAAGGAGCACCTACTTAAGTCTGTCGCGTCTATGGCGACGCATCTCATACTGTTGAAAAAACGGCAGACCGTTGTTACCTCGAGACTCTTGGCCCTGTTCATTCAAGACATGCTGAGTCCTGCAGAAACGTTCTCCACTTCTCTGAATCCTGGGGACCTCCTGTGAACGCTCTGAAGAATCTCAGCAGCTCTTATCAAGAGGTGTTCCATTCTTTCAACGACACATCGGAGAAAGACCATTCTTCTGACAGCGAAACGTTCCATTGCCTCCCAGGAACTGCCAACCATTCCTGAAGCCCCGCAGACCACACACTGAGACTTCCGACTTCAGTCCTGTATGTAGGTAATTAGTCTTCCTTTTTGTTTCATCCTCATCTCTACAATCGTATGGCATTCAACCTACATGGTCACGAATTTTGATACAGAGTGGGGACATCCAACCCATACCACCTGGATACACCATTGCACAGCTCTAGATACCCTGGGACTGTGTGGTCTCCCCCCAATACGGATTGACCCTCCATACCAGGTGGCTATAACTCTTTGTGGGTAGAAATCGGGTCTTGGGTAATTGTTAATACCATTTTAATAAATGTTCTTGTTCTCCTTTTGATAGCCCTTCTGCTGTGAAGAGCTGCCTGCCTATTCTACGCTGCACTCCCCAAGACCAACCTTGGCACTGGGGCGGGACTTGTAAATTGGCTAGGAGGTTCACTTTGACCTCTTCCCACCTTCCAAATTTGGTTCCAGTGCACTATCTCCATGGTTTCCGAAGGCCAGGTCTGTATGATCGCGACAGCACCCCTTGGTGTCGTGACCCATGCCGAGGCAACACACAAAGATGTCATGTGGGTCGGTCACCGACATCTTGGGAGTCGCAGTCAGTGCAGCGCTCAAATCCTGAAATCCGAGTTCAAATTCGAAATGCTGGTGTTTGAAAAGGCAACTGTAAGTGCGGGTGTGCCCCCGAAAAAACAGCAGTCCCCCCCGTGGCTTCAGCAGCACTCGGTGGTCTTGGCCACATGCAAGCACTAATACCGATGTCATTGGCGTCAGGAGAGCCTTTGGGCTCAATGGAGAAAAAGGCGGTTAAGCCCTCGAAGCTGGGGCCTTCCTGTGGGCCTCAGTGCTCGGGCGTTCCCGATGCCTCTTTAGGCCCAAGCCTCGTTGGACGCCGGCAGCCACCCCGTCGACGTTGAAGGATAAGACCATCAGCGATCGATCCTTCGTTCCGCTCTCTGGCCGATTCTTTTTCAGCTCCATGGTGCACATTCAGCACTGCCTGTGGGGACGATCAGGGAGACGTCGACCCTATATATTTAGGGGCTGGTGGTGTTGACTATTTTGACGAACAGGCAGACCTCCTGGCTTTGGCACGATTCCGTGTGTTAATATCCCTGCAAAAATATCGCCATATTTTTGCGGCAATAGTAAGGCATGGAACCTGCGGGGGACACCCCCGCAGCCCCTGAATTATTTTAAAAGGAGCGGGGGGACACCCCTGCAACGCCCGCTCCCAAAAAACCCTAATATTATCCCCACTAAAAATATCGCCTATGGCCGTTGCCGACGACCATATATACGGCGATATTTTTGGTGGGGATAATATTACCCGATAGCTTTGGCACAGGGGCTGCATGATGCTAGTGGGCTGGATACATTCCCAGATGTAGAATTGCAACAGGCTCAGCCTTACACCCATGCTAATGGCACATTTAGGTAATTAGGGGACATGGTGGTCGACACTCTGGAGCTGAATGCTTCGGCAGTTCCAGTCCAGGGTTATTAATTAACTGACATTTTTGACAAGAGGCCAGCTACTGAAAGAAACATGCCACTGAATCTAGCAATAGCCGACCCAGTCGGCTCCTTGTGGGAACGGCCTTGCTCTATTCCTCCAGTCAGTTGCAGCAACCAGTACATTCAGGCTGGCAAGAGGGGATCTCTACTTTTTTGTCCTCTCACCCTTCTCTGGCAGGTCTAGTTTTGCAGGCGGAAATGGTTTCCACCAGGGCAGCTTCCTCCACCTCGAACCTGCCTGCTGACAGGGAGGGCAAGAGGAGGGATGCAATGGTGAAAAATATCTTCACATCTGGCAGCATGGCCTTGAAGGCAAGTAATGTGTCCTGTGGGTTCGCCAAGTATTCCTTTGGCCTCTGGAAGGCGGTGGAACACGCAGCCCAATAGGGAGCTGCAAGATGGTTTTATACAGCTGGTGGACGATGGGAAGGAGGTGGCCAGGCCTACCTGAGCTCCTCAGGTTTTTCACCAAACATTCAGAATAGGTTGCTGGCCATGCCCTTGAGGGAGAATTCTTTTTTTGGTCCAAAGGCCGAGGACTCCCTGTAGAAGTGTAAGGAGTCAAAGATTGCTGCAGCATCGCTGGGCCTCGCTGCACAGCCGGCCATGCCTGCCTTCATCTTTGCCTCTAGGGGCAGCGGCTACAGGCATTACGTGCTTTACAGCAGGAAGACGCAGCTCCTACAAGCCAGACAGGGGTAGAAGTGATTCTCGCTCTCCGGATGGGGTAGGGGTCTTTCAGAGGCCAGCAGGCAGTGGCGGGGGCGGCTCCACCCTCGAAGCCGCTTTAATTTTTCGCTTCCACAACTCACCGGTTGATGGATGGCTGTCAGAGCATTGGCCCCAATATCTGGGGATTACCTCCGATGCCTGGGCCCTGCAGCTCGTGTGGTGGGGTTATTGTCTGCCCTTCTTAAGGAAACTTCCGGACAGACCCCCACCACCTCCATTCCAACCGGAAAAGGGGTTCCAGGAAGAACTGCCAGCCCTGTTGTTGAAGAATGCCGTCGAAGAGGTACATCCTGAGCAGAGAGGGTCGAGCTGGTATTCCTGGTATTTCCTAGTACCCGCTAAAGGAGGAGGTCTCCGTCCCATCTTGGAACAATGGCCTTGTCCTTACCACTTGAATAAGGGATTCTCGAGGTCTTAGTGGGAGAATACCCTCCGGTTTCTCACAGCACGAAGTACCGGTGTGATATGATTTCCATAGAGAACATTCGTAGCCACCCGAGCAGCGAGATTCTGCAATAGTTCTAATCGATGGATCAGGCCCTTGGGCTGCGTAAGGTGTAGAGCATTGCAATAGTCAATGCCGCTCAGCACGAGGGCCGCGACAACTGGAGGGCGGTCATGAAAAGGAAGCATAGGAAGAAGTTTCCTATCTTAAGATGGTAGACAGCAGCCACCTGGGCATCCATGGTGAGTGTTGACGAAAAAATAAAACCCAGCTTTCTGGCAACAGTGACCGGTGAAGGAAGTACACCCAGTGACAGAGGCCAAATAGCAGAGGTCCACAGTGAAGATGGGGGGCACCAACCACCAGGACTTCCGTCTTGTCGCCATTAAGTTTCAGCCAATTCTGGCTCATCCAACTTCCAACGACTGCCAAGCATTGGCTAAGGCACAATGACACCTCAGCCTGGTCAAGATCAAGACGGACGAGGATCTCGGTGTCATCGGCATAAGCATAGCAGCGGAGGCTGAAGGAGTGGACGAGTCTCACCAGAGGCTGCACATAGATGTTAAAGAGCAATGGATCAAAGTGCTGACAAAAAAGGTGGTAAAGAGCCTGACTACGCTCTGGAAGGAATGAGGCAAACCAAGTGAGAACCGGAACCGTCATGCCAATCTTGTAGGGTGATCAACAGTATTGACGGCTGCTGAGAGGTCTAATAAAATCAGAGCACCAACCCCACCTTGATCTACCAACCTGGCCAGATCATCCTGGACCAACACAAGGACACTCTGTACTGTGTCCTGGGTGAAAGCCAGACTGTAAAGGGTCAAGGACATCAGAGGCTTCTAGATACGGGGACAGAAGTGGTGTCTGGGTACGGATCACGACATTGAGGGATATGCGTCATGCACCAAAATGTATTCAAAATCCATTTGTGAGTGGGCTGCCAAACTTGCTTTAAGCCGACCGTCCTCAAACTCCAGTATGGTCACTCACCCGGTCCTCCGAGGCAGAGACGGAAGGGCCCACCCCGGAAAAAGAGAAGGAAAACATTGTCAGAAGGCCAAAAAGTGGTCGCACACGTGGAGCTCCTGTTACTCATCTGCATCGCGTAAGAGGCGCCATCGACATGAGACCAGCCCATCGTTGGAAAAAGGTTAGCCCTCGGCTGGGCCGACCACTTGAGAAGAGTGAGAAAGTTTCAAAAAAGAAATGTTAGGCATGTTTAAAACTCAGGCTGCTGCAGGTGCGGGTAACGACCCTCGAACAGCAAGCTTCTGCGGTACTCGGCACTCCCGACCCCACACATGCCAAACTGTCAACGCCATCAGCGTCGGAGAAGCCTTTGTGCTGAACACCGAAAAAGGTGCTTAAACCATCGACGGCTGTCCTTCTCAAGAGCGTTGAGAGGCCGACATTCCCAACCTCACAGTAGCACCCTAGTCTCAACCTGCACTGACGACCTTTCCATCAGTGTCGAAAGAAAAACCCCTGGCGCCGACTATTGGCGGCAGATCTTTCGTACCACTCTCCAGGTTTGAATTCTTTGAGTCCTGCCATTGATTTTCGAAGATCACCAGGGGGGTCATACCATGTATCCCCGGTCGGGAGGTGTCTTTCTTTTGACGATCAAGCGCACCTGTTGATATTAGCCCAAGGATTACACAATGCCATTGGCCTGGACGCGTCTCCAGATGTGGCATTTCAGCAGGGTCAGCCCTACACCCACACCCATGCTAAGTTTAGGGACCTAGTAGAAAGGGTAGTAGACACCCTAGGTTTGAAGTCCTCCTCAGCGCCTATTCAGGGCCATGAGTTGACAGACATCTTAGATGAAGGTCCTGTGACTGAGCATAACATGCCACTTAATCCGGCAATTGCAGACCCCCTAGCCTCTTTGTGGCAACATCCCTGCTCCATCACGCCGGCAAACTCTAACTTTACAGGGAAGTATAGGCCAGCAAGAGGAGGTCAATCTTTCCTGGCTTCTCACCATTCCCCGGAAAGGCTTGTTGTGTAGGCAGCCACAATCACCACCAGACCTGCGGCCGCCACTTCGAATCTGCCTCCGGACAGAGACGGTAAAATGTTGGACGCAGTGGCCAAGAAGGTCTTTACTTCTAGCAGCATGGCGTTAAAAGCCACCAATGTGGCCTGTGGATTTGCAAAATACTCCTTTGGTTTATGGAAAGCCGTGAAGCAGGCAGCACAGTACATCCCCCCCGAAGGTGAAATGCGGGATGGGTTTACACGGCTGGTGGAAGATGGGAAGGAGGCAGCCAAGCATTTGTTGCAAACGGCCTCGACTACGTTGGCCGTTCTATGGGGTCGGCGGTAGCATTGAGAAGGCAAGCTTATCTCAAAACCTCTGGCATCGCCCCGAATGTCCAGAATAGGCTACTGGACATGCCTTTCGAGGGAATGTTTCTTTTTGGCCAGAAGACTGTTGACTCTGTGCAAAAATGTAAAGAGTCTAAATTAGCTGCAAAATCACTCGGCTTAGCTGGTCAGCCAGCCAAACCTGCATTCAGCTTTGCCTCCAGGAGCGGAGGCTACAGGCGCTATGTGCCTTATGTAAGAAAGACATGGTATCAATCAAGGGTGTTTATTGAACTTCAATAAGGGTGTGATAAACGCCTAGCTAACCCTAAAAATACAGATGGGAGCAAGCTACAACCATCAAATAATAGAAAATGCTGTCCATGTCGTGTCAAACTAAAGATGGCCTATACTAAAAAAAAATATTGCCACTCATTACTGCTAAATACAAATAGCGTGGGATAGTGTTCATGAAAAAGAAAAGTGTTCACAAAATGATAAGTCGGGGTGTTCAGGCCCTTGGCCTCCCTTCCCCACGATTTTAGCACGGGACAAGGCAGTTCACTCGAGCAAAGCACACACTCTGGCTTCTTCGGCACGTGGATACAGTTCCATTACCAGCATCAGGGCCTTCTGTGCCCAAGTCTCTTTACTTATGAAATTATCTTGATTCAGAGGGCCTGATGTATAAAAAAACAAAACACAAAGTTCTTTTCCTCTTATAAGTACTCAATTCTGGTGATTCACCCTGGATCCCCCTCTTCCGGGCTCAGATCCCCTTCTCTAATGTTCAGAGAATATTCTGTCTCTGATGACTCAGTTCACACCGGATACCCCTCAGCCGGACTCAGATCCTTCCTTTTACACAATTAGTCTCCCTCAGCCGGGCTCGGACTAATTGCAGTTCGTATTAGCTATCGGAAGACTTTTGAATGTGCAAAAGGTTAAGCTTGACCTGTTGCAGGACCACTTCGATTTCACAATTAACAATTTACATTTGCCACTTCTCAGTTGGATACCTAACGGAGACCTTTGAATTAGCACTCACGTGGTGCCGGACCACTCTGTGTATGGTATCTTTCTTGCCTTCAAATGATCAGTCACTTCGTGGATGTTCAATTATATTCGCGTTGCTCCTCACATACGCTTCACACACTGTTCTCTTCCGATTCCTTCATACAATGTTGTCGCTTGCAACATTGGTTCTAACACATACCGGTCTGCTGTCAGTCTCCCAGACTCACCGGCTGTGCTGACTTTACTGGTGCTACTTTGCTGTAGGAGCGAAGGACAGTACCATAGCGGCAATCGCTCCTCCCCGCCTTGGTTATCGATGCGGGAGAGCCCCGGGTACCTCTGACACACCATGCACGTCTCTGCAGCTTTAATTCTAGGTCTCATGTTTCCTATTCTCTGAGGCTTGTGAAAGTAGCGGTTGTTCTCCGAAAAGGTCAAGGCCACTTCCCTCCTTGCAACCCTCTCTGGTCTTGTCGTCTTTCTTCTCGTATTAAATTGCCATCTTGGAATTGTTGCTTTCTCGTGGGTTTCGCCTTGCTCTGAGTGTGCTTTCCTGCTCTGCCTTTTATCCCTCTGGGGAAATGTGATGGAAGTCAGGTGTCTGTAATTATCGGTAATTGCCTGACTCTGCCTGACCACTGTGTTGGGACATGTCAGGTGTGCAGCTCGGCTGTTAGTCTGTTTTCTCTCACATTGAGCTGTCTGTGAGAAAGTGTTTGTGTCGGGAAAGGGGGGTGGGCGTTGAGTTCCTAAGTATCCTACTTGGTAGGATGGGGAAAAGGTGTTACAGGGAAGGGGATACTGTATCTCACCATTCGGTGTCCCACTCCCGAAGACCCCTCATCCAGGTGATCCTCCCACACTGGTCCACCCCCAGGAACTGGATCCAAATGCGATGGCCGTGTCCGGGCCACTTCGATGACAGATCACCGGGGAATAGTGGGTGAGACACCCTCTGGTTTCTCACACTTACAGCAGGAAAGCGCAGCTCGCACAGGCCAAGCACGGGCAGAAGCATTTCTCACATCCCGGAATGGGCAGAGGAGCTTTCAGAGGCCAGCAAAGAGCGGCTTACCAGTTGGTGGACGGTTGGCAGAACATCGGCACCAGTGGCAGGAGATTAGATCCGATGCCTTCACCGTGCAGCTCGTTTGGTGGTGTTATTGTCTGCCCTTCTTAAGAAAATCACCGGGCAGACCCCCCACTGCCTCCAATCTAACCGGAACAGGTGCTCCAGGAAGAACTGCTAGCCCTGTTGTTGAAGGGTGCCATGGTGAAGGGGCCCCTAGGGGACTCTCGCATGTGGAAACAAGGCACAATCACCACACACGAACTGATACCCCAGACACGAGGTTGTATTCCCAAAATCTAGGGTTTATTGCAAAGCAAATAGTCTCCGTTGGTCAACTGGGTCCCATGCCCCGCGACGTGTGTCTACCAGACCTCGGGGGACGCAAGAGAGACGAGAATCGTACAACAGTTTTATATATACAAAGCAAGCATCTTAGTCAGTAGTGACACCTCCAATACCGCCCCTAATACATTTCCTTTGAATTGGGCACGATGATTGACAATGGTGACGAGTATGACATCTTCAAACATTCATTTAGCAACAGTTTGCAATTTCGCAAACCTACATACATAAGTCTTTGTTTAAAAGAGCACAATCCTTATGTTTCTACAAGCAAGCTGTGCGTAGGGGAGAGACACATTCCAGGCCTTGCTATCTCCTGTTTTCTATTTCTGTGCTGCGATCAACTTGCTCCCCAGAGCTCTACAGGGCCCAGTAAAGGGGGGGCCGCAAAGAAGAGCATAATTCAAGTCATTTAATGTTCGCTTCTAGCATTTCTACTGTGTTTCCGAGATTAGCTGGAACCTGCTCTACTGATTAGAATGCCTTGCTGCTTGCTTTCCAAGGATATGTGAGGGAGGAGACCAGGCATTTCTGTCTGGGTTACTGCCTTATGTTTCAACATGTCTCTCGCGGCCTTGCGTTATGCACCAGTGGAGCAGAATGCTATTTCAGCAAAGCAGTTTTGACATGAAGCAAAAGGCAAACGTTAGACAAAACAAAATGGCGATTTCTGTCACCTCAAAATGGCCGCACTTCAGTCACGCTTATGGCTACATTTTTCTAATACTAAACACATGAGGCGGTTGGCCTTCGGCCAACAAAGTACATTGCCTTACGATCGAGGGGTGTCTGTTTTTCTGGACTGACAATGGAAGAGGTACCCCCGATCAGAGAGTGTCGGGTTGGTATTCCTGGTATTTCCTGGTACCCAAGAAGGGAGGTGGTCTCTGTCCCATTTTGTACCTCAGGACTTTGAACATGTTTCCGAGGAAAGACAAATTCCGGATGTTGACGTTGAGAGGACTTCTCCATGTTCTCGAACTTAAGCCCTGGCTGGTGGTCTATAGATCTGCAGAATGCTTATTTCCATGTGCCAATACATCTAAAGCACAGGACTTTCATAAGGTTCCTCATAGGGGACAAGCACTATCAGTTCAAAATGCTTCCCTTTGGGTTGACCTCCGCTCCAAGGGTCTTCACCAAGCTCATGGTGGTAGTCACGGCTCACCTCGGGAGATCTGGGGTCCATGTATTTCCCTACCTGGATGACTGGCTGATCCAAGGGAAGTCGCCGGGGCAGTTCTCGTCTCATCTGGAGGACACCTTCCTGCTACTGCACAGGCTGGGCTTCTCCCTGAACTCAAAGATGTCCAATGTGACACCAGTCCAAAAGGCTCCATCCAGTTCATCGGAGCAGTTCTAGACACCCAGGTGATGAAGGCCTTCCCTCCTGAAGAGAGTGTTGACGGCATTGCACAGATGGTACACTGTTCTAGAATCACGGCACATTTCCAGCAGCTTCCTTCCACAACCTCTTAGGTCTCATTTCCTCCTGTATTTTTCTAGTGTCAGAGGCCAGGCTGCGCATGAAATCCTGACAGTGGCTTCTAAGAGGTCAGTGGTCACAGTAACTCGGAGCGCTCACAGATCCTCTCAAGGTGTCCAGCCAAGTGGTCCACGACCTTGGTTGGTGGACCTACCGCAGCAATCTTAAGGAGGGGAACCCTTCTGGCATCCTTGGCCTCAGGCCCGAGTGGTCACGGATGCGTCTCTGAAGTGCTGGGTTTCCCATTGTGATTATTTGTAGGTGAGTGACCTTTGGTTAGTGACGGAAGCAATGTGGCACATCAACAGGCTGGAGTTGCTAGCCATCAGGCTAGCCCTGATGGCTTTCACCCCGTCTCTCAAGCGGAAGCATATCCTGATTCTGACGGACAACACAGTGGCCATGCACTACCTGAAAAAGCAAGGTGGCGTGCGTTCCCTCCCCCTGTGGAGAGAGGCGGTGCAGCTGTGGTTCTGGTTGCTGGAGAACCAGGTCTCGGTCTCAGCAGTTCATCTGGCAGGAACAGTGAACAGCTTGGCGGATGCTCTGACAGGCAGAGCACGGTCTCACACAAGTCGGAAGTGTGCCAGGAAATCCTGGAGTTGGTCTTCTCTCACTGGGGTACCCCAGTAGTGGACCGGTTTCCCACAGAGTCCAACAGGAAGTGCACACTGTTTTGCTCGAGGGAATTCCCAGCGAACAGTGCACTGGGGGATGCGTTCCTGGTGGATTGGACCTTCCCTATCCACTACGCCTTCCCCCCGATTCCCATCATTCTATGGGTTCTCAGGAGGTTGAAGAGTTTTTGAGCGACCATGATATTTATTGCCCCGGACTGGGCGATGAGAAGGTGGTACACTGATCTCTTGGATCTATTCTCACTGGTTGCATCGGTGCCCGGATCTCCTGACCCAGTCGGAAGGTTGGGTACTCCACCCGTTCCTGGAGTCCCTCAACCTACGTGCTTGGCTCTTGAGAGGATGAGGTATGATGACTAGGACCTCTCAGAGAGTAGTTGACTACATGTAGACCGTCTTCAAGATCTCTGTACGCGTGCAGGTGGAGAAGATTTGCGGCCTGGTGCATGGAACGTGAGATCGACCCCATCTCTTGCCCCACCACTACAGTGATAGAGTGTATTCTGTCACTGGTCTCATCATGCCTTCAGGTTTCCACAGTCGAGGGATATTTGGTGGCCTTATCTATGTTCAAAAGGTCCCTGGATCAAGGTTCTTTCTTTACGATCCCGGGCAATGGCCCAATTTCTGAAGGGCCTTGTGAATACATTTATGCCAATTCCTTTGTTGTCCTGAACATGGATAAATCTGGTTCTGACATTCTGGTGGTTCCGTTTGAGCCCATGCATTCCTGTTCCTTGAGACTGTTGTCTTTGAAAACAGCCTTTTTGGCTGCAATCATGTCAGCGAGGCGGGTTAGTGAGTTGCAGGCATTGTATTGTAAGCCCCCATTCCTCTGTTTTTTTTCAGGAAAAAGTTTCCCTTAAAGTAAGACCTGGCTTTCTCCCAAAAGTGTTTTCTGAGTTCCACCTTTCTCGGTCCATAGATTTACCAATCTTGTACCCTCCACCACATACCTCTAAGGAGGAGGAGCGGTTGCACCATTTATGTCCCAAAAGAGCCTTAAGCTTTTATGGCGCTAGGACGTCTGAGTTCCGAAAATCTGACCAGCTGTTCGTGGCCCATTCATTGTCCTGGAAGGGTCTAGCTGTAACTAAGCAGAATCTGTCTCATTGGATTATTCTTTGCATCGCAGAATGTTACCAGTCTGCAGGCAGGGAGCTTCCTCCCGGCATCAGGGCTCCCTCGACAAGAGAGGTCTCGGCTTCTACAGCCTTGCAGAGAGGAGTTCCCATAAGGGACAACTGTCTTGTGGCCAGATGGTCATCCTTGCACACGTTTACCAGGCACTGTTGTCTGGATGTTGCCCGCAGGGCTGGTGCACGTGTTGGTATGGCAGTTCTGCAAAATCTGCTACTGTAGCACTTTCTGCCCATCTCCGTAGTCCTAACTGCTTGGGGAGTCTATCAGATGAGGAGTGCAGTAATAAAATTGCTGCAAAAATGTCGCCTTTACAAAAAATTGCGGCAAAAATTGTGTGGTTTGACCTAGTTAAAGGTGAACCCCATTATACCATTCAAGCGGAGCGGGGGTTGCGGGGTGTCCCCTGCATCCTTTACATGAATGGCGGCCTTTTTGCCGCGATTTTTTGTGTAAACAGCAATTTTTGCCGCGATTTTAAAACGTGGAACCGTTAAATTGTGGCAACATATTTGAACGTAAGTAAGACAAAGTGTTGCTTTGTTCAATTCTAAAAGCGAGGGCTCCCACTAGAGTAGGCAGCGAGTTAAACAGTGTTCAGTGTAATGCAACTGCTACTGTCCTGCCAAGTGTTTGAGGCACGCTTTAGATCGTGAACTGATTTCAACACTGGTGTTCTCTAAAGGATTTGCACTGCAATTAACACTGCCACCTTCTGCGTGATCTTGGCGCATTTCAGATTTTAATCGGCTATCATCTGCCTCCTGTTCCGTCATCAGATCCTGCTCACAAATCCCTCAAAACATTAGAGCCTGCTTATCAGTAAGCTTCTTAGAAGCACCCCCGCTGCCAACTGCGTTAAATGAAACACAGGGAGTTGAGGATTTGACAAAGGGAAGGGAAGCAATATGCTGCTTTCATTTACTGATAATGCAAATCAGAGAAGGGAGCCCAAGCAAACTGAAAATGTGACTGTTATTCTGTAAAGTCGTCTGATATCAACACCATTGTTGGAACCAGTAGGACCAAATCAACAAACTGATCGATGTGGGTAGGAAAGACTATTTCCTCCCACTCGAAAATTGTTTATTACTGTTCTTTTCCATAATAAATGGACCTGTCCTGTTAGTTCTACCCCACTGGTTCTTTATCCTAGAACGTTTGCCCATGTGTTTAATGTGTTGTACTCGGACAGTATCTTCTATTTGGAGTTTCTTCTGGCATGCAGCCAATACCGTGCCACCATTCATTAGAAACCCCTCATGTAATGGCCGCTGATGTCCTTTTGGTCACACCATTGGCAACGTGTAATTGCCTTTCCAAACTGATTTGTGGTCTCAGCTTAGCTCACGAAGTAGGAAAATAATAATTTCCACATTACCATGTCTCGCCTGTGTGTTCTTAACTCCATTTGATTTCCAAGTTAATAGGAACAGCTTTACTTCTTTTGCCCGTGACTACCGTTATAGTGTTTCATCAAAACTGCCACCATGTTGTGCTGTGAGGACATTCATAGCTGTCATTAGGCAGTTGGATGACCCGTTCTCTAAATGTATTGCTCCATTTGCTGCTTTTCTTCTTTTTCAGATGCATTTTAAGACAGCTTCCCCAGGAATATTATACCTGAAGAAAAAAGCTAAATAAAACTACATAAACGAGTGCTGCAGCACCCAAAGAAGCATGAATAAGACAGCAAGGGTTGTGATGAATCCTGTGGGCCATTACTAATTCTCTGGTGGTAGTCTCCTCCATGTGGCCAGGGGAAGGCAGCCACTACCTGATCCTAACCCTGGGGGTGGTATCGTGAGGGTGGATCCCATGGGAGGAGATGACTATCAGGTGTGGTGGGGGGGGGGGCCGATGGCTCCAACAGGACAGATGCGGTATTCTTCCCTTTCTGTGAAGAAGAACCCCTAATTTCAGAGTTTCTATTGGCATGTCACTATTCATAATCCTTTAGTTATAAGGACTAAAAACCTACTTCTGTTATACATCTCAAACAGAACTTCATTCATTCTTCATATGTGCATAACAACATTTGACATCTGATGTTTATGATGATTGTTATGCAGACAAACGTTTTCAACAATGTAGCTTAAAACAGTATGAAAATCCTTTGGACTCCAATTCCCAGAAAGCCCGAAGTACTGGGACAAAGAAGAGGAGCAAGGAGTCAACATGGAGTGACATTAATACTAAGCATAACGTGCAGTCTATTTGTCAATCACTCAATCAGCTGCGTGGGACATTTAAACTCGAAAATCACCTAAAGGAGAATGAAGATGGAGAAGTTGAAGCAAGCTGCATAGAGTGCAGAGCGGGAAGCAGACTCAAAGGCAGGTGCAGAGTCACGGACAAGAGCTATGCTGGAAAGCGCCTGTGGGTTTAAGGTGCCAGAGAAGAGGAACTCCAGTGAACTTGTAGCGGGGGCCTTGGAGGGACCGCTAGATGAGAAATCCTTACTGCAGGACCGGGGAGACTCGGTCCTGAGCAGTGGCAACGGTCCCCTCCCCAGCAAAGCAGTAAAAAGCTGACACAGGAACCGAGAGAAACCTTGCCTGGCGGGGTGTTAGGTAAGATTTGATGCAGTCACACTGTGTGAGACTACACACCGCTTATCTGCTTGTTATTAGGTAACCCACCTTTTGGTATAGGGCTGTACTACACAAGTTGGTAGTGTTATTGAGCAGCCATGCCTATCTCAAAAGAAATCCGTAAATCAAAGTAGCCAAGTAACACACTCAAGGTTTCTTTTATAAATAATTATTTATTTATTTAACACCATTCTTTTAAATAAGCATTGTTTAAAAAGGCAATTCATGTAAAAATGTAATTGTACTTTGAAAATACTTTTCAGGATCAAAACAAGTTAGTGGATAATCTTTGGATATGCTTCTTACACCCTGAGGTGACCTCAATCACAAGGACACTAATGGCATTTATATATCACACTTTTTTTTGCAGAAAGGAAAAGGGTAGGGAAGGAAAAAGGTTCATCAGGTTCTCAGTATATGTGCGGACAATGAAATCTAGATAAGGCTTTCCCAGCAGTAACAATTTACACTAAGCTACCATCTTTGAGCGTCAAACAATATCAAAGTCAATGGACTAGAAGAGTCTTCAGGGAGCCAAGACAGCCAAAGTCAATTAGAGCACAGTCTACGAATCAGAGGTACTTCTTAGTCTTACACAAAGTTAGACAGTTTGTATAAAAATCACTGGTAGGGTCACAAGCTGTTAAGCCTGTGATAAGAGAGTTGGAATCAACTCTAAAAGGTACGCCACTGGAAATCCCAACTGAGAAAAGCGGAGCTAAAAGACAATGAGGTGAGTACCCCAAGCCTAAACAGTGGTTTGAAGAAGTATGGTCTAGATGGATTCTGTCTTGCTACTGCGGTGCAGACCCTGTGTTCCTGAGCCTCAATCATGGGGACAAAAGGGAGGACGCCTGGGGGTCTCCTGCAGCGGTACTTGCATGGTCGTCGGCAGCGACGGCTCCTTTCGGATCAGCAGCCCTTCGCGGTTTCAGCACTTAGTAAACAGCACTGTTGCAGATCTCGGATACTGGTTAGGCTTCCTTCACTCGTTGGGTCACAGCACTCTGGTGAGGGAACTCGGGATCTGGTCGTCCTGCTTCTGGAGGGTCCTTAGGAGACTCCTGGAGCTTCTAGCCAGATTTGTTACCTCATCAGACGTTGCACTCGACTACGGGTTACTCAACCCCTGGCATTCAGTTCTTGCAGCAATGAAGAAGTACAGCCAGTCAGGGAAGATGGTCCAGTGGAGTTGGACTCGGGGTTAGTTGGTCCCACTAACCCAAGTGGAGAAGTTGTCCCGTCCAGAGCTTCTCTGTCGAAATGAAAAAGGAGTTTCAGCACAGCAGCAGGGCTTCACCGGGCAATTCAAAGGTCCAGTAGGATGCAGCAAGCTTCATTCATGGTTTCTTTGTCAGGTGCTTCTCCCATTGGTCGTCTCACCCTCTAGTCCCAAAATCCTTGCCTTTTAAGCAGGTTTCTCCCATTCATGCACAGCCTAGGCTGTCAATCACACAGCATGGTGGCTGTCCTAAAAGCCAGCCAGCCAATCGGGACTGGTCACATTTGGGCATTCCTAGAGACAAAGTTTCGGGAACCTCCCTCGCATCCTGCCCTTCCAGACACACTGGGGCCAGAGGCGGGTTTCAGGGCTTTAGCCCGCCAAAGGCAAGACAAACAAGGGGCTCATATCTGTCTCAATGCACAGAGTAAAACCCAAGAAAGACCACACAAACAGAAAATGGCGAGAAAAGAAGACGGGGGCCATTTTGACAAAATGGTCCCCCATGGGTGCTGTACTGCAGCTGAAGGTTCAGCCTGCAGTAGGAAAGCACAATGGTAGGAAAAAGTAAACCATTGCAACCAGCCATTTAAAGTAGTGAGGGTAACCTGCACATGTTACATGAGAATGTAGGATAAGGGGCTACTAGGTAACCCCCAGCACTCCACATACAATGGTGTATGCTGCACCTACAAAGAGAAAAAAGGTAAGTAAAGTCACTTTCACTTTACTATTCTTGGGAACGGTAGTTCACCCAAGAAAAGGTATTTAAACCTTATGAGAAATCGAAAGGATTTATCAGTGACACTGCACTGAAGGTGCTGTGTGTCACCAGACAAAAAGATGCCTAATGAGTTTGCAAGTCCAAATCGGGTAAAAACACACAAGAAAAAAGTCTCGCTCAATCCAGGGTTAAAATTAAAATGTCCTAAATCCAGCAAAAGAGCTGGGGGTCTCTAAGGTTGAAGGGAATTAGCACGGAAATGAGAATTCTCCCTAACACAGGGTAAGCCTCGCCCATGGCAAACCTCCACAGCAGCTGCACGTTGAACTAGTGAGTCGACCCAGAAGAGTTGGGGGCCCCGGGACGTGGCAACAAGTTAATGAACACTTGGGGACTTATTTTGAATACCGACCAAGTAGATTTGAAGCACAAGGGCAAAAGTTGTATAACTCTCCTTATATGGGGTTTTCAATTTAGGGAAACTTGGAAACTGCATTGCCATAAACCAAAAGACTTTAAAGAAGAGATAAGGGGGTTAAAGCTATGCAATTCTCTTTATGTGAAATGTCAATTTGGGGAAACCTGGAACAAGCATTGCCAAAAGCCAATCTATATTAAGAAGACAGTTGACAGAACTTGAGCAGACCCCCATATATGGGATGTCAGTGTGGGAAGCTGGAACAAGTCTTAACTGAAGTCAGCAAAGTCTAACCAAGGAAGTAGTACAATTGAGTTATACTTTAAAAAGGAAAGTGAGCATTTCAGGTATATCTGATAAAAGATGCATATCAAGTAATTAACCTTTTTGGGAAAAGATACCTGGAAGGAGAGTAGACATTTTCATTGCCTTTATTAGAACTTTGGTGAAACAGAACATTTTAAACGCTTTTTCTGGATTAATTCAGTGGAAGGGAACCAACCCTTGGATACAGGGATTGTTTTGTTAGGATTGAATTGAAAACCAAAAGATTTTCCTTGTATCTTTTGAGTTTGTATGTTACTGTGAGGGTCAGATGTATGTTGGACACAAGATCCACTTGTTTTAGTTTCACACATAGGGATATTCTCTTTTGGATATGGAAAGACAGGCCTTTATCCAAACACATTTTCTTTTAATAATTTGTATTTTATTTATTTGTAAAGTGCACCAAGCCCTGAGGCATCTGGGCGCAATACACATGGCTAATGTTGAGAAAATTATAACTTTGTGCACCAGTTTTCATTGGTTGTTCAGTATTTTTCCTTCCATTGTGGAGTCTTTGTTGCAATACACTATACTTCTTTTATTTGCACCGCTCCCGCTCTTTCTGTTTGTATAAAACTGTCCTTTCATAGAAATATATTGCCACCGAAATTCCCCCAGATTTGCAGCTAAAACAGCTGCAGAAGGTGCGGTCTATGGTTTCAGCATTAGATGTCTCCTTGTCATTCAACGGGCATCATTGTGCGTGCCCTGTCCTTAATGGGATTACTCTTTTATTAGACATTCTCTTTGCATGGCGTCAGTGCCGTCTCTGTCGGGGTCTGGTTCTAGTCTCACCAAATGTCACTTTGTAATCCACAGTGTGCTTGACTCCACCGCTTACTAACTAATAATGTCTTTTCCATTCAGCTTGTTCTGCATCCAGCACTTGTGCAGGACGCAGACACTTTCCTAGATTTCAGGTAGGGACTGCACTACTTCATCTCTGTCCAACTGCTCCACTCTCTGACACCTCTGTTAAGCCCCAGACAACTGTAAATGCAGCAACAGCCGACAGCTACAACCCACGCCAGCACTCCATGCTCCTCCCTGTGTGCCACATGTCACACAAAGAAACTCTCAGAAGGCCAGAAGGGTCTCAGTGCCTCTGAGCTTCCAACCCATTGCCCCACCCTATGTCTTCTCTGAAGGCTACAGCGGAAAACACCTGTCTCCTCGCTCAAAACTGCCGTAATCACCCCTGCCTGCAATATCTATTTCAGCTGTATTAATGGTGCTGCAGCTTTGCGCTGTATGTATTTATTGGCGGTTTGCAGGGCACCAGCTGTGGACACAACCCCTTTGCAGCACTCCTAAAGGAAGGAGGGGGGCAGTGAAGGAGGGAAGGAATGAAGGTTCATTTCAGAATGTTCTACGGCTGTTAAGATCAGTGAGGAAGAAGTGCAGACGAAGGGGGACAGGGGGAAGTGTTGGGGGATTGGGAATCAGGCAAGTAGGGAAGTGCTACAATGAAGTAGAAACCAGTGTGCGATCAGATACAAAACATTGAATTTGGGCGTTTTTAGTTTTTTGCATTTTACATTTAGCATGGAGGGAAGGAATGAGGAATGACCGCACAGAGAGGATGAAATGACAGCATGGGAGGGAATGAAAGGTAGTGAAAGAGAGAAGCACTGTGGAGCGAGGAATAAGAAATGAACGGCAACACAAGCAAGAATAATCAAATCCAGTAGATGAAAGATAGCCCAGCAACATTATACAGGAGCATTGAATGACATTTCAAGGAAGGAGTGACGGGAAAGGGGGGTGGAGCAAAAGCACAAGGGGGGAGGAGCTAGAGCACAAGGGGAGAGAATGGACAGTGCAAGGGGTGGAGAGACAGCACGAGAGGGGGAGGAGAGACGGCATAAGGGGAAAGGAGCAACAGCACAAGTGGGGCGTGGCATCTGTTGATTGTATGTATAATTTCAGCCTTTGGCTGTAGTTGTCCTATATTGTAGATTTGATCTCAATGTCATTTTTCTACATTGACACCTGTATGTTGTGATTAGTACTGCACATAGCCAGTGAACTACAACCTGCAGATGTCTGACAAATTATTTTATTGGAGAGGTGCAGTACCACTGACAAAATACAGATGTCCTCATAAGAAATCACATTGAGATTGGAGAAGTGCAGACCGTTCTTCTTATAAGGGCATCTGTATGTTGTCTGTGGTAGTGTTCATCTCCAAAAGAAAATTAATTAAAATAAACAAGAACCAGGGAAACAAGAAACAGGTTGTGAGTAGGAGAACACATTTGTCAGTGTACTACACCTCTCCAATGAACGAATTGACAGCTTTCTTCACAACTTATGTTATTAGAGAGGTGATGTACCACTGACCACATACAGATGTCCTCATAAGAAAGATATGAGGACATGGATATGTTTATAACACATGTAGTCTGGTAAAGTGCGCAAAGTTTCTTTTTATAATAGCCATAACTCATTTACTTGAAACATCTATTTCAGCCTTAGTAAATAGAAAGGATTCTTTCTTGTTTGTTACAAAATTAGTAGTATTTTGTCTAAATGGTAAATATCAGGTTATATTGTCTGATTTGTCAGTTTGCCAACATTAACCTAATGGGGCACGCGCATATGTTTCACCCGTTAGGGGCTTTCTCACGGCACAAAAAGACCATTGAGAGATGGCTATTATAAAAAGAGACTTAGCACACTTTACCTGACTACGCATGTTATAAACTCTTATATAATGTCTGTGAATAGCAGTCCTTGGTGGGTAATTGCAGCTGAAGAGTAATCAGGGAAGATAGTATACCTTTAAGAAACAAAGTTAATCTAAGGGTTGGTGCTTTGCTGAATATTCACTCACACTGCCTATTGACATCTGTATGTTGTCAGTGGTACTGCACCTCTTTAAACAATAATCGTTTGTATGGTAACATTATCCAGAAAGGGAAACCTACATGTAGCCCAACGGGGCTAAGAAAGTAGCTCAACTCCCTCTAACTGCAAAAATAAAGATGGCTACGCTAACCCAGCTTTGAAAGTGACACAGCCACATGGCATGGTACAAAACTCCTGATTGGGAGAAGATTAGGTAAATACGCAACTATTGGATTACATCAGCGTAATGGAACAAGAAATAACATTTAGTGGGCCTCATCACGACTTTGGCGGTAACCCTTAAATCCGGCGGTAACGCTATTACCGCTGGATTTAAGGGTCCGCCAAATCAGGACTTCGGCGGATTTCGCCCCAGCTCTTAGCTGGGGGGAAATCCACCGAAGATTCGCGCTCATACCGCCGGCGGGAAATCTGCCGGCGGTATTAGCGCAAAATTTCCCCATTGAGCCCAATGGGGAATGGGGCATTCCCGGATGGGCTCAATGGGGAATGGGGATTTACATTCCCGCTATTAGCGCCGGGGAGTTTGGCGGTAGGGCAGATAGCGCCAGCGCTAATAGTGCCGGCGTTACCGCCAAAGTCGTGATCAGGCCCAGTGTGTCAGCACATTGTCACAGCATTTTCAGTTGTCATTCCAACTACAAAGTCAACTTTCTGGCACGCCTTTACTCTCTTCTCTGTAGCAATGGTGTCAGCCATATTTTGGCTGTGCCACCAAAATGCACCAAAACCAACAAACGAGAAATTATTATGTTCATGAGGTTGCAGGGGCGATAAAAGTTTATAGCCCAACAGTGGGTTGGAAATTCTGAAATATCAGATTCTTCGTCACGTGTCAAAAGTAATTTTTAAGAGCAATGTCTTTAGCTATATCTGAACAGAAGATGATTTGCTTTCATTCGGTGGGTGGTATGTAGTTCGAGTGACTCAGAGCTTTTTTTCTGGCCCGTTTGATTGAGTGAGACAAAGAGATTGCAGATTGCAAGACTAGTGGGATCATGCCAAAATATGACTATGTATGAGGGCTTTTGAATTCTTACAATGATACAAAGTAGTTTGGCTTGTTGTTTCCTTACTCTAGATCATTCATCTAAACAGGTTTCTGCCTTCTTCAAGGCAGCATCGAACATACCTTAATTGGAAAAATTATCCTGTCACTCAGTCATAGCTGTCAGGGGTCAGTAATGCGAGGCAGACAACTGCTTGTGTTTTTATCCAAATTAAACATTTATTAAAGTTACAAAGTGTAGATTAATCCTCACTAAGCCTACCCTAACAGGGAGTTGCCTACCTAGTCTAAAGTTTAAGGGGGTTTCTCCTAGCATCAACACAACTGGCCCTCACACTAAACAACAAAACATTCAAAATAAAACATAAACAATATAAATAAGAGAATAACCAACAACCAGGGATTTGAGGTACATCCCTTTCCCAGGATTGCTCAAAGTCAATTTCTCCTAAATGTTCAAAAAGAAAAGCAAAGTCTTGAACCAGTTCTTGTAAGTTCCAAATGAAATAAAAGTGCACCAAACAAAATTCCACTGGTAACAATTCTGCAGCCTTCTGTTGAAAAGTTCCCCTTCCAATACCAGCCAGGAAAGCAGAACCAATGGTAATCCTGGATAACCTCCTTCCAGGATTGGTTTGCCACATTTCAAAGAATAAAGAAACAACTTCTACTTCAACAACTTCCTTTGTATTTCTGGTCTCTGCAGTGTCTTTTGTATAATAGTCAGGATGATTCTTCTTGGGGTGTTGCTTTCCTGTTGACAACCCATTTCTACTACTGTGACCATCGGAACAGGTTTCAACCAACTTCAAGGTAAGAGGCTGGGACATTATACACAGCCACAGTTCTAGTAGTTCTACTTTGACTTGATACTTTAGAATTGTAAGGTGTTTTAAAGATAAGACTCTTTGACCTCCACAGGTAGGCAAGGCACTCTTCTTTCCCAAGCTCTAAGAAAAGGGCAACCTCTTTGCCTCTTCTGTCTGTCTTAATGCCACCAATATAACCTGCCTCTGCTTCCAGACGGCTCCTCTTTCAACTTCAACAATCTCAGCAGTGCAGATGGTTGACTGAATCTTCTTACTAGCACCCAGCTCCCTTTTCCAGTTTCATTCACACTTTCAAGGTTCCAGTAGCTATCCTGAAGCTGTATTGCCACACTTCCAGCTTTGGATAATAATGTCACACTTGTAGCAGAGGACACTGGACCGTCAACAACTTTAGCAACCTCAGAATGCGGGTGAATAGATCTTAACAGAGCTGATTTCACTATAGAAAAGATTTGCTAACTAGCTTGGGCAATGCTTGTTCTTTCCATCAGTTCAACAACTACATGTATAGATGTTACAAGGATTAATCTTCAAAAGAGTAACAGATTTAGGTACATGCTACCAATCTTTGAAGAGGATCTTTAACTTTAAAGTCCCAAAAAGAATTGTATTCGCCTTTATTAACACAGAGTTATACTCTGGCCCTAGTTGGGAATCCTAATTGTTCACACGCGACCTCTCTTTGATGGAATATGCTTTGTAACACACGACTACTACAGTAATGTTTAAACAGTTCAACAATGGAAAATGACAGTTTTCTGTAAAACATGAGCACTCTGACTTGCATTAGAAGTGCTTGGGATACATTTGCATTGTTTGTAGGACTCTTCAAAGTGACAAACAACTTTTACTCACTCCCACTCTTAGGCAAATTATTAAAGAGCTGGCCACAGTTACCAGCAAGGTTTTTAAAGTGAACCTGCACACGAGTTTCACTCTCCAGCTCCAGGAACACTGCGCTGGATGGCTGCTTCCACTTCCCAACTTCTTTTGATTCTGCTACTACTTTAGGCACTCTTGGGCAGCATAGGTGTCTTTGGTCTGGCCTTAAACACTGAGAATCTGCTACAATCCTCAAATGCTTGGCTTGATTCTGTACACAGACCTTGGGTTGCAGCACATTCACGTCTCTGCAGTCATAGCCACTAATCGCACCTGGGAAGTCTTTCAACCTCGGCACATCTCTCACTGCAGCCGCGACAAAGCAGGGTTTGTGAACACAGGACTCTCTCTCTGGACTTGGAGGTGAAATCTGCTTTCCTCTTGCCCCGGCATCCCTTAAGTGAACACACTTGCTCATGAACTGCCAGCCTTCCAGCTCCTGCTCCATTTTCCTCCCCCCCCCCCACCTCTGCTGCAGCCTGTTATGCTCTTAGGTGGTGCAATTGATTTCAGGTGCAGGCCCTTATTGTTAGGTGCCTGACCCTGACAAAGACTGTTAGGTCTAATTGCCTTTCCTTCCTTTCTACATGCCTCTTCAGCCCTCTTCTTCATCTCAGTCTCTATGGAATTCTGGGACATGTAGTACATTTTAGTGAAATTAGGTTTTTCTACTTCTTTTGGTTGGCAAACGACCATCAAAAGGGAGGGCTTAAGGGGAATGTTAAAAAAGCGTTCCTCCCAGTCTTCCTGCTCTGATTTTCCCCCCACACCTCATGCGATCCTCCTCGCAGTACACCGCCCCCAGGGTCCTGATCAGAGTGCCTGCTTTTCCCTGGCCACATGAGGAGGGTCCCAGACCAGGTTTCTGGGGAGAATCCCATCTGATTCTTGACATAGCACTACTCCTTCCTTTCGGAGCCCCATATCATGAAAAAAATGACCCCCAACTATGTGAAAACTCTCTCTCGCCATCATTTCCTGCTTCCTCGCGGAAAGAAATGTGGCTTACTTTGATGTCCACATGCAATGAAAGAAGATTGTGTGCATAACAAGTTGTTGATCAGTGCCATGGCATACAGGCGCCCTATTACTTCAGCCAGTGGATTGCCTTGCTAGGCAACCAACCTTCTATTCCATGCCCCTTCCTCTGTGAGTAGGCTCCCATGTGCTCCTTCAGTCATCCGTCCTGTAGCCTGCCCCTGATGATTTCTGATGCCTCTGTGTCCAGCCAAAGTGTATATGTGCATGTTTCAAATGTTATATGGTTTGTGTCTCACTGGATTGCATTTTGGCTCTGGCCTGGCTGACCTCTTTCCTCTCTGATCGGTTCAACTGGGGTCCTTCCTATCATCTATCTTCCTCTCTACCTTTGGTGTTCCCCAGTGTGTAACCTCTCGCCCTGGCTTTTTAACCAATACCTGGCAACTCTCGCCCACTGCATTGCCCTTTTCTGCTCAAATTTCCAGTGCTACGCTGACGACACTCAACTCATTTTCAGGCTGCCCTCGGCCACCTCTTCTCCCTCTCTCATCTCTGATTGCCTAACTGCCATTCAAGATTGGTGTGCCACCAATGATCTTTGTCTGAATGCCAGCAAGATGGAGATCCTCCTCATCGGCACACCTTCACCATTGTTGCCCCTCACTCTCTGGCCCTCCTCCTACTCCTACTTGCTAGACTAAGAACCTCAGGGTCATCTTTGACTCCACACTTTCCTTCTCCGCCCACATCTGAGGTCTCTAAAAAGTCAAACTTCCTACTGCACCTCCTAAGAGGTACTCTGCATTTCCTCTCCTTCCCCCAGAAGCTCACTGTCTCCCAAGCTCTGGTTCTCTCTATGTTGGACTACTGTAACAGCCTCTTTCTAAATCTACCTACCTCTACTTTCCACCCTCTGCAACTAATCCAGAACAGGACTGCGAGATTTGTCCTTGGCCTCAATCCCTGGGATTGTATCTCTCCAGCTCTGAAATCTCTCCATTGGCTCCCAGTGGTTGCAAGGATTCAATTCAAATTCCTCTGCATTGTCCACAAGGCTTTCTGGGGCCTGGGTCCAAAATACCTTCAGCTATCCCTCCGCAAATACCTCCCCACTCGAGCTCTTCACTCCTCTGCCTCTAGCTCCTTCAGGGTCAGTCTTTTTTCAAAGAAACAAGCTGGGGGTAGATATCTGTCTTGGGCTGGGGCCTCCCTCTGGAACAGCCTTCCTGACACTCTAAAATTTGAGGAGAACCATCTCCGGTTCCGGAAGCACCGCAAGACCTTCCTCTTTGCTTCTGCCTTTGCTCCCTCTGTCCCCTGCTGATCTGCTCTCTCTTGGCACTGTGCACCCGGCCACCTCTGCCCCCTGGGCCCAGGTACCTGCTCACCCTGCCACCCTCCTGCACTGCCTCCTGGCCACCCCTTGCACTGGGGACTGTATCTGTACCCTTACAGTCCCCCACCCCTACCATTTTCTTCTTTTATGCACTTATCAGACTTACCCAGCCTGCTGCATATACACAGCACTTGCCACTTGCTGGCTGCACTACCAATGTTTATTGCCTCCATTATCTATTTTTATTTATTATCTGTTCTCCTCTGCTCTGCACTTTCCACTCTCCCCCTTCCATGCACTTTCCCCTTCCCCTTTCCCTTTCCCATGCACTTGCAGGTTCTCAATGTCACTGGGCCTAGTAAAATTGTTGTTTTGTTCCCCCCCTGTTCCCCTCCCTTGCCTTGTCGCGCTCTGAAACACTTGTGTACGAGCGTGATAAAAATAAAATATCATATCATATAATGAGCTAATGTGTGTGTGTGTGTGTGTGTGTGTGTGTGTGTGTGTAAGAGTGAGTCTATAAGTGCTTGTATGTGTATTTGTGTGCATGAATTCAAAAATAATTTTTACCATGCTAAAGCTATTGGATTTGCCAGTGCTTCATCATTCATCACTGCTTCAAGCACAGAGCCCCACTTCAACTTGCATTGAATAGAAATTCCCACAAACAGTGAATGTGTTTCGTGTATATACTTAATGTTACCAGCCCGACAGTTTAATTTTCTGCAACAGTTTTCTTTTGTGTGGATAGGCCGATTAGGAATATGGTGAGATGATGGAGATGTTACTGAAATTGAACTCTGGGTGTTCAGTAGCTGTGTTTGCCAGTAGTTTGGGACAAGTAAGAAGGATATTCACTCATTCCGGAATCACCTTTGGGCCATTTAGAGAGGAATTTGCCTGCATGCACATGTTGGAGAATAGTTTTCCTCTGGAATAAATCTTTTGGTTAAAATGTACCCTCTTGCCCAATGATTTGTTGATGTCGACCTCAAATTATTTGGTATAATAGAGCAGCACTGGTACCACAAATTCCAGGCCATACCCTGACTCCATGTAGATGATCCAACCTCGGGCAAAATCCCAATGATATGTGATCAGTTAGGAAAAGAAGCTTGAAAAGTCGTTGATCCGGTTTCAGCCAAATGCCTTCCACAGGATTTAGATCCTTTACCATTTGCTTCAAAATTTGATGAGGCTAGCATTAGCCCTCAAAACAGCTTTTTCCATGTGATGAGAAAATAAAGCATACATTGGAGAAATGACTCACTTATGCTCCTTGCTGCTGTCATAGGTGGCACAAGAATCAATCGAAATCTCAAGTTCAGTTCAAGGTTTTTAAAATATTTTTGTGGACCCCACGGCTTTCCCCCTCTCATCTTAATTAGCGCCTCCTCTTACCACAGGCGTCCCTGGTCACAGGTAGTATACATAGAAGGTTGACCCCTACTGTCTAATTTCCTGTTTTAGCCTAGGGTTGAGGACTTAAAGGCAGATTTGCAATCTCTACCAAAACTCCCCCAGGGGCTTCTAATGTTCCCTACTCAAACCAGTTGTTCATTTTCTATTGGGAATTGTGCCTTTCAGACCCCCCGTAAGATTTGTTACCTTTCATGCTCACTCTTTCCACCCCCTTGGATTTTCATCTCTCTACACTTCCTCTTTACTCCTCCCACCTTATTCTCTCCTCTGTCCCTCCAATGTCTTTCATATTTTGTAGGTCTCTCCTCCACACTTTTGATGTTACTCCTCCCTCTTCCACACTGCTAATATTGGCAGGCTCTTCAGACTCGCTTCTTTCCACCCACAAGGGGGTAGAGCATGGCCCATTCAATGGATTGCTTTTCTCCCACAGATTCCTCATCTTGATAGATATTCATCATCCAGCTCTGCTGTTAGGAAACTTTTCGACAGGGGGCGTAGTGGACATCGACTCAGCCGCCAATCGTCGATCCGTCTTGCTCAGCTCTCGATCATCGGCTCCGGAAGTGACGTCAGGCGTCGTATATTTAGCACGTCACTACGCCCCATGGGAACATGACTCGAGTTTATTCAATGTTTTTTTGTACCTAGTTGTACGTTTTTCTCTGAAGGCCTTAACGCAGTGTTGTCTCACAGGGTTTCGGGCTTTAAGCGATATTGCGAGGCCAAAACATCTGTAACTGACCCCCACAACCTGTGCCTGTGGTGCCTATGTGTTGGTCATGACACGGAGGCCTGTGCACCATGCGCAGAGATGCAGCTGAATTCCCTATGTGAGAGGGCCGGGAAACTGGCTTTGGGCCGACCGGTCGCCAAATATCCAGCACAGTCCCTGGTCTGGTCTTCGGAGGCCGGGTCTGAGGAGCCCACCCCTGAAAAACGGACGGAGCGACATCGCAAGAAGTCTAAGAAATGGTCCCACTCCAGGAGTCAATCCTCATCTTCCTCGCCGAAGAAGTGGCACCACTGCCATGAACGCAAATCCAGCTCGTTGCCGCAACCAGGTAAGCCCTCTGCGGGGCTGACCACTGGGAAGAGTGGGAAAGTTTTAAAAATTCCATGCTTGAAATATTTAGGCAACAAGCTGCTGTAAGTGTGGCTCCGGTCCCTGACCAGCAAGCTTTGGCGGCAAAAACGGTGCAAAGTGCTCCCAGCCTTAAGCCAGCCACTCCGTCGTTGACGTTAAAACACCTTCTGGTGTCAAGTCTACCAGGCATAAGTCACCGGAGGGCTATAAGGCCGAGACCCACGATGACCATCGATCAATGGAGCGTCCCTCAGTTCCGAAAGAACCTTCGACATCGAAAGCTTCTGGTTAGAAACCTATTCTTAATCCTTCTGCGCTGACAGTCGGCAAGAGTTCATTTGTGCCACTGTCGAGATCGGGTTTCTTCGACTCCATGCAATCCACATTTAGCGTGGATGACTCTGATGATCCATTCGACCCTGTTTACATGGGAGCCGGCACTGTTGACTTTCGATGACCAGGCCGATTTATTGGCCTTAGCTCAGGGTCTACAAGACGCCAGTGGTCTGGATACTTCCCTAGACCTTGAGTTACAACAAAACCAGCCCTAAACCCATGCTAATATCAAGTACAGGGACCTGGTTTACAGGGTTGTTGACACCTTTGGGTTAACAACATCCACCACACCGCTTCAGGGGTATGAGCTCACTGACATTTTGGATGAGGGTCCCACAGTTGAACATAACATGCCATTCAACCCAGCCATTGCAGACTCTTTAGCTTCCTTATAGCAGCACCCTTGTACTATTCCCCCCGTGAATGCCAATTGTACAGGGAAGTATATGCCGGTAAGAGGAGACCCTTCTTTCCTCGCCACACACCCTTACCCAGAAGGGTTTGTTATACGGGCTGCCACTATTTCCACCAGACCTGCGGCATCCACTTCCAGTCTGCCGATGGACAGAGAAGGAAAGAAATCTGACGCCTTGGCCAGAAAGGTGTTCACCTTTGGCAGCTTGGTGCTCAAAGCCACAAACCTAGTTTGTGGATTCGCCAAGTACTCCTTTGGCTTATGGAAGGCTGTGGAACATGCTGCTGAATACTTCCCTGACAGTGCCACGTGGGACACATTTTTACAGCTGGTCGAGGACGGGAAGGAGCTAGCCGAGCAGTCATTGCAAACGGGCCTGGACGTAGCGGACTATGTTGGCAGAGCAATGCTTTCAGCAGTAGTAATGAGACACAGAGCCTATCTGATAACTTCTGGCTTTCCTCCGAAAGTTCAGAACAGGCTGCTGGACATGCCCTATGAAGGTGACATGCTTTTTGGTCAGAAAGTGGACGAATACTTGGGGAAATTTAAGGAATCCAAGTTGGCTGCTAAATAATTGGGCCTAGCGGTGCAGCCAGCCAAGCCTGCTTTCAGCTTCGCCTCCAGGGGCAGAGGCTATAGATGTCATGTACCCTATGGCAGGAAGTCGCAGCTCCTGCAAGCCAGGCAAGGGCATAGGCGCTCCTCGCGGGCCTCTAGAGGTCAGCAAGCAGCAACAGCCACAGGTACACCTGTGCCCTCTAAGGTGCTTTGATTGTCCCCTCCCACGATGCACCGTTTGGCAGGGCATTGGCCCCAGTGCCAGGAAATAACTTCTGATGCGTGGGCCCTGCATTTGATTGGGTGGGGGTTATTGTTTACCTTTTCTAAAGAGGCCTCCAGACAGACCTCCACCTCCCCCAATCGAACCGGGACAGGAGCTCCAGGAAGAATTGAGAGCCCTGTTGTCGAAGGGTGCAATGGAAGAGATACCTCCCGATCAGAAAGAGTCAGGTTGGTATTCTGTGTATTTTATGGTGCCCAAGAAGGGAGGAGGTCTCCGTCCCATCATGTACCTCAGGCCTTGAACAAATTCAGGATGGTGACTTTGAGAGAGATTCTCCACGCTATGGAACATCAGGACTGGCTAGTGTCAATAGACCTATAGGATGCTTATTTCTATGTGGCGATACACCAAAACACAGGAAGTGCTTAAGGTTCTTCATAGGGAACAAGCACTATCAGTTCATAGTGCTTCCCTTTGGGTTGACCCCCGTGCCAATGGTCTTCACCAAGCTCATGTCGGTATTTACGGCTCACCCCAGGAGATCCGGGGTCCACATATTTCCATACCCGGCGACAAACTGTTGTAAATCGGCAGGGCAGGTTTTGTTTCATCTAGAGGACACCTGCCTTCTACTGCACAGGCTATGCTTCTCCCTCAACTTGATGAAGTCCCATTTAACACCAGTTCAGTGGGTCCAGTTCATCGGAGCAGTCCTAGACAACCAGGTAGGGAAGGCTTTTCCTCCCGAAGAGAGTCAGCAACGTAGCCCAGATGGTGCATTTGTTTTAGAACCACGCCACCCTTCCAGCGTTTTCTTTGCTCCGCCTCTTGGGTCTCATGGCCTCCTGTATTTTTCTTGTACCAGAGGCCAGGCTGCGTTTGAGATCCCTCCAGTGGCTACTGAGGGACCAGTGGTCTCTGTATCTGGGAGCACTCGTGGATCGCCTTTTAGTGGCCAGCCAGGTAGTACGCGAACTCGGCTGGTGGAACACGCACAACAATCTCTTGGCGGGGGAACCCTTCTGGCCTCCTTGGCCTCAGGCACGAGTGGTCATGGATGCGTCTCTGAAGGGTTGGGGCACCCACTGCAAGGATTTGTAGGTGAGCGGCCTCTGGTCTCCATCAGAAGCCAAGTGACATATCAAGAGGATGGAGTTGCGGGCCATCAGGTTAGCCCTGAGAGCCTTTGCCCCATCTCTAAGACGGAAGCATGTCCTCATCTTGACAGACAATACAGTGTCCATGCACTACCTCAACAAGCAGGGTGGCGTGCACTTCCGTCTACTCTGCAGAGAGGCAATTCAGCTGTGGTTCTGGTTGCGTGAGAACTAAATCTCGGTCTCTGCAGTTCATATGGTGGGGACAGAGAACACCTTGGGGGATGTTCTGAGCAGGCAGAGCACGGTCTCACACAAGTGGAAAGTGTGCCAGGAAGTCCTGGAAGAGGTCTTCGCTGTCTGGGGTACCCCAGCAATGGATCTGTTCGTCACTGAGTCCAACAGGAAGTGCAAACAGTTTTGCTTGAGGGAATTCCCAGCAAACGGTGCACTGGGGGCACGTTACTGGTGGATTGGACATTCCCTCTCCACTACACCCTCCCACCCCCATTCCCGTCATCCCTTAAGTTCTCAGGAGTTTGAAGAGATTTTGAGCGACCATGATCGCTCCGGACTGGCTGAGGAAACATTTTACTCTGATCTCTTGGATCTGACCATCTGTCCGCCGGTTGATTCGGTGTCTGGATCTCCTATCCCAGTCAGAGGGTCGAGTGCTCCACCCATGCCTGGATTCCCTCAACCTACATGCATGGCTCTTGAGAGGATGAAATATGATGACTGGGACCTCTCAGAGGAGGTACCTTAAGTATTAGTGGCTGCACGTAGACCTTCTACTAGATCTCTGTATGCGTGCAGGTGGAGTAGATTTGAGGCGTGGTGCAGGGAATGCAAGACTGACCCTATCTCTTGCCCCACCACCACAGTGATGGAGTTCCTTCTGTCACTGGCCTCTTCAGGCCTTCAGATTGCCACAGTCAAGGGGTATTTGGTAGCCCTGTCTGTGTTCAAGAGGTCCCCAGACCAGGATTCCTTTTTCACCATTCCGGTCATGGCCCAATTTTTGAAGGGCCTTCTCAAAAAGTTTCCGCCAACCCCTTTTGTTGTCCCCGATTGGGATCTTAATCTAGTTGTGACCTACTTGATGGCAGCTCCCTTTGAGCCTGTGCATTCATGTTCTTTGCAAATATTATCCCTTAAGACAGCCTTTTTGGTCGCGATCACATCTGCCTTGAATGTTGCATGGGGAGCTGATGCTAGGTTTGCTAGGGTGGTTCTACAGAATCTACAGGTTTAAATCTTTCTGCCCTTCTCCGTTATCCTAACTGCTTGGGGAGTCTATCATGATGAGGAATCTGTGGGAGAAAAGCAATCCATCGAAGGAGAAATTACCTTACTGTAATGTTCTTTCTATGCTTTCTTCTCCTGCAGATTCCTCATCGACCTTCCTCTTCATCCCTGCTCAGATAGGTCTGTGGGTTGTTGCTTGTGTTCAAATGAGAAGGCATCTGGTGAGGGCTCTGGGATGACCACTTCTGTCGCTTGTGTCTCATTCTAAAAAAAATATATATCTTTCAAACATTGTTCTGGGGATTCACCCTGTTGGGAGATATCCTTGTTAATGTTTTACCTGCTGGCTAGCCGCCTCCTGTGGTTTTTCCTTCTGCAGCATTCAATTTGAGGAACTGAAGCATTGGGGAGTAGTGACGTGCTATATAAATGACATCTGATGTCACGTCCAGAGCTGATGATCGAGAGCCAGACAAGACGGATCGACAGCTGTGTCGAGATCCACTACTCCCCCTGTCGAAAGGTTTCTGAACAGCAGAGCTGGATGATGGATATCTATCATGATAAGGAATCTGCGGGGGAAGAATCCATAGAAAGAACAGTACGGTAAGGTAATTTCTCCTTTGTGATTGTAACAATGTCCATGATAGTTACAGCCGTGAGAACGAGCTTTTGCCCGAAACAAGTGTCGGCTGGGCAAACGTGCTTTATCAACCTAATAAGGCTACATATATGTCACCCCTGTAACAGCTGGACACACATGCCTTATGAATCCAATAAGGCTCATCATATGTTGATTTTGCAACAGTAGCAAATTCCTTGGAAATAGCTATTAAACCATTATGGTGTACCCCATGACCCAATTTATAATAATCAGTTGGTTTGGGCAATTATCAAGCAGAAGCAAAGTATGATTGTATGTTTGTAAGACAGAATCCACTGGCCGCAGGATTATGTACTCTTTTAACCACTTTTTTTGCACAAGTTTATGTTGCCAACTTTTTCAGTGCTCCAGACCAACCCATTACTTTCTTGGTAAATACACAATATATCAAACACTTTTTGAATTTTAACTTGTTGAATTCCTTTCTTTATTTTTTTGAGTGAGGCGCTTAGTGAGACGTTTTGCTTGTGCTACTTTGTTCTTGCTTATTCTTGAGTGAGTCTCAGTGTCCTAGATTGGCCCATGCATCAAGGCACGCTCAAAATGTCTGCATTTTTCAATTAATGTTGTAAATACATTTTTGTTGCTGGGAAAATAGAGGGATCTAGCCAAATCTCTTAACGTATGAAAGAAAATTGAGTGGAGGATCAAAGAACCATGAGTTGGTTCTCCCACACTCTACAATGAGCTTCAAAGCTCTTCCTATTCAGTTAATCAAATTACAAAAATGTCATACAATATAATACATCATTTCATCGATGTAAAGATATTTTCAGATATTATTATAAATCTATGACCAACTGTCACTGAAAATGTGTATTTAATCTAGAAAAATGTTTTGTATATAATTCTACTTCAATTGCTTTGTGTAACAATTAGAGGTTTTCATTTCATGTAGTAAAATACAAAATAATTCAAAAAGGATTTTGAAAACAAAGTTATTTTCAAAACAATCTCAAATTTAGAGATGATTCAATCCAGTCAATACATTGTTTGCATATATTTCCGTATTTGTGTGTATTTTCACCAATCGATATGGATTCTGCCATGTTAATACAATGCGTTTCGAATACCATTGTATTGTTCATCAGGTAGATTGCCCATTTAAATTTCCTACAAATTAATGACATTGTTTTAATATATTGTCTATTCACTGTGTCTTTTGGAAGAAATCCTACATTTTGATCCCACTAAGTTGTTGATGTAGATCTGAATATTCACTAATGTGTTTGGTTACCCATAAATTACTTCATGTACCAACGTTAGAATTCTGGAAAAGAGGCAGGGGACTGAATTGCCCAAAAATAAAATATAATGTTCACAAAGTTAATAAATAGCCATTCACTTTCAAGTCTTTAAAGTGTTTATGGTACAGTAACTTACTGTTCTTCAAAGGTCAAGGCGAGTATGGAGCGATCTGTTCAATGGTCAGTAAAGAAGAGTCCTGTAGTGACTCAACAATAACACACTCAATCTAACTCCTACTAGTGCATAACTACAGTCGTTTTTTCATTATAACACCTACCTCCTTCATAAAAACCCTGCCTTCCGTGCCAGGCAAAGAAACTCACCCGTATCCAGTGAGAGCTTTAAATACTCTAAGCTTGTGCAGGAAATTTTGAAAAGTCGCCTTTCTGGCATCATACAGACCTGACATTTGATCTTCAATATTACTACGGCAGCACAAATCTGGCCGGCATTTTTAAGTGGTCATATATTACTAGTTTTACATATATTGCTGTATGGGTAGGTCCACCACATGGATGGCAACTTCATGGATGGAAGCTCATGGACCTTTCATTGTAGATATCTTTTGGGCAGCAACTTTGGCCTCCCTGCTGCCATTTCTGAAACATTATTGGCTGCCGTTACCTGGTCCGGAGGGGTCAGTCTTTTGCCCTCTCTGTGTTGTTGTTGATCTGTTCAAGGAAATTAAAAGTTTATGGTGTTGACTACAATTCTGTGGTCCTTTGTGTGTGTGGGTATGAAGATAGGTGGCATACTTTATAGAGTAAGTACTGAGATGAGGAAAAGAGACATGGGGGTAATACTGATATGTAATTTAATAAGAATTTATAAAGCGCGCCTTCACCAGCAAGGGCATCATGGCGCTACCAGGTCAAGGACTGTACAGCAAAAGAGGCAAAGATGTAGAACCTATTCAGAAATGAAAAGCTGGGTTTTTGAGTCTTAAGTGGCCCCCAAAGACAAAGGGGAGGCATTCCATAACAGAGCTGCTGCGACTGAAAAAGAATGACCCCTCAACTGAGCCATTTTAAACCGAGGAACTGTAACTCTAAAAGAGGAAGCAGAGCGAACACACTGTGCAGGAACACAAGGACAGAATTTGTTCTGCAGTTATTCGGGCTCTCTAGCGTAGAAAGTCCGGTGAACCACACAGAGGGCCTTCAACTTAATGCTCTTGGCCACTGGGAGTCAGTGTAGATTTACCAGAATCGGCGTGGTGGAACAGAATCAGGGTGCCCATACTGCCAAACAAGCAACAGAGTTTTGCATCATCTGTAGCTTCTGGAGCAGGTAGCCTGTCTGAGCCAGATGCAAAGCATTGCAATAATCCAGGGAGCCTGATTTTAATGAGGACACAACGAGAACTTGAAGATGAACAGGGAGGTAAGGAAGAACCTTCCATAATATCCGCTGCTTAAAATGTACTGACTGACACAGCGCACTAATCTAGGGTTGCATAGAAAGGCAGTTGGAAATGTTTACCCCAAGAATTTTAACAATTGTCGAGGGCACAGGCACGGTTGCTGCCCATCAAAAGATGAATTGCCAGAAGGCAGGACCGGCAGCCTTTCCAGGGAGGCTGAGAGAGACAGGTCGAGCCTCACCAGGTTCTGCATGTCGCCAGCATAGGAGACGCAATGAAAGCCAAAAGAATGAATCAAGAGAGGAAGAGGCTGAATGTACAAAAATAAAAAGAAGAGGAGAGAGAGAGGGCCAAGCCTTGGGGGACACCACAAGTGAGAGGTTTAGCAGTTGAAGTGGAGGGAGAGAGAGAGAGAGACTGGGTCTCCCCTGAGAGAAAGGAGGCGAACCATTCCAGGACCTGGCCCGAGATGCCAGCCGAAGACAGTCTCCCCAACTGGATGGCATGGTCCATGGTGTCAAATGCGGCAGAAAGATCCAACAAGATCAAAGCTGCCATGCCACCCTGATCCATGACTTGGGCCAGGTCATCGGCCACCGCCACAGGAACTGACTCTGTTCCCCGGCCAGTCCGGAACCCAGATTAAAAAGGATCTAGGCAACCATAGTCCTCCAGGAAAGCGCAAAGAAGTGGAGTCACCAAAGCTTCCAATAGCTTCATAGGGAAAGCGAGGATAGAAATAGGCTGAAAATTGGAGAGAATGGCGGGGTCGAGATTAGGTTTTTTTAGCAAAGGAAAAATCAGGGTATGCTTAAGTGAGGGAGGGATGTGAGCTGACACAAAAGAGGTGTTAACGGCTGCCATGAGAAGATGCAATATGATGGGGCAAATGTCCTTCAGGATGTTAAACGGAATAGGATTGGCCGGGTAGACTGATTTTGAAGTAAGTGCCTCTGAGACCACAGTGGCCTCAGAAAAGACTTGGAAGTAAGACCAGCTTGATCAGCCCTTGGGCACGTCTACACTAATAGAGAGTAGAGGAGGAACAAATGTATCTGACATTTTCTGACTGAAGGATGATATTTTTTCCTCAAAGAAAGTAGACAAAGAGTGACAAAGCCTTTGGGAGGGGGTCACCACTGTAGGAGAGGGGGACGAAAGAGAACGGAAAACCTTAAAAAGCTCCTTGGAGATATTGACAAAGGCTTCAATGCGAGAGGCAAAAAAGCACATTTAGCCTGTGTGATGGGCAGCTGGTAGAGGCTGTCGCATGCCGGAGAACGAGGAGGGGCGTAGTAGGAAATGCGCCATTTGTGTTCGGCTTCCCTACAGGCAAACTATAACTTCACCAGATCAGCTGAAAACCACGGCTCAGAAGGCCAAGCACGATGTTTGCAAATTGTAAGGGGGGGCCAGCGCATCAGCTACAGAAGACATCGCTAAAGCAAGAGTCTGAAAATGACAGGAAGCTTGGCCTGACTGCCGCTGATTGATGGCTAGAGTTATATCAGAATGCTTAACCGTACCCCAGTGCCTTTTAGGAGGCCGGGGGAAAGGCACCAGGGGCAACACTGAGGGAAGCTCAGCTAAAAAAGGAATAATAAAATGGTCAGACCAGAACATCAGAAATGGTGTAAATGAGAGAATGAGTGAGGGAGGGGAAATAATACGATCTAGAGTATTTCCTGACTGGTGAGTAGAACCCACCACTGAGTGGATGAGGCCCATCTCCAAAATGTGAAGATAAGGTAAGCTGCCTGTGTCCCTGGGATCATTGGGATGAAAATGAGTCTCCCAGCACCACTAGCAACTTGAACTGTAGCCTGAGATCAGCCACCAGTTCAGGCAAAGCTACAGTAAACAATGAATTATATCCAGGAGGGCCGTAAATCAGTAAAAAGTGAAGAGTCTGAGTGGACAAGACCACGACATGGAAAAGTGAAGCCTCCATAGCAGCAGTGTGTTGAAAAGGCAGCATAGAACATGCCACATGCGTGTGATGTATCAAGGCAATCCCGCCGTCAGCTCTTGGTGGAGCCCCGTCGAAATGCAGACTCCTTTAAACATCCGGCAGGGTGTGAGCCAAGGACAGTACCGATGAGGCTTTAAGCCATTTTTCGGTTAAGAATGCCAAGTCAGTTTGGCATATGATCTGGGATTCTGGAGTCATAGCGAACTATTGGGACAAGGTGAGTGAATGGGTTATTGGGGACAAAACAGGAATGTAACCTGAGAATATGTATATGGGGGATACTTTCAGGGGGAAAGAGGCACAAGTCAAGGAACAGGATGGTGAGATTCTTACTAGTATTAGTTAAACGCTGCATGGCAATTGCTTGGAAACATCCACAAGGGTCATCAATAACGTCATGGCAGGTGGATGCCCATAGATGGGGAGTAGCCGAACTGGAGATATTGCAGGGGGCGAAGGCTGACATGGAGGGAGATGGGGTAACGGCAGACTGGGGCCAGCTGCTGAATGACTTGGCTATACCTAATGATCTGAAACCACTATGAGGTATGGGGAAAGGGGGAGGCGAGATGATAGGGAGGAGGGAAGGAAGGAGAGGGGTGCAAAGGGGTTTGAAGGGGATTCACAGGGCGATATTCATGCAGTGCCTGGTAATTACAAGAAATGGGGGAAGTTGACGAGAGAAAGAGGGGGAGGTACAGGTTGGAAGGTCTTACAGGAATCGGTCGAGAGATGGGAAATTGGGGAGGTGGGGGGATATGGATGTTGGGATTGTTTTCTGTTTGCCTTATTTACAAAATGCAAATAAAGAGTGTTTAATAAAAAATAAAAAAAGAATGCCAAGTCAGGAAGATGGTCCTGCAAAAGAGAAGAACAGTCGAGAGCATGCGCTGGAAGTGATCAGGCGCTGAAAAGTAGACATTTCACCTGAGAGCTCCCCCCAGCAGACACAGGGTGCACATCCACAGTGTTGCGTTGCCAACCCACGGGGATACACAGTTTTTTGAAGGAGCCATCATGATAAGAGAGCTGCGAGTGCAGCATACTAGGACCAAACCAGGGGTGGGGGGGTTGCCCACAACCCGCCTGAAGCTCGGATGAGCGCAGATGGGCCTGACTTTGGCCAGACTTCGGCCAAGCGTAGGCGCTTCCGCTGTGCCCCCGGTGCGCTGTGCATTGAAATATGCACATGATATTAGCAGGAGCCAATCCGCCGTCCAGGCGAGTGAGAGAGGAGCCAGCAGCCACCCAGTGCGTGCAGGTGAGAAAGAAAAGATAGACTTGCCCCAGGAGCGTGCACTGTGCGAGTGAAGAGTCCGGGCAGCTTCACGCTGACTGTAGCGAGGACGCTGAATCAGTACAAGGAAAGGAACATAATTAAATTAAATAACACGAATAATAACATAAAATAAACGTGTAAAAGCAGAATGCTGAATGCACAACAAAAAAAATTATGTAAGCGCCTGTCAGATGCTGATGACCGGTAATAACATAGTCAATTAAAGGAAATAAACTTTAAAGAAAGTATCTTTTCCAAACCGTGTGCGATAGGGGTGTAACGGTATACCGTTATAGATACCATGAACAGCTTAATTGAACTATAATAAACATCACTTGTTTATACCGTTTTGGGGCCTGCAGCTATTACGTGAGCTTTTCAATCTGATTTGGAAAGACTGCAGTAAGCAAGCGCTGCGCATTCTGGATCTTGCACTGTGGAATGTGGCATTTGGCAGACAAGAGCATAGGGAAAATGAGGCCCCATTAGGAAATGCAGCTTTGATGCTGTGACCGCTCTTTGTCTATGATCAGTAGAGTCGGGTTAAAGATCAGCCGATTTTGTAGTTTTCCCACCAATTTGAAAGATGGGGAACTACACATGACAGAATTCAAAGGGGGGGATGAACTGGATGTCCTTCTGATGCATGTCCACAAAAAAACATTAGCTCTGTAGACAGTATGAACACTGGGCCTATCAGTGCTTTGTGCTAGTATGTGAAGTGCCCCTTCCCCCACTGTCCTCCGTGTAGAGTTACACATTGGCACTAGTGTTGTTGCTTCGCTTGATCTTTCACCTGCCTTCAGCATATGGCACTGGACTCAAGCAGGCAGGACAGATTCTACATTCAATTTGAAGTATCCAGAGCAATGGGGGTGAGCTGTGAGCTATTTCTCAGGTCTATCATCGATTTGTGACACCACCCATTAAAGCATTCCTCCGTCTCAACTCACATGACAAGGGTCCTAATGATCTCAGACCTGGCTAAAATGATAATGATGGGGTTGTGGTCATGTGGTGGCCTAGGCCATACTTGTGCTGATGCATATTTTTACTTTGTCATTTTCTAAAAGTTTGTGCCACTATCTTTAAGAAGGTAAATGAACATGTATTGCAAGAATCAAGAAAGAAATCAACAGCGCCCACTGAACGCTGTCCTTTTAGGATTACATGGTCAGTGGTGACTCCATCATCAGACTTTTATAATACAGCAGGCAAATGGTAAACAAGCTATAGTGATTTGATCAATATGCAACCTTTCGGTGAGTGTGTGTTGGCTATGACATTTTGACAAAAGAAACACAACATGGGCTTTCAGACCTCACATGAGTGACGTTTCTCCCTTTAATGGGATAAAGCGTTATCAAAACAAACTTTTATGACTGATCGCATCGAGGGGTCATGATGCCCATGCTACGTGGTTCCAAAATAATGCAGGTAGAGGCCGATTTTCAAAGCGATGACCTGTGACTGAGCAGCAAGCTCATTGCTCAAAATGTGCATTTTAAAACTTCCCCCTAGTCACTTTTTAATTCAAGGCTATCAACGAGTGAGCGCCATTAAAGAGCAAATCTGCAGCCGCCTTAGATTCCTGGAGGATCAGCTAAAAATGTGCAGAGACAAGTTTCAAAATACTGACAATTTATGACCTTTAAGAAACTATTTGTTAAGGTTAGTTAACTCCACCTGCTATACCGCGATAACCATGATATACCATCATTTGGCAAGAAGGTTATCATGCCACCATAAAACCAATACCGTGACACCCCTAGTAATCACACCAGCTAATGCCAGAGCAAACCCTGAGGATTACTTATGGTAATCTTCATTAATCCTAGTCCTAGTCTTCCTCTTCCCAGCACTTTGATCATGCCCCCCCTCATCTGAGTCACATCCTGTATCTTGTTATTCTCGTAAGACTTACCCCTTTGGTTGCAGGGAGGGTAAAGTGTGTCGGGCTTAATTTTGAAAAGGGATATTTAAGTGGATAAGGCTGTTGGGAAGGCAGGACTCCTTCATAGAGTAAGTACTGACACGAGGAAGGTTAGGATTAGGAGTAATCAAGATTACCTGTAAATAATAGTCATGAGTCCTATCATGGAGGTGTGTAATGCTTGTTGGGTGTGATTGCTCTCCATGAGCGTTACTACTCCAAAATATGTGACTTGTGTCCAATGATTACTACTGTATTATAGGTTGTTAGACTCCCAGTTTCATTTATCTGTATGGCGCAGAGGAAGGGTGGATCTCAACGTACATTTCTTCTGCTCTCTTCCTCCATGCCATACAAATACACATTTGCTGTTGCTGTGGATTCCTATGGAGTCCACCGGCTTTTTACACCAGCAAAAAGCAGACGGACTCCATAGGAATCCATTGTAATTGCTGCTTGCCATGTGTACATAGGAGCAAGCATTTACTCAATTTGCACAGCGGAGTACAAAAGGGCAGTATACAAGTGTGTATGCTGCCTTTTTACCCTCTACTTTTGCACTCTGCTATGATAATGAGGACAATTTTGCGGCGTAGACCTGCACATGCAAAACTGCATATGTAACAGGTCCTTGCCACTGAATTACAGGAGACAAACAAATTAGCTTCAATGTGGTGGAGGGCCACAGAGTGGCCGTTATAATCTCTGCTATGCTTGCCTCCGCTGTCTTGTTTGAGGACTCCGTTTTATGCTGCCAGAGATTTTCATGCAGGCATAAAATGAATGGATTCCTTTGGAATTTTCCTTGAATTAGCACCTGCTAATGAGCAGGAGAACTCCATAGGAATACATAACTTAACACCACCTGCAAAGCATAATTTGCAGGTGCAGCTTACTTTTCTTCAAAATGGAGGTTAAAAGTAAAGAGTAAAGTTGATTTTGGCTTTTTTTACATCTTACTTTTGCACTCCTCCTTGCTTAAGTTGAAAATTGCATGCAGAGGTGCCAACAGCACGTAAGCGAAAGTGTTGGAGATCCCCTGGAGGAAATTACCATTTTTTTTATAAAATCATTCCAACAGTGTCCCTCATTGGTTGAAAATCTCATATCGCTGAGCGCAGACTCTCTAATTACCTGTACGTTTCACACGTGGGAGCACAGCATCATTTGTTTAATGTTAGATTTACATTTCAGTGCAGGGAGGATAGCTCAGCGGCAACGTGCTCACCTGGGAAGCAAGACGACACAGAGCAACACAGGTTCAATCCCCGGGTCCACGCTTAGAAACCTCTGGGTATTAAGCGCGTTATAAATAACCTATCACATCATAAATAAGTCTCTCGGTAGATACATGCCTCGCACCTCGAATCACAATCTCTGATTGGGTGCGTGTGAATCTCAGACCTGACAGCAGCTAACCCTAGGTTTAGCAGGGCTCTGGGTGGCAAAAGTCTGCAATTTCAGGAACTTGAGCACATCTCTTCCCAGATGTAATTGGTAGAAATATTGTTTTGAAACCTTTGTTAGAAAACACTGCCTGAATATGAAGGCATTGCAGAAATATGGTGATTGTGTTTTGCTAACAGAAGTTAACTGCTGTTTTTGCAGGCGTTGCCCTATTGTTTTTTATTTTTATTGTGTATATATTTGGTCATATTGTCAAAACTAGCAAGATACTTTTATTTCAGAAGCTACAAATAGGGATTATTTTGGCTGTCAAAAGAAATACTCCAAGCAGGTTCCAAGAATGTCATGTTGGGGCAGGGATTGCACTAGGGCAGTCGGGACAGGTTGCATCTACTTCAAGATTGCCTTATAGTGTGATAGAGCCTATTTACCTTGGAGGTCTTGAGGCAGGGACGTAAGCACATTTTCAGTCTTCAAAATTAACAGCCCAAACAAAGCTGCAATTATCCATGGATAAGTGCACACCCTCCTATTATTGATTCATGCAAATTCATGTGTGAAGACAATGCATAATCCCCTCCAAGGCAGCAACCCTATCTAAAGGGTGTATGTTTTTAGACACAAGACAGCATGTCATAATTAATTTGTTTTAAGTTTATTTGATCATATTTTAATCATAAAAAACATTTACAAGAGAACATATCAAATACATTAATAACACATCTATTAAAAACCAATTATCAAAGACACCCATTTTATCACACCAACATAAAAAGCTCACATCTCACATATCATTCCTCACATACTCTTTCATCCCCATACATACAAAAAACACCACTCGTACTTGTGCAAAGAACGCAATCCTGATAATTTTGTTCTGTAACTCAGAACATCCCATCCATTTGGGTTAGTATCTTAGTGGTTCCAAAGTGCCTAATTAACAATATTTTAAAAGTAAAACACTGGGTAGATGTTCCAAAGTGGTAACTTGGGGACACATATTGATTCCCATATTTTATCTGTGTAGACTCAAGTTAGAGCCAACTCTGGGAAAAGTAGGCTCTATGGTGTTGTCGACTCGAGTTTCGGGCTGCCAGAATGGTCTGTACATTTTCGTCTGGTGCACCTCATCAGGACATATACATTACAAACAAAAACACGATTTCTTAAGAGAGAATTCAAGTTGATGTGAATTGACTTTTGTTCAATTTCCAAAATTAACAGGGCTGAAGTCCTAAAAAAAAAATTTTTAAAAAGTGAGGGCATGGAGGGCTCAATAATATATACATAAGCGCTGAGTACATGGGAGCAAAGGGCTTAGTTTCACTGCTTCTCCTTTCCATGCTCATGTAAATCACTGGTTGTGAAAGGGTTTCTGTCTCCTGCTGGGTTAAGGCGTGGTGACACATTAGCATGCATCTTGCCAAATGTGCTAGTGCTGCTTGCTTCAAAATGGGAAGGGCACCTCATTAATGGACCACCTGACCCTTGATTGGAGTGGGTGGCAGGCCAAATCTGCTTTGCAGGTGCAGGAGTCGCAGGGTATCCTATAGCAGAATGTTGCAAAGGCAACTCAGCAGGTTAGGTGACTGTTGCTGAGAAGTTGTATGTTTGGACCTTCCTGTAAATCATATGGCTTTTTTCCCATTCCTGCTGCAACGTGTGCTGTTTTGAACTGGGGATGGTTACAGCTCCCCTGCAGCACCCAGTATGGGAATGTCTCCCCCCATAGCAAAATTCAAAAGCTGGCATCCAAGAATATAGGCAAAATAAGTGAGCATACCTTACAGTGAAATATACACATTTAGTTCAATTGACCTTTCCCCTTACAAGAAAAGGAAAGTGTACAAGACAAATTAGCATTGCACTTTAATCACCCTAGGTTATCCTCCAGGCATGGACCCCTTGCTCACTGTGCTTAGAAAACCACAGCTTCACCTCACTGATAGGGCCCAACTAGGCCGAAACACATGGCTGGTGTTGCTGTTGGTGTTCTTGTTCTCAGAATTACCTAGCATTTCGATGCTGGACTGCCGAAGTGGGTGGGGTAAAGACTGATATGTAAATGGATATTTCTCCTCTGTGAAAAGTACAGTGAGCTAAAGTGTGGCTGCAGACTCTCCCGAGTGGGCACCATCCCAAAGTACAGGTTATTTGGCCGTGTTTGTTCTCGGTAAGGGGCTCCCAGACCTCTTTTTGAAAGTATAGACGGTGTCCACCTTTTGAGCCCAACAATTTATAATGAAATCTTCCATGGAAAACAAAATCCAACAATGAGACGTGTTCTTTAATGACACTTTTATGTAGTCTTGTGGGTGAGCATCTGCACTGGAAACATGACAACCTGGGGGGAAATGCTAGTAGCTGAACGCTTGAGCAAGCAAACTTTTTTTAATGGTGGCCTCAAAAACAACCAACTGCGGTTGGGTCCACCTGCTGAAAAAAGTGGGGGGATGCTGTCCACCAACATACATCGAATTGTGTCCTGATAATCAGCGCAGGGCCTGAACCAGAGAAAACACCACCTCCAGTCTCCAGGATGACAGCCTATCTTGTCACATCCGGATCAAATATTCTTGACTCACTTGCCCTCACAACCTTTCCACTCTCACACCCACGTTCGGCTTTCAACAAAAATGTTTTATAAAGGTATCTTGAAAAGTACACAAACCATAATAAAGTACTCACACAAATATATGAATCCTTATAGAAGGCAAAACATGGATTGTGAATTTTGAAAATGTGCTTTCAAGACTCAAAAGACTGCTAATAAAAGGTAATGTGTGAGAAGCTAACCTGTTTTTGTTTCAATGTTTGACAAAGGCAAGCTTCATATATAATTTGAGAACAATTTTACATTCTACCTAAAATAAATGCATTTTGGTGTGTTAAATATGAACATGTAAAAATAAGGCAGATAGTTTAAAACCTGGTTTGTGTAATATGGTTAATTGACCTGGAAGAGGGCACAGATTTTAGGAAGCTAACTGGTGCTTTAAAAATATAAAGGCCCCTTTGCCGTTCTTAACATGGAAACATTAAGAACGTCTTATCCAAAACGATGGTTTCTTAAATAGGCCATCACTTGTAAATCACTCCCACTTTAAATGCTCTGCTTTAAGAAAGTGATCAGCAGTGCTTATGAGGCCTGCAGCCCCTAGTGGGCACTGGGAGGTCAGCATCGCAGCAGGGGGTTAAGGTGACACTTTGCAGCCCAAGGACAAACAAAAAGGGAGCCAGGCCTCGCTCGCACATGGAGGGTAGGACAACCGCTTTTGAAAAAGATATTCCTTTGTATGCTGGAGGCAGCTGGTGCTTGTCCTGCCGGGCTTTTATGGCTGTGGGGGTCTGGTCAGTCGTAAAGACTGCGGACCCTGCCTGATGGCATAACAGCGCTGTTGATAAAACCTCTCGCTATTTTTGCAAAGTGTTTCAACCCTGCTGGGATGTCTGGGTGTATTTCCAATAATATCACAACACCCCTGCTCAGAATAGCTCGCACCGTTCCTTTAACGCCAAGGCTTCCCGTATCGAAATGCAGATAGTGCCATACAGTATCTTAAAACAGAAGCCTTTCTCACAGTGTTTGCTACTATAACGCAGGAGAAGGTCTAAATGTCTGTCCTACCGCCCCTTTAATAACAGTCTGCTTAGTTTTTTCTGTATAATCTCACATTTCCGAACATGCGCACTCTGCTTTACTTGTGCATGCGAGTGAAGGGACACCATTGAGAGTATGTCCAGTTAACCCTTGCCATCTCCCTGGGCCCACAGCTGTTCACAAAATGTGTACAATTATTAAACGCGCCCACATGTTTTTCACTATGGAAAAGGGCAGGCCTAAAATAATTTTCAGTGTGTTAAGTTTCGAAATTGTCTTACTCCTGGTTATTCTTTGGAAACCTCGAACGCGGATTCCTATGGATGAAATATGGGTATTTCAGTGGCATTTGAGAATTGTTTTTTCATGGAAGTGAACTATAGCAGTCTGCACTTAAATAGAGTGGTGCACGCATGCGTAAAACACAGAACCGTGCCTGATTGCTCTAACGAGACCATATGTTCCAGACGCACTCATGTGCAGAAATATGGAAGCACGCCCCTGAGCTCATTGCAGAAGTAGCCTGAAAGCAGTTTGGACCGGCTGGCAGAGAGACCGTGGACGAGGACCCATCTCGTTAGCACGCTGCCCGTGTTGTCTTTCAGTTGGGAAACATTCAAGCTAGATCTGAGCTGTGTGTTTCCCCTATTATGCTATGTCATAAAGCTGAGTGACATAGGGAGGGAAGAGAAACACACTGCTGTTCTTTCCCACCCTTAACATGGCCATAGATAACCCACTGTAAGAGGAGACCAATCTCATGGAAACGATTACTTGAGTGAAGGTTGTTCCTTAGCAGATGTGGATGGTGATCATCATGTTGTTTTTCTTTACCTAATGGGCCGGGGTCCCACAGGGAGAAGGTACTGTAGTTTAAAAAGATATTCGTTTGACTGTATATGCTTGCGATTCAGCCCTTGATACTGTTCTGTGAGACTTGAGTATTGCTAGAACATTGGAATGCCCGCCCTCCATTGAAGTCAATGGAATGGCAGCAAACTTTAATGAGTTCTGAATATTCCAATGTTCAGCCTCTGCTCTTCTTACCAGCCCTTTCCTCTCATTCTGAAGAAACCCCTAGGGATCTTTTAGGTGCAGAGGAGAAGCTGGAGATGTAGACTGTGTGGGGGTATAGGCTGAGTAGGACCAACGCTGCTTTCTTTCAGCCCCTAGGCCTTTCTGAGAAAGGGCACCATTGTTGCAGGCAGACAAGAAGTTCCTGATAGTATACCTATTTTCTTTTTTATTGAAGCACTTCCAGCACAAATTGTCAACAGAGCATGGGTTACTGTAGATGATGATCTATGCTGCAGTGTGTGACCAACTAGTTAACTGAGGCTGGTGGTAAGTAGTGGAACAAGACAAGACAGTACAGTCAAAAACGTCCTGTTGTCTGCTGCTCAGAATGCCTAGGTGTGGTCCGGGACCAGTAAGGTAGGTCACCTCCAGAGGAGCTGCTTATTGGAGGACTAGGGACAGAATGTGGAAATTGGCGACTTTGGGTAGCCTCATTTCAAAGGAGGGAGGTTTTCAGGGTTGAATTGATGGAGCTGGGAGTGATCTTGGTCGTTAAGTTAAGGGAGAATGTGTTGAGGTGGAGTTGTTCCAGGAGAACAACATTATCAGAATCTGGAAGAAGTACCTGGCAGGATGGATATAGTGAAGCACTGAAGATCTTGTTAAGGATTTCGATTGGGCGACACACACCTTGGTCTCGGCCTAGTATGTAGCGCGCAACTGAGATGCTCTTCTCCCTATTTTATACAAGTTCAATTTGAGATGGTACACAACTCGTATCACACCCCATTTTCAAATACCCTGGGTCACAATGGACCATGAACTAGGCTGGTTGGTAAAATGCAATATTTATTGATTTTAAAATAAAAATAAAAAATCATACTATTTTTAATATGTGGCAGCAATCACCAATGGTGTGATAATTACAATAAGGATGTAAGCATTACACTCAGTTTAACCTTCTAGTGGAACCTATACAAAACACCAGGGAATAGGAGCACTTTTTTGTTTTAGGAAAGATGGCACCCAGGTTAGGTTTTCCCCCTGCAATGTTCCCTCAACCCACAAATAATAGATAGAAAGACACAGCAGGTAATCAGGAATAAGACTCAGAAAACAGAATCCAAATCCGACCTTCCCTCACCAAATAAGAGTGGAAAACGGATTTTAAACCCCTTGCAATGTTAGGAAATGACACTCGGAAATGGAAAAATAATGTGCGGTTAAAACTTTAAGGTAAATACAATTTCTCACTAAAGCAACAATGCATAGACCCTAACAATCACAAGCAATGGATTACCAAGAGCATATAATTCGAAAATGAGTGGAAAGTTTAAAATGTATTGCAGCAAAATGACACGTAAAAGTTGCATTTCTTTTCGATTTGCGTGTAAATTTACTCAAACGATTTCTAATAAAAACGGGTGAAATTCTCTGATTTGGAGTGCGGTTTTTGGGCTGGGGATAGATATATATCCCAGGTACATCATAGAGGTGAAAATAGGTCTATAGCTGGTGAATTGAGAGAGATTTGAACGGTAAAGTGAGGTTCGATTTTAGGAAAATACAGCAGTGAAAAAGAGAAATCGGTTTTCAAAAGTGAAAGGCAAACTTTACTTAAATTAGATGTAATGGCTAAGAAAAGAGGAACGCTACCCATGAGTATCAAAGTTATGCTGCAGTTGTAACCCTTCAAACAGTGCACCCCTTTTCTTTAGGGAAAATGTATTTATTTAAGCACTATCACTAATGATTTATGATCTATGCAAGACAGGTTCCAGGTCTTAAAATCGTGGCAAAAATGGCCGTAAATACAAAATATTGCAGCAAAAAAGCCATGGTTTTTTGCACCACAATCATGTAAAGGATGTGGGGGACAATCCTGCAACCCCCGGACCCATTATACCATTTAATTTTTACCGCAATATTCTTGCCGCGATTTTATTACCCGATACTGTAAGACAGGAATGAAAAAAAAGTGGTGCTAACGCTTGGAGATCAAGGGCAAGAACACAGAGAATTCTGACAGTTTTAACAAGTTACCAGGATAAAGATAGGATGGCTTAGAAATAGGGATAAGGACAAATGCAAGACAAAGTAGACTATGGATTTCTATGGGGTAGGGATTATACTTACAGTCCACTTTTAGTTTGGGATTTTGGACCGTCAATAGTTCTGGTCACTACACAGCAGCACACCTGGCAAAGGACAGCTTGGCAAAAGACAGCTGGGCAGGTCGGGTCACCGGATGGTTATTCTTGTCACTGGATGGCACAGTTACATCAGGATGCAGTTAGTGGGCAAACAGTTAGTGGGCAGCAAGACAGGCTGGTTCAGGATGCTTCCCAAAGAATACCACAGCTTTCCTCTTTTGAACAGGAATTTAGTTGGTTGATTCTGGATCAGTGGCCTTGCTGGGAATAGGATCAGCACTGCTTGGGTTTTGCAGTGGGCCCTGGAGTAGAGTCAGCAATGCTTTGGCCTTGTAGTTGGAATCTGGACTCAGCAGGATGAATGAAACAGGAACGGAATGCCGGCGCAGGAAAATCAGGAAGAGACTTTGTGCGTCTTGTCAGGGACTCTTATTTACAATACACAGTGACATCATCCAAGTATATGGCTGGGCAAGCTTAGCTAAGCATACCTTTAACTGACGTTATTGGCCAGGGGTGCTAGTCTCAGCCTCGCTCTCAACTGGTTGGATTTCAAAGCAGAAGGGCAGATTTATGGTGTGAGTTTACAATGTTCAAAAAACCTCCCACAGTTATTTTGGACAAAATCCGATTTTGCCACAAACGGTACATTTATACATTTGAAATTTCTTAGCAAATTATATACACAGGTTACATATTTTGTGTAGAGCATAGCACTCCAACTCTGCAATCCTTGAGACATTGTTTCACCCTTCTGAGAATTTTTGGTTATTTTTAGTATGAACGCTTCGGCCTAAAATTCCAAAACTCTATATACATGTGTGCATTAACATAAGGGATGTAAGTATAAAAATGTGCATTGGCATCATGGATACTTTCCTTGTAATACCCGATTCTTTACCCTTTCCATTCCCAAAGAGTCAGTGAATTCTACCATGTCTTAATGCTGCAGAGATAAAAGTCTTTTCATGTTTATTCATAAATAGTCTTTGGAAGCAAATGGTAGTCCTTTGTCTGTCACTGGGCCATTTTTTTCTTTCTTCAGCTGCCACCAACTGTCATTTCCTCCAGAGCAAGGTGGGCGTTTCCCATCTGGATTGAAGGTTTTATTGCCCCCCACTTCGCACTTCCCTGTCCTGGAAATCCCATTGTCCGTGGGTTCAGCCTAGACTAGATTCTGTCCAACCTATTAATTATCACTGGAGTGTTGATATCTGCCGAGAGAGGCCCTCCTGTTTGGTAGCATCCCCTCCCCAAGCAGAAACCTATTTTTCTTTTGTAACTTGCAAAATCCAGCCAATATAGGTTAGCAGTTTTACTTTATTATATTTTGGTCCTGAGTTAAACAAGCCAGTTGGATAAAATAACTAAAATAACCCATTTGTGTATTTTTCCCCAGCAACAAACCCCTTCACATTGCTAGACAATGGCAGGCTTTTATTCAACAGTTTACTTTTAAAACGGGCCTTTCTCCTGGAGTTTGTAAAGCCCATTTTACATGTGTGTTCAAAAGCTGGCATTTCTTTTTAAATTCGATTTTGCACCTCCCTCTGGATTCCCACAATGTCTTGCATCTATAGTTGTTTACTTGTATGCAGGAGTTTTGTTTGAAGCACAGATGTATTGAAATTGACATGGCTCAGATAGCTGGAGTTTCTTTGAACTACTGAGCTTTGACACATTGTACAGAAAATAAACGCGTTTTCCTGTGTGAAAAGTGAAGCTCTTTGTTGATTTTCCTCTAGAGTTGATTTGCCTGGTTTTGCTGAAGCACAATAAGAGATACTGAGCATGGCAGGGCCTTTTTAATCGCAGTGTTTTAAGGAAAAACAGATGGAAATAGCATCATAGCAGCATTTTTAAAGGTGAAAAAGTTTCCTTTTTAATGGGGATTTTGGCTTGCAGCAATGCAGTGCTGCCTTTTCACTTTATTCCATCTTAATATGTCAGAAAACACTGGCACGCTCTCTGTGTGTACCCTTGTTACATCCTGCACAATGTATGCTTGGCAAGACGGTGCAGGCATCTTTTTTGTTGCTGCAAAATGCAGTTGTAAGGCCATGGTGCCCACAGGAGCCAGTGCAACCATTTTGCGGTTTCTGCGCAAGTGCAGCTTGGATTTGGCTAAATTCTGTTCAGTGGGTCAATGTAGCCCACAATCTTGGGATTGGAACAGACTGTTGCAGAAATCCGGCAGCTAAGAACAGTTGCCTTGGTGCATGTTTTAGTTCATTCAGTGTGAGATTGCATAGTATCTCCAGAGAGTCCTTTGCTTCAAAGGAAATTCCTAGTTTTCAGACAATCGGTGAGGGTTTTGTTATAAGGGTCAAATTCAACAAGTGAAAGGGTGAATATACCCCTTGTCTGCATTTTGCTTTGTACACCTATGCTTCCGTGACTTTCCCTCCTTTGGTGCTGTGGGAATGAAGGTTAAGATTAGTCTGGACAGCATTGGGGCTTGGGGCTCTGGAGACATAGAAAGTGTTGGACTCCGAGTACTGGAACGAATCAGACATGTTGGGTTGCCTGGAACACATTGTCGTCCACATGCAAACAACTAAAGAGCTGAGCTCATTCTAAGATGGGGTGTCCATCAGTAGTTTGGAGAGTACCTCCTTGATTTTTGAAGCAACAGCTCAAGAGTAGCTGTCCATTTTAATTTTTTATTTGGGCTATCTGCATTCCATGCAATTGTGCTCTTATCCTTGATTTTATTATTTTGGGGAGCACCTTCTCTTTGTTTCCTTTTTGGGTCCTCTCTTTAGGTATTTGCAGATTCTTCATCCTGCTGCAGACCCGATACGCGCTGTTAAATCTTGTGGGGCTATTTCTTCTTGGCCTTATGAAGCTTATCCTGATGACTAGTTCTTCTGTTTCTTAAATTAGTCTTCACATATTGTGATTTTTCTATTTTTGAGGCATGTTTTTGTAAGGTACATAGGGGTACATAGAAGAGGTTGGTGACACCTGTGGGTTACTGGCATCTTCCTTTTCTTTTGTGCTGCCCCTGTGTCTACTCACTTAGTTCATTTGACCCTGGGACCTGTGTACAGCCACATGTCTGCAAATGGGGATGCAGAAGGGTTTAGGCTTTTGTGAAGATCTTGGGATTAGTTTTGGTTCAAGTTTCCTTAGTAACTGCTTAATCAGATTGATTTAAGACCGATTGAAGCAATCCTTGTTGGTTTTGGCTGGGTTTAGAATTGGGCACCACAGAATCAAGCACTGTCAGATTGTATTACGGCAGGTTGTCACGAACACTGGAAAGGTTTTGAAGAAGTGGGGAAAAGGGTAAGATTTGTTTGTTGTAAGCACAGGAGTGTGAATTGACCCCCTGTGGGGGCAGGTAATACTACTGAGGAAAGTTTTGTTGTGAGAAGTGAAATTCAATGAAGCCTGAGTCTTGAGGGGGGTGTCAGCCAGGAGAGGGGGATAGATGCAAATATTTTGGAGAAAAAGCATGAAAACTGAGAGCTGCTGCTGAGGTAAGAAGTGATCCAGGAGAGCCTTGTGCCAGATTCCTTAACTGGACAAGGTCCAGTGGAAGAATTTGGATCAGCTATGTTGGAGGCAGTGAATTCCTTGAGGGCGGTAAAAATGGAGTAGAGAAAATTGTGTGTGGCGCGGATGAAGTTGGAGACATGCATGCCTGCTGTCTCAGTAGTACGTGTTTTTTGTAGAATTTATGACTGCAGGGAACTATGCTGATTTTGATATGGGCTACAGTAGTTGACAGTGGGATTTCCGAGATATGAGGATCAGAATTGCATATTAAAACCTGGTATATGCCAAAAGAGATGGGTTGTGGTAGTTGCTGGCGAGAAGGGAATCATGGAATTATCTGGATATTTGAACTGTGCCTGTTGAGTTTTGACTGTCTAGTTTGAGGCAAAGGATATTTGTCAGAGCACGCAATGGAGTCGGGGTTCGTTATTCTAGCAGGGGGTTAGAGGGAATTGGGCGCGGTAACCTCCCATCATGTTTAACCACATTGCTTCAGAATCAACGAATGCAAGACTTCAAATGAATTTTGAAAAATAAAAAACGTACAACTGCAATAAAGCGGGACATTTTAGCAGCAAATGGAACAAATACTCTCTAACATGTAAATGGTTACAGTATCTGCAGTGAGCCAAATCCAGGCGAATACTTCTTAGTATGCATAACATTTCATTTGTCAGTATAACATTAAAGCGAAACCTCATGCTACGATTACTTACTGGTAATCTTACTCCTAGTTCTACTCTTCCTCATCATGGTACTCACCTATGAGGCTCCGCTGCCCATAGAAGAACTTTATTTTTTTTTTACTTTGGAGGTATAAACCACCAACTTACCCACAACCCCAGTTCATAACAAGCTCACACAGAACATAGCACCGACCACAGCATGGGCGGGCATGGAGGGTCGGCAGTACCGTGATAAAGGAGTAATGAAGATCACCGTAAGTAATCGAAGCATTGCCTCCGCATCCCTCTTCCTCGTCCCAGTACCCTATAAGGAATACCCAAGAGTTGGACAAGGAGTAATGAAGATCACCATAAGTAATTGTAGCATTGCCTCCACTTCCCTCTTCCTCGTCCCAGTATGCTATGAGGAATACCCAAGCCAAAAGAGGCGGCGGTCTCAAGGGAGCAAACAAAGCAACACCCAAGAGACAGGCACATGCAGAGAAAACACAGAGGAAACATAGAATGGCTGCCCAGAAAGCCACCACACACCCGGCCAACCGACCCCTGCAGAGCCGAGGAACCGGCAACCTAGAGGCCAGGGAAGCCGCAGAGGAAACAGTCCAAGCCAGAGACCGTACTCCAAGACAAGGAGCGGGGAAGGCACAGTAGGCAGAATTCGAGGACCACATTGTAGGACCAACAAACTGGAGAGCCTGTGAATGGGGGAATTCCAAAGGGAGGAACCGCACCCAAGAACTGCAGAACAACCGGACAAGAACAGCTCAAGGAAGCTGGCAGCAGAACCGAAAACCAAGGCACAGGCCCCAAAGAGGAAAACCCAATACCAGTGAGGCAGGGAGAAAGCCAAGATCACCACGAGAAGGCCCACCAACTCCAGCACCCACAGTAGAACGCTGAACCCACCAGGATGAACGAAGAGCAAAACACAAGGCTGCCCAGGTGCAACCCAGAAGCAGCCCCCTGTCGAGAGACCCAAGGCCAAAAAACCACCCCACCAGGAGGCAGGCCGACCAACACAATACAAAGAGCCCGACCCACCTGCACAGATGCAATTCAAAGCGTAACCCCGGTGGGGCACACTGGTTCGCCGACAGAGGGCACGAACCATCAGAGTCCAACAGGGAGGGTGAACCAACCCAGCAGAGCCAGAAGGGAACTCCCCCAAGCACCGATCGAAGAAAGCAAGACCCAGGAGCGGGAGCCAGGAGGACACACTAGAAGGCTGGACCACCATAGACCCCCAAAGCCATGAGGCCGACAACACCAGCTTGCAGGGACCAGGACTCCCCGCGCCATGTCATACTGGCACCCCAGCCTTCACACCCCCAGAGGAACCAACCCCAGGAGCAAGTGGAGACAAGACACCCAGGGCCCCCCGAGCACCATACTCAGAAAACCAGGTTCCCAAAAACACCCCACACCCCCGTATGTGGACCACGGCCACAGTGGATCAAAGGACCGGATCATCACATCCTGAGCCGGGAGGTAGGAAGAGAACCACAAGGCATCCAGAAGCTCAGCGAAGGACCCCGCCGAGGAGGAACCAAGCCAGGACCTCCCGCTGGAGGAAGGAGCACCAGGCCATGCCCCCTCCCCCCTACCGCCAGAAATGCCCAAGAAAGGGGACGCCGGAAGACCCCAGAGAAGACTGCCGGAGGACAAGAGGCTGCAGGCTGGGGAGGAGCACCGACACCAGGCCAGAGCAACGCCGTGCCACAAGACCAAGGAAGGGTTGGAGAACAGTAAGACAATTCCCAGAGATCCCAAAGGACTAGATCAGAGGGAACAGGACAGCACCCTTGAAGATTGCCACAAGCAACAGGGGCCACAAAATGGCAGACCCTCAGAAAGACAGAGTAGCCACCAACAGCTGAACCCTCAGACACCCCCCGGAATCCATACCATATACCTCCAAGGAGGACCCAGAACTGGGCACCCCCAGCCCCAAGGGAAGGAGGAAGAGGCACAAAGGGAGTCTATGCATCAAGAAGAGGGCAAACCCATGGGAACAACTAAAAGCCACTACGAGAATGCCGGTCTCTGGGTCCAGATGCAGTGGGCACACGGCCCGCAGAGGAAGAAGCCAGTTCAGGCCCTGACAAGCACTCACAAGCGCACTGAGCACCTTGCAATTGCAGCCCAGATGCAGGAGAAGAGCCACCAGGGAAGCAGAAGCACAGGAAATTTTTGCAGGGCCGAACGCAACCCAGAGGGAGGACCCGGAACCGAAAGTCCAATTTCCACAGCCAACCAGAGAAGCAGACCTGGGAGGGGGAACAGCGCCATACGGGAAAACAACCCGGAGCACCAGGAACGCTGACCAAAACCCCCAGTTAATCCAGAGGGGAGAAGACAACGCAGAGCCACAAAATGGTAAAACCAAGAGAAGGATTCATCAACTCTGCCTGCAGATGCAAACGGGGACCCTGACCAAGGCCCAAGGAGGGAAAGCCACAGCAGGTAGACCAGGGAAGCAACAGTCACCACGCAAACCAGAGATACCTGCAGTGAGCCCCAACCAGTAAAGCAAACACTGCTCCGAGTCAAAAGCAAGCCACCAAAACAGGATCAGAAACACAACAGACGACCCTAAGAGCCAGGCAATGAAGCACAACCCAGGCATAGACCCACCAACGAGACCACAGTGGGGAGGCCAGGGAAACCAGACACCCCAAAACAATCAACATCCAGTGCCAAAGTTTAGCGGTGGACCATCAGGGCTAAGCCCCAACACCAAGACAGAGCCCCAGCATGAAATCCCGAGCACAGAGCGACGCTGTGGTGTTCAGTCAACAAGAACATGAGAACAGGCAGACATCTGCAGCGACGCACAGAAGTAGGAATACACAGGCAACCGCAGTGTATATGGGCCAGACAAGCCACATCTTTCAAACAGTAATAATACATTGCGTACAAAGTGCCACACACCAACCGGTCTCGGAGCGCTGAAACAACAGAGGACAGGAACAGCCCATAGAGTGGCACTCAATTCAACGACCTCGGAAGGAAGAAAGGCCGAGATGGCCCCACCAGGATCTGAACCCGCCACAACAGTCTGTGCAAAGGGCTGAGCATGCAGCCCGCCAAGCCATCAGCCCGGCCATCTGGAATGGTACAGTGATACACATGAACCTGAAGACCCCGGAAGCAGGGCAGGACAAGCAGCCAAAGTCAGGACCAGAAGGAGACAAAAGGCGGCAAGACCGGGCACCAAGACTGTCAATCTTGCACAGACCTCCACACAGCAGGGGTATTTGCAAAGTACCATCGAAACAACCAATAGCACACAGACAGCAGAGTGGTTTGCCAGAAGCAGGAACCCCACGAGCCATAAGCCCCCACACAGGCCGCAGAGCATCGACAGAAGCGAGAGGCCCAACGAGGGCCCTGCCCCCAACCAGGCAGAGCCACAGCTGGCTGTAGGAAAGCACCGGGGAGGGCATACCAACCCCCTCCCCTAACTATCTGGAGCAGGGGCTGTAGCAGCATGCCGCGGGAAACAGGGAGGGCCGACCACACCTCTGTGTAGTCGAGAGTTGCAGACACAGGTGACCTGAGCAGCACAACCTGCGCCCCTTGCCGCAGGTAGTGAAGGAGCAGCAGGGGAGAGTGGCCCAACGAGGGCCCTGCACCCAACCAGGGAGAGCGCAGCCGACAGCCGAGAAGCAGCGGGAAGGGCATACCAACCCACCCCCCCCTTCGTATTGGAAGCCAAGGCTGTAGCAGCAGGCCGCGAGAAACGGGGAAGGCTGACTTGCACCTACCCTCCTGTATGGGAGGCGGAGCCTCATAGGTGTGTACTGGCACGAGGAAGGTTGACGTGGAGGTAATGAGGTTGTATCTCCAGGGAATTTTGTGGATGTGTGTGTCTGTTTGAAATGTTCAGCATACTTCCCAACATGCTACAAACCTTAAATTTGGCATGTGGGTTGGTTCCATGGTTCCATGGTGTAGACAATGTAACAATTATAACATCTACCTTCTTCAGATTTTCTTTTTAAGGCGGTCTGCAATGCTTACCCTGCCGTATGGCTCTTCATGCCGTAGTTCTGCTGTAGTTCTACGTTCATTGTTCCTGAAGTTCAGCAGTTCATTGTTCCTAAACTTTCCACACTATCAGAATTCTAGCGGATATCAGCAGCACTCACTTTTGAAGTCATGCTGGGTGACACAATACAGTGCTTTTGTAGTAATGTGGGTGACAGGAAACCCTGCATGTCTCTTCAGTAGTGTCCTCAATGACGTTGCCCGTCAGATCGTGGCAAATCTCCCATGATAATTGCAGAAAATTCCTTTGCCACGGAAGTTGATGAATTTATGCCATCTCAACAGTGCAACAGTTACATGGCTCAGCCGTACACGTACGGGTACGGCACTTCAAGCTTACATGCTTCTCCAGCATGGGGTCTGGCATGGATTCACATGCTCATGAATATTCCCCGTCGTCAGGCTGGGAATCCTCGGTAAAGAAAAAACCAGTATCAGTTTCGTTTCTGATCTGTCTTTCGTAGTAGCAACCAATCACTGGTCTCCGCGTCATACTGACCACAGCCAATGACTGCCCTCTACCTAAGCACCGCCTCTGGCAGCCATCTTCAGATTTTTACCGCACGTTCATGTGTTGGGATCCTCGTGCTATTGCTCTCGAGCTTTAGTGCTATTTTTTCACGTTTTTTGCTCAAAAACTTCATTTTTTTCGGTCAAAAGAGCCTCAAGCTCCACCGACTCTCCATCCGATCAACGGGGACCCGTGTCGGATTCGTCTGCGCCCCTCAAGGGTAAGGATTTCGTCGAGCTATGCTTTGGAGGACTCCAGAAGCTTCTCAGGCCCGGACATGGCGGGAAGCTCGACGCCCGGAAAGCTGTTCAGGGTCTGCCCTGGATGCCAGCTGCAGAACGTCTTTAAGGAGGACGAACACTCCTTTTGTCTCTACTGCTCATGAGGACAAGACGCACGTGGAGAAGGACTGTGCGTTTTGCGGCAATATGTCGGAGCGGACCATGAAGGACCGCCATCAACGTCTCGCCAACTGGCTGGAAGGGAAGAGCCCGTCTGGCGAGAAGAAGAGGAAGAAATCTGAGCGGTCTTCTAAGACCTTTGAGGACGCCCCGGCGACGGGGGTCCAACACAAGGCCAAGCACCGCGAGTCCGCTGGCACCGGGAGCGCCGAACGGTCGGGCTCTACGGGCGCCAGGCAGGGCGCACCCTCCCCGGCACCTTCAACTATGAGCCAACGCTCTGGGTCGGGTAAGAGGAAGGGCGAGCACCCGGCGAAGCTCCTGGAGAGGCCCCGGTCGAGCTCGAAGGCCTCATCGGAGGGGGAGCGAGGCAGTGCCCCCCCCCTCAAGGATAAGGCGGTGAGCGCAACTAAGGTGGTGAAGGCCTTAATCCATCCGGCCAAGCCCTCTATCGATACTGTCGCGGCGACCCTGGCTCAGCCTGTGGAGGCTACACCAGTGGTGGCGACCTCGGGGCTCAGAGTCTCCCTGCCACCTCGGAGGGAGTCCTCTTTTGTGCCCATCGATAGGACCCCCGTGAAATCCCCGGCGGGGAAGAAAAAGGGGGGGGGGCAGGGCGTCGTCGTAGATTCGGCTTCAACCTCGGAGGAAGAGCTGATCGAGGTCTTAAGCCACGGCCCTGGCGTGGAAGAAGACCGGCCCGTCGGGATGGATCCCGACGCGGGTGACGACAACATCGTCGAGGGTGCCGACGGGGCCCCTGATCGCCCGTCGGATTCCCCTCTGCCAGCGCCGCAAGATACCTCGGCGGCCATTTTGTTGGCTATACAGTCCTTATGCTCAGAGATAAGGACGAGACTACCGTTGCCGACGGAGGAACCTCTCCCGTCGGGGGATCCTGAACCGGGACCTTCTGGCGTTCCCCCGCCCAAGAAAAGGATTCACCCTCCACCTCCTTTTCAGCCGTCGTGCACCGTCCAGCCCTCCTCCCCGTCCACCCGAGGGGATGATACGGGGACTGACACGGCAGCGACGGGCACGGACGACGAGGTATACGACGAGGATCTACCGTCGTCACCTCCCACCAGGGCTTCTCCGCCCGACGAGATTGGTTCGTTCCACTCCATGATCGCCAGGGCATCCGAGCTTTTCCAACTCTGCCCTAAGGAGAAGAAAAAGGAAGGATTCCTTTATCAACGGCGCGAGGCCAAGAGGAAGACGGTCCTCGCGGTGCCTCTACTGGACAACATTTGGGACGAGGGCCTCGCCCTCCTCAAGAACCCTTCCACTACGCCAGCTAGAAGAGACCGGTACGAGAAGAAGTACCGGGTCCCGGACGCGGCCCCCCTGTGCCTCCGGGCGCAGCCTACCCCGGACTCCATCGTCTCCGCGGCGGCCAGGAAGAAAGCGGGGGGGGGGGGGTGCTGCCTCCACATCGACTTCCCCACCGGACGGCGAGGGAAAGAAATTGGACACTATGGGACGCAGGGTCATCTCGTCTGCAGCGATGACGATTAAAGCGGCCAACACCTTGGCTATCGTGGCCCGCTACGACAGGGAGCTATGGTACAAACTGGCTCCCCTACTGGACTTCCTACCGGACGACAAGAGGGCGGATGCCCTGGAGATCCTACAGGAAGGTGAGGTGGCGTCGGACCATGCCATCACTATTGCGACGGACATCGCCGACACTGGGTTTCGCCAGTTGGGCAACGGCGTGTGCCTTAGGCGGCGTGGATGGCTCAAGGCTACGGACTTCCGTCAAGACGTACAGACCAGAGTCCTGGACATGCCGTTCGATGGGAAAAACCTGTTTGGGAAAACAGTGGACGATTCCCTTCAGGCCATTAAAGCAGACACTGAGACGGCCCGGGCCCTTGGGGTTCTGCGGCAACGACGGACGCCCTTTCGGAGCAGCGGAGGCAAGGGCGCCTCCAAAGGTTCCGGCGGTGGTTTCTCCACCTACCGTCAAGTGGCCCGTTCGTCGTCTCAGGAGGCCTACAGAGGACGAGGCAAGTCTGGCGGACCCCGCCGTCGTCGCCAAGGAGGTCAAGGCGGCAAAGCCTCGTCGAAACAGGATTGAACCGACCGTGGGGTCGGGCCCCCACCGATGCACCCCGGTGGGAGGCCGGCTGGCGAGCTTCGTCAGGGTGTGGGAGTCCATCTCCACCGACCGTTGGGTGCTGGACGCTTTAGCCCGGGGCCACGCGCTCGAGTTTCAAAGAAGGTGCCCGCCCGTCCCCCCCGTGGCCAGAAAAGAGCTTCACGTCCCTCAGCTTCTCCGGGAGGTAAGGGCGATGCTCAGGAAGGGCGCCATCGAACTCGTCCCAAAGAGGCTTCGGGGCTCCGGAGTTTACTCGAGATACTTCCTCGTGAAGAAGAAGACGGGAGGATGGCGCCCCATCCTAGACCTGCGAAGTCTGAACAAATTCATCAAGGCGCAGAAGTTCCGGATGGTCACCCTCCAGCACGTCCTGGGTCAGCTGCAGGAAGGAGACTTCCTGTCGTCGTTGGATTTGGAGGATGCCTACTTCCATATTCCCATCCTAAAGGGGCACCGAAAATTCCTCAGGTTTGTGGTCCAAGGGCGTCACTACCAGTTCAAAGCCCTCCCCTTCGGACTACGGTCGGCACCCAGGGTATTCACCAAGTGCCTTGCACCGGTGGCGGCGCAGCTGCGCCGCGAGGGGATCAACGTCTACCCCTACCTGGACGACTGGCTCATCCGGGCCAAGACGAGGGAGCTCGCCGTGGAGCACACGGCAAGGACCGTCCAACTTCTCACGGACCTAGGATTCTCCGTGAACTACGCCAAGTCCCACCTGGTACCCGCGCAAAACGCACTGTTTCTGGGAGCGAAGCTCGACACAGTGTCCCTTCTGGCCTCCCCGTCGGAGGAAAGGACCAGGTCCATCCTGGGCAAGGTACAGCGGATGTTGGCTTCCGACGCGGCCAAGGTGAGGTCCATCAAGTCCCTCCTCGGAATGATGTCTTCTTGCACCTCATTCCCATGGGCAGGCTCCGGATGCGCCCGTTGCAGGAGTTCCTGGACGCGCGCTGGATCCAAACGACGGGCGGCTTCGAGGAGAGGATCACACTCGACGAGAGTTTCCGCCGTGCGGTCCGGTGGTGGGGCACCCGCGCGCATCGGACGGCGGGCATGGACTTCCAGACCACCAGGAGACAGTGACCACGGATGCCTCCCTGGAAGGGTGGGGAGCGCACACCGAAAATCTGCACGCGAGAGGCCTTTGGCTCCCGACGGAGAAGTCCCTCCATATCAACGTCCTGGAGCTCCGTGCAGTGTTCTGGGCCCTCAGGTCCTTCCTTCCGTCCCTCAAGGGCAAGGTGGTGAGGATCTTCACCGACAACACCACCACCATGTTTTACATCAGGAAACAGGGCGGAACCAGGTCCCCAGCACTGTCCAAGGAGGCGCAGGACCTGTGGCATTGGGCCGTCGCCCAAAGGATGTTTCTGGTGCCGTTTCATCTGGCAGGGATAAAAAACACCATCGCCGACTCACTCAGCAGGGAGCTGCGCTCGTGCCACGAGTGGGAACTACGGCAGGATCTAGTGGATCGCCTCTTCCGACGGTGGGGCACACCCCAGATCGACCTGTTCGCGACGGCGACGAACTCCAAGTGCCGGAGGTTCGCCAGCAGGTTTCCCCAGGCGAGGAGCATGGGCGATGCTTTCTCGTTCCCCTGGGAGGGCCTGTTCCTCTACGCGTTCCCTCCTTTGCCACTGCTAATCCGGCTCGTCAACCGGTTCAAGAGGTCACGGTGCAGGATGATTCTCGTCGCACCTGCGTGGCCGAGGCAGATATGGTTCCCGGACCTTCTGGACTTGTCAACGTCCCCGCCAATCAAGCTGCCGGTGGACGCGGATCTACTCTCCAGGGAAGGAGACGCCATCCTCCACCACGACCCGAAATCGCTGAACTTGCAGGCCTGGCTCCTGCAGCGCTAGAGTTTGGAGGATACGACATACCGGCCGACTGCAGAGAGGTTCTTGCAAAGGCCAGGGCGTCCTCGACTCTTAAATGCTACGGACACAAATGGAAGAGGTTCTCTGTCTGGTGCCAGGCACAGAAGATTAACCCTCTTCGGATTACGGCTCCCCAGGTACTGCCGTACCTGCTGACGATGGCCAAAGATGGACTGGCACACGCGTCCATCAAGATTCATCTTGCTGCGATCTCCCGATACACCAGAACCACGGGGCGGACGTCCTTGTGGTCTCATCGTCTGGTGAAAGAGTTCATGAAGGGACTGTTCAGATCGTTCCCGCCGGTGAAGGCTCCGGCCCCGGCGTGGGAGCTCAACGTGGTGCTGACCAAGCTCATGGGACCTCTGTTCGAGCCTCTGCACTCGGCCCCGTTGAAGTTTGTCGTGGAAAACAGCGTTTCTTGTGGCCATCACCTCCGCACGACGGGTGGGAGAGATCCAGGCCCTTTCCTGCAAGGCCCCGTACTTGACTTTTCACGACACAAGGGTAGTGCTCAGGACGCACCCCTCCTTCATGCCTAAGGTACCGTCGGACTTCCATCTCAACGAACCCTTGGTGTTGCCTGTGTTCTTCCCGTCGCCTTCGTCACCGGCTGAGAGGACTTTGCACTCGCTGGATGTGGCTAGAGCGCTGAAGTTCTACGTGGACCGCACGAAGTGTTTTCGGAAGACGTCACAACTCTTTGTGAACTTTGGACCTGTCAATCAGGGGAAGGCTCTCTCGAAGGCTTCCATTTCCAGATGGCTCTCCGGCTGCATCATGTACTGTCATCGGTTGGCAAACCGACCGCTGCCTGGCCGTACGAGAGCCCATTCCACCAGAGCGATTGCGGCTACCACGGCGTTCCTTTCTGGTGTGCCCCTGCTGGACATATGTAGGGCTGCTACGTGGAGGTCGACGCACACCTTCACGAAATTCTACTGCATCGATCGGGATTCCAGGGAGGAGTCCAGGGTCGGCCAAGAAGTGCTGCGCAACCTGTTCGCCTGAGGTGAGCCTGGTGAGGAGGTAAGATGCTTAATGTTGAGTTTGATGTAATGCTTAATGTTGAGCCTTTGCCACCTCCCGTGGTTGTGCATGTGTGTACTGCTATGTATTCTTTATTCATGAGCATGTGAATCCATGCCAGACCCCATGCTGGAGAAGGAACAAGTTACTTACCTGTAACTGTTGTTCTCCAGCATGGGTCTGGCATGGATTCACATGCGAACCCTCCCGCCTACCCCTCTGCGGCTCTTCACTTGGTCATACTGCCACTTCACGTGCTTCCAAAATCTGAAGATGGCTGCCAGAGGCGGTGCTTAGGTAGAGGGCAGTCATTGGCTGTGGTCAGTATGACGCGGAGACCAGTGATTGGTTGCTACTACGAAAGACAGATCAGAAACGAAACTGATACTGGTTTTTTCTTTACCGAGGATTCCCAGCCTGACGACGGGGAATATTCATGAGCATGTGAATCCATGCCAGACCCATGCTGGAGAACAACAGTTACAGGTAAGTAACTTGTTCCTTAATGCGATTAGTAGACTCAGACGGACCACCCCTCTCTCCCTGAGCTGCTGGAAGCAGTAGAGTGAGATAGCCAAATTAATATTATACTAAAAGGTATTGCCAAACCTTAGTACAAAAAGGCTGTGGGATAGTTTTCAAGAAAAGAAAGAAGTATTCAAATATAATATGTCAGGATGAGGTAGCATAGGTCTTTCCCACGTTTTAAGTACGGGGTAAGATGGGATCTTGGAGCACAGGACACACACAAGCTTTCCCAGCAGGAGTCGACCAGTTGATCAGCAGCCTCGATGGCCAAGTCTCTTTACTTTCAAAGTCTCTTGCCTTCGAGGGTCTGACGTATTCAAATAACAAAAACAATAGTTCCTTCAACAACATTTTTTGTTTCCTGGTTTTACTTAGGGTGAGGATTCTTGACCCCTGTGTCCCCCTCTTCCAGGTTCTGACCCCTGTTCTTCATGGTGTTGGGTGATCGTTTTTCACCCCTTGGATCACCCGCTTCCGGGCTTGGATCCTAAAACAGTTCCTATCGATATCAAGGCCTTTGGGGTTGTGGTTTCCTGGTCTTAAGAGCCTGATAGGTATACCAAGAAAAACAACAAACAAACACAGAGTTCTGTTCTACGTATGTCTCATTGATGGATTCACCCCTGGGTCCCCCTCTTCCAGGAGCAGACCCCTCTTTGCTTTCAGCCTCCCTCCACTATGACTTTTCCTTCACTCACAAATCGTAATGTCTTTTTAAACAGTTCCAGCGGAGATCCCTCAACCAGGTTCACTCTTGTCAACACACTGGGCCTCATTACGAATGTTGCGGTAAGGCAACAACGGCGCCGGTAGAACAGGCGACTGGACGCCTGGTCAGACCAGGCGTGCAGAGCGACACCCACGAGCAGACCAAGATGGTAGCAACGGTACCATTATGAACGGTACTGCTGCTACCATCCTCCCAATTCCCATTGATCCTATAGGGGCTTAAATGGAAATGGGGATGTACCAGCTCCGGGTCTTGCGAAAGGGAATTACCGGACCCTTCAAGGTCGGAACGGTCCGGTAAGTCCCCTTTTGCGGGACCTGGGGGGGGGGGGGGGGGGGGGGGTATCCATGCCCTTATTAAGGGCATGGCTACCTCCAAACTCGTAATGAGGCCCACTGTTTCTTAAGACTTTAGACTTTGGCCCCTCTTTGTCAGCATCCCTCATCAGGGTTCACTCTTGCCAATTTCACATTTGTTTTCAATGTTTATGGATTCACTTCCCTTGCTTTCTCACGAAGCTGGATTCACTTCCCTAGCTTCCTCTTCAGTTCTTGGGTCAAAGGCTTTTGACGTTATGGGGATTTTGCTTGATCTATTGTAGGACCTCTTTGACCTATGCTGGCAGCTCTCCTACGGCCTTCTGGAATCTGTAGTTCCACTCAAACAGGTATCGACCAGAGTTTGGTGCCAGTCACCTTCTGCAGATGGTTTCCTTTTTACAATAGTACAGTTCTTTGAACCTTTCTCACTTTGCCACTTTGTGACTTTCATTCACCACAGCCCAGTTCATATCGGCTCTCCCTTCAACTCACCGGCTGTTATGAACCGCTTGGCTTTTCCTCATATCTTGAGTCAAGGCCAGTACCATGGTAGCTGGAGCCTCCCTCGCTCCTGCCCATCAGCATAGATATATGTACCGTCGGCATCTGTTGCAGCACACATGGGCTATTGTCCTCGGTCTTCAGATTTGTCTGCGGAGGTTTCAAAGGGTTTTGTCAAAAAGGGCAAGCTCATGTCTCTCCTTGTCAGCCTCTTAATATTTGCCGCCTTTCTCCTCTTCTTGAAATGCTGATTCTGGATAGCTGTGTCATCCTGCTCTCTGCCTTGCTCATACTGTGCTCCCTTGCTCCACCTTTTATCCCTGTGGGGGAAGGGAAAGGGCCGTCGGGTGTGTGTGATTCTTGTCAATTGCCTGACTTTGCCTGACCCTTGTATTGGGACGTGTCCAGTAAACAGTTTTAATATTAGCCCCTTCTCGGTTACTTTGCGAGCATGTGTTTGTGTCGGGAAGAAAGGGTTTGGCATGGGAAATGATATTCTTTGTCCTAGGGGGGTGGTTAAGTCAGAAGAGTGAGATTGATAGGGTTTGGAAAGCAAATGGGAGTCACCGGAATTAATATCAGAAAATAAACAAGGGGGATTGTGGGTGCGGTGGTGTTTCATCTGTGTAGACTGTGTGTTTGGGAAAGAACAACCAGAGGGGTGTGGAGAAGAACGATTGGGAATATTCGGGCAGGGTAACAGGGATTCAGGGAGATGTAGTTTCTGGGTCAATGCGGCATGGGTTCCTAGGGGATTTGCTGGATATGGAGGTATTTGCATTAGAATGGGGAATGACAGAGAAATAAGGATTCTCCGAGTTGGAGTGCTTGAGTTTTGGAATCCTAGTGGCTTGGCTATATCGGAGGGATACTTGGATCCCGGCCAGATAGCTTCACTGGGAAGAAGGGGGGGTAGATGCCATATAGCCTATAATGGCTTCAGAGGTCTCATCTTCCTTTCCCTCTTCCTCTGTATAATACCGCGCCTCACCGGAGTTCTTTCCCTGAGCACAACCTTGGGTTCCCCTTTCCAGGTGATATTCCCGCTTCCGTCCACCCCTGGGGTTGGGGTCTGAGAACATTGGTCCTCCTCAAGCCACCTGAATAAGGGATTCTCTGGGCTGGCTAGGAGAATACCGTTTGGTTTCTTACAGGGACCCAATGTGTTGTCCCTATACCACATTAAGTGTATGAGAGACAATATGCACTTGGGATACCATACCAAATGTACCCTTGTACTGAAAGAGTGAAAGGATGTCAGCACGCACCATCATGTAGTGCTTAGTGAAATTTGACGAGGGCAGATTGATGTCATGAAGAAGATATGAGGACATACAGAAACGATATGAAAGTACTTAAGAGCGACGATTTGAGTGCGGTGACGAGAGAAACATGTATGGAATGACAAGGTAATCGTATATACAAAGAAGATACAAGATACAGTAACTTTCTGATCAATAAGTGTATATACGCAGTAACGCAAGGGAGATAAGAAATCTAGACGCTGGCTATAGACGAAAATATAATGTGGCTAGGAAGCCATTATAGGAAGATGGACGGCTCCTGTGTAAACGTAACCCAGCTACCTCAGAGGCATACCAGGGATGCAGAGTCAGGAGACCTTGGAGACACAGTGCCGTGTGCAGAATAAAGGGGAGTCTATGTTGGCCTGGGATCAAGGATGCTATTTTAAGGAATAATTGCAAGGCACAAAGGAAGGCAGACGGATAAGGCATGTATGTGAGACGTATTTCTCTTAGATTAAAAAAGAGGAAACCATTTGCAAGAACCAAGTATTGGACAATTAACAGTGAATACAGTCTATACAAGATGGAGTTAGCAAGTCTCTAGAGGCCCAGAGGAGCACAAACACCCAGTAAAATTAAATTGAATAGCAGTACATAAGAGGTCGAAATGGACCAATTTGTGGTCTCTTCACACTTGATTCAGAAGTCGAAAACAGAGACTATTCATTAAGCTTCTGATGAAGATAGTGATGTGCTTACACTCCCTTGAATGTCCCAGAACACAGAGCAACTACAAGGTCAACTACAGACGGGAAGCTTTGGCTTATCGTTGGATTGATGAGAGAGAGATGATGGACTAATTGGGAAAGTGGGGAGTAATCTGATGTGACTGGAGCACCTGGGTTTCGTTTTGCTTACGTGCTGCTAGTGAGCTGAAAGTCCAAGGTTGGGTGAGAATGCCAACCAATGAGAGGGTCTATGGGGCAACGTGATATACAATGTTGCATAGTCCAATCCGCTGCCATTCTCTCTTCTATAATCGGTCCTATACATATTTAGAGGTAAATCGAGGCGTGCCCTACAGTTAAGGGGCAGCCAATGATGTACTAACCCCTATGTATGCCATAGTGTACATATGTTCCATTTACCAATCTTTCCCTTCAAAAGGTTTTGTAGTTTGCCACGTAGGATGCTTCAGATATCTGCTCCTGTAAAGGTATGTGTTTTTTTGTTTTGGCGTTTGTGGGTGAATATGCAGGATATTGGAAAGTTGTTAGTATGGTTTGTGAGGACGGTGATCTCTGCCCTTCTTCAAGGGTTTTGTTGGTCTGGCAGTCCTCGGATTGTTCTATGGTGGCCTGCATTAGTGCTTTATTTCCTTCAGTGTCCAGGTTTCGGTTGATTCTATTTAGGGTGTTTCTGTATTGTGATGGCTATTTTTCTCCAACAGAGTTTTCTGTTCAGCTCAGTGAGTTAAAGAGCCATGGTTTTAGTAATTTTCTGAAAGTTGGGTGGTGTTCTGTTTTTTGAAAACAAATTGTTTTGGGGCACACGCAGTTTCAGTTTTTTCACAACAGAGTTTTCTGTTTAGCTCAGTTTCAGTTGCTGAGTTTTTAAAAACCATGCCAGGAGCACATATCTGATCACAAAATCCATATATGATAAGGAATGTGAAGAGTGAATTCAGCGCAACCTAGGTAAAGGACTTCTTCTAGGGGAGGCAGCTGTGGGGTGCAAAGATTATAATAGGAGAATGTTTACTTATGCAAATTGAATGAGTGATTTCCCTGGATTTAGCTTTAAGGTTGGATAACTTGATGAGTTTCACGGTTGAACTTTATTATTGAACAGTTTTTGGAACGGTACGTCTTTGGCCAATAGTGCACAATTAAAGTGCACCAGCCTTCAATTCGTCAGAACGAATGTTTCTTAAGAACAGATATGCATACCTTCCGCTCCACCGTGTGACCTAACCTGCGGCAAACCCTAGATATAGCAATAGAGAGGATGGTAAAACTACAGATTATCACAAGACCGGTGTGCTGGCCTATGCATAGCAAAACAAAGAAACACAGTAAGCAGGGAAGCTTTAACCACCAAATGACAGATTAAAAAAAATCTTTTAAGTTTTCTTGTCAAATTCAAGGGGGTGGACCCACAAATAGTAGAGTCCCATTCTAACTGAATAGCTTGAAAGGCCCTGACGCCCGGACTGATTCTGAATCCCTTTATTATGCCATTGTATAATCTTCAGACTCAGATTTCTAAAGTATTGCAATTCATGATGCACAGACCCAGAATCCCTAGGCTTCCTCTGGGTCAGAGTCATGCCCCATTATCACCATGCAAGGAACCTTACCAGGCTTGTTGCTTGGTGACTGAGCATAACAGGTTTCTGCAAGTATTTCTAGTTTCTCCAGCATGGATTCACATGCTCATGAATATTCCCCGTCTTCAGACTGGGAGTCCTCGCTAAAAGAAAAAACGGTTTCACTTTCACCTACAAACTGTATTTCTCCCATAAACCAATCACTGTTCTCTGGATCATACTGCCCCCATCTAATGACAGTCCTTGCCCTAAGCCCCTCCTCTGGCAGCCATCTTCAGATTTCTACCACATGCTTCCGTGTTGGGAGTTCTCGAGTTTGCTCTGCAAGCTACTTCTATATTTTTCTTCATGTTTTTTCATGGAAAAAGGTTCTATTTTTATTTCGAAAGAGCCTGTGTGCTCTTCTCCCCATCTGCTGACAGCGGGGATCCGTTGTTGGTGAATTTCAGCACCTTCCAAGGGCGAAGATCGTCAAAGTTTCCAGAAGGCCATTGGGCCTACTTCGCGCCCTTCAACTATGACGGAGGAGAAGAAGGAAGGAAGGTCCCACTGCAAGTCCTGCAGCAATTGCCTGCTTCGAAATGTGTTTGTGGAGGACAAGCACCTGCAATGCCTCTACTGCCTGCTTCCGGACCACAAGGCTTCTCCAGGAATACGACAAAGGACAGGCACAGTAGACTGGCGGGGTGGCTGAATGCCAAGGCCTCTGCCCTGTGCTCTGAGCAGGGTCATGCCTCACCCAGGGCCTGCCGGTCCGAGGAGCAGTCTTCTAACTCCTGTGAGGGGGACTCATCCATGGGGGGCCCAAGATACGGCCAAGAATCGCAAGTCTGGGTCCACCGCGGTTGCTGCGGAAGCGGGTCCCACGGCAGACAGGGCGCGATCAACATCACCCTCCGCCTCCATTGCCAGCCGCCAATCGAGCTTCTGCTCGAAGAGAAAATCATCTAACCTGGCTAAACTGCGGGAGAAGCCTGAGAAGCTGCAGACGGAGAAGGCTGAACTGCCCAAGAAGGCCCAGGAAGCACCAAATAAATCGTCATCGATAATAGAGCTAGTGGCAGAAAGACCCTGAGAAGGTAGCCCCCTCAGCACTCACAGTATCCCTCCCTACTAGGTGCGAGGCTGCCGTAGTGACTTTGACAAGGTCTGCCAACACGAAGGGGACACCCTTAAAGAACTCTGTGCCAGCTTCTCAGGGTGGAAAAGGGGGGGGGCAAGGAGGCTCCAGATCTGTCCGAGGCCGTGGCCACAGCCATGGAAATTTAATCGACAGACTAGGACATGGAGTCCTTATGCGCGGTCAACGAGGACGCCGGCACTGAAGCAAGCCAGAACCGACCAGGACGTCGGGCCCCCAGTGGGAAAAGATCACCGACAAATGGGTGCTGGACTCTCTTGCCCAAGGACACCCTGGAATTTCAGCACAGATGTCCGCAGATCCCTCCGGTGACCTGTCCGGAGCAGCACATCCCTCTGCTCTTGTATGCTATTGAAAGGTGCAATAGAGCTAGTTCCCCAGCGACTCTGGGGCTCCAGGGTCTATTCCAGATTCTTCTTTGTCAGAAAGAAGACGGGGGGGCTGGAGGCCCATTCTAGACCTACGACGTCTGAACAAGTACCTCAAGTCTCAGAAATTTAGGATGGTCACATTGCAACATGTGCTTGGTCAACTTGAAAGAGGGGATTTCTTGACGTTGCTGGACCTGGAGGACGCCTACTTCTATGTCCCCATTCACAGGAAATGCTGAAGGTTTCTACGTTTTGTGGTGCAGGGACAGCACTACCAGTCCAAGACCTTACCCTTCGGCTTGAAGGCCCCCAGAGTGTTCACGAAGTGCCTGGTACCGGTGGTGGCCCATCTGCGGCTACGAGGGATACACGTATACCTGTACCTGGATGACTGGCACATCCGGGCCCGCTCGCAAGATTTGGCTGTCGGACACACAGAGGTGGCCGTCAAGCTACTGACGGATCTGGGATTCTCCATCAGTTATCCAAAGTCCTGCTTGACACCATCGCAGAAAGCGCTGTTCCTAGGAGCCAGACTCAATACAGTGTCCTGCCTGGCATCACCCTCGGAGGAGAGGGTAGCGGCCATTCAAGGCAAGGTGCAGTGGCTGTTGTCAATGAAGACGGCCACGGTACAAACCATTAAGTCCTTGCTCGGCGTGATGTTGTCCTGCATCTACCTCATTCGGCTCTGCAGGTTACAGATATGACCCCTTCAGGAGTTTCTGAATGCTCGCTGGATACAAGTGTCCAGAAACTTCGCTCACTCAAGATCACTCTGGATGATGAGTTCCGACGGGCGATAAGGTGGTGGGGCGTCCACTCCAACATCGCCCGGGGCACAGGATTTCAGAACTCCCATTCCAGGAAACTGTCACCATGGACGATTCCCTGGAAGGCTGGGGAGCCCACACTGGGCATCTGCACGCCAGAGGCCTGTGGCTGCCGGAGGAGAAAGACCTCCATATGAATATCTGGGAGTTACGGGCAGTGTTCTGGGCCCTCATGACGTTCCTTCCGTCTCTGATCTGCAAGGTGGTGAGGATATTCATTGACAACACCACCACAATGTTCTACATCACAAAACTGGGCACTCGATCCCTGGTGCTCTCCAGGGAAGTGCAGGATTTGTGGCACTGCGCCATCAGACGAGAAATGTTCCTCGTCCCCTTTTACCTAGTGGGAGTCAAGAACACTATTGCGGACTCCCTCAGCAGGGAATTGCAAGCCTGCCATGAGTGGGAACTTCAGCAGGACCAGGTGGACCGCATCTTCGCCAAGTGGGCCAGGCCCCAGATCGATCCGTTTACGACGGTGGCGAACTCCAAATACCAGAAGTTTGACAGCAGATTCCACCAGTCGATGAGCGTAGGGGACGCGTTCCCCCTTCCCCTGGGAAGCAATGTTTCAGTACGCATTTCCTCCGTTGCCTCTTCTGCTACAAGTCATCAACACACTCAGACAGTGTCAGTGCAGGATGATACTCATTGCCCCGGCGTGGCCGAGGCAGATTTGGTACCCGGAACTTCTCAGCCTGTCAGCATCGCCTCCGATCAAGCTACCAGCGGTCCGGATCATCTCACCTGAGAAGCAGGTTCAATCCTGCATCTCGACCCAGGATCGGTCAACCTGAGGGCGTGGCCAAGGCCAGGGCGTTTTCGACTTTGAAGTGCTACGGTCACAAGTGGAAGCTTTTTGCTACATGGTGCCGGTCTCAGAAGATTACCCCTCTGTGGGTCACGCCTACGCAAATTCTTCCGTATTCGCTATCCTTGGCCAAGGCTGGACTGGCGCAAGCCTCGTTCAAAGTACGTATGGCGGCTAGCTCATGCTATCTTACTTCTCTGTAACTATTCTTCTCCAGCATGGGTCTGGCATGGATTCACATGCAAACCCTCCCTCTGTCCCCTCTGCGGCTCTTCTTGGTCATACTGCCACTTTACGTGCTTACCAAATCTGAAGATGGCTGCCAGAGGGAGGGACTTAGGGAGAGGACTGTCATTGGATAGGGGCAGTATGACCCAGGTGCCAGTGATTGGTTTATGGGAGAAATGCAGTTTGTAAGGGAAAGTGAAACTATTTTCTCTTTTACCGAGGATTCCCAGCCTGACGATGGAGAATATTCATGAGCATGTGAACCCATGCCAGACCCATGCTGTAGAAAAATAGTTACAGGTAAGTAACGTGCTCCTTTTGGAGTACAGTACTGGTTGTTTCTGGTGCAGTGGAGTCTCTAGGAAGGGCCGTTTGGACCCCCTTCCGTAAAGTCTGCACTCACCCCCTTTACCCTTCCTGCACTGAGCAACAAGAGGCCAGGTGCTGGGAACATGCAGCACCCAGACACTGTGTTTGTTACAGATTCTAGTCAGGTGAAATGTGTGCACATTGCATTTAATGCTGGCTGTAGTTTTAATTTCGCAGCACAATTCCTCCTGCCAAGAACCTTCCTCATTTCACGTGCCGGTCTCAGAAGATTACCCCTCTATGGGTCACGCCTACGCAAATTCTTCCGTATTCGCTATCCTTAGAGTCATCACAGATTCCCCGGCAGGAACCTCCTCACATGTGGCCTGGGGACGGCAAATACCCACATCTCACACAACACCTTTTGTTTTTAATGTGTTTTTATGTGAAAGCGCCAAGAAAAACCATGTACGAGTTAAAAGTACAATGACATCCATGGACTAAAACTCCCATAACTACCCAGGTGTTGAGACGAAGAGGAGGATGAGGGATTTTGGTCAAAGTGACAGGAGCTCGAAGTACAACATGCAGGCTAGTTATTTTTCCAAGTATTCAGGGCTCAGGATATTTAAAGATAGCAAACGCACTATAGAATTGAGCAGTGCAGGAGAAGATGTTGAACCCCATGCTGAGGCTCACGAACATGAGGCACACAGACGGGTGTGGTGGAACAGAGAAGGCCACCGGGACGGCAGGAGAAATGCCACGTGTGAGCAAGGAAGACTGTGGAGACGCTGGGAGCCGCGCAGGAGCTCCTGGATGGTGGGCCGCTTTAAGAGGCAGCGTTCTAAAGTCTGGGCCGAAAAGGAAAGCTGGCGTGTGGCCAAGGTGCCGTGCAGGATGCTGGAAAAATGTCTGCACGCTCCAACGTGGAAAGCGGGTGATGGAAGCTTGAGCAGGATAGGAGATGCTGGAAGGAACTGGTGAGTCTGCCCAGAGCAGCCGGGGACAAGTGTGCCAACAAATGCTTGAATGGTACGAAATTGCTGATGCAGAAAATACCCGAACTTTGTTTGAATGCAGTCAAGGCAAAGTACAAATTGAACACCCAATTAAAAGAATGTTTTTTTTTTTAATTATTTTATTCAAACAAAACAACAATACATAAATAAAAACTTTCAACAACATAACCACTGCACTCCCTCCCCCCTTATGAGCCTATTTGTTCCTCGCCCTCTGTATCTGTTCCGTGTGTCAGGGCTTCGCTGCTTCTGGATTCTGCTGGGGCCAATACTGCTCCAAACATTTCAGCTATCAGCAGTTTCCATGCCATGAGGGAGCCCATTTCCTCATCCCCCCCCCGTGCTACTAGCCTCTTGCCACACAACTGTTTCAGCCTCCGCCCATTTTTGTAGGTCCTTCCACCACACCTCCACCTGCGGCCTGTGACACTCCTTCCATCCCATGGCGATCCTACGTTTCGCGAGCAAGTATGCCAGATCTTTCAATTTCCCAACATGTTTGCGTTTCCGCGCTCTGGGATACCCCCCCAGCAGGCAGGCCCAGGCCGAGTCTATTATGAGCGTGACCCCCTTCTCCGCTAGCTTCTGTGCAACCTCCCCCCAATAGACTTCAATTACCGGGCACGCCCAGAACATGTGTATCATGTCTGCGTTCTCTTCGTCACACTTGGGGCAATCCTGGCGCCCCACATTTCTGAACCTTGATATTCTCCGAGGGGTCATGTACGCCCTGTGCGTTATGTACAACTGCAGTTTTTTAAACCTGGCATTTCTCGACACCTTCTTGTGATATCCCAAAGCCCATTCCCACATCCCATCCTCCATCGGGGCTCCCATCTCTGTTTCCCATTCTGATCTCAAATGCACCAGATCCCTCCCGATCTTAGTCATCAACATCTCGTACAAACTGGACACCTCATGCCCACCCTCTGATGTATCGTATATCACCTCGACGGCGGTGTCTGGCTCCTCCGCCAAAATGGCTTCAGGCTACCTACTCCTAATCTCCTGTACTACCCTGTGATAAGTGAGATATTGGCCACCGTGCAGTCCTGACGTTGTCCCAAGTTCCCCAAACTCCGCAATAGCCCCTTCCTGCCTAATGTCTCCCAAGGTGACTAGACCCACCGACTCCCAATAAGTCCTAATGATTACCCTCAGTTGCCTGTCCCCCTTCGTCAGCGCGACCAGCGGTATCTGCGGGACACACGGGAACGGGTCTCCCATCATGCGGCACATGTTCCATCCCACCAACAGCATCTTAGGGCGCTCGCTTATATCCGAGCTAGCCACCCAGATCATTTCCCGCAAGTAAAAAGGAGCACAGTCTCTCCCGAACAACCTGTGTTCAGGGGTCTCCTCATCAGAGAGCCACCTAGCCACATTCTGCAGTTATGCCGATACATAATACGCCTCGAAATTAGGCAGTTTAATACCGCCTTTCTCATAGAAGTTCTGCAGCTTCCATAATGCAACTCTGTGTCGGGTACCATGCCACAAAAAGTATCTGCACATACTGTGCAGCTTAACAAAAAACTTCCTAGGGATCATATAATGGGTTATTGTTGAAATAATGCAAAAGTCGGGGCAGGACCACCATTTTACATTTTAAGCATAGCCCCTCGACCCATCATCGCTAGGGGCAACCTTTCCCAAAACCTCATGCATTTCCCAATTTTTCCTATAGCGATTTCAGTGTTGTGCTCGTGTTCTTCTTCAATAGAGTGATACACGTCTATCCCCAAGTAGCGGAATGAACCCGTCGCCCACGGAATCTGCAACACAGGTAACCTCTCTACAGGCTTTGCACCGTACCTCCCCAGCGGGAATAGACAAGATTTTTGAGGGTTCACCGCTATACCGGACAGCTTGGCATACCGCTCCATCACCTCCAACACATACTGAAGATTCTCTTCCGGGTACCTTAGATACAATAACAGATCATCTGCGTACAAGGATATGAGATGCCTCTCCCCTCCTACCTCGATGCCGATCGGCTCATATTGTTGCCTGAGGTATATTGCTAGGGGCTCCAGGGCCAGAATGTATAACATCGGGGACCATGGGGCACCCTTGTCTAGTGCCTCTGCCCAGCTGCCATCTCTCCGACACCACTGCACCCGTACGGACCCTGGCTAGCGGTTCGCTATATAGCATTCCAGCCCATTTAACATAGCCTGGCCCCATGCCATACCCACGTAGGGCCGCCAGCAACCACGGCCATTTAACAGAATCAAACGCTTTGACTGCGTCCAATGCCACAATCGCCATTTCACTGTCCTGACTGCACCCCCATTCAACCACTCGGTGGAGTCTTCTATTGTTGTGAGTGATGTTCCTACTCGGGACATAGCCCGTCTGGTCTGGGTGAATCAGCTCACCGATCACTCTCCGCATTCTGTTGGCCAAAACAGCTGTCAGGATCTTACTGTCCTGATTCAACATTGACAGGGGCCTGTAGGAGCCACAGCTATGTCCCGGTTTATTAGGTTTGGGGAGCGGTATAATAATCGCCTCCCTAAGCGACTCCGGCAGCCGTCCTACTTCAAACACCTCGTTGAGCCTTTCTAGCCTGGGTGGGAGCACCTCCTCTTCATACATTTTATAGAATTCGCTAGGGAACCCGTCCGCCCCCGGAGCCTTGCTGGTGGGCAACTGCCGCACCGTCTCTTTCAGTTCCTCAAGCGTGATCGGTGCATCGAGCTCCTCCCTCTCCTCGTCACTCACCTTGGGCAGGCCTATGTCCTCCAGTACCTCATCAATCTCCTCTTGGCTGCTCCCCCCATCGTCCTCATATAAAGCAGTATAATATTCCGCAAATGCCCTGTTTACTCCTTCTTGAGTGTCCACCGTCTCGCCCTCCTCACCGGTTACAGTTCGAATCGGGGACCTGGGGGCTTCACTCTTATATAGCCATGCTAGGAGCCGACCCGTTTTATCTCCTCCCGCGTGTTGCCTTTCTATGTATTTTTTGTAGTTTAAGTTACTGAGCCTGTCCCAGTGTTCCACGCACTTCCGCTGTAATCTGAATGTCTCCTCCGTATCTGCCCCACCTCCCTCCAGCTCTTTCTCCAGTTCAATCTCAGCCACCTGTAGTTCAGCCAAAACCGCACCCAGCAACCCCTTTGACTTCGCAATGGCAACCCCCCGCATCACCACCTTAAAGGCCTCCCATAGAGTGCCCGCCAACTGCACACTGCCAGTATTCACTTCGAAGTAAGCAATGATCTCATCTCTTAGATCCTCCCTGAAAACGGGGTCTTTGAGAGCCTCTGCCCGGAGGCGCCACGTCGGTATTCGCGCCCTGGGGGGGCAATACTGCCACCCCAGGACCAGGGGCGAGTGATCCGAGAGAACCCTCGCTTTGTATTCTATGAGAGTACTCTCAGCAACCACGTCCGGGGTGGCAAAGATATAATCAAGCCTCGTGTGTAGCTTATATGGAGCCGAGTAGTGCGAGTACTGCCTTCCCTCAGGGTGTTTCACTCTCCACACATCTGTCAAGCCAAAATCTGCCAGCAACCTCTGCAACACCCTGGCTGTTGGGCTGGGCCTGGCCGCCCCCCCATCCGACCTGTCTACTCCTGGATTCAAGACACAATTAAAGTCCCCTCCCCAAATCACCCCAGCCCCCACACCCACACTCAGCTTGGTACACAGTGTCCTAAAGTATGCCGCCGTGTTTTGGTTAGAAGCGTAGGTATTTACTATGCATACTTCTTTGTTCTCTAACAGCCCCCTAATTATCGCCAACCTCCCATCTGCATCCACAATTTCTTCAGTTAACTTAAATGGGACATGCGGCGCCACCCAGATAAGGACTCCCCTTGCATAGGCAGAGTACGACGAACCCACCGCTATCCCTTTCCATTTCCTCCCCACCATCTCCATCCTCTCCCTCGCCAGATGTGTCTCCTGCAACAAGGCGATGTCCATTTTCTGTCGCCTCAAGTACAACATAACCTTATTACGTTTCAGGTAACTGTTGAGCCCTCTAACATTCCATGTTAATATCTTAAGGTCCCCCATGGTCTATCGATGGTTCCCGTTCCCCTCCCCACGCAGCCCTCCCCCACACACCAAACAGACTCTCAATAATAGAACTTCCACAAAGGCTCATATATAAACTTAAACACCCCAACCCAACTAACTGCCCAGCTCCAGCCCTGGATCTCAGGCATCCCCGCGTTTGGCTCTCTCTTGGCGACCCCAATCGAGAACCCGGCAGGGTGTCACCGCACTAACAGTGACCTAACTAAACTCTAAATGAGGGTATAAAGATCGGCCCCGGGAGGCTCCTACCTCACGCAGCAATCTCCGTGCACACAGCTCATGTTTCCCACCATTCAGGGCGTTCCAGCTGTCCAGCTGCATCAATGACTATAATCAAGTCCCACATTCCTCAATCCCACCAGTTCACCACTTTACTTGTCTCGTCCAGCTCCATCTTCCTTCTGAACATCTGGCTCTTGGGGGCAGCTCTGCATGTCTAGCCACCCCATGGCGTCTTCTGGAGTTTCAAAGAACAACGTCTTGTTTTTGTAAAAAACCTTTAGCTTGGCCGGATAGAGCAGCATATATTTGTGGCCAGCTTCCCGCAATCTCCTCTTGACCGATCCAAAGTTCATGCGGCTTCGCTGTACCTGCAGGGTATAGTCCGGGTAGGCAGTTATATTCGCTGCGCCACGTTGTATAGTTCCTCCCTTATGGAAGTGTTCAAGGATTCGCTCGCAATCCCGATAATTGAGAATCTTGGCAATCATTGGCCTGGTCGGGTTACCTGGCGGTGGCTTCCTTGTCAAGGCCCTGTGCGCCCTTTCCACAGCAAATCCCTGAGAGAGGTTCCCCCCCGGTGATTTCCTGCAGCAGCATGTTTTCCACGTACTCCGTCGGGTTGTGGCCCTGAGCCCCTTCCGGTAGTCCGACTATTCGAATGTTATTCCTTCGAGCGCGCCCTCCTGCCTCCTCCGCCCTACTCTCCAGATTGCCCACTCGTTGCACCAGGGCATGTAGCTCCCGTTTGTGTGCAGCACAGTACGCAGCAGTTGGGCTCATCTCCTTCTCCAGGGTCTCCGTGCGCTCCGCCAAAGTCCTAACATCCTGCCTGAGGAGGTTCACATCTTCCTGTACCGCCCCCGCTTGAAGCTCCATCGCCGTTTTCAATTCCGTCACAGCCAATTGAAGCTTGGACTCCCAGGCCGCCTTCAAATCCACGATTGCCTCAGGACTTCCTGGTTAGTACTCACAGCGGCCATTCCCCCTGCTGAGGTCTTATCCTTGCTCCTGGCTCCCTCGGGGCCAGTCGGCATTCTGGTATATTCGTCCAGCGTAGGCTGCTTGGCCTTCGCTCTCAGGGTGTAACGCTCACCTGGCTCCCATGGAGGCGCTGGTCTGGTCTGGTCTGGGTTGCTGTGGCCTCTTCAAGCATGATGCGCAGAATTCGGACCACCGATTGAACAGGACCCCCAAATCTTGCTTGTCTGGCCCGTAGGAATATCCTTCTCCAGATGAGAAAGGGGATTAACTGTCTGCTGAATAGTGTGCTTGCTCCCTCCTTTCCCCCTTCGTTCTTCTCTGACTTCCTCCAAAACCCCCGGTTTAAGCTCACCTTTTGGTTTGGAAGGATGAACTCTCCATCCTGCTTCTGGTGCAGGGGCGTGCGTTCGTCCAGTTACTTCACTGGTTTTCAGAATGGCGCTGGCACATCCACTTGACTTTTCTGAGCGATACGCCGTAAATATGAAGATGCAAAAGTTCAAGTGTGAGCCTCCTTTTATGTTGTTTTTTCTGTCCTTTATTTCAGGTGCAGAACCAAGGCGATGCGTTGAGGGGTTAAGTTACCGGTGGTAAAATCAGGTGAGTTAGTGATGAGGGCGACCCCTCTAAATGTCTTTATAATTCCCCAGTAATGTCTTTTGTCCTTTCCCCATAGGGGCCGGGGTGCGGTACCTGCCAAAGATGCGGCGCCGACCCGAGATGTGGAATGGTTCACCACGAAAAGCCGGTAAGTAATATGGCTGAAAATTCGGCTTTCCTCTTGTGTTCCCTTGCTCACCTTTTGTCTCTTCTTCTCCCCCCAAGGTGCTGAGATTTGGCGACCGGTGCCGAGAGCCGCGATGGAGCCGGGCGGCGTCTCTGGAACAGGTGAGTGAAGCGCGGCACTGCAGCGAGCAACGCGGTGCTTTTAAATGGAAGTCTTCCTTCAGGAATGCTGGCGTGAAGATTCCGGATGCAGGTAAGAAGGTTGAAATAGTTCTTGGTTTTCACCTTTCTCTTCTCTTATTCCCTTACAGGTTCAAGGCGGGCGTGGCTGGAGTCCAGGTGCAGGAGCAGACACGGTGAGCGTTCAGCTGCTGGGATGCAGAACAACGCGAAGCACGTGTGGCTGTCTGGGCGTGGCTTAAATAGCTTTGGAAGAAGTTCCAGGTGAGTATTCTTCCACAGCCCCACCCAAGTAACAAAATAGTTCCTTCAGAAAAATAGTCCCTCCTAAGCCTCATTTGGCTTGGTTCTTCATGCAGCATGGTCTGCTTCAGGTAAGTGCACCAAACACTTCCCCTTATGAGCCTGGCGCCTATGGCGCCAGGACTGATGTCCAACATGAGCCTGGCGCCAACGGCGCCAGGACAGAGTCCAAAGAGCCCCTATAAAGGGCCGCTGGGCTTTTACCCGGGGGCGTGATGCCTGGTCCCGGGGGTGCTGGGCCTGGCCTGGTGCTCCGGGGGTAGGCATCATGACACAGGGGCTTGCTGGACATTCCTTCGGTTAGGAAAAGCTTGTCGTCCACACTTGTAACTCCAGGGGCGGTCTGCCTTATGCGACCCGAGCGGACTGTGCACCACACCCCAGACAGCGCTGTTTCCCAATGATATGCCCAAGGGTGTCCCCGCTCACGGTGGCCTGTTATCTTCCGTGGAGCTTGGCTCTTAACTGACCACACCGCAGTCCACTTCTGTGGTCTTCTCGGGCCGTGGCTTCCGCTGCCTTCTTTCAACCCTCCTGGGGCGAGTGTCTTCCAGCGCCAACAGTACAAGTTACCTCTCTTGATGGGTGCTATTATTATGAGTTATTGCCCTGCTGCCACCTCACATGACTTTCATTGACTCATCCCCTAGTGCGGCTTCAGGCTCGCCAGATTTCTCTGTGTAGTATTTGTGCCCCCGCGAGCCAGCAGTATCTTTGTTTTCCACCTGTAATCCTCTGTTATGGCCTGCTTGCCTGTGTTGTAAGTTTATTTTGTTTCCTTAGCAGGCGCGAGTACCACCTTCCAATCCGATGTCAGTTTCACACTCTGTTCTCTTGCCGGCTCGCTCCTCGCAGCTCCGTGCTGGCCGCAATGTTACAACTAACACAATCTGCATTGCTTTTGCTCTGATGACTTTGCTGCTACTGCTACTGTTTCGGCATCCCAGCAGCTGATCTTGTGGCTCCTTCAGGCTTCAGACTACAGGCGGCTGCGCTCACAATGTCCCACAGCTGATCCAGTGTTAACATTGGGCTGCATACGCTGATTTCTAATGATAATGTATTTGCCGCCTATGTGTCCACTGCTCCCATTGATGCCCCCAGTCTTCCGAATAAGCATCCGCTACTCCCAATTACCAACTCGTTCTGTCCCACGTCGCTGCTGGCTTCCACTAGTCCGGCTGCCTTTCACACTGCTGTCGTCTCTTTGTGCATTTACTCTCCAGTTTTCCTATTGTTCGTATTAGCGACAGGTTTCACTGCCTTAGCCTTCTGCAACCTCCTCTCCCGGCAGTACGGCTGATTACACATCAGACCCTTTGTTCAGTGGGTGCCATCTTGTTTTCACCCACCGCCCAGACACGGCAAGCTTTTTTTCTTCCTCCGTACTTCCTTCTGGCTGTTAATTATCCCAAACTTCAGCCTGCTGCACACCTCATTTCTTCATGCTACAGTGGCTGTTTTTTTAGCACTTCACAGCTGACTTTAAATGCCTTTCATCCTCAGGATCATGTGCGGATCTGCAGGAGCTCCCAGGGATCACGTCCTACACCGCAGCCATTAAGCCACGCCCCCCATTAACAGAATGTTTGAATGCAGACAATGCAATGTACAAAGGAAAACACCAATCAAGTACAGATGCATGCGATGGCAGTGTGTGGGAAACGTTTGAGCAAATGTTACCATACAGAGATATACCAAACCTCTGATGGTATATGCTATTGTGGTAGATCCAAAGAACTGGGAAACTCATAAGAAGTCCTGGCAGGTGAATACACTAGGCAGCTGAACTTTATAAAGATTCCTGGCAGGGGAGTATACCAGGCAGTCTGCAAAGTTACAAGGAATACTACAGAAATACTGTTACAGAACGTATTGTTTAATCAAGAACTTTGTGAGTCCAGTGAAGACACAAAGGAACTGTTGGCTAAAGAGACATTTTTGCCATCCTTTTTAAGAATCCAGGGGTAGGGGACCAACCTCTGGTTCTTGGAGAACATTTTCATTGGAGTTATCCTTATACTTTTGGTTTTGAACACTTTTGCCAACATCAAGTTAAAGATATTTCTTTGCACCCGTTTTTTGTTTTATTTGTAGTGTGAGGGTAAGGATATGACGTTTTAGACAAAAGGACAGCTTTTCACTTACTGACATCCTAACACAGATAGATCCTTAGTTTTGCTTTCTAGGTAGGGAAGTTCCTCTTTAGAATAAGGCCAGAGAGGCATTTTCCCAACCCATTTTTATTTAACAAAATGTCTTTGAACAAAACCCCAAAAACGGTGTGTCCGGCTTTCATTTCTGATCCCTCACACTACCCACAACCTAAATAGTGCCGTAAAGCGCTTTCCTTTCATTTAGCACTTTACAGCATGAAAAAAAACTCAAAACGTTGTTCAAGAGCGTTTGGGGGAAATTGTCGTATTTTACCTTTCATGCCTTTTCAGTCTGGTTCAAACCAGTAGGAGTCAGACTAATTACAGAAATGTTTCAAGGGTGTTTATTAAAATTAAAAGAAAACTCCTATCTAACCCTACCACTATGAGGGAAGTTCCCTGGTTAACAAACTAAAAACCTATGATGTTTGTCAAATAGTCCTTAGTCCAAATCCTATTTAACTAACTGGCTTTACCACTGAAGAAAATTTAACAGAACAAGGAGGAGGCCGGAGCAATAGCCTTTGTGTTTAACTTCTGCCTGGCCCAACACTTCAATCTCTTCTCCAAGAAGCAGGTGTTAAAAGTTTGTCAAAGTTCATCAATTTCTTGCACTTCAGTCCTCCATCTCTCTGCAGGTTCTGTATGCCATGGTTTTCAGTCTTTATATATATATTTTACAAAGTTTCCTTTTCCTCAGGAATGACCAGGTTTTCGTTACACATTTCCACTATTTCCCACTTGGTGCTTGATCGTGTTCTTGTCTTGTTTTCTAACTATTGGACACTTCAAGTTCTCTTGCTTCATAGTTCGTTTCAATAGATTTATCACTTTCAGGACTCTCCAGTCCTCAGGCTTATTTTAGCAGGCTGTCTGTACAGCGTCTGCCCATTTGAGTTTTTCGGGCTCCGATAATCATTGTGGCTTCTGCAGCCTGGAGCGTGCAAGTCTTTCGGTTTCCCATGGCTCCCTAAAGCCCTCTGATAGGCTTGCTTTGTCTCTGTTCGGGTTTATCTGGTTCCCGTAACCATTGTAGCATTCCAAGCTTGGAACCACATGGTACGTCCCTCTCCACAGCGTTACCTTTTCAGGAGCATTCACTTCCTGTTCTCTGCTCGGCTCGATAGCTTATGCACCTCTTGTGCGGAGCTCAGGGATTAGGTCTCCCCACTGCACTCTAGTTTCAGCGTCAGTTGCCGAGCCCCAAGTCCACCACGGCTTCCATGTGGTTGTGCCACCAGGCGAGACGTTTGTTTTTCCATCTCCTTCCTGACCATGGCTTCCCAGTCAGTCAGGATGCCAGCCTTCCGGAGTCTGGCTAGTGATTAGCTCGCTCTCCATGCTATCGCTGGATCCACGGTCCAGCATGGCTCTGCCCCTCCGGGACATTCTCTCATCAGAGACATGCCTCTGCGTTGGATTATTTCCTTCCACGTCCCTCACAGTTTTATGTACGTCATGACAAACAAAAGGGGTGTGTCGTTTTTCTTTGACTATGGCGTTCAGGGGAGATCCAGTATTCCCTAAAGCCAAAGAGATTGAAGAAATGTCAGTATTCAGTAAATCCAAATGGGGTTTAACAGTCTTTCCGATTCCAATGTAGGTGAATAATGTACTCTGGACCAGGAATGGCAGTCCTTGTCCCTGAGAGGGGAGTCAGAGACAGTGAGGTCCCACTTGCTCAGACCCCTAGGGAGGGTCTTGCTTAGCAGGCTCACCTGCATATACTCAAAGGGGGTGGTCCCCCTCCGAGAAGAAGGAACGGAATTGTCTGGATTTGTCACAACTCTCAGGATGGACAAGGATGTATGAATAATTGTGAATCATAAATGCATGCTAGCATTTTTATAGAGCGTATTCACTTGGATTTGGAGTACTCAATGGTAGACCAGCAGAAAATTAGAGCTTTCAGTCATCATAGTAAGTCGGCTGTCTAGTTGACTGTAGAGGCATGTAAGGCGAATTGTAACCTTTAGTAGTAATTTGTTTGTACTCCTTTTCTCTTATTTGTCACCTAAACTGGGTAGTTCTGCTATCTCCCATTCTCCTTAAAAGCTATCAAACATTTTGGGCCTGATTCATGAAAGTGTTTTATAATGGCGCAATGCCATAGGAAAACGTTCTGTGAATCAGGTCCAAAGTCTCCAACTCCAGTTTACATCTCCTTGTTTTGGCTTTGGGTCTATACCTAACTGACACTGAAAACGTTTTTCTTGCTAACTTCTCTGAGGGCAGTTCTTTATTTTACATCCAGGTTGGTTGTGGGGCCGGGAAGTTCAGTAAGATTATGGCCGGCCTCGAGCACCTTCGCTGGCTACCGCTCATTTAGAATCCAGTTCAAGATGGCTTGTCTCACCCAAAAGCCATAAATGCCACCTGGACTTTAAGATTTAAAATTTCTCGAAGTCTCCAAGGCCTTTGAAGCCATGAGAATGTTTGTATTGTGGTTCCCACATTTCGACAGGTTTTAGTCTGAAATTGTTTTTTAATCCAGTCCCTTGTTGACTTGTACTCGATTGCTCTTTTTTGGATTTCACATTTTGGATGGACTCCATGTAAAGTACGGCTTGGCTTCTCTGAGCAAAGACAAAGCCAAAGGTGTTTTGTTCACTGGCTGGTGTTGTATTGGAAATCCACTTGGTCAGTGACCTTATGACTCTATCAAACTTAACACGCAAGCTGAAGGCTGCATGCGTGGCATTTTAATGCCATGCCCCTATGAAAGTAATCTTCAAGCTGTGATTTCGGCCAATCTAAAGCACAACATATTTGACGTGAGTTGAAGCACTGGTATCCAATTCAGCCAGAATATGCCAAACAGATGTTTGTCTGATTCTGCATGACCGATGTTGCTTCCTTCCGTTTCCATAGCTTCTTAGACAATCTAATCAGTCTTCATCATTAATCTGAAGAAAAAGGGACCTGACATTTGTGAAGAAAACAAATATTCACTGTGGTGACTTTCATCCCTTGTTCTATCTCCCTTCCTCCTGATGACCACCACCCTAAATCCCCACTGCACTACTCTGTTGTGCTGTAAAATAAGATGCCTCATGGAATTGGGAAAAGATGCATGTTCGTGTAGAAGGAGGAATTGGGATCCTATACGTGGGAAGAGCTACACGTGAGCCAAGGTTTCCCCTTGACTTTGCTTTAGAAGAATGCATGGTCCATATACAGGGACCTGGCCACCAACATGTTTGAAATAAGTGGGGAGGACTCTACATACAAGAGTTACTATGGGGAGTAACTTGTACTAATTTGCGTTTATCATGCTGGCCACATTAAGAGTTGTAGGGTTTTCCTGCAGCCTGGAGACCTTTTAAGAAAAGGGCTAATTGAATCTCCAGACAAATCCTTGATCTACCTATTGGGCACGATGCAGATATTCTAGTTATGTCAGGGACCCCTCAAAGGCAGATTTGATTTCTGAGGATTATATCTCAATTTTGATGGGACTGGGCCTGACACTCTGCAATGTTGGGAGCTAGTAATCTTTCTTGCTGAAAACCATTGTAAAGTTTCAGAAAGCAAGTGGTTGGTCTTTGTCTGTTGGCCCTGCCCTAGTCTTTAAGACCGGCTATTGATGTAACCATCACAAATGGCCAATATGTGAGAGGGATGGGCTGACTCGCTGGCTCAATAAATGGTTTCACACAACACCCATTACCATAGATTTGACTTGTATTGGGATCTTGATTTCACATGCAAAGGGAACACCTTTTGTAGGAATGTTAGAGGGTTGGAGGGGGAGTTCTGAAATTAGTAGGACACCTTAAGGAGATAGACGGCATGGCGCGTAAACACAACTGTCACATGAGCAGACAAAAAAGGGTGAAGAAATTACAATGTGTGTGAGGGGTCGTGACTAATTTCAGTGTTGAGATCCTACCCTCTTTAGCTTGTGTAGGCCCTATTTACGGGGTTGTATTTTTGTTATACAAAAAGGCACAAAATAAAATAATTTATTTTTTATTGGGGCTGCCAGAAAGCTCTGTGTTAATTCTGGCTATGATGTGGTGCTGTAATCGATGTCTACAAGGCACAACTATTGACATTAGGAATGAAGGTAGTAGAGAGATTGCTGATGGTCTCACAGCCTGTTGGGAAAGTGGAGGGTGGAGTGTTTGGATTTTCACCAACCCATTGAACATCTGTGACCATATTATTACCAATGGCCTTTTCCACTGAATTCCTGACCTCCCTCCACCTCCTCCACAGACACACATCACTGGGATGTCTTTGAACTAGCTCTCTGCTTTTAAACAGCTATCAATCTTATGTCTAAGCAGTCTTCTTAAAGTTAATGCTTTAACTGCAGCTTTAAAACATCTGCTGTGATAAAAATGTCTTTACCACGTCTGCGTTCGGAGCCTTAATTTATAAATCCTATGCATGTACTTGCATCTGTTCCTTGCACTGAATTCATGTTAGAAAATGCACTGGCAAGCCAATAGTTGTGGTTCTTGTATGGGCATTAGATAGGCATTAGCCACTGGGGTGAACCACAGGCTTCAGTCACTTTTTCCCAGCAGGAGCCTTGTCTTGTGAGGCTAGGCAGGTGAGCCCGCTATGCAGCTCCCTCCCTAGGGGTAGAGGCAAGCAGGACCTCACAGGGGGAGACTCCCCCTTGGGGAAAACTGATCCCATTGTGCAGAGGAACTCCCTTAGTTACTCACTCAAGGACTATCGATAACAACCAGGCCTCAGAAGGGCCAAAATGATCAAGCCACTGTTTGTTGTTGTAACATAAGACTCAAGATTCAATCTGAAGAAATGTGTTTTAATAAAACTGTGAAGCAGAGAGAGTGATACAGATGACTTCACTGTCGGAAAAAAAAAATACTGTGAAGAAGAAGAATGAGTGAGTGATGGAGAGCATTCCACTAAAAGAGAAAGAGGACTGTAATCCTTCGCTGCGCAGGGCCCAGCCATGTGTCAAAAAAAGTGAAGGAACGTTCTCAGAGAGGAGAGAAGCCCTGGAGTTCAAAACCAGCGGTGTCATGGAAGCTGATCGAAACCGGGATTTCCTGCATGCTTAGGAGGCTGCCATGCGAGGGAAGCACAGGGAGAGCTGGAAGCAGGAAAGAACAAGGGGCGGAAACCCCAAAGGAGAGAGCCAGTCATGAATGTTGGCATGCCCCAGGAGTGGTGGACTGTGCAGTCGGATAACCATGAACCGATAGCTAGGACCTAGGTGCCACACGCAAATGCTGAGAAGCGGAGAGGGTCGGAGAGAAGGCAGAAACCATCCTGACAACAAGAGGAAAGGAATCCTTGTCCTGCAATCGGGGCCAGTGATGCCAAACCCCAGCAGAGAAGGTAACAGGGATGGCAGGAGACCCGGGAGGGAGCACCAATATAACGAGTACTGAAATCATACTCGTCCCAGTAATATTGATGTGAGAAAGTCAAGTACAGAGCATTACTGGTACAATGACCCTCTTCCCAGTAATAATGAGAAATGGACTTCAGATGTTAATCAATACTGGACCAATTATACTCGTCCCAGTAATATTGGGATGAGAAGGTCATGTGTGGTTCATCACTGGAATAATCCTGTTTGAATCAGTAAGGGAAGCAACTTTGGTGAATGGTATGAAAAAACTCACAAGAGTGCTAGGAAAGAATATAACTATTGGTACGCATATCCTACTCGCCACAGTGAGAGTGTAAAGTCAAGAGACTCTGAATCATTACTGGAGGTATCCTACTCGTCCCGGTAAGACAACAAGGCACTAGGAGAGTGAGAATTATCATTAGGTTTGTAGTACATATCCCAGTGAGAGAGCAAATAAACACGAGACTAAGAGTCATTTCTGTAAGTATGACATGGTATCAAGACTAGACAGACACAAGTGATCACAGTTCAAGGTTGTTTATTAAACTGTATAGGTAGGTTGGAAAAACGCCTGATCTAAACCTAAATCTAAGATGAGAGCAAACTACGATCGTCAAATAACAAGGCAGTCCTAGTGCCGTTGTGTTAAATAAAAGGGCCAATACTAAGAAAAACCTATTCCCATTCCATACGCTAAAATACAAAAGAGTGTGGGATAGGGTTCACAAAAAAGAAAGAAGTGTTCACAAATGATAAGTCAGGATGTGTTAGCCGGGGGTCTCCCTTCCCTGCGTTTTGAGCATGGGACAAGGCGGGACTCCTGATCACAGCATACTCTTGAGCTTTCCCAGCATGAGACAACAGTTCCGCTTCACATGTCAGGACCTTCAGTGGTTAAGTCTCTTTTCTACAAAATATCTCTTGTCCCCAAGGACCTGATGGCTTCCATAAATAAAAAACAAAATAAACTCTGTTTCAAATGTACAATGTAGATGGTTGTCGCGGGAGGATAGCTCAAAGGCAACATGCTCGCCTTGGAAGCAAGATGACACGAAGCACCACAGGTTCGATCCCCTGGTCCGCGCTTAGAAACCTCTGGGTAGTAAGCATGTTATAAATAACCTATCATATCATACCACTGGTTCCCCCTCTTCCGGACGCAGACCCCTCAAACAGTTTTTTATCAATATCAAGATCTTTAGAGGTATTTCTCCCCTGCTTCCAAGGATCTGATAGATTCAAATAACAAACATAAAGTTGCGCTTGAGGTGATGATTCTCCACCCGTGGGTCCCCCCTCTTCGGTGCGCAGACTCCTCTCGAATATCAGCCTTGCTCCCGTCGGGTTCAAGCTGGCATATTTTCTTATTCTTTCCTTCATTTGTCAATGGGTTGTTGGTTTTCCACTCCCTGGACCCCCCTCTGCCGGGCACAGACCCATTTTGAATATTGACCTCCCTCCTTCGGGTTCACTCTGGCTCTCTTTCGCAGACTTTCATCTTTTGCTTTCACATTTCTTTGGGTGACAACTTTTCATCCTTGAATTTCCTTCTTCTGGACTCAGGTGCTTCTCAAATCTCAGCCTCCCTTCTTCGGGTTTGCTACGGCCTTTCAGACCAACTTCACCTGTTACACTATGTCCTTTTAAACAGTTCACCGTGGACATCCCTCTGCCGGGTTCCCCTTTTTGTCAACACATTTTTTCTTGGGACTTTAGACTTCGCCCCTCTTTATTGATATCCCTTTGTCGGGTTCACTCTTGCCATTTCACAATTCCCTTTACTTTCTCCTAATACTGGATTCACTTCCCTTGCGTTTTCAATGGTTTGTCGGTCAAAGATGCTCGACTGTACAGGGATGTTGCTTGACCCCTGTATGACCACTTTCACCTGTTTTAGCGGCTCTCTTACGGCCTTCTGGTAACAGTAGTTTCTTTCAAACATGGGATCAACCAGAGTCTCTCGAGTCAGTACCCACGTGGTGCGGAACACTTCTACAGCTGGCCTTCCCTAAACAATTTACAGGTTTTTTTTAACTTTACTCAATGTGCCACTTTGTGACTTTCATATCGGTTCCCTTTCAACTCACTGGCCGTGATGTACTACTTGGCTTTTCACTATGTAGAGTCAAGGCCGGTACCACGCTAGCAGGCGTCTCCCTCTGTCCTGCTTTTCAGAGTAGGCACGCTCCATGTACCATTGACATCTGCTGCAACACCCTCAGGCTCTTGTCCACGGTCTTATGTTTCCTTCTTCGGAGGCTTTGCAGGTCTGGGTCGGAAAGAGCAAGGTCACTTCTCTCCTTGTCGTACCTTCGGTTCTCGCCGTCTTTCTCCTCCTCTTAAACTCATCATGCGGTCTGCCTTGCTCGTACTGTGCTCTTGTGCTCCATCTTTTATCCCTGTGGGGAAGAGAAAGGGCCGGCAGGTGTGTGTGATTCTGGTCAATTACCTGACTCTGCCTGACCCTTGTGTCGGGACATGTCAGGTAAAAAGCTTTGGTGTTAGTCTGTTGTCTTTTGTATCAGGAGAAAGTGTTTGTGTCGGAAAAGGGGAGAGGTAGAGTCTCTGAATGTTCTGTGTGGTAGGATGGTGAAATTGTGTTTACCAGGGGGTTTCATAAACTTAGAAGGGTGAGATTGATAGGATTTGTGAGACAGACGGCAGCAAACAGGATTGTTATCGTGAAAGGAACAGGGGGGGATTGTGGGAACGGTAGTGTTCAGTCCATGTAGACTGGGTGTTCAGGAAAGAATGATCAGAGGGATATGGAAAAGAATGTCCGGAAGTGTTTAGGTAGGACACAGGAAAATGGGGTTTCTGGGATAGATAATCTTTGGGTACAACCGGGTTTGAGATCTTAAGGGATTGGCTCTGTACGGAGGGATCATTGGATCTGGGCAGGAGAGATTTAATGCGAGGAAGCAAGGCAGATGTATTATAGCCTACAAAGGCCTCAGGGATATTGTTCGCCTCTTCTTCTTCCTGTGTATAGTACCGCGTGTCACCTAGGGCATTCCCCTGAGCATAAACCCGGGTTCCCTTACAGAGGTGATCCTCCCTCGCTCATTCACCCCTAGGGTTGGGATAAGAGAGGGCCTGTTCTTCCGTGGCAACCTGAATAAGGGATTCCCGGGATCTACTTGGGAGAACACCCTCATGTTTCTCACATTACCTAGAACATCATATTCATCCCTTGGAGCAACTAAATAACCAAAGGAAGACTGAGAACAGGATTGGTTATGTTTCTCAGAAAATAAAGTTGATACTAGAGAAAGAGACTTTCTTTAAAAGTGGCAGAAACTCAAAGGCAAGGAACGTCGGAAAAGACTTCACACAATCTTGGAAAAGGGGAGCCAGGGAGTTGGAAAGGTCCCTCAAGTTAACTGAATTACTTAATGCAACTGACAGCCAAGAACTCTCTGAAGATTCTATATTAAGGCTGAGGAAGCCATTCCAGGAGAAGGGAGTCATTCTCGTGGACTTTAGTTGTTTTGTCTTAGTGGTATGGTCAGCATAGTTTTGTTTGGACTGGTGACAGACTTTACTCTTTACTTTTGGACATCCCACATTGACGACGAGCACCCTAGTTAGTTTTGTTAGACAGGGAAATCCACATATTGGGGACAGTGATGCCTTTTTCTTACTGTTTAAATAAAGTATCAGTAAAAGAACAAGATCTGGTCTGTCTCCTCCTTCTGACGCTCCACACCGGGCACTGCCATAATATTCAAACTTACTAACACCATTTTCCAGCTGTTACCATATTCTGGCTAAGTAGTACCATTTGTGCAGTGCCTACACAAAAGCCAAAAACTATTAGGTTTGCCAAGGTCTGACTTTTGATGTTCTGTCCCTGGTACCGCACTTTGAGGCAAAAAGGTCTCATACCTATGAATAAAGCTGCTTGATGCTAGAACCTTAGAAAAGCGCGGCGCAACCAATCTTATTTGTTTAGATAGGCAGTGCTTGTTGGTTCTGTTAATAGGCAGGCTACCATTACTTTAAAGTGTTTTTTCTATTATTATATGCTTTTCCTTGTTGGTGAGGGTCACAGCCTGATTTATGTTTGTGATTTAATGTGTTATGTGAAGAGGTCCCTTATTGGACCTCAAAGACCAGCAGTGGGGTGATGAAAGGAGCCAGGGGCTGCCCTGTTCTAGTGGATGCTGGGCCGGAGGAGGTGTATAGGAGATCCCCAGACCACCTCTGAGGGTGTTGAAGAAGGATATTGACATGGGGGCGTGAGGTTCCTGTATGGGGCTACAAACCTTTATTATGAAAGAAACAATCTCTCCATATTTCTAAATGGCATGCCCTGCCTAAACTTGGGAAACTTCAGTGACCTGTCAGAATGTCCGTCCCAAAAAATATGTTCTCCTTCCTCTGTCAGAAACCTAACAATCTAACCCTAAAACTTAAACCAAAAGTCTATAACCAAAGTAAAGTTCCTTCACCAGGGGAATGACTGGTACTAAGAGAGACCGAAAACAAAAAAGATTGATTTAGAAAGACTGCTCTGTGACTGCACAGAGTGATCTTTCTAAATCGAACTGTCAGCCTCTGCCGAACACAAGTGCGCACAGGGGCTGACAGGCACGGCGAGACATGGAGGAGTCATCGCGGACGTGTCACGTGAGTGTGTGTGTTCATGTACATGTGTGTGTGGACTTGGTGTGTTGTGCTGGTAAGGGGGGTGGTGGGTGGGGAAAGAGTGTGTTTAGGGGGTGTGAAACCCCCCAGTTTTACATAACCGGCAGGAGAGGGTGGGGAAGGGTGAATTACCCCTTCTCCTGGTGTCTTGCTCAGTCCTATCGTAATATTAGTTCCTTTCAGTTTCCCTTCCAAACAGGGCCAGGGGAATGACTCCCTTCCCCTGGTTTCTTTATTCAAGTTCTCCACGGCGGTTCTTCAGCACTTTTAGGGAAAGTGTGCGTCACTCCTTTTTACTCTTTCCATGAAGTTGTAAATTTCACATCCTTATTTTGCTTCCCTTTCATGTCTGGGTGATATCTTCCCGGATCCCACCTGGTCTTCCTGCTGTTCCGGTTACCTGTGGTACCTTGGGGACACGGTTTTGGTTCTTCCTGGGGTTACAGGGGCCTTTTCTCTTTCTTCTCCTTCCCTGCTCCGCTCTGCAGCAGGCTTGTAGTCTGTGTCGTTTCTGGACCTGACAATCCACCCTCCAGCAGTCACATCACCACAAAGTGAGTCTGCTCCCTGCCGGCTCTGAGGACACTCCAGCAACATCCTGTCCTTCTTCTCATGCTTCCAGAGAGCCGCGGTTGTTATGGATGCAATGTTCCAACTTCGAACTTCCTGGGCTTCGTTCGTGTTCTCCTGGCTTCCGTGATCAGATCTCCTTTGTCTGTTCTCACTTTCCTGTTTATACTGTTGACGCCGCACTTGTGTAATGTCAACACCTTCTGTGAAATTGTCTTTGGCACTCTCCATGCCTCCAATGAGCCTCCTTGTTACAGTGCTTGGTTGACCTTGTATATGGTCACTCCATATGCTTCTTGTTCTCTTCCTTGTCACAGCTATGGGTCTACAGTAGCACATAGTTCTATAAATGGTAGATGAAGAGGTTGACCATGAGGGTAGGGGTTTGTGCTGTGGTGGTATGGAGGCTTTTCCCCAGGTGGACATCCTTATCCCCAGGAGAAGACTCCCTGCCTATGAGGTCCTCCTGCATATTACCACCCCTGCGGGGACTATTGGCTAGTGGCCTCACCTCCCTAGCCTCATAGGAAAGGTCTCCCCCTGGGGAGAAATGACGAGACCTGGTGAATAGTCACACACCCCACTGAGTCCCACACTAAGGCATGGGGCAGTCTCTGGAGCATTCCCACACCCAGAGACACCAGTCAACAGGCAAAGTGAGTCTGGCATAAACCTCTTGAGGGAGACCCATAATCCTCTTATTGTCTTATTGCTACTTGAAGAGCTATTCCACAGCCCCACCCCGATTCAAATACCCAGTGTAGGAGTTAATGCCTTTCCTCTTTATGGAACACAACATTCGCAATTTACTGACACCTATGGGGATGCATTTTTAAGAAAAAGAGACAAACATGAAATTAAACTTACTAGCATTATCATGAGTTGAAACTAACACGGTTTCCCTGTTCCCTTCATAGAGATTACAAAGTTGCCTTTCCCTTGAATTAAGTGTTACCTTCACACCAAACCGCTTCCCTTCCTTACCAAGGGTTTTTCTGACTTTTCATTTACATGCTGGGAAAATAGAAGGACCCAGTTTTCAGCAGGCAATGTCAGCAGGACTCCAAAGGGGAGGGAACACGACCCCACAAAGTTCCAGGGCAGTTGGAAAATCCAAAATGTTGGCAATTCTTGATATAAGCTCAGGCCAATGCTCTTTCAGTCCTCATGATCACATGCACACATGGCCCAATCACATCCCAGCCCTCACTACACCAATGCAATCTGCCTGTAAGCACAACTCAAGACTACACTTTAAAAGCCTGCGTCGTCAGTCACAAAGTGTGCAGTGTTTGAAAGGGAGCCGGAGGAAGGTGTTTGGAGGAGATTGGCAAGATAGAGACCTATTGAGAGGAAAGCTGGTGGGAGAGAGCTGGAGGGGTAGAAGTTACATTGGAGGAGAATTTTTCTCATCTGGAGAGAGGTGCGAGATGGTGCATTCTCACTAGGGAAAGGCAGACTAAAATAGATTGGGTTAGTAAGAATGGGAGTGCCCCAGGAACCTAGAACAAGGGAGGTGGTCAAGTGACAGCAACATTTCTAAGCACTTCCCTGAACCCTGTGAGAAAGGACCAGTGTTGGGAAAAATAAACTTCTGGAAAACAACATAAGACTTTGCCAAGCCCAGTATTTGTCGGACGTGCAGATGGATGGGTTCGGGAGCCCCAAAAAACTGCAACCCAACAACAAAGTGCAGGATCCTCTGCTGGACATTGGAGCGTGGGACTGATGAGCCAAAACCAGGAATTTTTCTTTACTCGCGATTTGCTGTTGAGTAATACTATCATTTCTGTTGTCTAAATAAACATTACCTTTATGATAAGTGTATCCTTGTATAGACAAACTATTTTGTCTCAGAACCTTATTGTGTGTGGTTGTATATATTTATTTTTCTCTTTGTAGGCTTTTAGTCTCTGCATTCTTTGTTGGGCCTTTTGTAATAAATGTTCTGTTTTTTAATTTAGAAATTATATTGTAATTGTAATACGAATAATGTTTTGTGTTTGTAATGTTGTTTATATGTACACACTTTTCAGACAAACCTCTTTGATAATGATATTATAATGATGTTGAATGAATACAATTACTGAAAGATGGCAAAAAGTAGCCATTTGAATGTGGGAGTTATTGTGGCTAAGTCTCTAAAGCAGTTACAACTCATAAGTCTGCCTGGACATCTTGAATTCCTTTGTCAGCTCTTGCCAACATCTACCTTTGTGAAGCAATGAATGTGATGACCCTTAACTTAAATGGAAATACTTTACACCGAAGTACTGACAATTCACAGTAGATATAGCCCAAGCTGACAAATGCCATGGGCCTAATTAAAGGTATGCTGGCAACTCAAAAAACGTGGTATTTTAATTACTTGTGAGGTGTGAGTGCATTATTAGTTTACCACAGAAGGTACTGCATGGCGTAAATAACCACATATTTATATCATGAAGCACTTTCTATGTACCCCTGGCGGCAAGTATTGCAATGGGATCCCAAGTTAAAATTAGTTGTTAGTATAAATAGGAGCTATATAAAATGCCACATGTTTCCCATTACTCCTGATGAGGCCCTTAGTTAGGTTCACAAAATAGGCTACTATGTAGGCCTGCCTGAGGCAACAACACTCTGAGGAAAAGTTTAATTTCCAACCCCAGAATAATTGCTATCAAATATAAAGAAACTTTGCCAAAAGCCCAGACAGCAAAGGAATATGTTGCTGCTGTCATATTATTTTTTTATTTGTCATTTTATAACATGATAAACACCAAATAAAGCAATGCTAGTGCCATATTCGGGTAAATAGGTCGGCCTCCTAGTCCCACACGCTTAGGTTAAAAGCTTCCCTGAAAAAGGCCATTCATGACCAACTCTTACTGCCATTATCGCTTTGTACCTTTGTACTGTGCAACTTCCTGTGTGAGGTATAGTACCCAAGGGTACAATAATTTTTAAAGACCTACATCAAATTACAAAATGTGTACTTAAAACAACCACAGTTATGGGAGTTAGCTCTCTTCTGCACTTCAATTAGTTCAATGTTTAATAATCACCTGATATTGTTTTTTATAAGTCGCTCGATTGAATTTGTCATTAAAGAGAGATGCATGACCAGCTCTTTTTTTTTTTTTTTTTTTTTTTTTTGTCTGTCCTTAGGCTGCATTGTACAGGCTCAGCGGTGACTGGAATCCTCTGCACATTGACCCCAGTTTTGCAGCTCTTGGAGGTTAGTTTTTCTAAACCAAGCTTAAACCTTGTTATACATTGTAACAAATATGTTATGAACTATTAAAAGTTCAGTGTATAATTGTGAGTAATAGCTCTAGTTCTTGTAAAGTTACTTTTGGGGATCGACTACATAGATTCTTTCACTTCATTTTTAATTGTAGGTCTCGGTGGAACAAATTTGCGCTCTCTTCCAGAGCTCCTCTTAGGATTGGTACTAATATCTATACTGTACTCTTAAGTCCCGTCCCCTTTCCTCCATACTGCATGGGCGTCCCTTCCTAGGGACGGGAGACAGAACCTTTTTCACCAGAAAAAACCTTCTTCCCCTTTAAATTTAGAGGCGAACAGGGGGTGCAGCCCTGGGAGCATGCGCTACCCTCACTCCGCCCACCGGCGCCACACCTCAGTGCCATTTTCCGCGTCGACGGGAACAGGCCGATTTCATCCGCGCTCCTGGGTTTGGCTTCAGCCATGTAATAATACCACGTGCTCTTTCCCGATCTTTTCTTCTGTCTTTTTGTCTTCTTTTGTAAATCAGGTACTTGGTCCTCTATCGCCACGCTCCTCCACAGTGCATATCGCCTTCAGCGGGCTTACGCAGGTGTCCAGCCTGTGAGGGGCTTGTCTCTACATCAAATCCCTGCGCTCTTTGCCTCCGCTGCTTTGGCTCCAACCACGGATGGGAACGTTGTACCGTGTGTGACGCACTCTCCTCGCGCGCCCTGAAGAATAGACTGGCTAGGTGGAGGGAGCTCTTGGAGATGTCGCCTCCAGTGGACCTGAAGGACTTCGTCAAGCATCGATCAAGACCCAAGATGGGTCCACTCTTTTCCAGCACACCCAGCAAGGGCGACACCTTCCCAAGGAAACACCTGAGTGGGAGGAACCTCTCAGGTTCTCATACCAGCACCAGTACCGAGGCTATTTCAGCTACCATCCACCTGGCCGAGGGGTCCATAGACTCTCCCGAAGACAGTGCTGAGGGACCGGAAGGTTCTTTTACCGGGTGTGCACCTAAGGGGCTACGCCCTTGTATCAGCATCTTGGCCGAGGGGGCGCCTTCATGCAGAACTACCGGGGACTTCGCTGAGGGTGACACGTCTACCAGGTCTCAGCCTGAGGTGCAGGGCAGGTCTCCTGCTCCACTGTCAGAGTCCTGGAGGAGGCTAGGCCCAGTGAGCCAAGCACCACATCTTTGGCACGTGGCATTCAGCTCGACAAGATGGCTGCTCTTCGGATACCTCCCTGAGCAATGTTGCAGGTGGGTGAACGAGTTACAAGATGGGACTGGGGTCAGCCAGGTACGTGGCCTACGGCTTATCCATCTGCAGCCCAGGGAAGGTTTTCTCTGCAACCATCTAGACAGAATACACACCGGCCCAAGCAGCCGTCCGCGATCCTGTCAATATCACCTGACACCCCACCGGCCTGTGAGGACAGGTTCTTTGAAAAGTTCCTCACCCTCATGAGATCTCATCAGCTGGGGGCCATCCTCAGGGATACTATCAGGGACATGCTCCTTCTAGCCCCACCGTACGTGCCCATAGTCATTCCTCCTATGACTCCAGCACCAAAAGCCCCTGTGCAGCCAACGCTGCCCGTGCTGGCTCCTTCAATTCCAGGTTCCTTGCCTCCACAGTTTAGAAGGTGTCGTACCAGCCTCCGCTGTGGCCTCCGGCTCCGGTCTCCACACTCCAGCCCTCGGTGCGCAGCACCCCTCTGCCCATGGCGGACCAGCCAGACGCCCAGGTGGACACAGACGAGGAAGAAGACCCGACACACCATCGGCCAAGGCCTTCCACAAATGACTTGCAGGGCTGGCTGAGTGAGTACCTGGGCATTCCTCAGCCCGAAGTCAAGCAACCAGAGGCAGGGGTGCGCGCTGAGGTCCTCACTCGATGCCCCTCGGATAGGATGGGGATCCCAATGAAAAGGGATGTTGTCGCCTTGGCTAAAAAGGGGTGGCTCAAACCCCACTCGCTCCAACTGGTCAATCGAAGCCTGAATGCCTAGTGAAGGCCCACCCTCAACTACACTCTATGGTGATTGCTGCAGCGTCACTCTACTCAAAGCATCAGTCGTCCTCGGCCACCTCGTCCTCGGCGCTGCCTGGCAAGGAGGAGAAGATCTTGGAGCCATACGGGAAGCTTTATTTCAACGCTTCACTGCATCTTCGTCAGGCCAACGCGGATGCCATGCTGGCAGCCGTTAACCAGAGGCTTTGGCGGGAAATAGCCGACATCCTTCCAGAACTTCCAGTGCAGAGCCAGTCATGTTTCAAGGCGGGACTGGCAGAGGCTAAAATTGTGGCGCAAGACATCCTGGACACTTCTGGCCGGTCCATATGCATTGCCACAAACATGAGAAGGATGGCCTGGCTCCAGGCTACTAAATTCAATCCGGACGACCAGGAACGCATATTGGACCTTCAGTTCGAGGGTGGCAACCTCTTTCACTCCACCACCGACGAGGAGCTAGATAAAAAAAAAACTGTTTGCGAGCTGCAAGGTCTTTATCCTTACGAAGGCCATGCCCAAGACGTACACCCAGTCACATCAACGCTCCGACAAGGGGTGGATGTTTGGAGGGTTCCGCGGCTTCCAAGAGTGGAGGTCCAGGCAGCCTGACGGTTCGCTGAGTCAACAACGGTGCAAACAGCAAAAGTGGAGGGGCTGTGGGGAGTAAGGGCTTTATCCAGTCCCCATGCTGCGCAGCAGCCTCAGAGGGAAAGAAGGCATGAGCCCCTTCGGGTCCACGTGTCTCTGGTGGGGGGCAGGCTTGCCCTTCACGCACAGTTCTGGCGTCAGTATTTTGCGGACCCCTGGATCCCCTGCGGACATCAAAATCACTAGCAGGGGGTTCAGCATGTTCTATGTTACATGTATATAAAGTAAGGGAACCCTAGTAAACATCTATCAAATTCACACTATGAATATCTGTATTCAGTAAAATAAAATTTGCAAAAGGGAGGTTATGGTTAAGTTGCGCTATTAAAAACCTATGAAATTCAGTAAAAAACATTGTTAAAGACTAACACCCAGGACATCACACGACTCGAGTTTACTCGATGTTCTTTTTTGTACTTTTGTATGTTTTTGCTCAAAATCTCAATGCGATGTTGTCCCAAAGGGTTGACTGATGCCCATGACTTCTGTCTAGGGTATCTGAGTGCTAGACCCAACACAGAGGCCTGCGTGTCATGTGCAAAGATTCAGCCAAAATCCCTGCGTGAAAGGTCTGGGAAACTGGCTTTTGGCCGACCATTTGCCAAGTTTCCGGCATGGTCGCTTGTCCGGTGCTCACAGGCCGAGACTGGGGAGCCCACCCCCTACAAGGAGAAGGAACAACATCGTAAGAAGAAGAAACAGTCCCATTCCAGGAGCCATTCCTCGTCGTCTTCCTCGCGGAAGAAGCAGCACCACCGCCATTGACGCAAGTCCAGCTGTTTGTCGGATTAAGGTAAGCACTCGGCGGGCCCACCACTCGAGAAAAGTGGAAGAGTTTTAAGACTTCAATATTAGAGATGTTTAAGACGCAAACTACTGTAGGTGAGGCTCTGGCCCCTGACCGGCAAGTTTTGGCAGCAAAAGTGGCGCTCTGTGCTCCTGATCCCAAGCCAGCCAATCCGACGACATTGTCTGCATCGAAAGCGTCTTCGGATGTTACACCTGCCAGGCATAAGTCACTAGAGGACACAAGAAAATCCCAAAGGGGAAAAAAGGGAGTTCACATGGAAGAGTACTGTATTAGTTTGAGTACTCAGTTATGGAGAATAGAGGCGAAAAAGAGAAGGGAGCCCAGTCATAAATATTCACATTTTCAATAGAAATTTATTACCATTATAAAATTGCATAATAAACAAACATCAAAACCACAATAAAATAGATGAATTAAATTTTAGTATAATCTACTTATCAAATCTAATACTTTAAACCATTCAATCGCAATTTAATTGCCACAATTCATAACCTCGTATAACTCGAGGTAAAATATCACTATCTCATTTTAGAATTTCATTCAAATAGTGGAAATGCTGTAGAAAAAGCGAATAGTTAACAATTGGATAAAGTACTGAATACAACCAAGTGCTAAGTACCAAGTTGTTAACAAAGGAATAAGGTAGGAATAGGTGCCTACTGTGCATACATGATCTTCAATACTATGCATACATGATCTTCAAATATCATAACAGTTTCGGCGAAATCAACCTATCTGGCTCAGTTAAACGAGCCAGTATTCGCCTTCTTCAGGGCGCACTAAATATTGCCAATATAAACCTGGAACATACTAATGCTTAAAATTGCAGTTATTGCCCAACGAGCATTAGAAAGTGGAGCCATCAATGATAAGGAATTTCGTTTCCTTACTATTAAGGGAACCAGGACTCCGCTTATCTATGTACTTCCCAAAATACACAAGGATCTTCTTAATCCGCCGGGACGCCCCATAGTGTCATTATGCGGATCTATATTAGAACCCATTGGTCAATTTCTAGACTATTTCCTGAAGCCATTGGCGGCCTCTACTGAAACATACCTGGCTGACACCACTGATGCTATTAAACATCTTGAGGGTTTTCCTTTCAATCATGATTCCGACATACTTATGACTCTAGATGTGGAGTCATTATACTCTAATATACCACAAATGGAATCTTTAAAAGTAATGAAAGACTTTTTGGACTTACGGCCAGGTATTCAAGTAGTCCCAACTGAAATATTAATAGATTTACTGGAGATAGCTCTTTCACGCAACTATTTCCGTTTCAAGTCTACCTATTATCTACAAGTGAAAGGAACAGCGATGGGGGCAGCCTTTGCCCCCAATTACGCCACACTTTTTATGTGGAATTTTGAAAACCGGTGTATCTTGTTAGATATTAACCCCTACAGAGATGCTATTAAATTGTATAAACGTTATATCGATGATATAATTATAATTTGGGACAAAACAAAGGCAGATCACCTTTTATTTCTTCCATGGCTAAATGCGATGGATACGAACCTTAAATTTACTATGTCAGCCAACAGCACCTCTTTGCCATTCCTGGACCTATTAATTAAGAATTCTGAGGGCCACATTACCGTCGACTTGTATCGAAAAGAAACGGATCGGAATACTATTTTAAGATTTGATAGTTTCCATCCCGAATCATTGCGCAAGAGCATTCCTTATAGTCAGTTCCTTAGGGCTAGACGGAATTGTACCAAAATTGAAGACTATAAGATACAGGCGAACATTATTGAAGATAGACTGCACCAGCGAGGCTACCCTAAATATTTACTTCGTCAGGCTCGTAAAAGAGCCAGATTTCAACATCGAGATATCCTCCTTGAGAAACATTCTCGGGAAGACATCACTAAGGAGCGGCTAGTTTGTGCCATAACTTTTAACACCTTTCACCACAAGATCAAACAAAGCATTATGAAACATTGGCATTTGCTCCAATTAAATAATCCAGGCCTTGCAAAACCTATTTTTGCATTCAAGAAAGGCAAGAACCTTAAAAGTTGGCTCACTAAAGCTGACAGGTCGAGCACTGGACCTAAATCAAACACGGTGACAGGATTGTGGGGTGGTAAACCCATCCAAGGTCATTTTTCATGTGGTTTTTGCAATCGATGTGCTTCTACAGTCACTGGAACTTCTGTAGTGATTAATGGTAAAAATTGGAACCTTAACCATCACACCACGTGTAACACTAAAAATGTTATTTATGGAATTATCTGCCCCTGCGCCTTAACGTACATTGGCAGAACATCCAGGCCTATTAAAATTAGAATTGGTGAACATAAATCTAAAATTCGAAACAAAATTGTGTCTGCTCCTTTAGTGTCTCATTTTGTTGAAAACAATCATGATCTGAACAGTTTGAAATGGTGCGTCTTGGAAAAAGTCTACGGCACGGATGTTAACAACACAGCAGTCCGATTGGCGCAAAGGGAACAATGGTGGATGTATAACACCAATAGCTATGAGACAGGATTAAACCGCCAAGAAGAATGGCTCCATTGTATACCTTAACATGTAACATAAATAAATATTTCTTTATTAGAGCCTTGTAGGCGTTCTCTTATTTGTTTTCGCTCATGATTATTTAACATATCCATACCAGCCAATCGTGCCTTTGCTTTTGTATTTTAGAGATTAAGTCCCTTCTGAAGTAAAGTAACCTAAAACTGATGTAGGCATTTTTACCTTGATTAGGGGGTCGTCCGCGTGTATTGATGAACAAAGCCGCTGTTATAACACTCAATCGTGTCTTTTCACGCCGGTCTTTTAAATATAGCCCCATTATGTAACATCACTGGCTTATTCCTAGTATGCTACATTTGTTAGCATACACTCGCTGTTTCTCTTCGTTGCGAGGCCGCCCCTAGTCCTTTTTTAGTGTTCATGGGACTAAGAGCACACATACAGTCCTATTTCTGCTTCCAGCACCGCATGTGTTTATAAACACGGCCACGGATGCAACACCGGACGGCGTGCATCCCAGGCGGCTGCTTCTAGAGACGAGAGTGAAGGCTCGTTCCGGGTGAGAATTTTGGTATTTGTGTATACACTCATAGGTTCTCCCCTTTCCGAGGCGAACTTAGTCTCCATTACAGTACCGACGGGACACAGGGCATGCATGAAGTACTATTCATGTCTCGAGTCCCGCGTGTATTTATATATTTAGTCGAGGAGACCACATTGGACGGCGTGAATCTACACCGGCTGTTTAAAAAACCAATATTGATGCAGCTTGCTTTTCTTCTTAAAATGCTTTTTAACCGCTGCATTTAATGTTTTGCAATCACTAAAATGCAAACTTGTTCCATATCTTTCACTTAGGAACCTATGGTCCTGTATTTGTTGGCCTCTCCTTCCGGCTTGACCCCACACCGTCCAAGATTCTTGGATTTGGAACATTCACCACAATTGAGTCTATTGCGGTTATGACCATAGTTTGAATTATTCAAAATTTTAAGGTTAGTAATAGAAGGGGCAATACTCAGATCTGCTCGCTGTGGAGACAGGGGACACTGTGTTTTAGCAATTGAAGTTGGAGATAATCTTGGGATATCTCTCTTAGCTTCCTATTTTTGTCTTTTCAGATGTAAATTCATTTGCATCATCAGTCCTGCTTGGGTGGCGGATCGAAATTAACACATTTTTCGGCACCACATTTGGACCAACTTAGGTGAATATATATATATATCCCCAGGTTTCATCTTTATGGCTTGAGGCATTGAATATTAGGAGGCTCACTCATTATATTCTGTATTTTAACATAAAGTTTCTTTGTTTTTTCTATTTTGTCTGTTTTAATGTGTTTTATTAAGGGTCAACGTCTCTAACAGACTTCTAGATCTACAATCAAGCCCTCATGAATTGCACAAAGGTTTACCTGTGAGAACTACTGAATGATAGACACAAATTTAAGCATTAGTATGTTCCAGGTTTATATTGGCAATATTTAGTGCGCCCTGAAGAAGGCGAATACTGGCTCGTTTAACTGAGCCAGATAGGTTGATTTCGCCGAAACTGTTATGATATTTGAAGATCATGTATGCATAGTATTGAAGATCATGTATGCACAGTAGGCACCTAGCACTTTTTTGCTTCCAGTACCTTATTCCTTTGTTAACAACTTGGTACTTAGCACTTGGTTGTATTCAGTACTTTATCCAATTGTTAACTATTCGCTTTTTCTACAGCATTTCCACTATTTGAATGAAATTCTAAAATGAGATAGTGATATTTTACCTCGAGTTATACGAGGTTATGAATTGTGGCAATTAAATTGCGATTGAATGGTTTAAAGTATTAGATTTGATAAGTAGATTATACTAAAATTTAATTCATCTATTTTATTGTGGTTTTGATGTTTGTTTATTATGCAATTTTATAATGGTAATAAATTTCTATTGAAAATGTGAATATTTATGACTGGGCTCCCTTCTCTTTTTCGCCTCTATTCTCCATAACTGAGTACTCAAACTAATACAGTACTCTTCCATGTGAACTCCCTTTTTTCCCCTTTGGGATTTTCTTGTGTTACATTGTTGTTCCCCAGTTCCATGGTTTAGGGGTTACCCATCCGCTGTGATGTATTATAAGTCACTAGAGGGCCTAAGGCAGAGGCTGCTGACGCCCATTGGTTATCTAAGCATCCCTCGGCACCGAAATAAACTTTGCATCGAAAGCTTAGGCTTCGAAACCTATCGTTAAGCCCTTGCGCCGACAGTCGGTGATGGTTCATTTGTGCTGCTGTCGAGATCGTGTTTCTAAGATTCCATGCATTCCATATTCGGCGTCCAGGACCACGATGACCATGAGGACTCAGTCGTCCCCGTTTACACGAGAGCCGGAGACGTCAATTCTTTTCGACGACCAAGCCTATTTATTGGCCCTAGCTGAGGGTCTACATGACGCCAGTGGTCTGGATATTTCTCCAGACCTGGAATTACAACAGAAAAACGTCCCTATACCCACCCTAGTGTTAAGTTTAGGGATCTGGTTCAAAGGGTTGTTTACAACTTGGGTTTGAAGGTGTCCACTACCTCGCTACAAGGGTATGACCTTACTGACATTTTGGACGAGAGTCCCACAGTCGAGCAAAAAATGCCTTTCAACCCAGCCTTTGCGGACCGCTTAGCCTCCTTATCGCAGCACCCTTGTACCATTCCCCCGGTGAATGCCAATTTTACAGGGAACGTTAGGCCGGCAAGAGGAGATCCTTCTTTTCTCGGTACACACCCTTCCCCAGAAGGGTTGGTTATACAGGCTGCCACTATTTCCACCATACCCATGGCTTCCACCTCTAGTCTGATTGCGGACAGACAAGGGAAAAAATCTGATGCTTTGGCCAGGAAGGTGTTCACCTCTGGTAGCATGGCGCTCAAAGCCACTAACGTGGCATGTGGTTTCGCCAAATACTCATGCTATGCCGGATGTTTTTTTACAGCTGATGGAGGATGGGAAGGAGATAGCCAGGCAGTCATTACAAATGGGCCTGGACGTAGCAGAATGTGTTGGCAGAGCAATGGATTCAGCATTGTAATGAGATGCAAAGCCTATCTTAACTTCTGGCTTCTCTCCAAATGTCCAAAACAGGTTGTTGGACATGCCCTTTGAAAGCGACATGCTTTTCGGGAAGAAAGCAGACAAATCCATAGAGAATTTCAAGGAATCGAAATTGCCTGCTAAATCATTGGGCCTAGCGGCACATCTGGCCGGACCTACCTTTAGCTTCGCCTCCAGGGTCAGGGGCTATTGGCGTTATTTACCCTATAGCAGGAAGACCCAGCTCATGCAAGCCAGTCAAGGGTAGAGGCGCTTCTTGTGTACTGGAAGGGGCAGACCGGCCTCTAGAAGCCAACAAGCAGCAGCAGTGGCAGGATCACCTGCGCCCTGTAAACCATTTTGATTTCCCCTCCCACGATACAACGGTAGGTGGACGGTTGGCAGGGTATTGGCCCCAGTGGCAGGAGATCACCTCTGATGCCTGGGCCCTGCAGTTGATTTGATGGGGTTATTGTTTTCCCTTTTTAAAGAGACCACCGGACAGACCCTCACCTCCCCCAATCCAACTGGGACAGGAGCTACAGGAAGAACTGAGAGCTCTGTTATCGAAGGGTGCTGTGGAACAGAGAGGATCGGGCTGGTATTGCCAGTATTTTCTGGTACCCAAGGTGGTCTCTGTCCCATTCTGGAACTCAGGGGCTTAAACAAGTTTCTGAGGAAAGACAAATTCAGGATGGTGATGTTGAGAGCAATTCTCCACGCTCTCGAATTTCAGCACTGTCTTTTCCATGTGCCAATGCACCAAGAGCACAGGAAGTTCCTAAGGCTCCCCATAGGGGACCAGCACTATCAATTCAAGGTGCTGCCCTTTGGGTTGACCTCCGCTGCAACAGTCTTCAGCAAGCTCATGGCAGTAGTCGCGGCTCACCTCAGGAGATTTGGGGTTCACGTATTCCCGTACCTGGATGACTGGCTAATCCGGGGGAAGTCAGTGGGGCATGTTTTGACTCAGTTGGAAGACACCTGGCTACTACTGCACAGGATGGGCTTCTCCCTCCACTTGAAGTCCCATTTGACACCAGTTCAGTGGCTCCAGTTCATCAGAGCAGTACTATACACTCGGGTAGGGAAGGGTTTTCCTCCAGAGGAGAGTCAGCAGTATAGCCCAGATGGTGCATTTGTTTGTTTCAGAACCACACCGCCCTACCAGCGGCTTCTTTCCTCCACCTTTTGGGTCTCATGGCCTCTTTTATTTTTCTAGTGCCAGAGCCCAGGCTTCGCATGAGACCCCTTCAGTGGCTACTGATGGGCTATTGGTCTACGTATCTGGGAGCTCTGTGTCCAGCCAGGTATCCGCAAACTCAGCCGGTGGAGCACACAAAGCAATCTCATGGCGGGGGAACCCTACGGGCCTCCTTGGCCTCCGGCACGAGTGGTCACGGATCAGTCTCTGAAGGGTTGGGGTGCTCACTGGAAGGATTTGCAGGTGAGCAGCCTCTGGTCTCCATCAGAAGCCAGGTGGCATATCAACAGGCTGGAATTGCAGGCCTTCAGGTTATCCCTGAGGGCCTTTGCCCCGTCTCTCAGAGGGAAGCATGTCCTCGTTCTGACGCACAACACAGTGGCCATGCACTACCTCAACATGCAGGGTGGTGTGCATTCGTTCCCACTTTGCACAGAGGCAATACAGCTATGGTTCTGGTTACGGGAGAGCCAAATCTAGGTCTCAGCAAAAAAGTGAGGAACTGAAGCATGCGGCGTAGTGACATGCTATATATACACGACGCCTGACGCCACTTCTGGAGCTGACTATCAAGAGGCGGCCAAGACGGATCAACGATCGACAGCCGAGTCGGGGTCCACTATGCCCCCTGGCGAAAGGTTTGCAAGCAGAAGAGCTGGATGATGGATATCTATCAAGATGAGGAATCTGCTTGTATCTGCACTGTTAGACTCTATCTGCTGGCATTGGAGTCCTTGCTGTTGCGCTACTTGCTTTGCCTGCACCTGTTGCAGAAACGGACAAATGCCTGTTACTGTCCCGTGTTCTGACATATGTAGCATGGTCCGAAGTCCCTCTAGCATGTTCCTCAGTACCTCACTCTTCCTCGCTGTGAAAACCCTCTTCCTGTAGGGAAGTATCTCCCATGCATGCAGTTCCTTTGTGGTAGTATTCCCCATTATGGCCTATACTGTGGCTGCATGTACCCTCCTTGTTGCGGTGCTTGTCCTACGGGAAACCCTCCCTGTGGTGTTGGTGCCACGGCAGCAATGTCTGGCACTAACAGTGCTGCTTCTATGGTGTATTTAGCCAGCTTCTTTTGTACTCATTTATTTTCTGCCTTTGTGGCATTCTCTACCACCTGTCTCTTGCTTTCCTGCTTCCTTTTACAATAGATTATTATCTTGGCTTGTATTTCGGTCCAGCCTTTAGCTTCTATGCCCACTATCTTGTCTAACGATGCCTGTACTTCAGTTGGCAATCCTTTCACTAATATGTGATGGAACAATGGTATAGATTCGTCCCAGGACCTTCGTGTCTCTTGGGTCCATAAATCCTGAACTCTCTTTATATATTCTGCCGGGTCGTCGTCTCCTTTTCATTTTATGAGTCATCACTGCCCCCAGGTCATAGCTGTCTGGATACATGCTCCTTAGAACTTCCCAGACATGTGCTCGACATTTGTTAAATGGAGCTCCGTCATGAGCATTGTTGCTCAAATTCATTCCCTTGTAGCCCACCAGATTCCAAATTTTGTCTGCCTGTTTTCCTATGATTGCGGCGAACAAACATTTTGTATCCCATATGGCCAGCGTCACCTGGCTGTCTTTTCTCTATTGCTTATATCCAATTACTGTCTACAGCCACGAGAGAAGGTAAACTACATTTTCGGTTATCCTGGTTCATTGTTTGCCAGGGCACGTAATGTGCTCCCCCTCGTCCCTTCTGTAACATTGGCATTACCCACGTTTTTGGTCCAGCCTCTCCTTCCTTGTCAACTTGTTACTCCCATTTTTCCTTCCCCGCAACTGTCTCTGTCCTGTCGTCTCTGCTCTTCTCTTCCCCTTCTCCTCAGTTTGTCAGGAGTCCATTCGTCACTGTCCCCATCACTCCATTCAGCTCCCATTGACCCTTCGTCTGATTATATGTTTTCCTCATACCCCTCATCTTTTGTCATTTCCTCTTCTCTGTCCTCCCCATCTAATTCCTGATACCCATTGCCCCCTTGTTCTTCCTCCTCACCTCTTCTTTGATTACCCATTCTGCTTCACTGAACAACGCATACACTTGCTGATGCATGTTCTTTTCGATGTCTGATAGATATTTTCTTTCACCCCGTGTATGCATCCCCTCTTTGTTCCTCCTCCTTTTTTTCCTGTCTGCTTTTCCCCTGATCTCCCTTAGATGTTTCCCGCCACGGTTTAGTGTACCTTGAGGATAGTCGTAAAGTGGGATATAACCCGTAGGGCGGGGGCAGTGAGCTCTGTCCATCCCCTCCCACTACTTCTTTCTTTCTTTAATTTGTCCTCTTTAGTCTCCTCATATAGTATCCAGAGACCCAATATATATTACCTGCTTTTTAGCTTAGAGCCTTTATATTTTGTTAGCAGGTATGAGAATTGCAGTCTCCTTTTCCCACTGGAAGTTGTACTTTAATATATTCCACTATGCCTGTAATACGCGCCACTCCTCTCTAACAGAGTTCACCACGCACCTCTCCTGCTCTACCGCAGGCGTGCACATACCAGTGCCCACTCCCTATTGGGTAGTACGCTCTAATATCTACACTACTACAGCCGATCATCCTCCCTTCTCTCGAGGATGCGTCCTATACACCCTAAAAACAGTCTACCCCCCCTTCTGCTAGAATACACCTATTGTGCAGCGTCTTCTTGCACGGTTAAAATTGCGTCCTGGGTACTCTAGGGTCCCCTCGGCACTGAGCCTTCACTGCCTGGCAGACCTTTGTGAACTCGGCGTCCTCAGTGATGTGCTGTGAACAGGTCTGGTATTACTCGGGGCCCTCCGGAGTCCGGGGAGGACTGATACATCGCGCTGGGGCCTCCAAAATGTAGTCGGGGTGGGGCATAGGGGGGGAGAGGTCAGCTAATTAGTGCATAATAAAAACCAGGTACTCAGAAAATGGAGCACAAACCGGGCAAGTAGTAACACTGTTTATCACAGCTGGGTGAGCACAAATCAAACAGTGAATTTTCTCTGATCGAGAGGCTGACATCTGAATGAACTATGAACAGCAGTTTTATAACAAGAAATAAAATAGTCGGGTTTGCAGTCTCCTCCACCTCCATCTCCTCAATAGTTACATTAATTAGTGAAAGCGTCATTAGAGCAAACAGCAAACAGTACAATAGTTTCCCATCACCTCAACTCCCCAAGTGGCACCACATTTTATTTACAACCCACCCCGGATCATCTTGTTATTAATGAAGCAACATTTGTGCTGACCACCGTAACTTTAATACACTGCCATTGGTCAGCTCCATTGAGAACAATACACAAGACACCCTGCCGCTGGTGGGAAAGGTGACATTCACACGATACCTGTTAGATAATGACCTTCGCTGACTCTGTGGGAGATACTTTGAGAGCTGGCTCCCTCGTCAGTGCTTAGGAACTTACCGTCTGATTGGTCCTCCTAGGAACGCCAGTCCGTCCAGTGTTGCTTTCCCACTGCCGAGGGGCATCAGCTTTCATGTGACCGGCACACTGGTACAGAACCAACATCCGCTCTACCATGTAGGGCGGCTTATTTGGCTGTTACATCACCCAGTTCGGTTGTTTTAATTCCCATATGACGAGAGAATTTAGACTGCCCTCCCTCCCCCCCCCTTTGCACATCCCTGCTGTTGTGGTCACATGTTTTAAATTCAAAAGTTCCCAGATCCAGCCCGCTGCCAGAGATTTGCCCCACTTCACATATTTTTGATTGTGCTGTTTTGGTCCCTCATCTCTTTCGTTAATCAGTACTGTGTTTAACCAAGTTTACATCCAATGTATCTTTACCCCCTGCTATTCCCGTTACCCAGAGAGGAGGTGTGGCTTAGACCCCGTCCCCTCTGCTCCTCAGGGCTCAAAACCTCAGTGACAGGCTCTGTTACTCTACACCAGTGGAAGGGAGACTTTCCCTGTTGTACCCGGAATGGTCCAAGACCATGTCCCAATCATGGGCCTTCTAGGTCATTCATCAGGGTTATTGTCTTCCAATCATTCGGCACCCCCTGCACCACACACCTCAGCCCACTACCCTGCCTCCTGATGCCATCCTCTTGGAGAATGTCCATCAGCTTCTGTTAAAGAGCCGCAATAGAGTTGGTACCTTGCTCAGAACGAGACAGGGGGTGGTACTGCACTTATTTTCTGGTGCCTTAGAAGGGCGGGCCTTGTATCCAATTCTGGATCTCTGGCTGCTGAACTTTTCTTCGCAAGGGCATGGTCAAGATGGCTACCCTAGCCCAGATACTGCAAGCTCTAGATCTGCAGGACTGGTTGGTATCATCAGACCTTCAGGATACCTACTTCCATGTTCCAATCCATCGGAGGCACAGGAAGCATCTTATGTTCGTGGTGTGCCAATAGAATTACCGGTTAAAGGTCCTGCCACTCACTCCCCTCGGCACCCAGAGTTTTCAACAAGATGATAGCGGTGGTGGCGTCTCGCCCCAGGAGGGAGGGCATCCATTTCTTTCCCTACCTGGACGACTGCTTTGTCTGAGGTCGCTTACAGAGTCTAGTATCATGGCATCCTCTCTGCACATGCACCCTTTTGCAAAGCCTAGGTTTTTCCCTGAACTACAAAAAGTCTTAGGTTTCGCAGTCCCAGTCTCAAGGATTTATCAGAGCGGTCTTGGCCACTCGTCTAGGCACGGTGTTCCCGCCAAAAGACTGAGTGACAAACAGCTTGCAGATGGTCTATGTCTTTCAGTCCCCAGAGCGAGTCCCGGCCTCAGCCTTCCTGTGCCTTCTGGGCCTCATGGCTTCCTGCATCATTGTGATGCTGGAGGCAAGGCTGCGCATGAGATTCAGTGGCTTCCCTGTTGCCATTGGTTGCAGTTTACAGATCTCGGACGAGGTGGCTCGGGAACTAGCGTGGTGGCCCGTGCGAGACAACTTGCTGAAAGGCATGTTGTTTCTCCTACCTTGGCCCGAGGTGACGGTGGTCACGGATACATCTGCCTGGTTGGGGCGCTAATCTGTCGGATCTGACAGTGAGTGGGCTGTGGTCTCACAAACACATCAACCTGCTGGAGCGGAGGGCAATGAAGCTGTCCCTGGTCGCTTTCCTGCCCTCTGTGAAACACAAGACTGTGCTCATGTTGACACAAAATACAGTGGTCATGCCCTACCTCAATAAACGAGGTGGTGTGGGCTCCTTGCCTGTGTGCAGAGAAGCAATGCAACTGTGGTCCGGGGCTCTGGAGAACAGTGTCTCCCTGACGGCAACACATTTAGCCAGAAGGGAGAATGGCACAGTGAATGTCTTAGGCAGGCAGATTTTCAGTCTCCCACCAGTGGAAGCTTGGTCAGGAGGTTCTGAAGGAGATCCTCACCTGTTAGGGGGCTCTACAAGTGGACCTCTTCGCTTCCAGTGTTAACAGGAAGTGCAAATTATTCGGCTTCAGAGACTTTTCTCATGCGGGAGCTCTGGAGGAACGTGTTGACTGTTGAGTGGACATTCAACCTCCTTTATGCGTTCTTACCGATCACTGTCATTCTGCTGGTTGTAAGAAGATTGTGCCTGTTCAGAGCCATGCTCATTCTGAGCACTCTGGAATGGGCCTGGAGAATGTGAAGTTGCTGGACATAGCCATCTGCCCTCTTTCGTGCCTTCTGCGGAGAATGGACTTTCTCTCCCTGTCAGAGGGGCGGTACTCCACCCGAAACTCAGCAGCTCTGAACTGTCATGCTTAGCTACTGAGAAGCTGAGTCTAGTGGGACGATGTCCTCGATGTACTCCTTTCAGCTCGGAGACCCGCCACAAAGTCTTTTTATGCATGCAGACTGCGTGAATGTTGGGCTTGGCGCCTGGAGAGGGATCTGTACCCTTTATCCTGTCCTTTATCCCCTGGGTTAGATTTTCTGCTGTCTTTGGCCCAAGCGGGCCTGCAGCATGGCACTGTAAAGGGATACCTGGCTGCTATTTTGTTGTTCAAGAGGTACCCAGGAACAGGGCTCGTTTTTCACAATCCCCACTGTTAGGCAGTTCTTGCAGAGTATGTGTAACCAGTTTTCATCCTGCCAGTTTGTGGCTCTGATGTGGGATTTTAATTTAGTTTTAACGTTTCTTATGGGCGCTCTGTTTGAGCCCCTTCATTCCTGTACTATTTTATTGCTCACCTTTAAGGTGATTTTCCTGGTTGCCATCTCTTCCATGAGACGAGTGAGTGAGTGAGCGAGCTCCAGGCCTTGTCTGGCTTACCTCCCCATTTGGTTTTCTCCAAGGAGCAGGTATCTTTGCGATTGAGACTCTCCCTTATGCCAAACATTGTCTCAGATTTTCATCTCTCTCAGAAGTGCCATCTTACTGAATTATTTTCCTCCTCTTCATCCTTGGAAGGGGCAGAGGAACGATTCAATCGGCTGGAACCAATGCGGGCACCCAGCCTCTACATCTCTGGAAAGAGAGGCCAGGAAAGATGACCAGCTTTTTGTTGTTATGCTGGTACCCCCGCTTGCAGAGCGATCATTAAACAGACTCTGCCAAAGTGGAACTTTCTATTTATCTCAGAATGCAATGATCTGGCTGGTAAAGATGTGCCTGAGGGTCTCGGGGCACATTCCACCTGAAGACTGGTTGCCACCTCCGCTCTGCAACATGGCGTCCTTGTTCTGGACATTTGCCAAGCGGCTATGTGAGCTTCTTTGCACACATTTGCTAAACATAACTGATTACTGATTGGATTGTTCTGGTTTAAGGTGGTGTCTTTGCTCTCCTCCCTGTACCAGATATACATACTGCTATGGTAATCTATCAAAGATGAGGAATCCATGAGAAGAACAAATCTTATTAGAAGAAAAAAATGACTTCCCTCTTTGTAATGTTGTTTCTGATGGATGTTCCTCACATGAATTCCCCATCACCTTACTACCCTACCCACTTGGTGGATAGCAAGTATGTACACCGGGTTCTGCGTGTCCCTCCGAGCCAGAGTGCGAAAGAAGAAGGGTGGAACCAAGGTCATATTGGGCATTTAGTGGCATCTGGCATAGTCGACGTAGAGCCGCGCTGTGTCCCCTGGTGGCGATAATTTTTCCAAAGTACCACTGTGCTGGGGAGATAGATATTAAATATGAGGTATCTGTGGGAGGAACAGCCATCAGAAAGAACATTACCGAGAGGGAAGTAATTGGTTCTTCTTGGTTTGCTCCCGGCTGTAGCTAACCCAGGAGTTGTGGCATTATGCACACTTGACCCTTCATCTCCCAGGTAACAATGATCTTTATTGGAAACACTTATATGTCCTATGTTACATTTTGTCCATTAGAAATACAATTACTGTTAAAATCTGTTGGAAAATAATTATTTCTGAAAATGAAAAATGAGTCAAAGAATAAAAATAAACTCTTGGGCAAAATATTGAGTAGAACACTGCTTTGGTTGTAAATAAGCTACTGAATTTACTTCAAAATAAAAGTTTATTTCAACATTGAGAACATACGTTTGCCTCTTCATTTTTTTAACAGAAGTTATGTCCTCTCCACAGGTTTCCAGCAACCCATATTACACGGACTATGTTCATTTGGATTTGCTGCTCGGCACGTGTTAAAGCAATATGCTGATAACGATGTAACGAGGTTTAAAGCAATCAAGGTATCGTGACTGATTCATAGTTTCTTCAATTCTTGATTCAATATGTTTTAACGAGTAGAATGTCCTTCTCAGATTAATTATTCTAGTAAACACTAACCAAAATGTCTTCTTGTATGAAGGAAATGCCATATAATCATTTAAAATTGTAAGGCTTTTTCCACTTTACCCTCCAAGGCCATGTGCTCAAAGGAAAGAAAAGTGTACACAACAACCTGTAAATAGTCTAACCTGCTCCCTAGGGAGTTGTTCAGAGCCATAGAGGCAGCAATGGTCTTTCTCTATGAATTCTAGGGCGATGAACTACAGACGGAGTCCTTGGACAGCACTGTTTAAACAACCTAAGAAAAGATCTTGCTCTAGCTAGCAATTAATCCAAATCTTTAAAGCATAGACCATCTGCAAAGTACCCACGGTCAGACTCTTCTTCACGAGATGAGCCTCTGTAGTAGCTGTTCAAGGCCTTTCACGAAGAAGGCACAAGCCGTTTTGGAGCAGTACCTGGGGAGTGCAGGATAGTGCCACTGATGGCTAGTTCACCATTGATGCTGGTTTCTGATATGCAGACCCACCAATGAGACATATTTCAAGAGTTGAAACAATAGCTTCTGCCTGCTTCACTATGCCCTTTTCACAGAGTGGATCCGTGGTTCTGCTGCCTTGAAGCTCGGTAAGGTTGAAGGTGTCAAAAAGGCCCATAACAGGCTGTAAAGAGCAAAATGAGGTATCTGTCAGTTCCTTTTGAAGAAGCGAAATTGGTGTTCAGATTGTCAGGTTAAGAGCTGCAGGCAGCCAACGGGAAACAGACTGCAGACCCGGTAGCAGCTTTAAGTCTCAAACCAGAGATATTTCGGATGCTGAGAGTGAACCTGTAAAAAGCTGTTGGGATGTTACAAGAAGGGTTGCTTACAATCCCCAGGGTGACTGATCTTAGGGAGTGGGGCAAGTAACATTTTATGAAGGTTACTCCGCAGAATTATTTGGTTACAGAAGGGCTGTAAAAACAACATGATGCCAGTGTGTTATTCTTCCCTGACTTGGTTCTAAATGAGCAGGTCTCCGATGCAGCCAGGGAGGCTTTTTTCTCATAGATGGGTTTGATGCAAATTATCCACCATGCTTGTCTGGAAAACAAACACCATATTTGCTGGTGGTTTGTGTAGCTGATTCTTGATTCAGACCTAATTTACTCCATGTGTTACTGCCAGGCAGGTGGTCTTAGACAGGGATCTTCATCCTGTGTCTCTCAAGATGTTTTGGATTATGAATCCCATGACCCCTTCGTATTGACTATGCTGTATAGGGCGGATGAAAGTTGCAGTGCAAAAGATCTACTGAGCCAAAGGTTCTAGAATCCTGGTCTAAGAGAAGAGACATCATGGTGCAGAAAATCTTTTTTTTTCTGGCTCTTTGGTATTTCAGTCAGAGAGCAACACATGTGGTTGCTTACCAGTTCTCCTTGTGGCAGCTTTGTTTGCATCAATGCCAGATGTCACTGTTCAGTATGGTTCTGGTTTAAGATCTGTGTGGGTAGACAAAAGCACAGATTGGCTGCATAATCTGATAGCAGATTTAAGCACTCACCATCCATGTGTACCATATGCAATCGCAGATTCTATGGTCCAACAGGCATTAATCGCAGACAATCCCCTCACATGGAGGCATCAAGGCGCTGAAAAAATGGGTACAGTGTGACCCAAAAAGTTGCAAAATAGACCCCTTCCACTACACCCTCACAGCCTTCATACTCCTACTTGATACAGGAAGATCTTTACTTTATGGCGAAAGTCCAACAAGTTTTCAATTCCCTGTAGCACAATCAGGAGTGATTTCCACAGGCTGGCAGCATGAACGGCAAACAAGCTGCCTCTCCATTCCACCCATCTAAATTTGGGCATGACATGGAGATTGGTGGAGGCTGAACGCAGACATCTCCCAGGGACAAAGTGACACAGTTTAGCACTGATAAAATTAGCATTTTGATTGTGTAAAGCTCGATACACCAATTTATTTGTTTCTCCACCAGCAGCCAATAGATTACTCGTGAGCCCGGAGATATATGCTCTCTCCATCCTGCTTTCACCAACATTATTGAGGCTGCATTGTGTATTCTTTGAAGTTTACATACAGCATTCTTAGGTAGGTCAAGGTATAATGCGTTACAAAAGTCAAGCCTAGTAGATATAAAAGCATTCATAATTTGGATTTTATGTGCAAAAGAAAAATAATGCAGCAGATGTTTCAAAGTCCGCAAATGAAAGATGCAAGTGCTGGAAACCTGAGAAATCTAGTTCTCCAGTGAGAGAGGAATCAAGCCACACTCCTAGATTCTAAACTTTCTGAAGAGGGGAGGGGCAAGACCCAAGGGAGGGAGGCCATCCATCTTGACAGTTACCCGGCCTTGAGCTAGTCAGATGTGCTGAGCATATCTACCCTTCATTTTCCCAAAATCAATAAAATTAAGTACTATTAAGTGGTAATCGCAAAGCCTATTCCTTGCTTTGAAGCAAATAAATCTGTCATGAAGCACTGTACAAGCACATGGTATTATTAATAGATAAAATAATAATGTGATGGTTTTGGAGTCATGTGCTCCACTAGAGTTTCAGGATCCCGTTTCCAACAGGTGACACCTTGGCAACCTGAGCAGTTCATTTACTGGGCTTGTCGCTTCTTGGTCACTGTCAGATTATTGGAGGGAAAACAAGATGGAGGACCTATACATCTGATGCAGCTGCGAGCGATCAGGCTTGCCTTGCAAGCTTCTCAGATGCCAGGGAAAACTGTGATTACAGGGGTCGAAATTGGAATTCATGGAGCAAGAGCTGGAAGTAACTCCTGGTTGTCAGGATTTTCCTTTGACCAGGAGTTGCTCACCATGACCCAGGCCCTTTTAAACGTCCATTCTCATGAATGGAGTGCCTGAAAGATGGCAGAACTTGTTTTTTTTTGCCAAACTGTAGTATGCATATACAAATAGACATTTCCTGAACCCCACTTTCTATTGCTGTGTTGCTTGGTCTTGCACTCTATTGCCGTCTGTGACAGTTGAATCTGTTTCTTGCCATGTTGCTTTACATGTCTTCACTTTTTACATTCTCTTTAACTTGCTTTCCCTTTTTTTATTTAACACTGATATCTGCAACCCTGGCCTCTCTAGATTTTTTTGATGACATATGCCCATCATCATCTCTAGCCTACATAGTTAATGGGTAGGGATCGTAGGAGTCGTCCAAAACATCTGGAGACCCTCAGGTTGAAGACCCCTACTTTTCTTTTCTGTCAGTTCTTCCTTTGTGCTGCAAACTCTCATTTAGTCTTTACCTACGTTTGCTGCTATTTATCCTGATGGCATATACCACCATGTTGCACTGTCATGTGCCGGGGGTGTCACTTCAGCTTGTGCAGTGGGCCCGCCTTCTGTGTGTGTGGCCTATTTCCAGGGGATTGCCACACAGGCTTTTAATTTGGCAGGAGGGAGCTTTGTGAGAGCAGATCCTCTCTAATGGGTGATGCTAGGGTTGTACAAAGTGTCTCTTGTCACCTCTTCAGCATTATTGGATTGAGACCAGGGCCTCAGTTCCAGCATATCTTTAGTTACATGTTCAGAAGCCCTTCATCAGAAACTGACTGTTTTTTTAACAGATGAAGAAACTCCAGCTGCAATAGTATTCATTAAAACAAAGTTAGGTGCTGTAGGAGTGACTTTGGTTCTGATGGATACTTTCTCAAAAAAATGATTGCCCCACCTACAATTAGTTCTAATGTTCCTAATCTAGCTTTGGCAAGAGTAATCGTGATAATGTTTTGGTGGAGCAGGTGGCACTACTTATGCCCTAGGGCACTGCCTCCCACACTTCGTCATTTGATACCTGTGTGACACTCCGGATGTAAGTGTACCACTGAGCCCAGTGAGAATGTGAAAAATGTTATGATGTGCAAGTAAGCCGGTCAACAGGAGTATTTTCGAAAACACAAGAATCTGCACACGAAACAAATTATCCAACATTACCCTAGGTTACTTAACAATTTCTTTTCCATCTCTCCTTAAGTCTAGCTCTTATTGCTACTGTCTAACTTGCAGAATCCAAAGATTTCCAAAGAAAATCCTCCTCTGGCCCCTGGTAGTGATTCTTTTACTGTAACACATGTAAATGTGGGAAAAAAGGCTCACACTCTTACCAGGTGAAAAATAAATCCCAGAAATCCAGCGAAGCTGCTGAGGGACTCAGTAGGTAAGGGAAATCAACCATTTATGAGAATTCTCCCTAACAACCGTGGTCATGCATGTGTGCTTGAGAGGTTGGGGCGCCCACCTGTCGCACTTGACAGTGAGCAGACTGTGGTCTCCTTCAGGGTCTCGGGAGCACATCAGCTTTCTGGAGCTGAGAGGAATTAGGCTGGCCCTGGTTGCCTTCTTCCCCTCTGTGATGGGCAAGACTGTGATAAGCCTGACAGACAACACAATGTCAATGCACTAACCCAACAAACAAGGTGGCATGGCGGTATTTGCGGCTATGCAGGGAAGCGGAGTGGGAGCTTTGTAAAGAAGTTGTAGAGGAAGTTTTCAACCACTGGGGATCTCTTCTCTTCTACTGTGAACAGGAAGTGCAGGAATGTCCACGATGGGGAGCTCTGGAGGACACTTGGATGGCCAAGTGTACTTTTGACCTCCTTTATGCGTTTCCCCTGAACCCTGTCATTCTGCAGGTTCTCAGAATTATTTTGAAATGATTTACATTGCGCACCGGACTAATTCAATTTCAATAGGGCACTGGTGTATCAATTAGAATTAATCTTTGCCTTTATCCACTTTAATCATTTACGATTGACTTGCACTACCTCAAATCCAAGTCTCTAACATAACAGATGAGTCTTCAAGGCCCTGCGGAATTCCGGGATCGTTTTAATCTCACAGATTTCTCTAGGTAATTTATTCCATACTCCTGGGCCGTAGACTCCAAATCTACGGTCCCCTTTGCTCACACACATAGTGCGTGGGATCTGAAGCAGATTCTGATCCGTTGAGCGCAGCTGCTGAGTTGGAACATGCCTCTTGATTTTGTCTGGCGCTGTCTTATTGACACACTTAAATACCAGACAGAGAATTTTAAACTCGATTCTCTCCTTTACTGCCAACCAGTGCAAAGCTCTTCTTATATTAGAGGTTGGTGCTGATTCTTTTACCCTATACTATACCCTAACTGCTGCATTTTGGGCCACTTGCAATCTTCGCAGCTGATAGGCTGGTATACCCTACAACAATGTGTTTCCATAATCCAGTCTTGAGTTGACCAGTGTACCAATAACCACTGCTTTGTCTTCATTTGCAGTGAATGGTAGGATATGTCTCAGTAGATGTAGGGAGTGGAACGCTGCCTGCACCTTCACGCTAGCCTGAGCCCCACATTCCATATTGTCCTCTCAAACACAGCCCAAATTTGTATATTTCTTAGCAGAATTCAGCTGTGTCCCCAAGAAGCATGGTGTTTGTAACTGCTTCCTATGTTGCAAATGGTGTTGTTTTGAGGTGAATAAAGCCACTTCTGTTTTGCTAGCATTCAGCAATAATTGATTGGCACACATCCAGGCCTGTACTTCTTGTAGACACCGTTCCACTATCTTATACGTCTCCTCTGAATTATGTATCCTCATGAACACCTGAGTATGGTCTGCATACAAATGGAAGTGTATGCAGTGCTTCCTGAGAATGTCCATGGGTAATTTGGCATATAAATTAAAAGGCAGTGTGGAAAGTGAGGATACCTGTGGGACTCCAAGTTTTTTTATCACTGAGTCTGACAAAAAGTCTCCAAGCCGGACTCTTTGTACTCTTTTGGTGAGAAAAGATTCAAACCATTGAAGGGCTTGCTCTGCCACCCCTCCCACTTCCCTCAGGCATTTCAATAGGGTCCCGTGGTCTACCGTATCAAAAGCAGCGGACAGGTCTAACATGACCAACAACGACATGTCCCCCAGATCTGCCATCTCCAATAGGTCATCCCAGACGGTCAACAATGCCGTCACCGCCCCAAAACCTGGTCGGAATCCGGATTGTAACGGGTCTAGCTAACCCTCTCGAACCACATGTTCCTGCAGAGGTCCTGCTAATGGTCTATAGTTCTGAAAATTCTTAGGGTCTAGGTTGGTTTTTTTTAACAGCAGAGTAACCACAGATTTGTTCAGAATCTGTGGTACTACAACTGATGTGAGAGATTTGTTGACACATTTTGTAATAAATGGAGTAATATCTGGGGCTACTCGTTCAGCCACTGAGGATGGAATAACAAAGAACACATCATTAGTTGCCTTCAAAGCAGAGAGCAGGGAACACACCCTCTCCTCACATACTTCGGTAAACGCAAATAAGTTCTGGCCCACCCCAATATCTACACCGGGGACTCCATCCCTCTCTACATTGGTCTGAATCCCTGCACATTATGGACTAGTCACCCCTGTTATCTCCGGATCCTCTTGAAGATCTAGCGGTTTCATTTCTGTGATCATTCCTTGAATCAACTCTATTTTATTAATAAAGTAGTTATTGAAAGCATCTGCCTGTGCTTGTGATGATTCTGATGCTGCTGAAGCACACCCAGGATTCGCTAACTGGGCGATCACTGCATACAATTCCCATGGCCTATTCATAACTTTGTCAATTTTCTCAATTGTGAATTTGGATTTGGCCTAAAAAATATCCTGTCCATATTCTCTTCGGGCACTCTTAACCAGTTCTAAGTTGCTCTCTATACAATTATTTTCTGATATCTTTCTCTAAACATCTAAACTGACCCCTAGTAGACTTCCTGACTTTTTTGTTGGAGAGGGGACTGTTGATTGCATAGCCTGGCCATGATCGATCTCAGTGCCCTTAATAAAAAAAACTCCTCACATGAAAGGGCATCATCAATCTGTGCCAGAGCTTGTTTCAGAGCCTCCCCCGAAATCTTCAATAAGTCTTTTGGCTTACAGAACTGACCAATCCAATTATCCGTATGCACCTCCAGAGTTTCCTTAGGCAGTGTCAATTCAAATACTCTGGCATAGTGATCCGTCCATGATACTGGGATTATCTCTAAATAATGAATTATCTCCCCTCGATATAACAGGACATCAAGACAATGACCCTGACAATGTGAGGGAGATGATACTAGAATTTCCAAGCGTCCAGAATCTCCCTTAATTCTCTACCATCTACAGATGTCATATCCTCAGCCCATATATTGAAATCTCCCAAGCATAGCAACTCATCATGCTTACTCCCTGTGTCTGCCAAGAATAATTCTAAATTATCCAAAAAAGCCCATGCTGGGCTGGGTGGTCGATATCCAAACAAGATTAGTATAGTTCTGTTTGGGTACACTGAATACAGGCATGCCCAATCAGGAGACTGCGGGTCCATGTTGAATCTGATAGCTCTTGGCAAGGCCCGGAGGTTGTGCAACCCAGAGTTGCTGGACATGTCCATCTGCCCTCCCTGGAACCTTCCGCAGAAAGTGGACCTGCTCTCCCAGTCAGAGGGGCAGGTTCTCCATTCAAACGTCAACAGCCTGAAACGTAATACTTGGCTACTGAGAGGTTGGGAAACAAGGCGTGGGACATGTTGGGCGACGTCCTACATGTCCTTGATGTACTCCTATCATCTCAAAGTCTATTTAAGGCTGCAGGTGGTGTACATTTTTGCCTTGGTGCCGGGAGTAGAGTTTGCACTGTTTTATCCTGTCCTTTATCCTCAGTTTGGGTGTTTTTCTATATTTAGCCCAATCGAGCCTACAGATCTGCACTGTGAAACTGTACCTCACCACGTTTTTGGTCTTTAAGAGGTCTCCAGAACAGAGCTTTTTCTTCACAATCCCCACAGTTTTGCAGTTCTTGAGGGGCTTGGGTAATCTGTTTCCCCTATGCCAGTTTGTGGTTCCAGTGTGTGTTTTGAATTTGGTTTTGACATTCCTTATGAGAGCTTTGTTTGAGCCCCTCTGTTCTTGTTCTATTAGTTTGCTCACCCTTCAAGTGATTTTACTGGTCCTCCCTAGTTGGTTTTCTCCATAAAGGAAGGTAATTTTGAGAGTGAGATCCTATTTTCTTCCGAAATTGTTTTTGGATTTTCATCTCTCCCAAAAGACCCATCTTCCTGTGTTTTATCCACCGCCCAATCCTTCTAAGGCAGTGGAATGTTCCATCGGCTGGATCTGGTGCAGGCTCGCACAGCTACTAGGTCTCTTGGACAAGGGACGTCTGGGAAGGTTACAAGCATTTTGTGGGTTATGCTGACGCATGTGCGGACAGGGCTGTAACTAAACAGACCCTGTCAAAGTGGATCATACTCTGCATTTCTGAATGCTATGATCTGACTGTAAGGATGTGCCCGAGGGTCAGAGAGATCATTCTTCCAGGGGATTGGCTGCCACCTCTGCCCTGCACAGGCGAGTTGCTGTCCTGGACATCTGCCATGTGGCGACATGGACTTCTCTGCACACATTTGCTACACATTACTGCTAGGATTCCCTTTCATGACTGGATGCTGGCTTCAGCAGAGCGGTCTTCCAGAGTTTTCTGTTCTAGGTAGTGTCCTTACTCGCCTCTCTCTGCCAGATCCATGTACTGCTATGGGAGTGTATCGCAGATGAGGAATCCATGGGAGGGAGGAATACATTATAAGAACAAATTAGTTACTAGTCGGGAATGTTCTTACTGATGTATGTTCCTCCCGTGGATTCCTCATCGCCCTCCCAACCTGCCCCTCTTGCAGGATAGCTAGCACACCATCGGTTCCGCTGCCCCTCTCGTCGGAGCGCTAGGGGGAAAAGCTTGGAACTGGGGTCACTGGCACAATGCCTCTATATATACTGGCTCAGACGTCATGTCCAGTGCGGGGCGCATCGAGGGAGCCGACGCAGAGCTGAGCTGCGCCCCGGCAAAAAAGGTTTCTGAAGAACAGCTGTTCTGTGGATAGGATATCTTAGATGAGGAATCAGTGGGAAGAGCATCCATAAGAAAGAACATTGCCGTGAGATAGGTAATTTGTTCTTTAGTTCCACAGCCCCTCAGTGTCAGCTTGGTAGGGAAAAAGGGTGTAACTGAGGTCATGGGGTGTGGCAGCTCGATATATTCCGGCCCCAATCTCGTTGCCAGGAAGGTAGAGGCATCTGGGGGAGCCGCTTTACGCCCCCCCGGTGGCAGAAACTTTTCAGTAGATCAGCTTTGCTATGGCTAGCGATATCATAGATGCGACATCCATCGGAGAGACATCCATCAGAAAGAACATTACTGAGAGGTAAGTCATTTGTTCTACAACAAGGCCTAGTATAGGCCTAAGAAGAGGAGACTGAGGAACAGAATACCTGGGATATTTCCTAAAACACATGCTTAAAGCAGAGAGGCTGAGAGAAAGTCCAGACAATGTGTAATTCCTCAAGAATCCTTCCAAGGAACAGTTGTTTGTTTTGGATTTGATTAGCGAAGGAATGTACATTGAAGAATTGGATTTGAGAACTTTTATTGACCAAGATTTTAAACCATTTGTTTAGTTTAGTTTGTTTATTTATGGACCGCAACTAACCCTCAGGTATCTGGGCGCTTACATTTGAGCAAAGGTTACAGAAAAAACAAACATTAAGCAGTGGACTAGTGTTACAAATCAGGCCAATAGGCACAGCATGTGTCCTGCTATGGGAACTGTACATCCCGGCGACAAGGACTCACATTCTTCCCACACTAAAGACACAACCCAGTGCCTGCGGAACCTAATGATCGGCAACCTTCCCCGCAACCGCAGATGCGGCATGCGTCTGGGTAGTCTAAATCAAAGGGCGCTACCACCAATGTTCAAGCAACTGTCGAGACGCATCAGAAGAAGGCGCCGATGCCGCACAAAGCCCCGGTTATGCCGAAAGCAGTGCAACCGCTGGCCCTGTCCAAACACTTTCCTGTGACACCAAGTATTACCGAAAGCATTGCTAAGATCGCTTCGGCAGCAAATCAAGGAGAACGGTCGAAGGACTCATCGAAACCTAAGGATAAACTTAAGGACTCGTCGAAACCTAAAGATAGGCCCAAGGACTCGTCCTAAGATGCGCCACAACCACTGGAACCTCAAAGACTTTTCAGAGAGTTCAGTGTCTCTTTCTTCGATGTTAAACAGAAGAAATCTCGACGTTCTAGAGAAGATGATCAGCTAGAAGAGCCTTTTCCACCCCTAGACTCCTCTGGTTCCTCATTATGGACCAGGGAGAAGTTTGAGTGGTGCATGAATAAGTTAGAGGGATTTGTGGAATTCTCAGAGAAGTTCACACCCAGATGGCCTTGAGAGGAGAGCCGTTTTACTCCTGTGGCAAAATTTCAAAAGATCTTTCATTCCTCTCAGGAGGAAGAGACTCATGACCTCACTGAAGATGAGATCCCTATAGACCAATTCATTGAAGATGAATACCTCTTTGGGGACTTTGTGGGTGATCAGTGACCCCACAGAGGGTTTGCGAAGATGACCACGACCGGTCAGTCGACCCTCCGCCTTGGGCATCACCTACCCCAGCACCGGAACCTGATGCCCTGTGCATGAATTCCCTCCACCCTACCACACCTGCTCGACAGGCCTCCCCAATTGACGACCAGATGGCGTTTAACACTGTCTTAACGAGGGCAGCGGAACATTTCCAGATTACTACTCAGGAAGCTGTACCAGAGGCTGATTTTGTTGAGGACATCTTAAGAGAATATCCACCTGCCAGCCAGGCTATTCCATTGCTGAATTCAATAAAAAAACGTTTGGCTCCTTAATTGGTGACACCCACCCTAACAAGGGCTGTCAATCCGAGAGTCAAAAAACTGTTTCGCCCTTCCCCTTCTGATCCCCTTTACATCAAGGGACATGCTACTCCAGTTCCCTGGTGGTAACTGCAACCAGGAAGAGGGTGGGGTTCCCCTGTCCACAGGGGAAGCGCTCCCAGACAAGGAGTGCAAAAGGTTATGCGCACTGGGGAAAAGAGACACAACTGCTGAGGAAATTTCCACTTGCATAGATAACACCACTTTGTTGGTTAGCTAGTCAGAAGTACAATGGAATATGCTACAGAGGGCCTTCAAGAAGTCTCTGAACTGTTGTGGGCTTGCTTGCTTTCCATTGTAGCTGAGGGCAACCAGGTTAATGACAGTATTCTCAAAAATACATGTATGCAGCATAAACAGCTGGCAGGACCTTGGTACAAGGTACCCTCCTGAAGAGGCACGCCTGTTTATGAAACTCTGGTTTCAAACCAGAAACCCAAGCTTCATTTATAATTAATCCGGTGGAGGAGACCAACTTGTTTGGGAAAGCCGATTGACGAGGCGCTTGAAACAGCTAAAAAGGAACACGACACCCTCAAGACCCTGGATTAAATCGCCCAGAGGTCTTCCCAAAGCAGAGGGAGCAGTTCTCGACGTTCCTTTCGTGGCCAATCTCGCTCACATCACAACCAATATGGCTCTGGAAATAACTGGTCCTCACCTAAGGGAACCAACTATGCTACCCTGTATTCCCCAAGAGGTCAACAACGTGGAAAAGGAAGGAACCGAAATTTCACAGCTAGAGGCTCCCCAGCCTCAGGTCAGAAATGACCAGCAGATCCTGGTCCCCTTCCATACCTCCCTGGTCGGGGGACGTCTAACATAATTTCTTCAAGCATGGGAAGGGATAATAACAGACTAGTGGGTACTCAAGACTGTCGCCCACGGGTACTGCATAGAATTCCGCCGGACCCCGCAATTTAGATCTCCACAATCAAGACGCCTGGCGCCTGAACACCTGCGCATCCTGCTGCAAGAAGTCAAGATCCTGCAGGAAAAGGGCTTCTACAGGTAAGCAAAGGTATTTATTCTACCCAAAAAGGATCTCACCATGCGCCCTGTGCTAGACAAATTTGTCAAACCTCAAATGTTTCGTATTGTCACTCTACAGGAAGTAATTCCCCTGTTCACACAGGGGGACTACATGCAACATTGGACAAGAAAGATGCATACTTCATATTTCAGTGTTGCCGGCGCACAGAAAATACCTCAGATTCATGATGGAGAACAAACACTATCAGTTCAAAGTACTACCCTTTGGCAATACCTCATCACCAAGGGTATTTACATAGGTACTGGCAGTGGCAGCAGCACACTGCACAGGTTATCCATCCCAGTTTATCCTTACCTCGTCGACTGGCTCATAACAGGGAATTCCTACGAAACACTCAAAAGACGAAAGACCTCTTATTCAGCCTGGGGTTCACCATCAACAAGAAGAAATCCAGCCTAGACCCCAGCCAACTCAAGCAGTTCCTAGGGGCTCTAATTCGAACAAAGGACGGCCTCATCTTCCCCTCCAATGAGAGGGTCCAAACCGGGTTGTTTCAGATTCCTATGCAGCCAGTCGGGAGGTGGCGGTACGCAAGGCTATGCGACTGTTGGGTATGATGGCGTCCTGCATTTACTTGGTTTATCACGCGCAGTTGCGAATGCGTCCAATGCAAGAGTGGCTCAACAGTCAGTGGTGTCAGGCCAGCGGACAATGGGACGATCTAGTGGTTGTCTCGCCAGCCCTCTTTCGCTCTCTGCAGTGGTGGTCGAGGGAAAACCTCTTGAAAGGAAAGTCCTTCACCATCCCCGCAGTAGAAACCACTCTCACGACAGACACATCTCTCACAGGGTAGGGGGCTCACCTGCTTCAGCAGACGGCGTGCAGCGTTTGGTCCCCAGTAGTAGCATCCAACCACATAAATCTGTTGAAACTGTTAGCGGTGTTCAAGGCGCTGAAAGCCTTTCAGGCACAGCTGCAGGGAAGGACTGTCCTGATCCTTAGAAACAGCGCCACGGCCATGTACTATCTAAACAAGCAAGGGGGCACTCACTCTCCAGGGCTGTCCGAACTGTCCCAGAAGATTTGGAAATGGGCTCTCAAACACATGTTCCGGCTGTCACAACATGTTCCAGTGGAACTCGATCGTCTGGCAGACGTACTCAGCAGAGAATTCCCACTATCCATGGAGTACGAATGGCGATTACACGAAGACATCGTCTCCAACGTTTTCGCAGAATGGGGCTTCCCAGATATCGACCTGTTTGCAACTCTGGAGAACGCTCAATGCCAAGATTACGCCTCCAGGTGCCCTCAGAACTGTTCCAAGGGGAATGGTCTCTGGATCACATGGTCTGGGAAATTTGTTTATGCCCCCCTCTGACTCCCATACCCAACACGATCGTACACAAGCTTCACCAGGAACCAGTCACTATGATATTGGTGGCCCCAATGTGGGCTGGCCAACCCTGGTTCGCTCACCTGATGGGGATGACTCTCTGCCTCAATGAAACTACCTTGCCCATACAACATGTTATCTCAGGACAGGGGAGAAATACCATTGTATTGTACCTGACACATTTACTAGACTCAGGCCTGGTTTTTAACTCACTAAAAGTTCACTTAGATGCTCTTTCAGCCTACACTACGTCACAACAGAAGGTGTTTTGGTGGAAGATACCAGTTATTAAGGCTTTCTTGGAGGGAGTAAAAAGAATTCACCCCCCCACCCCCCATTTCTATCCCGACTCCCAGATGGGACCTAAATGTCGTATTGACTAGACTCATGGAGTCTCCTTTCGAGCCCATGCATGAAGCACGTCTTAAGGATCTTACCTACAAGACTGCCTTCTTAATAGCTATCACTTCCATAAGAAGAGTCAGTGAACTACAGGCCCTCTCAGTTCTAGACCCCTTCGTTACAGTCCACAGAGATAAGGTGGTTCTGCTCACTCACCCTTGAGTTGCGCCTAAATTCATTTCAAAGTTCCATGTGAACCAGTCCATAGAACTACCAACCTTCTTCCAGAATGCCTCCAAAGTGGCGGAAAGAAGCCTGGACGCACTAGATGTACGCAGGGCAGTCATGTTTTACCTGGAAAGAACTCGACCACTAAGAAAGACAAACCAGTTTTTCGTTTCAGTGGCAACGGTTGGAGAGAGAGACCCTGTCTCCAAATCTACTATCTCAAGATGGATTGTCAAATGCATCGCACTCTGCTACACTCTTGCTAAGAGAGAACTGCCCTTCAAGCCTAGAGCACTCTCTACTCGAGGCACGGGGGCTTCCATCGCATTCATTGCAAATGTTCCCCTTGAGTCCATTTGCAAAGCGGCAACCTGGAGTTCTGTACACACCTTTACAAAACACTATTGCCTAGACACTCAATTTAGGTCTGATTCTCAGGTGGGACAAGCAGTACTAAGACATCTTTTCATTACTGTTCCTTCTCACACCCCGCCTTGAACTCCGGGTACTGCTCGCTAGTCTATGCACAGCATGTGATTCTAAGCAGATTAACAAGCATCGGAAGACGTGCATTACGTACCGTAAAAGCATTTCTGATGATTGTATCTGCTTAGATTCACATGCGCCCACCCTTCCTCCCCGCTCGGATGGAAGGAACATGGACGTCTACTGCTTTTTTCTCTCTTCTCTGTACTCACTCATGATAATCATAAGGCTCCCTCAAGGAATACAATCGGAGGGACCTCAACGCGTGAGGGATTTTGGGTACACTACACGTCACATTAGGGATAGTGTTACAGGCACGCCAATGTCGATGTCCCCTTTCGATTCTCGAAAGACAAGATGCAATACTCTGCGGTTACCACTGGATATCGGACTATATGCACAGCATGTGAATCTAAGCAGATACAATTATCAGAAATGCTTCTGCTGTAACTAACGCATGTCTTACTATTGCATTGAACAGCAGGAGAGACGGCAATTTGCATTGGCCCATCCTTGGCACTGTTTAAGATCCTATTGTTTCTAAAGAAGGCATTTGGTTCAAACTGTCCTTAATAAACAGACAAAAAACATTATATTTATAATCTTAAACTTTGTGCCATGGTTGTCATTGCTTGACATTACCACATGCTATTGGGAAAACAGGGGTGAGACTGGTGACCTTCATGCGTTCTGAGCACAGTGTAAGAGACTACTACTACGCAGATTTTATGTGCAAACACATTTTTAGTCTAATCCAGGTGAAGGCTTGAGGGAGATTGAGGCATGTGATTCAAAACTGTTCAGGGCATTAGAGACAGCCTGATTCCCCGCCTATATAACTTGAGGAGATGCAGTTGAAAGTGATGGCCTGCGTCCTTTCATCAAAGTGATTCGTTTTTATTTCACCAAAACGATTCTAGAACCAGATGCTAATCGTGTTAAGCCCCGCTTTCTGGGTCTGCTAGGGTGGTAATGGAAATAAACCCTTGCTGAGGCCCAAGTGAAGAAGCCTGCTTTCTGGGGTTGCCTTGGGTGGTAACAGACCCAAGTCCTTGCTGATGCCCTGGCTAGCCTAGGCTCATACTAGTGGGCAATTACCACCTAAGCACCCTTGAAATGTGTCCTTTAATGCTTTATTATTATTGTCATCCCATTTTAGTGGCACTCAGTGTCTCTGAATGTCTCATTTTCAGTACTATGTAGCGCTCTAGGTGACTTTAAAATGAGAAACATTTGGAACGTAATCACTGACTTCAGCAAGTTAGGCTGCTTCATTATACATTGTGCTGCATACCCTGTTCATGACTGCTCACTTGATATGGAAGCCTACGGTTTCCTGGCATTGTTATCCTGTAGATCCCAGGGACCCAAGTCAAACATAACTGTCTTTCTTGGCTGTAGGGTCAAGAACATTTTAATAGCTGTTGTGTTTCAAAATTGCTGTACTGGGAGTATTTATGCTCCACAGAATGTGTCATGATTAGGCAAAACTTGTTCAATGATTCATTGTCACCCTTGCCTAACACATCTCTTTTGTGTTGCTTAAATACACCTTGTTCTTTAACAGTGTATGTTGATTACCTTTAGCAAAATGTTGGCAAATTACCTTTCTGCTGGATCCCCCTGTTTCAGTGGACAGTGTATGCAATCTCGCCAAGAATGGGAATCCAGTTTGTTTGCCATGATTTATTTTGTTCCTTCCTCATCCAAGTGTAACCTTTCTACTGTTTTATCAGTTTCTGAAGCCAATCTCATTGATGGATATTTGAGGGTCACCTTTGCCAGGGCACAGCCATCTCCTTTGAATCCAGACCTTGGGGTGGACAAATGCGGGAGGATCACATGAGTGAGGGGTCCTGTCCTCTGGGAGTGGGGAAGAGACACCCCAATACCCCTATCCAATCCTATTTCATGGGATATTCCAACTTCCAGCCCCCCCCTTTCCTACACAAACACTGAGCTGAGGAAGAGGAGCTCTAAGGCTGAAAGGATGCAATACACTGGACATGTCCCTCTAACAAGATAAGGCAAGGTCAGGCACTTGGCTTTAATCACACACCTAATACCTATTGACTCTCCCCATATGGTTAAAAGGTTGAACAGTGAGACACACTTTGAGCAAGGCGGTGCACGCACGAGAAGGGGCAGTTCCTCCAGGGCAATGGCAAACCAGGTGAAGGAGAGCGACAAGCTGAGGGGTTGAACCGAAGGGGCATGAAGCCAACGATTTTCTCTCCCCCCCTCCCCCAGCGAGAGATTATCTCAAATGGTCGTGTAGATTGCGCACGGCAGCCCAGCTGTAAGGGAGAACGAGTCCTCCAAGTGATGCAAGGTTACCAGCCATTCTCCTGGGTGAAAGGCAGAGTTGGGGAGGCGCTGAAGCGGCAATGTTAACAACCTTGACTCCTACATCAAAGGCGCGAAAGACGGAAAGCATTTTAACAAGACCAGTGAGTTGAGGGAAGCAAATAAAGCCTGATCTGTGTTTAATTGAAATGCGTGCAACAGTATCCGAGGGGTGAAGGTCACGCGAGTGCCGATAAGCTGCGAGAGAAAGTGAATTCATTGTTAAGAACAGTGAATACAAAATACAAAGTAGCAGAGTGGTCCGGCGAAGTGAGATTGCCCAATCGAAAGTCTTTGTGAATTGTTTTAAAGCTGCAGAGTTAGAGGGAAGCAAAAGAAAGGAGGGTTAAAGTGGTCATGCAGAGGTCAGAGCAAAAATCCTCCCAGTTTAGAACGTCTTTGACGACAGAAATGTAAAGATGTATAAAGGGTCCGATCCTGGCTAAGGGAGACCCATATGTGAAGTGAAAGTTAAAAGCATAGAGGGTCCGAGCCCAGCTGAGGAAGACCCGTGTGAGAAGAGGAAGTTAAAAGGTTTGAGCCCGATTGAGGGGAACCTATACTGTGGAATGTGAAGAAAGATTAGGGAAGGGAGCCCCACCAAGAAGAAGAGGTTTGAGCCTGATTGAGGGGAACCTATAGATAACTGCGACCAAATACTATACTTAGAAAATGTCTGTTGAAACTGTGTAGCAGCTTGAAAGGTGACCTGGATTTGGGTGATGGGAACCCAAGAGGTTAAACCCATGAACTTGTGACTCAGACGTGAATGGCCAAGAAGGCTCTGGAGGGCAGAGCCCGCTGCCTAACTGTGTTCACAAGCCAAGGTGTGTTCATCTATCAAGTGTTCCATCTAATCACGAGCAATACAACGTGGGGTCAAGAATGAATACTGATTTATATTGCCATTCTGACATTTCTTTTCACAACTGATTTTTCCTTTTTTTTAGATACATATGAATATATCACATTAGTCTATATTAGAGTGAAGGGCAGGCATTCGGTTTTTGTTAGTATAAGCCTTTATTTTTTTTACTAAAACAGACTAGGACTGTTTCTTTATTATTTGATGGTCAAGGTTACTTCCATCTTAATTATAGGGCCAGACAGGAGTTTTTCAACCCCTTGAATGTAACAATAAAGGTGTTGAAACGTGCAACTCTTGTGTCAGTGTCTACTTGTGATACCATACCTCCCTCACAATCTATAGTGATACTTGTCGTTTTCTTTAATTATTATAATGCATAGGTAAAACATTCATGCTTATTGCCTAAATGAGACAGTGATAATATGCATCCAACTTTTACAGGTACGGTTTGCAAAACCTGTTCTTCCCGGTGAAACCCTTGTGACTGAGATGTGGAAAGTAGGAACCCGGATTCATCTGCAGACCAAGGTAAGTGATGTATGCATGTGTTTGAGACATCACGCATGTCAAATATGCCTTCGCAAACCTATGGAAAAACATTACAACGAATGACTGTATTTGAAAATGTAAGTGCTACATGTCACAAGTAGAGTTAAGCAGAGGATGAAGTGTGCAAGGACTAACAGGAACTCAGTTCCGCTACTTATATTTGTACTGTTACTAATTCCTCTACTATGACAACATTCTAATGTAAGTCCTTTCATAGATTCTTCATCTTTGGTATTCTATCTTGAGCGGTAGCTGTTTTCTGAATTGTTTTGCGACTAGGGAGCACAAATCCATGCCAGCTCTGCATAGCACTGATGCACGCCCCTATGCCAGACAGAATGTTGGGGCCTTTATACATGGAGTCGCAGCACCCCATGCCTTCGCTTCCTTTTTTCTGTGCGTTCAGTACTCTTCTGAACCCTGTTTCCCCTTCCCCTACTCGATCCCGCCATCTACATTCCTCAACCACATAGTAATATGTGATAGTGATGCACTCCATTGCTTCTATCCAATGCTATTCCTCACTCATCCAATCCCCAATACTGCCTGGGAACTCCCGACCGGCTAACTGTGCTGAAATAAATAAATAAATAGTCAATCTCTTCCATGCATGTATTGTGCAGGTGTGACTCCAAGTATCTCGACATACAAAAAAATCATAAAAGGTCATTACAGTTTAAAAGCACTTGTAACTATAAAATTATGTAATTACATCAAAAGAGAAATACAGAAAGATAAGGGTTCGAATCGCTATAATCGACAAATTAGTCATCAAGATACAATCTTCCAATTCTTGTGTCTTCTATCTTGCACACCTGTATAACCATGAGTTCAGGACAATTCCAAGCAACTTGTGGACAACTTATGAGGCAACTGAAACACAGTGCATAGCCACATTCATACTCCCCATGCTACGCATATATCTGCCAACTCAAAGCCTTAACCAGCCCCTCAATGCCTCATGCCATGACCCACCATTAAGCCTCTTGTTAGTGAGTCACCAAAAGGTGCAATATAGCGTTAGCAAAGCGATGGAACATTAGAGCGAAGACCAAACTGAAACTCAATATTCAAAATCCAGATGCATTTCCACAATATTCAAATCTGCAGATGCAGAGTGGAAAGTGCCTGGTCTGCTGAGACTGCCTCTGCTCTGCTTCTCGGTTACCATGAGCCCAGCGAGTTTCAGTATTATGCTATGCTCCTCCTCTCGGTTTGATTCCGGAACTCCACTTTGCTCTCCTAACATTTTTATTATTTTATGCCTTAACCTCCAAAGGCCTTGGACTTGAAGCCCTGCATGGACTGCAGGAGTCAAATGGCTGTTTCATCCCCACAGGATAGACTTTTACTGTCTGGGGAGGACAATGAGCCACAGGATTGAACATCCTGCAAGTCTATGCTTTCGAAGGCCCTCAGTGAGCATACCAAGTAGCTCTTCATTCTCTATGACAAGAATGGTAAGATGACCCTTCGACCCAGCCGGTAGACCAAGATCATTCTGGTAAAGGAACCTGGGGAGGAGCCGGTCGTAAGGTCAATGAGAAGCATAGGAATAGGTCCTGCTATGCCAGGCATCCTCCTTCTTCCTCCTCCAGGAAATGGAGTCATCTCTATGGACACCTCGGAGGTCTATACCGGTATCGTCCCCACCCAAGTCCTGTATGCCAGAGATTGGGATACATTCAGGCATCCAATGTGTGACGTCTTTGATAAAGCACCTGTGGCTTTGGCCCCTTTCAACCCCTCAGGCCCCACTGTATTTTGTGAAGCGGGCTGAAGCGCCTCTGTGACCCGCAAGCCTGTCTGCTTGTTTCCACCTCTGGCAGTGGACACTGCACCTCACTGGCACCCAACAGGCTCTGCCATTGGCCGATGAAACCAGCCACTCTCTCCTCAGTGCCGCCAGTACTTGTTGAACACATATGCCCTGTTCAGCAACAGAGCAGATGCTATCCCAAAGGTCTTCCCTGAGAAGTTCTACAGTGAAGAGGCGGATTGTCAAGGGACAAGCGCTCCCAGGATTCAGATGGATTTTCGAAGCCGGAGCCAGGAAGGCCTCATGCTTCCTTCCGGAAGATGGTAGCATAGGTGGCACAGACATTGGGATTGTCTGCCTCCTTCTAAGGTTCAAAATGATGTAACAGATATTTTTAATGAGATTCCTTTAAGGGAGACCATTTTACCCTTCATTTTGGCAGTTGCTACCCCCTTGTTGTCAGCCTGGGAGAAACCAGCCTCCACCACTGCATTAGACCGGGACCTTAATGAAAAAGCATTGTACGGCTCCCTTGGACCCATGTTTCCTTTTCACATATCCGTCACTGGAGAGTTTGGTGGTGCAGGCAGTGACAGAGAGCTTGAATACCATGCCTTTACCTTCTTTGTGCCCTAGCAAGAAGCTGGACACAAGGTTTTCATGTCAGGTAGCCTGGCCGTGCGGCCTGTGAACACTATTTATGCCCTGGCCAAGTACACTTTCGGTCTGTGTCGTATTCTGTCTGGTGGGCCTGAGACTATACCGACCAATGATGAGGGAAGGTTTTTTACAACATTGTGAGTGATAGGAGAGACACTGCCCACCAGATGTTAGGATTGGGTCTTGATATGGCCAGTTATATTGCTAATGCCATGTACAGCAGTCCGGTCCGGAGGAGGCGTTCTTAGATGAGGACCTAGGGATTTGCTCCCGATGTGCAGTCAAAATGTCGGAATATATGCTTGATGGTAACCATTTCTTTGGATCAACCGCTGGCAAGTACTTGTTAATTTTTCAAGCCTCCAAGGCCACAGCTAAGTCCTTGGGTCTTGTGGTCCAGTAGCTATCAGCATTTTCTCTGAAGGGGTCCTACTACTTTTGTACCGTCGCGTCATTTGCCCACAGTGGCAGAGATAAGGCACCCTCTGGAAAGCAGCAGCACCGTCCTGCTTGCCAGTGTGTAGAGGGAATGGAGCGCAAAGGTTTGCCGCCTCCCTTGCATCCATTGCAGCCCATGGCGCAAAACTGCTGTGAATTGGATTTTGTCCATTCAACTGCGGTGGGTGGACTGTGGTGTTTACCCAGCAGTGTTATCTCACCACCACAGGCACTTGGGCCCTTCAGGTTGTAACTCAGCTATTGCCTTTCTTTTGTTCATTGCTGATCAGATCACCTACTTCCAGTCCTTCCTCGCCCTCCTGACCTTCCTGGTCTGTCCGCTTCTGAGAAAGCTAACCACTGACCTGGTGCCTCTTTTGCAACAAGAGTGGGGTAGGTACCCCCTCTTCTTCCTGGTATCAAAGGAGGACATCAGTCTGCATCCCATCGTGGATCTGAGGCTCTTGAACTCGTCCCTGTGCAAGGACAAATTTGAGATGGTACCCTCGCCCAGATCCTCCATTCCCCTGAAGGACTGCTTGGTATCGCTGGACCTCCAGGATACCCTATTTCCATGTGCCAATCCATCTAAAGCACAGGAAGTACTTGAGATTCATGGTTGGAAACCACAACTCCAGGGGGTAGTGATGACTTACCTCAGGGAAGAGAAGATTCATGTCTTCCCCTACCTTGACAATTGGGTCACTCAGGACCACACTCCAGATCAGGTGTTGGATCATTTGACCCACTCATGATTGTTTTGCGCAGTTTGGGCTTCTACCTGAACTTCAAGAGGTCCCATGGTTTGCCATCCTAGTCCCCTCAGTTCATCCGAGCGGTATTGGACATATTCTTGGGCGTGACTTTCTCTCCCAAGGATTGGTTGGCAAACATCCTTCAGATGTTCTTTCATTCCCAGAGGCTGCACCCGCCTCCCCTTTTCTGCATCTTCTGGGCCTCATGGCCTCCTTTATCTTGGTGGTGCCAGAATAATTGTATGTAAATGTTCTGTGAACAGTGCTTCGGCAAAAGCGCTTTATAAATAACACATCATTAGGTCCCTGCTTTCATGCTGTGATTTGGGTGTAGTAGCATAATTTGTAAACTGAAGAATGGAGGTAGATTCAATTAATTCAAAAAGCCTATCATTAATGAAGTATAACCTTTTGGTTTTATAGTCAAGGATGCAGGTCTTTGGGGTTTTAGACAAGAGACTGTTCTATACTAATATTGCTGAACAGAAATACTGCATGCATTTAAGCATTATTTGCACTGGTCCCTTTTTAGAATTGCACCTGCACTAGACGAATATATTTATATTAGGTCATTTTTCTCTGCAGCGCTAACCTATATTTATTCCTATCACAAATCACTCATCACATTCACTCTGTGTTTGTGTAAGAGCTGTCTGCATGACACCCAGTTAATGTACAGATTGTGCTGGATAGCACTTTAACTCTGATGAGGTTATGTACTTGATTGATTAAATCACTTTGATCATTGCCTCTTTGTGAAGTATAGAAGATCACAGACCATAACTCTCATGTCTAATCGTGGCATTTTATAAAGTTGGTTGGAGCGCGCTGCTCTTGGCAAACAGCAACATTTTCAATACATCTATTGTCCATTGACTGTGTACGGCTCAGTCCGAGCAAGTAGCCAGCCGGCTGAGTTGATGATCCTTCCCAAATTTAGGGATGAAAATGTGATGATCGTGTGAGGATCATTGTTACAGTATCTACTCCACACAGGGCAATGCCGAACTGTGTACAAAAGGGAAGGGACTGATTTACCTTCTGAGCAGTTCTCAGATCTAAGAGGCTCAGCCATATGCAGATGGCAGTTGTATATTGCAATCTGTGCCTAAGTGTGTAATGTATGTCTCTCTACTTTGCATTACTTGAAGTTTTTAGTTTCACAAGTGATCAGTCACTTCATATCTCATATATCTCTTCTCAACTATTCCCATGTTTTGCTTATTGAGAAGTGAAAGGATCCGTTTGAACAGTTTTTGTAGTCTGTCTAATTGTACTGCCTCTCCGGGTTAATTTTTCTGTTTTTCTAAAACATGCTCATCAGTTATATGTAGGGAAGGTATAGCCCATCACTGACCCAGCCCAGATCATGCTGCGGCTGCACCTGCCCTTGGAAGAATCTCTCAACTCAACCAGCCTCACTGGACAAAGTAGAGTTAGCAATGGCCCTTCCTGCTTCATGTCCACCAGCTGGAAACGAGCACAGTGAGAGGGATGCCTTTCTTGATTAATTGATTACATCCTCCCTCACTTCCATTTCAGTGCACAAAAAAAGGAACGTCACCAAAAGACATGATCCCACTTGATCTGTTGGTTTCTCATAACTCTAATAACATAGGTTGGTGATGCCTCACACTTGGGGCCCTGGGTATGAACATCCTCACCCCTCTTCAAAGCAGCCTTGCTATGGATATCCTCACCCCTCCCCACCCCTGATTATTAACATTCCCCTTGTGCATGTTAGTTGGGAGGGGTAGAATAGAGAATATTGTGTGTTGAAAATGGGATACCTATTTAGGTTGAACTTTGATGTACATTTGGTGCACACTTGTGTCTGCTTTGGAGTAGTCATCCACAATTTGATTAAATCTGATGGAGATATTGAGGGAGGCAAACTTACTTATGTTTGGGTAGACACCACATTTGGGAGTGAATTCATGTGCATTGTAAAATAATTCTGGGCACGCCTAGTTATTTTGGGGACAACTAGCATATTTTGGGGACGGAAAGAGGAATTCATATCTTTATGTAGGACACCAAGGGTGGTATTACAGAAACTTTTCACCAGTGCAAGGGCAATTAGCCCTAGGGCAGAAATCACTGTAGTCTAAACTAAAAATATGCTTTCAATACATTTTTACACCAGGGCAAATTCCACTCTTGTGCTAGGAATAGGGTAATTATTGCCCTATTGTAAGGTTTTTTGCACTGGAGCATTTTTTTTATTTTTGCCCCAATGCAAATTGTACATGCACCAATGCAAAGTTGATGTAATACCGCTTTACATTGTTTATCACATAGATAATAAAGCAAGCATTAGTGAAAGAAGCAAAATCACCCCCTTAACTCAGTGATTCCTATAGGGTGCCTGACAAAAATTGCATTTCCTATTTTTGCACCTTGCACTACAGTGGGCCGTTATATGGGTTTTGCATGATACCAAAATAGCAGCAACACCATACTGTTTGACAACCACTTGTTTTTTGCCTTGTCTAAGTATGTTTTATAACCCTACTGTGCTGTGCATGTTTCTTTTCTAGGTCAAGGAGACTGGGCAAGTCGCCATTGCAGGTGCATATGTGGATCTCACATTGGCTGCTCAATCATCTGCCCCCACCGAGCTCACTGAGGTAGGACTAGCAGCAGGGAGCCATGTATTTACTTTTTTTCATGTACTGTACAGGGAAACCAAGAAGAAGTTTGCATCTTGTGTAAAAGTACATGCACAGTGGGATTTGTTGATTTTAATTAATTGCTTAATTCATTACATGGTTGGTATACAATTGCTCTCCCGTTAATTGTAAATGCCAGGCTCTGCTTTCCCTTATCTACACTGGAACATGTCTAATAGGGATTCTGCAGTGCTGAGTGGGTAAAATATTGCTGGCGACATTCTTCGGTAAGTGTAAACACATTTCCTAACTGTGACGTTCTTGGCTCAAATGTCCCAGGAGGCTCTGAATTAGGGGTCTACAACCTGCAGCACTCCAGATGTTTTGGATTTGGAAGTTGTAGTCTGAAACACCTGGCGCGCCAAAGGTTACAGACCGCTGCTCTAAATTATAAGCAATAAATTCAACTATAAAAGTTTAGGGGATTGGGTTTTATTTAGACCAGCAAATGTAAGCATTTGTGACCATTCACTGGGAACCAAGGTGACTGCAATTTAGCCAGTCATACTTGTAATGGTAATAGTTTTTGCATTTGGATGCTGGAACGTGACACAAAATGCTCTGTTTTTTGTAGGGGAACTAGGTAATTCATAAGCAACTAGTTACATTTTTCCACTATAAAGGATAATCTATTGTACAGGATTATCTTATGCTAAAACAAGCAGTGTGTCCATTCTACTGCATTCAAGTGTACTCATTGCACATGGCTCCCCATCATAGTTAAGTCGTAGGTATGTTCTTCTGGCCTTGCCCATTGCAGGCTTTGCTGTGTATTGTGAGGGGATAGAATTGTGAACGTTTCTCAACAAATGCCATTTTATTAAGTTAGAAGGTTGGATAAACGCCTCACTATCCCTACCCTGATTAGTATTTCCCTGCCTAAAATAAACTAAATGAAACACTCTTACAAAAGTTATCTGTCCCTCACACTTATACCAAATACGGAAATACATGGTAGTTCAAAAATACTTAATGTAACCACAGTCTCTCCTTATAACGTGGGCGAATGCTGCTTCCCCAGATTTAAGAAGGACACGGTTTCACAGTTCAATAAAAGAAAAAAAGGAAATCCTGGTCTGCAGCAAAGTTCAAACACAGTTCTTTACAACTGCAGCTTGTCAACAAAGTTCCAACAACTCCAGTGATTCAGCAAAGAAAATGGAAGTTTGTTTATTTTCCTTGAATAAGTGCTCAATATATCCCTCTTGGATAAAGGACAGTTTTTCAGTTAATCAATAGCAACAATAATTGTCTTGGTCAGGATGATTTGCCACAACTGATAGATTCTGAAGAAATATAGCTTCTTTATAACAGCTTTACACAGTCCTTCCTTCAGCACCACAAACAGCATAAATGGTCGTTGTCAGAATCACTTCATAGCACTTTATAAACTTCTACCTGGTTTAGTTCCATGCCAGCCCTACTACCTCAGTTCACACCTGGTTTACTCCCATCCCAGACCTACTCCTCCTAATGTTTGCCATCCGGGTATACTCCCTTGCCTGAACAGCGTTTTCACAAGTGCTTTTATGATTAAGGTCAACTGACAAAAGGTTCACAACTGCTTCACAGGATTCAACAGTTTGAAGCTTCAGAGCCTTTAACAAATCTTCAGGGAAAACAAGATTCACATTGGTGCTTTTCAATACTTTTCTGTAAATAATACTCTTCTCCTTCAGAATATCCTTTTACAGAAGGGCAGCCTTTTTGAGGCTATGGTTTCCCAACTGCACAAGTAACCAAATATTGACAAGGAGCTGGTCTTATTCTGCTTCTCCCTTTCCTTTGGTAATGCAAGTGTATACCAGCTTTCATTATATGTTGTACAAAGTATGGGCAACACGTTTAACAACTGAAGGACCTTTCAGTAGCCCTCTTCGGCCGTTAGCAAAATCTGCTATATTGTATTGGCTTTGATTTTAGCCTCTCTTGGTTTGAGTAATGCTTGTAGTTATTACTTCTTAACAATATCGCCCCATCGGATTGGTGGGCTTTCCTCAAACTGACACATTTACCAAGTTACAGTCATTTAACTTTGTTACATAAGGTTTTCATTGTTTTTCAATGGTTCGGTATTCAAGCTTACTCTTAGGGTTACTTTCCTTCATACGCGAGTGCTGCTTTTGCTGCGTTTCAATAGATTGGTATTTAGAATTAGATTCAGAGTTACTCTCACTCGTACCCAAGTGCTGCTTACCTTTGGAATGCCTGCCTGGACCTCGCGAGTGGGTACGGAGCGCTCCGGGGTCACCAATAGTTTGTGAACTCACCGGGTAAGGCTTGCGCTTCCGATCCCCTTGCCGCTCGCAGGACTTTGCTCCTCGCTTCCTGGCAAACTGCTTCTCTTAGTTCACTGTTGCCCATGCCACCTGCAAATTGCTCTCCCTTTGCGCCTGAGGCCCTCTGATGCACGTCAGCCACAGGAGACAGCCTCCTAGGAAGGAAAGCTTCCCTCACTTTCACTTCCCGCTGCACAGCCTATGCAGAATAGGTCTCCATAAAGCAAGCTTCCCTGTTGCACGCTTCCTGCTGCATGACCTCTGCACTTCAGGATTTGGGAGACATAGACCCTCTCAGGACCGGCAGCTATCTGCTTAACAGTGGTCCCAGCATCTTCTCTCTTCTCCAGCTTCTACCTGGGCTGTCTGCACGAACCACGCTGATTCTGCCTCTTGCTTCCTCTGCCGTTCTCTCTGTCTTGCACCCGAGGGGGCCTTTTCAGGTGTGGGTCATCTGCATTAATGATCTGACGACACCTGCAACATTGTACCTTTTTGGTCCTCTTCTTCGTCCCAGTACCTAGGTAATTATGGGACTTGAAGTTCCTAATGGCAAAGCTAGGTTTTTGAGATTTGATTTTTTACTTTCAAACCCAAGTCTGTTCCTTATAATATTCTTTAAAGGCCATTCAGAAGGATTAGCCATCAGACTTGATTGAAAAAGGGGAGGCAGTTCTTTTAAGCCATTATTATTCACACATTTCCTTTTTCTGTACCTTTGGGTGTTAGGGAGGTCTTTAGCCTTACAAGTCTCTGGAATTTTGGAAGGGTTTTTATTTCCAGGAGTTTGATTGTTTTCACTCCTACTTATATGTGTATCTTGTGAAACAAAAAGATAATTATTACAACAAGCCATTACACACTTTGGCATTGAGGAGACATCCTCCCCTACAGGAAGACACATTCCTCGTCTCATCCCATGGAGTCCTCCCTTTGCCCTGGGCCTTCTCTCCCTGCAGGTGATCATCCCGCAGAACACCAACGTCCGGATCAGAAAGTGTCTGCCTTTCCCTGGCCACTTCGGAGGAGATTTTAGGCAGGGATTTAGTAAGGAGTCTGTAGGATTCACCACAATATCCCATAATCATTTGCCTTACCTGCCTTATTTTAGCCATCTCTTACTTGTTCCTTAACAATCTCTCTGGCTATATGGAGACTGTGGATATTTTTAATGTATTTTTGCATGAAACTATTCTTAGATTATGTAGCAAATGAATGCACCACACTGCTGGGTATGGAGAGTAACGACTTTTAATGGCTCTTAGTAGACTCAACTACATGCAGGCAACAGTTGCTTCACTATTGCTATGTTCATTAAAGTCTGTGATTAATAGGATCACTCAATGCAGGGATAAAGGCTCCTTGGGAACACCTCAATCAATTAGACACACACTCTGGTACCATGAGATAATTTCCACAATTGCGTATATTTTCAATTTTTATAAATATTTTATTAAAAATCTTTTAAAAACAGCATTACGAGACATACAACATGTTTTTCTAAAAAGCATCCAATGAAAGTACTCAAGGTGTTAGTTAAATGCTAAAGTGCAAATTCAATTGACACCCTCAACTATATTTCATATTCCCACACCTTTATTAACCAAACTATTGGCATGAAATTGACTGGTCTTTTCTAGACAGTTTTCATCTACCTATCCAGTGTGTATCCGTTGTCATATTAGAACATCACTGGAATAGAAACAGCGGGTGACACATTTGTAATTCTGTAAAGAGCTTTTAAACTCAGTCATCAGTTTAGCCTACTGGTTTTTCTTAAAATACAACGTCGTTGCCACTTTCGGCATCATATGGAGAGTATACTGCCACCTCTCCATGTTCCTCTTAGTTTAAATATTGCAGCCTTAATCCGGACAAAAACAATTACAAGAAAACATATGTACCCTTAACACACCACAATGCTTAAAACGAAATGCTTTTCAGTTCACAACCTTATTTTGTGTGTGTAAATCTATTCTAAGCTCCTGTAAGGAAGGCATGGTATCAACAGTAAGACAGACACAAGTGACAACAGGTGCAAGGGTGTTTATGGAACTTCAGTAAAGGTTTGAAAAACACCTATATAAACTTAATTCTGAAGATGGGAGAATTCTACGACCATCAAATAATAACGCGGTCCTAGTGCTGTCTTGTCAAAATAAAAGGGCCTATAGTAATAAACCTATTGCCAATCCTTACCTCTAAATACAAATAGTGTGGGAAACAATGTTATGCAAAAGAAAAAAGGTGGATATTTAAGCCATTGGCTTCCCTTCCCCACGTTTTCAGCACGGGGCAAAGCGGCACACTCGAGCTTAGCACAGTCTGTCTTTTCTAGCACAAGTTTGCAGTTCAAAACTTCAACATCATGGCCTTCTGTGCCAAAATCTCTGTCATTCCAAGTCTCTTCTCCATAGGGCCTGATGCCACAAACAAACAATAATGTTCCTTTCCTTTTAGATTTTCACATGTACACAATTCTCTTTGGTGATTTACTATTCACCTCGGATCCCCCTCTGCCGGGCTCAGATCCACTTTGACATCAAATCTTCAATCAGTCTCCCTCCGCTGGGCTCGGACCAATAACATTCACTTGCTTTAACCCAAAGCTTTCAATTGATCTCCCTCAGCCGGCCTTGGACCAACTTTATCTACTTTGCCATAAACATTCTTTATCAACATCGAAGACCTTCGACTGTACGCTGGATTTTGCTTGACCCGTCACAGGACCACTTCGATTCACAATCATTTGCCACTTTCTCTTTTGGTAACTCTCAACTGGATACCTTACAGAGACCTTTGATTGAGCACCCACGTGGTGCCGGACCACTCTGTCAAAGGTATTGTATCTTGGTTTCAAAGTTCAATCACTCATCTACAGTTGAACTTCAATCGCATTGGTTTATCACATGCATTTCAAACAATGTTCGTTTCAATGCTCGCCATACAATGTTGCCGCTACCAACCTTGGCTTCAACACAGACCGGTGTTGTATCTATCTCACCATCTCACTGGCTGTGCTGATTTCACTGATGCTGCTTTGTTGTTGGAGTCAAGGACAGTACCACAGCATCTGGGGATTCTCACCACCTTGATTATTGACACGGTAGAGCCCCAGTTACCTCTGACACACAATACAGAGTTCTTCTGCTCGGTTTCCTGGTCTTACATATTCTATTCTCAAAGTTTATTGAAAGTAACGGTTCCTTATCGAAAAGGTTAATGGACCTTCCCTCCTTGCAATCCCCTTCTGTTTCTCCATTGTTCTCCTCTTGTTAAACTGCCATCTTGGAACTGCTGTTTCCTCGTGTGCTTTGCCTCGCTCAGAGTGTGCTCTCGTGCTCCGCCTTTTATCCGTGTGGGGAAGTGTAATGGAAGTCAGCTGTGTGTGATAGACAATAATTGCCTGACCATTGTATTGGGACATGTCAGGTATACAGCTTGGGTGCCAGTCAGTTTTCTCTCATAGAGGGCTGTTTGTGAGAAAGTGTTCATGTTGTGAAGGGGGATGGGGGGTGAGTTCTTAAATATCTTACCTGGTAGGATGGGATAAAGGTTTTACAGGGAAGGGGATATCGCGTCTCACCATCCGGCGTCCCTCTCCCACTCCCCGAAGACCCTTCACCCAGATTACCTGCCAGCACTGGTCCACTCCCAGGAACTGATTCCAAAAGTGATGGCCATGTCCTGGATGACAGATCCCCAGGGACTAGTGGGGGAGACACCTTCTGGTTCCCACACTTCCATATTTCATGTCGCCTCCTGGATAGGAGTCTCTGGAAGTGTTCTAAACTGCTGTCTGTTATGCACTTCTTTGTGCTTCCTTTACTACCGCCATGTATGCTGAACTTTGTAAAGCTCCCTGGATTGGAGCTTTCTCAAGTAAGTGGTCTTGACTCTTTGTGTAAATTGATCTGGTTGTATGCATCTCTTATGTCCAATGTGGAGAACACCTCTGCCTCCTTCATCATAAGGATGGATAACTGTCCGTATTGACACAGACTGCGTAAATATATGCACACACATTCATTTGTTTTTTTTATCAGCACTATCGGGCTTAGCCACTCAGATGACTCCCATCTCAATTGTGCCCTCCTTAATCATCTTCTCAAGTTACCCTTGCAACACGCCTCTCTCCGAAGCTGGTACTGGTCTCGCTTTGTGCTTGACGGGGATCTCATTCTGTTTCAGCATGTTCTTGTGCACATAGTTCTTTATTCTATCAGGTTCATCAGAGAACAATCTGGGGAATTCTCTTGACACAGGCGCTCCTCTTATATTCACTGACAGCACTTGGTCCTCTTTGCTGGGATCCAGTTTAATGTTTAGTTTCGCCTGGTCTTCCTAGCCTAATACTGCCAGGCCTTCCTCAGAAAAATATACTGTGGTCTGTTACCCTGCCTTTAAATTCGATGGTACCATTAATGTACCCCAAAAGGCATACTCAGGTGCCTCTGAAAACAGTGGGCTTGTGTTTTGTACTCAACACTTCCACCATGTCTTTGTAGGTGCGAATGGGTAATATTGTTAAATCTGACCGCCATCGCTCTCGTCTCATTTCCCTTCCACCTTAATGAAGTGTGGCTCTTACCTGGCTGTGGAACTGTTAACCATTATGATGGTTGGTCTACCTTCATCTTCGGATGACTCATAACCCCTTGCTTCTGCATTCCCACCAACCAACGTCACTTTCTTGCCACACCATTTGCAAGCAACTGCGATGTTTTCTGAATTTCCTGCAACTCGAACATTCTTTGTTCCTGGCAGGACAGTTCTGTCATTGGCCAGATGACGGACACTAGTGCACCTGTGGCATTTGTGATGAATCCGACATGATTCACCCAGGAAACCTGACCTGGAACCCCTCTCATGTGACCAGGGAAAGGCAGATGCTTTCTGATCCTGACCCTTGGAGCCTTGTTAGCCGGCAGGATCACATGGGAGAGGAAATAGGCCAAGGGGAATGGGAGACCCCCCTTTGAACTTTCCCCAAGATCCCAATCTCTTAAAAGCTTATTGTAAAACAGAAGTTGTTAAAAAGAGTAACTTTTGTGTTAGGGACTTCAAGTCCCACAATTCCCAGACTACTGGGACGAAGAAGAAGGCTGCAGAGGCACATGGTTGCAGAGTGCAGCCATTGAGAATAATGACCCACACCTGAGAGGCATAACACGCCCCCTCAGGTGCAGGCCAATAGACCAAGTTGGAGGAAGGCGGGGATGCCAAAGCAGCAGGAGGGCAGTAGTAGTAATGGTTGAAGGAGCTTTGCAGCCTCCAAGAAGCAGCAGAGGAGGAAATTGTGTAAGGGAAAGGACGCCGGGACCACAGTGGCGAGAGAAGTTAATGCCGGTCCTGAGAGGGTCGTATGGGCTTGGGATTTCAGCTGCAAAAGTGGCACAGCGGAAAGAGCACCTGTTTGTAACTTTCCCAAAAGTGAAGAATTCAGTGGTGGCCGATGAAACCTGGGGGCTCTATGACACAGGAAACCATACCAGAGAGGTTGCCAGGCCGCGCCATAGAGGTGGAGCAGAGGAGCAGGGAGCAGCGAGGTACATGGATGTGCACGCCACCAATGAGTTCACTGTTTTGTTGTGACCCCAGAGCGCGCTGTAGTTACCCGTTGTCTGAATCCAAGCGCTCTATTGAATACCGAACTAAAGCAAAACCAATTACAAGTTTTTACATTTACCAAGCAGATATAAATCAAAGGAGTTGTCAAATAGAGACTCCAAAGATACCACCTGAAGGAGGAGAGTGCTATATAGTGGGTTACTAAAGCAGCCAATCAGACAAGGGGCCAATATCTGAAGAGAACCCAAACTACCATTGCCAAAGTAAAAAAGGACACACATTAAAGCAATTGAGAAACAACCATCGTTGCCCAAGCCAAAATAAGATAACTGTGCCTAACAGTGTGTGTGAAGAATATTGCCCCGATTTAGAGGAAGTCTTAAACCCACATTGCCAAAGCCAAATAAGTGTGAAGAAGAGGAAGAGCTATTTTCAGCATTTGGTTAATAATGAAAAGGTAGAACAAGATTGTCAGAGGACTGCCCTTCAGATAAGAGGTTCAGGAGGAAGGAAGCATTGCCTGTATTGCGTGTGGCAAACACGTGGGAGTAGTAAATAGCACCAGTGTGATTTGTGTGTCCCCTGAAGACAATTGTAAACTTAATTGTATGAAGCAGAAGACCTTTTTAAAAACCTTTGAAGTTTACCCTTACCACAGAAGTACCAATAGGTTGTAGTTGGGACTGGCAAGGGGGTATAACGTGTATTAAACCGTTGTGCCAATTGATTTTGTGTGGACAGGGGAGTATACCCGCAAAAAGAACTGCAGTAGTTTATATTGGCTGGCATATTGGCTGGCAGGAGAGTATACCAGACCATGATTGTTGCTAACCATTGGTTCTGTTCTGGCAGGAACACATCGGAGCAGAGTGTTACAGAAGTGGTAACTGGCATGAAAGTCATGAGAGTGGTCCAAGTGAAAACTCATAAAGTACTGTGGTGGGGTAAAGCTTGTGACTAAGTGGTGCCAAAAATATCCTGAGAAAGACATTTTTTTTAAGCTAATGAGGTTTTGAAATATTCACTGTTAAAGACGCTGTCTCCAGACCTTGAATACAAGTGGAGAGAGTAAAGCTGTGTTAAACAATTGTGAACAATCTTTTGGAATCCAAGTTGGAACTTTGTGTTGTCAAGTTGGATTAGAAACAGAACTGAAGTGGAACTTTTTGTTATGACCCAGGATTTCCTTATCCTTTTTGAACATTTAAAGAAAGGCCTGCTTAAATCAGGGGAAGGGGAGTTCACCCAAGTTATTAGAAGAAGCGGCAAGTGTGGTGTGACTTATAACGTGATACTTGTTGTTAAACTGCTATATATTTCCTTATTATGGTTGAGTGGTATTATTTGAGTGTGAGGACCAGAATACTTTTTTGTTCGTGTTTTCCTTTAGTTTATTCTAGGCAGGGAAATACGTATCAGAGTAGGGATAGTAAGAGGTTCAACCAACCTTTTGAGTTAATAAAATGGCATTTGTTGAAAAACCTTCACGAATGTGTCCGTCCCACATATCTAACCCTTCACATCTTTCAAGGATTCCCTTTTCCTCCCATTTCTCATCTCTTCTCCACCATAAGGTCTGGCATGGATTCACATGCTCATGCATATTCCCTGTTGTCAGGCTGGGAATCCTCGGTAAAAGAAATAGTTTCACTTTCAAACTGTATTTCTCCTCTAAATCAATCACTGAACTCTGGGTCATAGTGCCACCAGCCAATGACTGCCCTCTCCCTAAGCCCCTCCTCTGGCAGCCATCTTCAGATTTTTACCACCCTTTCAAGTGTTGGGAGTCCTTGAGTTTTGCTCTGTTTGCTATTTTACGTTTTACGCGCTTTTTAGCGACAAAGTCCTATTTTTGTCAAACAGAGCCTGTGTGCTCTTACTCTACATCGGCCGACAAGCAGGGATCCGTTTGTCGGTGAATTTCGGCGTCCCTCAAGGGCATGGATTGTCGAAAGTTCCAGAAGACAATCGGACCTACCCCACACTCCGGACCATGTTGTAAGAGAAGAAAGAGGGAAGCTCCCTTTTCAAGCTCTGTTCCAGCTGCGGACTGCGGAACATGTGCGTAGCGGACAAACACATTCAGTGCCTCTACTGTCTCCACCCGGATGACCAAGAAGGAGATTGCGATCAGCAAGAGAACCATGAAAGATTGCCTCAGTAGACTGGCGGCGTGGCTCAGCGCCAAGGCCTCCACCCTGTGCCCCAAGTAGGGGCATGCCTCACCAAGGACTGGCCGGTCTGAGGAGTGGGCTTCTAAGTCCTTTGAGGGCGATTCATCCGTGGGGGCCCAAGACAAGGCCAAGCACTGCAAGTCTGTCTCCATCAGGGTCACCAGGCAAGCGGGTTCCGCAAGGGGAAGGGCACGTTCAACCTCACCATCTGCCTCCATCTCCAGCCATCGATCCAGCTCCTCAAAGAGGAAATGGGCCAACCCAGCGGAGAAGCCAGAGAAGCCGAAGGTGCAAGAAAAGGCAAACGACCGGCCTAAAAAGGCCCACGTGACGAAGGAGAAATCGCTGTCCACGATCGAGTTGGAAGATGCTGATCCGGTCAAGGTAGCCCAGGCTGCGCCCAGAGAGTCCCTGCCCCCGAAGCGGGAGACCTCCACCGGGGCCCTGGAGAGGACACCGGGAAAGAGGATGCCAGGGCTAAACCCAAATCCGACCCCTCAGGATGCTAAAAAGAGAGGGGGGTGAGGAGTCCTCAGGTTGAGTCGTACTCCAAGGAACTCATGTGGAAGACCAGGAATCAATATACACGATCCATGAGGACGTGGGGGACGATGAGGAAACGGGGAAAATGGCGGAAATGCTAGCGGTGCGAGGCCTAGTAAGCCTGCTGACCCAGCTCCAAGAGATGTATCGCTGGACATACTCTCGACCCTGTGCACGTTGGTGTCGTAAATTCAGAAGAGGATGCCCCCGGTGGCCTGTAGCTCCGGATCAACCTCCGGCGAATAAGAGGAAGCACCACCCAGCACCGGCTTATCAACCTATGCACGCTGCTCCTTCCCCCCCCCGAGGGACCAGGAAAAAGGAAGCAGACACAGTGACGACGACATTGTCACAGCGGGTGGCCTGCCGAGGGCGTCCCCTCCAGATGAGGTGGGGTTGTTTCATGCCATGGTCTCCAGAGCATCCGAACTCTTCCAGCTGACACCCGAGAGACCAAAAAGGAAGGTTTCCTCTACCAGAGGCGCGAGGCAAAGAGGAAGACCATCATGGCAGTACCCCTCCTGGATGACATTTGGGAGGTGGGCCTGGCCCCGATGAAGAACCCGGCCGCAGCCCCAGCCAAGCGGTATAGGCTGGAGAAAAAATACTGTGCCGGAGTCCGTGCCCAGGTGCCTACGGTCACAACCGTCACCGGAATTTGTGGTATCGGCGGCTGCGAGGAAGAGATCTAACCCCTCAACTTCAACCTCCGTCACTCCGGACAGCGAGGAAAAGAAGTTGGACACCATGGGGAGATGGATCATCTACTACGCAGCGTTGACAGTCAAGGCAGCCAAAGTGCTGGCGATTGTGTCCAGGTACGACAGAGAACTCTGGTACAAACTGGTCCCATTTGTGGACTTCCTACCAGAGGACAAACGGGAAGAGGCGATCTCACTCCTCCATGAAGGGGAGGTGGCGTCTGACCATGCCATTACGGTGGCCCTAGACATCACAGACACAGGATTCCTACAGATGAGGAATGGTGTCTGTCTCCAGCGTCTAGGCTGGCTGAAGGCCACCAACTTCCGCCTGTTGGTCCAGAAGAGAGTACTGGATATGCCCTTCAACGGGGACAACCTCTTCGGGAAGACAGTCGACGAGTCTTTTGCAGGCCATCAAAACTGACACAGAGAAGGCTTGTGCCTTGGGCACTCTTCAGCAACACCACCCATCCTTTCGCACCTCTGGCAGAAAGTCCACCAAAACGACTAAGGGTTTCAGTGGAGTTTCCTCGTACCGTCAACCCTCACGGTCCACGACCCAGGAGGCCTACAGAGGTAGCCAGTGCCGTCGTCGTTACCAAGGCAGGATGCAGGTGCCGAAGCGGGACTGAAGCGGCCAAGACGTCAGGCCCCCGCCCATGCACCCCGGTGGGCGGCCGGCTAGCGAGTTTCATCAGCGAGTGAAAGATCTCCACCGACAGATGGGAGCTGAAGGCTCTTGCTCACGGATATACCCTGGAGTTTCATTAGAAATTTCTGCGGATCCCTCCGGTGGCCCGGAGGAACATCACATCCCTCAGCTCCTGCAGGAGGTACGGGCCATGGTACGAAAGTGGGCGATAGAGCTAGTTCCAAGATGACTCCGGGGCTCCTGAGTCTACTCCAGATGCTTCTTAGTAAAGAAAAAGACTGGTCGCTGGAGGCCCATTCTAGACCTGCGCGTCTCAACAAATACCTCATGTCCCTAAAATTCAGGATGGTCATGTTGCAGTATATGCTCGGCCAACGGGAGGAAGGAAACTTCTTATCGTCGCTGGATTTGGAGGACACGTACTTCCACCTCCCCATCCACAGGAAGTATGGGAAGTTCCTACGCTTTATGGTGCAAGGAAGACACTACCAATTTAAGGCCCTCCCCTTCGGCCTGAAGTCGGTGCTCAGGGTGTTTACGAAGTGCCTGGTGCCAGTGGCGGCCCATCTACGTCTACAGGGTGCACACGTGTACCAGTACCTCGAGACTGGCTCATCTAGGCCAAGTCGAGGGAAGTGGCAGTCGGGCACACGGAATGGACCATCCAGCTGCTGACAGATCTGGGATTCTCTGTTAATCATCGAAAGACCTGCTTGATTCCATCACAGAACGCAATGTTCCTGGGAACAAGGCTCACCACGGTCTCCTGCCTGGCATTGCCCTCGTAGGAGAAGGTACAATGGCTGTTGTCGCTGAAGACCGCCACGGTTCGGACCATCAAGTCGCTGCTCGGAATTATGTCTTTGTGCATCTACCTTATCCGGCTCTGCAGGCTTCTTTAGGAGTTCCTGAACGCTCGCTGGATACAAGTGTCTGGAAGCTTTGCAGACAAGATCCCCCTCGAGGAGGAGTTCGTCGAGCGATAAGGTGTTGGGGCGTTCACTTCAACGTCGCCCGGGGCACAGGGTTTCAGAACCCCCCCATACCAGGAGACGGTCACCACGGCTTCCCTGGGGGGCCCACACCAGATGTCTACACACCAGAGGCGTGTGGCTGCCAGAAGAGAGGATCTCCACATCAATATCCTGGAGCTGCGGTCAGTGTTCTGGGCCCTCAAGTCATGTCTTCAGTCTCTGAAGGGCAAAGTGGTGAGGATCTTCAGGGACAACACCACCATGATGTTCTGCATCAGGAAGCAGGGGGGCACCCAATCCCCAGCGCTCTCCAGAGAGGCGTAGGACTTGTGGAACTGGGCCTTCGACCAAGAAATGTTCCTCATCCCCTTTCACCTGGCAGGAGTCAAGAACACCATGCTGACTCCCTCAGCAAGGAGCTGCACTCCTGCCACGAGTGAGAATTTCAGCAGGATCAGGTGGATCGCATCTTCCTCAAGTGGGGCAGGCCCCAGATCGATCTGTTTGCGACGGCGGAAAACTCCAAATGCCAGGACTTCGCCAGCAGGTTCCACCAGCCGTGGAGCATGAGGGGCGCATTCTCCTTCCTGTGGGAAGGCCTGTTCCCTCCCCTGCCGCTCCTGCTGCGAGTCATCAACCAACTCAATCAGTGCTGATGCAATACGATACTCATTGTCTGGGCGTGGTCGAGGCAGATTTGGTACCTGTACCATCTCAGCCTGTCTGCGTTGCCTCTGGTCAAGCTACCGGTGGTCACAGATCTGCTCACCAGGGAAAGGAGGTGCAATCCTGCACCACGACCCAGGATCGCTGAACCTGAGTGCTTGGCTCCTGCAGCCCTAGAGTTCGGAGGATACAAGTTGCCAGCGGACTGCAGGGAGGTCGTTGCCAGGGCCAGAGAGTCATCGACTCTTAAGTGCTACGGGTGCAAGTGGAAGCGTTTCGCTATGCGGTGCCGGTCACAGAAGATCAACCCTCTGAGGGTCAAGTCTCTGCAGATTCTTCTGTACTTGTTGTCCTTGGCCAAGGCAGGGATTTCACACGCCTCTATCAAGGTGCATCTGGTGGCTATCTCCCGCTACACCAGGTCTCCAGGACGATCTTCTCTTTGGTCTAGTCAAGGAGTTCCTCAAAGAACTGTTTCGATCTTTCCCGCTCAGTGAAGGCTCCTGCCCCGGCATCGGGAACTCAACGTGGTGGTGAAAAGGCCCATGGGAGCCCTCTTCGAGCCTATGCATCAGACCCCTCTCAAGTTCCTCTCACGGAAGACAGCTTTCCTCGTGGCTATCACCTCTGCCAGGAGGGTGGGTGAGATCAATGCCCTATCCTGCAAACAGCCTTATCTGACTTTTCACGACACAAGGGTGGCCCTGCGGACGCACCCCTTCTTCATGCCAAAAGTTCCTTCGGAATTCCACCTCAACAAGCCTTTGGTGTTGGCTGTGTTTTTTCTGAATCCTTTGCCGCCGCCGGAAAGGACTTTGCACTTGCTGGATGTGGCTCATGCTCTGAAGTTCTATGTGGCACGCACAAAGAGTTTCCGGAAGACGTCTCAACTATTTGTGAACTTTGGTCCTGTGAACCATGGGAAGGCCTTGTCCAAGGCTTCCATCTCGAGGTGGCTCTCCGGTCATCGGTTGGAAAACCGACTGCTGCCCGGCTGTCCAAGAGCCCATTCCACCAGAGTGATCGCTGCAACAACTGTGTTTGCGTCTGGTGTGCCCCTGCTGGAAATCTGCACTGCTGCTATGTGGAGGTCCACACACACCTTCACACGATTTTACTGCGTCAACAGGGATTCCAGAGAGGAGTCCAGGGACGGCCAAGCAGTGCTGTGCAACCTGTTTGCTTGAAGGTGAGCCTGTTCCGGAGGTTAGAGTAATGCTTTTGTTGAGCCTTGCCACCTCCCGTGGTTGTGTAATGTTGTACTCCTATATATGCTTTATTCATAAGCATGTGAATCCATGCTAGACCCCATGCTGGAGAAGGAACAACTTATCTGTAACTATTGTGCTCCAGCATGGGTCTGGCATGGATTCACATGCGAACCCTCCCTCCTGCACCTCTGCGGCTCTTCTTGGTTATACTGCCACTTTACGTGCTTACCAAATCTGAAGATGGCTGCCAGAAGAGGAGCTTAGGGAGAGAGCAGTCATTGGCTGGGGGCAGTATGACCCAGAGTTGAGTGATTGGTTTAGAGGAGAAATACCGTTTTTAAGTGAACGTGAAACTTTTTTCTTTTACCGAGGATTCCCTGCCTGACGACGGGGAATATTCATGAGCATGTGTATCCATGCAAAACCCATGCTGGAGAACAATAGTTACAGGTAAGTAACTTGTTCCTTACTTCTCCCTTTGTGCTGCACGGCATGAATGTCCATGGCTGGTGGGTTTCTTCCCCATTCCTTGCGCCTGCACATTGTCTCCTCCACTGTTCTGGTGATTTGGACGGCCTTGTCCAGCTGCAATTCCTCCTCAATAATAAACTTGTCCTGGTCTTTACTGTTATTGGAGTGTACCGTGAGTATGTTGTTAATCATATTCTCAGCATTGTCTCCAAAACTGCATAGCTCAGTCAATTCCTTCATTTTCATTACATAATTGTCCAGGCTGTAGAACCTGATCCTATGTAGCACGTATTAAATTTGCTGGAGAATCTCTTGACTATTCTCCTTACTGCTTCCTTGTACACGTTATTGGTATCCCCTTCGATCATTTCAGGCTTCAGAAAGGCTGAAATCTCTTTGTACTTCCACCCCCATTGAGTAGCATAGCCATCTTTCTTTCAGCAGCGTAATTCGCACCTCCCACCACTGCATCCACGTATGTAAAGGACAGCGGTTCGCACTGAGGCCATGGTATCACAGGCCTACATGTAACTTGCAGGAACACTCAGGGTGGCGTTGCACTTTGCATCTTGCTTGCTATGGCTCTGTTTGTACTCCCTCGTACCCATTTATGTTGTAAATGAATGCACCACACTGCTGGGTATAGAGAGTAACAGCTTGTATGGCTCTTTGCACACTCAACTATATACAGGCAACAGTTGCCTCACTGCTGCTATGTTCATTAAAGTCTGTGGTTAATATTATCAATCGATGCAGGGAGAAATGTTCTTCATGCCTTTAAGTAAAGGGGAGTGCCGGGATGCATCCACTGGATGCTCTGCCTCAGACTGCCTGCGGTTTGACTGCCTTAGTGGCACGTTCAGCCAGGAGTCTCGCAAGAGTACGGGCAAACCGCGTCTCGCGAGACCGTGTCTCTACAGATGCTTTGAAAGCGAATTGGGTTTTGTCTGGAAATAACTTTCAGCCCGAGTTTATGTACCATGTGTTCCCCATCATACACGATATCTGCCTCTAGGTGGCACATGACTCAGGATTTCCCCACTACTATTGATTGCTTTGTCAGGGTTTCTGGGCGTAACACCTGTTAAGCGCAATAAAATAAATGCAAACAAATAACATATTTAAACAAAAAAATGAAGTTTAAGTCTGGAGAGAGCTTGAGTTCTCTGGCAGAGCTCTGTAACATGCATATTAGGGGCACAGATGTCCCCCAGCTGCTCTGATGCAGAAGTGCATCGTGGTGGCAGCCATTTTGTGGATTCGATTTGAGCTGTTCGGGTTTGGGGGAGAGTTGTTGACTGTTTCTTTTATGATCTTGTTTTGTTTCGAGGCTGCTTGATACATTGATGTGTTTTTCACTTTTGTGCTGCATTACAGTCTGTTATTTTTATTCACATCATTATTTTTCTACTGTCTGTGGCTGGCACTGTTCTGAAGAATGCAGCCATGAAGGATTGGGAGTCTTGTTTATAAATCATTATGAGGCTACCAATGCATCATGGCTGCCATTTTAATGTTTGCAGGTATAGGTTTGTGAAGGGGATTTGCATTCTTCGGCAATGCTCACCGACTTTCATAATTTAACTTAGCATATACTTTGCTGCCAAGCGATCAACAGGGCTATTGATTAATAATCGAGGAAACGTTGTTTGCTAGTAGAAGCTGCTAAAAATAGGCTAGGGTTATTTTCTTTCTTCGACTGACCACTTACCCTCAAAGATAATGTTTCATTTGATTTCAGGGCATGTCTGGGTCACGTTGACAAAGGATTTCGATATAAAAGTGTTTTGAAAGCCACGAAATGGAGCAGAACAGTACAGGTGTGTGAACCCAGAAGCTCCCCTTGCAGCTCAGGGAAAGTTTTCTTCCATCTCCGAGATGGGCTTGGTGGGAGGCGGCATCATTTCTCTGCTTGTCACCCTGGTCGGCCTGCTTCTTGCCATCCTGTGGAAATCACTGTCCGGACGAGGCAAGCTTCCCCCCAGCCATGCACCTCTGCTATTTGATTTCAATGAGCTGGAGCAGAAGAGAAAACAAAGGTTACGGCCATTCAAGAAGGTACGGCAGTTCCATGGGTGATGATTAATGTCCCACTTTGTTCACACCCTCAGCGACTGGCTCACCACTTGCTCACATCTTTGTGCCATTGTGGAGGCAGCCTCCCAGGGAATGACTCTGCCATCTGTAAATGTGTAAGTCATTACTGATAGAAATTGAAATCCCTGTTCTTCAGATAAAATACAAATAAATGAAGTTCTGGGGTGGGATGGGGGGGAGGGGATATGGTCCAGTTTTTTAGTGCAGTACCCCAATATCGTGCAGTACCCCAATATCCAAATAATGCGTACTTCCAACATTAACAAAAAATTAAAGGGCACATGATGTTTTTTCGCAATACTAATAAACAGTGTTATTGAAATGTTGGTTTATTTGCAGACCACTTGTAAGTTTCCCACGTCCCGAGTATGATTTGAGCACACCAGGAAATAATATCAATTAAACATTTTGTGCATATTGTGAATGCATCCCCACCACCTTGCACTTAGCATTATGTTTTTTATTTATAGTGTTGTTGCTTGTGGGAAGAGCCTATCCATAACCAACATGAAATCATAAGGCAGTGGCCAAAATCCGTTTAAAGCAGAAAAAGTTGGCCATTAAAATAAACGTGGGTGCACACCTTTTCTAGAATAGTTTGTTGTAATGAGCTATATCGGCATTTAAATGTTCCCTCCGGTTTTTTTCCGTCAGCAAATAGGCTGCACATGTTCAGGGCCCACCCAAAGTAAAATTTGCACTGCAAGCACACAGGGAAGGTCTTGTATTATGAATATTTCTCTAGGTATAGTTTGGGAAAGCATTAGCTCTCTATCAGAACTCTTGAATATATTAAAGGGGCCCTGTGACGAATCAACTTCTGGGGCACCAGTGGTCCAGGGATGAATATCTGTTTGTAAACCATCAATCGGCCCCACACCTCTAATACACTAGAAGGCATCCGAACAGATTAGAAACATAAGTAAATGATGAACATCCTTGTTCAATTTTGGTAACGTGGACAGAACGGCAGGCTTATCTCTGCAAGGTCATGGATCGTTGGTTAGTTGCAACACAGTGAAAATAAGATGATTACCCAATGATAAAAGGGACTGTCCAGTCAAGATTGTATAAAAATATCTACTTTATTATTATTACAACATACTGTTCTAGCACGCTGCAAAATACAACCCACCCTGTAAAGGAACACACAGGACAGACAATTTCACAAAGGGAAATGATGCACTCTGAATACTGACAGGATGGTAGTCGGTAAAGCAATCAGTCTTAACTGTTCAAGGTTATTTGGTTTCAGCACCAAGGGAGCAAGGGGTCTCAAATGTCACTAGGGGCCTTCGGAGAAGGACCAGGGGGACCGAACCACAATGTACCTGGTGCTTGAGATGATCTTGATGCTCAACAGCGACAGGTCAGTTCCAGGACCCTTTGCAGCTCCTGCGACAGAACTCAAGACGGAAGACGGCTGCGTGTATCTGGTGGCAGGCTGTTCGGCAAGCAAGGCTGGACGGACGGCTGCAGGCTGGGCCTATAGGTGACTCAGGGTCAGGAATCGTTGTCTCTGTGCTGGTTGGCGGATCTGGAACGCTGGTCAAGGCATCTCGGACAGCTTTAGTGACTGCAGCATGACAACAGTCAGCGATACAGTCGGTCGCGGTTCGAAGGCTCAACTGTCACGAAAATGTCCTTGAAAGATGGGCGCTGGTTGATGCTTGTTGCGGCACTCCTCCTAGATTAATCGCTGGGCTTGTGTCGTCCTTTAAGGAAGACGGCCAAAAAACTGAGTAGAGTGTTTTCAGGGAACGGCCTTGTCCTTTGTTCAGAGACTCTCTGGCTCTTTCCACCTAGGAAGCTTGCTGGCAGAACCTAGCCAGAGAAGCTCTGTGTTGGCAGGGTACTGGTCCTGTAGCTGCTGGATGAGTCCTCTGAGGCCGTTATCTTCCTCTGTTCTTTGGGAGATGTTTAGGGTAGGGGTCTTGCTTCCCTCCTGGAAATCCTGGCCTTCCTTCACTGGCGGAAGCTGTAAGGCAGACTGTACCTTCAACCAGAGTCCAAATGAATCCTCCTTCTTACTCATTTGACAGTCGTCAGATGATCTGCCAAAAGAGGGGCTCAGCCAAATGGTTCCCAGTGATTGGTGCAGGCTAAGCCTACTTTAATGAACCAATCCCGGGTCAAAACCAACAATCTTCTGTTATGCGTGAGGTCATAACCAGAGTGCTTTGCAACAGGAACGGTAAAGGGTGACAACATGTACTACTAAGTCGCACCCATTGTCATGTCTGCTGTGGATCAAAGTGTCTCTCTGGTTAATTGAGCTCTCTGTGGCTCCTGATCAAAGCGCAGGTCTCCCTTAAAGTTATGGCGAGAACAGACTTTCTGTTTCCATCAAATCACAAACTTGTACCTTCCGGAATGATGTCCCCCTACGGGGATGACCACTGTAAACAGTTGTCCCAGATATGACATTCACTGTCCTTCATACTTAGGGGTGGGAGCTGACTTCAAGTTGACACAGATGCATATCAAAAGGGTGTTGCGTATCCTGTCCATTGTCAGTCCTGCAACCAGGCCTGCTTTAATTAACTCATCAGTATGTGCTGCCACCAGCAGGTGGACAAAGGATAGGGCGGATCCATGAAGCCGTTGATATTTAATTAGGCTGCCCAAAGCAGGAGGAAGGTGTTGCCCTCCTTCTCTTGCTGCTTTCATGTACTCCTGGCTGGCACATTCCAACTGAACAGGACAGGAGGAATGCACCTGTGGGCTGTGCCCACCCAGAGTACACGTGACTGTTGTGCGGTCAGCATAGGAAAATTTGTGTAGATTAGCCCCACAATTTTACGAGATTGATCTCCCATCCAATTTCTTTAAAAAATATCAAAAATGCCCAGGCGAGTGCACACCCACAATGCGGATGGTCGAATTCCTCACAGGCCCTGGTGTCGTTCAGCGTCTCGGTGTTGCAGAAGGGACGCATCATGGTGAAAGCTCGGTTATAGTGGCAAACTCAGCTTTTTTTATCGAAGCAAGCGGAACGGTTTAATTTGTGGAGAGATTTGTTGAATGTTACTTCTAAAAGCTTGTTTACTTCCATGCTGCTTGGTACACGGATGTGTTTTACACGTTTGTGCTGTGCACATTGCGTTTGTTATTTTCGCTCTGATCGTTTTTATCACTTGTGCCTGTGGGTGCCATTGTTGTGTTTAAAGAATCTGTCCAGAGTTGATTGGGATTCTAGTATATGGACCTTTACAAGACCCCCAATCCAACGGAGTTCCCATCACACAAATAGAGAAAAGACTGTCACGGACTGCACTGATGTCGCAGCTCTCCCATGTAGGAGGCTTGTGTGTCTTTTTATGCATCAGATTTTACGAGCTCAACCCTTCCTGGGAATAAATGGAGCTCTGTAAAAAGCGGGCGGTTTAGGAGTTACGTTTAGGGTGCAGGGTTTTAGTCTCACTCTTCTTTCTTGTAGATCAAGTCCCTCACCCCAAGAAAGGAGGCGAAAGCAACAGCAACATATGTAGATGCCGTGCATCAGGGCTGAGAATTCCACTAGAAGAATGTGTCTGAGTGACGTGGGTGCTGGCAGGAGCAATCTGTGGTGTCGCAGGACCGGCCTCTTCAGTTCAGTGGTATTAATTGTGAGAGGGGCAGTTATTTTTTGTAAAACTTTTATTTTTCAAAGAGTTACATCGGGAGCAGATTTCGGAGCAGTCGGCAGATAGCATGACAGTTAGTGCACAAATATATGTTGTTACACAGGGGCATGCCCCGTACATATGGTATGCATCTGCTCCAGGGGCGTCGCATTTGGGGCATCTGCCTGTATGGCCAGCAACACATTTAGCTAGTTTTGCTGGGGTATAGTGGAGTTGATTGAGAACCTTAAATTGGATCAGTCTCAGCCCGAGTGTGAGAGGGGCAGTTTTGAAGGCCGACTGATACCTTTACCACTGAGCACAGCAGCAGAGTCTGTCCAGCTGAAGGCAGTGTCAGGGGCAATTCCACAGCGTTGAGTGCCGAGGCCCTCACCAAAAGGTGGCGTCCTTACTAAATCACCTCTGTAAGCTCTCCTACTCTACTCTTTTCTCTTCTCCCTCGCCGCCAAGCACAGACTGTGAGATGCCCAACTTCATACCTTCCGAATGCATTTAAATCTTGCTAAACCCACCCCTCCTATAACTTGAAATCCTCCAGTTCTCTGCTACCTCTGACGCAACTCTTGAGTCCCTCTCAGTCGCTACCAATGCCAAATCTCTTTTTGTGATGCAGTAATAACAGTGGGGCAGCGGCACCCTAAATGTTTATGTACTGTGTATTGCCCTGGGGTAGGGAGGTTGACGGAACTGGTCTGCTGCAAGCATGTTTTAGCTGTTAGTTTTCTTTGTGAGGTAGTCGCGGCAGGACACGCTTGCTTTGAATTACGATTTTATGGTTTGTGGGGTGGCAGCAGGGGACATTGTGAAATTGAAGTAGGAGCCATCCTGTCCTCAGAATCCTTTGACCAAATTAATTCTACAATGTTAGTGGGACGAGCTGACCGTGCGCACTTATCGGCTGAATTGTGATGTTTAACTGATATTGTTAAATGTTTATCAAATGGGGGCTGGAATCAATCTGCCCCAAAATCTTTGGCTAAATAAACAAGCATTGGCAATGGCAGTAGTTTGGCCTTTTGTGTAGGAATGTGAAAGGCACTTCCCAAGCACTGCAGTAGTGTTATTAACTGGGCATTGACGGTAGCAGGGGCCAATTGGTGCAAGCACCTGGGCATCTAATAGCAGTGCATGACAAATGCATAATACTTATACACAACCCAAAAGGTTGGCTTTGCCAGTGCTAGCTTTCAACAGGATTTCAGTGAAGGACACGCATAGTGGTTATACATCGAGTAGCTGAAGTCAGACCAAGTTTGAGATTTTTATTATCGGGTAACGGGTTTACAGTTCCAAAATAAGTCATTTATTCTCAGACGACTGCTTTGAAAATAACATTGGCAGGCACTTTGAGTGCAAGGTTTGATGGTATAGCTTGATATAGCTACCTCACAGAGTTCCCAGAAGGAGATGTTTTGTGCAGGGCAGGACAGGAACTGGGTGGGAATAGCCTTAGGGAATAGCATGGCCATGGGCAGTGAATGGGTGGGTAAATAATCAACCAACCAACACCTACAAGCGTGTCCCTAGTTTTCCATGTCTCCCTACCTTTGCTCTAATTGAATAGTTGTGGCTATCTACTTTCTAATAGACCAAACTAAAACATGATGGGGAAACACAGGTTTTCATTAGATTAACTGGGTGTCTGAAACAATGGTGGCAAACTCATTTAAAATGTGACAATATTTTCTCTGGCACACAGACTGCTGAAAACAACATCAAGTCGGAATGTACCTTTAATACACGAAACTAGATTACCTGCGGCAAGTGAAACTGCCCCAGAAAATAAACGGCTGGGTAAAAGGAATTGAAATCTGTTAGGCTGGCTGCTGGAGATACCAGATTCAACGGTATCGCCTCAAGGGGAACACATCTGTACTCGAGTGCAATAGTTTGGACTTTACAGGTGTCGCACGCAACACCGAATATCCCAGACTGAAAATGTAAGTCGATTAATTCCAGCCACTTAGCCTCGTTAGGGGAAGTGCAGTAGGAGGAAGTGACTATACATGCGGATTGTGGGAGCAGTACACTGCTGGTAAGGAGGACAGGTGTGGGTAGAAGTGGCCCAAGGCTGCTTGACGATAACAGCAGGCCCGGGGGACAAGATGGCCAATTTGCCTCAAATGTTCACCTCTGCAAAAAATACCATGTTTTCTGCTTCAAAACCAAAAGTAACTTGCTGAAATACTCCAAACAATGGGCAAAGTGTGAACTATTTTACAGCCCGTCTTAGTATCACTTTAATAGAGATGCAACAGGCCCCTATTTTATGAATGCCACCTCCAGGCATTCCAGGCGTTTTATGACAACATGACTCAATGCTGGCAGTGGCAAGCCTCTACACATGTTATGGATAACTAAACTAGCATCCTGCCCATGACACTTGTGTATAAAAAAAGGTGTTGTACATCGCTTGTGACCTTTTGGCTCCCAATTAGAGCACTCTGTGAAACGTATTACCACACACTATTCAGCGCTGTTGTAATCCCGTTCCAATTAACAGGAACAGAACTCCGTTATGTGCAGCAAGAAATGTAAAATTCGGGTTTTTACCATAACTGCTGAACCCATATGCATGCATTAGTATTGGGCGAACCCCAAGCTCTCTCCCGCAATAATAGGCTCACAACTTGTGTCAAGTGTTGGCAATAAAAGGCCGTAGGATTTTATTGTACAGATATGGTTATGGCAATACACAATATCACATATCCTAATGGTATCATACTTTTGGGCACCGGGTCCTGAGGTTACCCCCTCTGACCCGTGCCGCCTTCTCGTGTCTCACGACTTGTTGTGGGCACTGTACAGTGCCCTGTACTTCTTTTTGTTCTTCTCCCTTTTTTGTAGGGTGGGAGGGTTCTGTGATAAAGAAGCAAAAAGGAGTTGGAAGACACTGAGTAAACAGTGAGCCTCCTGTTTGTCTGCGTCCCCGTTCAGGGTCCACAAACAGATTGTGTTTACTCAGAGCATGCTCCTCTTATGTATAGTACCCAGGGAGGCCCTGGATCTTTATGTATGTGATGGGGGCTGCTGCTGTCGCAGCCCCTGGCCGGATAGCCGACTGTCTGGCCCCCTGGTGGGGGCAGGTCTTTGAACCTGGGCCCTGTCTGACGGTTGGTTTCCTTATGGTGCTTAGCACCTTGCTGTTTGGAGGAAGGGTGAGGTGATTGTTCACACCTCACCCTTCCATGTCTTTGTGTTGCAGAGACTGCTTGTCTCTGTAGCTGGGGGGAGGAGAGGAGCAGGCACAGATAAGGTTGGGGCTGCCCCTCTCTCAGCTGCTGATGGTAACAGAAGTTACCCTGCCTCGCTTTTGGGATGCCCTGCAGCATTGCCCAACATATAGAAGATCCTGTTATTGGTTTGTGGAAAACGCATGCGATTGTTTATAGGGGGAAAGTACCGCCCTTGATTTCACAACAGTATTTTCAGAAGTGTTGCAAATAGCCATATACACAGGGCCACAGGGCAGCCGTACGGTACAGCTCTGCTTACTGGGAAATGTAGTCCACACCACTGAGCTCCAGGTGGTATTATGGCAAATTCTGTACGCGGTCGGAATCGGCTCCCCTTTTATACTCTGTGCAGGAGCGGATGATGTTGCTTGCTCAGTTAAGTCCAGGGAAGAGTCCATGTGCTTGCACACATTAGTACACTTTCTGTGAGATGGCGTGCGCTACGTGCAGTGCATGACTTTATAACAAACGATGTCCATGGCAGTTCACAGCCTGCGCCTTATGTCGGCATGCTCCACCTCGAATAGCAGACGCCCGTGCAGCTGTGCTAAAGCGAGCACGCTCAAAGAGTTCCCATAAGGAAGTTTTGGGGGAGCAGTGACCAGAATGGGTATAGCTATGGGCAGGGAATGGGTGGCCTCATAGCCATAGTCCCTCCTCAAATGTCATTCCTCTGTGTCCCTCTTCATATGCCATTACCTCCACGTCCCTCTTCCTAGTCCCAGTACTCCCCAATGTGGCCCCAACTCCCGTATAGGAACTTTTTTTTTCTTTTTCCAGAGGGATACCCTCCCACTTACCCACAATACACCAGTTATTCCTGGAGCGCGGCTCTGGAAAACATTGTTGCTGAGTCTTCCGTGGTGGCGTTCTCCTGTAGGGCAGCAGCTTGTACCTGTTAAGTTGCAGGCTACCTGCAGGGTCAGGTGCCTGGTTGAGCGTTTCTATGTGGCGGGGACCTCTTGCAGGGCTTGGGGTCCTTCTGCACACTGGGTTTCTCTGGCGGGCCTACGGCTTGGCCGGGTGCCATTCTTTGTAATCCCCTTACCCCTCTTCCGGCGAGTGGCCTGGGAGGATGGGATGGCCTGATTAGGAGAGGGGCTTCTCTCCTCTTCTGTGCCGAGTGCCACATCTCTGTTTCTGCTTCCTGTAAGGTCCTGTTACTTGGTAACGGCTTCTGCAGCGTCGGGCTAATTTCTGCTTTGGGCGTTCAGCGTTTTCTGTACTGTGTCAGCCAGAATGGGTAAGCATTCTGAGAAGAGGAGACATGTGGACTCCCCTGCTGGTTCTAGGTGTCTTGAGCGTCGACATGCCAGGAAAAAACACAAGAAACCATTGGCATTAAAGTATTCCTTGTCGCAGAAGGAGATCAAAGGTCTTGTGAAGTAGGCCATTGAAGAGCATGATGGTTCTAGGGGCAGGTGTAGGCATAGTGCCAGACCCACCTCTATGGCTTCTTCTTCCTCTTCCTCCTCCTCATTCTCTGCTGCCTCAGTACATTCTTCGATGGTTTCTGACTCTGATGATGAGGCTGAAGGCAAATATCTCTCCAGGGATGAGGCTGAGACTGTGATTTCCCAGGTTTGGGACTCCATGGGGTTTTCTGTCCCAGTGGAGGGGGAGTGCTCCTCTGAACCCAAGATAAGGCAATAGAAGCACACTCCGGAGCTGGTGCTCCCCATGATCTCTGATATCAAGATGAAGGTGCTCTGTGAGTGGAAGGACCTGGAGCACGCCTTCATGCCGCGTCGCTATCTTCTGCAGGGTGCTCAGGATTTTCTACCGGACACAGTGGCTGTGGATGATTTCCTATCCGGTTTGGTGGGCCGTTCCTCCATGGCTGCTGAGGATGCTGCACTTAGAGACCCGGTGGACTGTAAATCCAATGCTGCTCTGAAGAAGGCTCATGTGGGTTCTCATCGTGCTCTACTGCCAATGTCTATGGTTCATATACGGCTGAGACGGTTCTGGTGGGGATTCTGGCTTCTCTGTAAATCTATGGAAGAAGGGTTGGACTGCGCTCCTGTGATTGATGATATACAGCGCCAGGTCCCGCTCCTTTCTGATCTTTCTTATGATGGCCTCAGGGGCACCGCCATGGCCATGGGTGCTTGAATTTCTGCCAGTCGTTAGCTTCATCTGCGGGATAAAATACCAGAAAGCTGCCACTCTTAGGCTCCCGTTTATGGGCGGTAAGCTTTTTGGGGACTCTCTAGAGGACTGGGTTCATAAAGTGTCCCGGGCTGACAAGTACACTGACAGGTTGTGAGGTAAAACTGCTCCTCTGGTTTGTTTCGCAAGGCTTCGGGAGCTGTACCTCGGAGCCGTGAGTCTGGGGGTAGGCATGGCCCATTTCATCGCTCCAGGGGCTTCTGTCCCAGGCCTAGGGGTTCTAAGCTGGCAGAAGGCCATCAGAAGTCCTGACAATCACTGTGGCGCCTGTGTGGGTCCGTCTCCTGCGTTATTTTACTGTGTGGGAGCAGTGGTCCTCCGATGCTTGGGTCTTGCAAATTGTCCGGATGGACTTTCTATCTCCTTCACTTCAGCTGTCCTGTCATGACTGTGCTGGCCAGGGATCCTGCAATGAAAGCGGCCATGTCCCCGGCCGTTGTTGAGCTAATGTCCATAGTAACCATGCCCCCGGCTCAAGTGGGGTATTGGGGTTCTACTCTCGGGTGTCCTTGGTCCTGAAACCTGGGGGGAACTTCCGTCTAATCCTGGATTTGAAGCTGCTGAATGCCTTTGTCAGGGGTGTTCGTTTTCGGATGGAGTCTTTGCAGAAGATTATTCCTCTGGTCAAGCGGCCGAATGGAATGGTCTCCTTGGATTTACACGATGCCTATTATGTGCCGATTCACCTGTCGCACCAGCAGTTCCTCAGGGTCTCTGTGGCGGAGGGGGGGCATTATCAGTTCTGGTTCCTTCCCTTTTGGTTGAAGTTGGCACCACAGGTCTCTATGAAGGTGGTGGATCCATTGGTGGCTCATTTACATCTGAAGGGCATCCAGCTGTTCCCTTACCTGGACGACTGGCTAGTCAAGGCGGATCTCAGCTGCACTGTTCAATCTCACCTTCCCCATGTCTCTCAGTCACTCCAGGAGTGGGGATTCCTGATCAACTGGGGGAAGTCTAAAATGGCAGAATTCTTCTTTCAGCAGGAAGAATGCTGGGCTCACTCCCTTGTTACCCTCCCACCCATCTTGCTGTCTGTTGTTGATCAAAGAGTCTCTCTCGTTAATGGTCCCCTATATGCGGGCCCTGTTAAAACGTCAGGTCTCTTGAATCTGCGGCAAAACCAGACACTCTGGCTCCTGCAAAGAACATTCTCGTAGCTTATGAATGGGGTCCCCCTAACAGAGTGGCCTACTGTAAACGCACAGTCCCAGACATGACGGATCACTATAATTGATACGCAAGGCATGAGCTGACTTCAGGTTGACAATAACATATGCAAGGTTGTTGGGTTTCTTGTCTCGTTTGTTAACCTATGCAGCCAGGCCCCATGTGGGCCTGTTTGAAGTACCCTCTATTGGTATGTTAATCACTGTCAGCAGCTCCAGCGCCTAATAAAAGAGCAGGGTGGATCAATGGAGCCTTTGTTAATCAGTCTGGCCAGAGCAGGGGGTGGGTTGCCCCCCCTTCCTGGAACTGACATGGTAAACTCCTGTCGGTCACATTCCAACTAAATATGATATGGCAGACAGTGCCTGTAGGCTGTGTCCACCCAGAGTACACAGGTCTATGCGCTTTTCGTGGTGGTGGTGGTGGTGGTGCGAGCATAGGAAAATGTGTGTGGATTAGCCCCACACATTTTCCTGAGGTTGGTCTACCATCATTCCATTTAATTAAACATTTCAAAAAGCCCAGGCGAGCGCACACCCACCATGCAGATGGTCAAATTCCTCACAAATTTTCTCTTATTAGACCAACTAACAACTTATTGCACAATACTTGAAGAAAGCTCTGTTAAGTAAAACTGTATCACAGACCATAGGGGATAGCAGCAAGTCTTTATAACTGATTGATTAATAAGCCCCTACATCCCATTCGTACTATTGGAGTAGTTGTGGCTTTTAACAAAGCTAAAGCTAATATTTCCAAAGCCCATGTACTCCATCTTCTGTCTCTGTGCACTTGAACACTCCATGAATGCTTCTCTGCTCCCCATATTCGGACTCTCCTTTGTGCATATTCAGTGGTAGTTTTATTTTAACCACATCCCCTACTCTGAATTCCTTGGGCTACATGGATCAACAACCGTGTCCTTTTGTCTCTAAAACGTTTGTACATCCATTTGATCACTTGCTTCTTCTGTGCCCGCCTACCTCCTGTCTGAGAGTTTTACATAAGAATGCCTCGCATTTCAGGGCTTTCTCTCCATTATTTCAAAACTTGACCACCCAGTTACTGGGTGCACCCTGACCCGATATGAGTTAAATATCACAAATCCAGATGCTGTAGTCACTTGCACTGCATCTTTCACCTCATGATGGAATCTTTTCAGCTGGTAATTGATTGGCATGTGGTTGTCGAAGGCTTGGTGATGCAAGTCATAGTTCTTCTTAGGAGTTCCTAAATTTCTGAGGACACCAGTTCAATGCGGTTTTCTGAGACAATGGTCACTGGCACCTGCTCTTTTGTAAAATCTTAATTCCTAAATGTATTGCTAATGCAGGGATGTCGTCACCCATACATTTGACCTCTGGTCAACAGTTGTAATTTATCCAAAGAAATATAGATTTTTGTTCCTTGTGGGAAGTTTCTAGAAAGGGCCAGTGATATCCCAGACTATCCTTTGCTATGGGCCTCTGGACGGGTCAGAAGGTTGTAATGGGATGCCCCCACGATGAGTGCCTTATCACTATTCTAGCATTTACCATGTCCTCACATATCTGTCAACACCTGGCCACCAAACTGTTCCACGTGCTAGATACTTTGTGACTGTAATTTCCATGTAACCTAAGTGGACACTGGCTATTGCTTTGATCTGGACACCCTCTGTTTGCAGGGATACATTCCTCACATCTCCCAAGAAGAAGTCCCTTGATGGATAACTGCTCCCCTATTTCTATGCACTCATTCTTGGGTATTGTGTACCTGTTTGCCAAGCACACATCGGACAATGTGCAGTCTTCTAACTCATCATTACATTCCCACAAGTCTTATTCTTCGGTGGGGAGCCGTGATAAATAATCTGCCTTCTGATTTTGTTATTGCCTGATCTGTACTCTGCATAAATTCTAACACGCATTGTGTGAGTGCTCTGGGAGTGCTGTTCAGCTTGAGGAGTCTCCCTGGACCTTATCTGGATTGCTACCCGTGACGCATCGTCTGGATACTTGCATGTTGTGAACTTATCTGTGCATTTTACTTCACCACTGTGGGTATATATGATCCTTACCCTTTGCAGATATATTGTCTGCTTTAGACAAGTATTTTAATATTTGTTTCTCTTGTTTAACAGCGGCAGAGTTAGCCCCGCCCCTTTACCAGTGTGCACTATTAATACGCGTGCCCGCACGCATCGTGTGAGTGCTCTGGGAGTGCTGTTCAGTTGAACAGCCATGCAGCCTCCCACCTTACTCTGCCTGTTTTCCTTGTTGCTGTGCTTAGCGGTAAGACATGTCATTAAAAGTGTTGCTTAGATTGTCATTTCGCTTTGCTACATATGGTGCTATACACTTTAAAAACGGGCATGCCACTAACAATAAAACACCCTCCTACGGTTACACTTCCTGCCATTCCTCCCCCTTCTATGAGCTGCGGCCGTGAGAGCTACATTGATCTTACAGAAGGTAACAAAGTTAAAACGCTCAAAATTGTTAGGCTCTGCCATCCGAGCCTATTATGCACCTGTTATCCCGCCTGTCCGCCCCCAAGCTACCGTAGCTTCATCGATCTTGTAAATGCAGCCACTTGGCTCGGAACTTGCCGATGGTGTCCCATCTTCCATCTCAATGAGGAATTTGCTTGCTCACCTGACACAACCTGCTGTTGTAGTCTGCTCTGTGGCTGCAAAAGACTCTTCCATTGAGGCACAGATATCGCTTGCTCCCCCTTTATGCCACCATGTCTATCTACATATGACGGAGGGCCCTGACATCCCCCTCTTGCACTCTCAAGAGCTCAAGTTACAAAATGTACATCTGCTTGAGGCTTCTACACAATGTATTGAAATAAACAACAAAGAAAGACTAACCAAGGATTCTTGTCGGAAACATGCCGACAAAACCCCCTGCAAAGCTAACTGTTGCGGACTCCCTCTAAAAGGCGCTGATGACATCCCTTCTTCAAATGTACCTATAAATGGCGAGGGCCATTGGCAAAGGATCCAAGATCAACGCATTCAGTTGCATTATTCGGTGGAGAAGTCAATCCCTGAGACCCAATTTTGTGAGCCTCCGATTTCCCAAGCGTTTCATTTGTCTCACTCACGAATTTTATACCCTGATTCGCCAAGTACATCTGCGAATTCTTCAACTGTAACTAGTTTGTCATTTGCGGAGCCTACACCGAGACCATCCTTCGGGCTGAAACAACTCCAGAACGCAAACTGAACCCATTCTAACTACACTGAATAATAGTGTATATACCCTAATTATCTTATGAGGTTCTGAATAAAAAATCTGAAAGTCAACAGACTTAATTAGGTAAATTTGATGCGAAATTGGACGCGCTGGCTGCATCCATTAAAAATTTGAAGATCTGTTTACCATTGACCAATATGAGTACTTACGCACCTGGATTGCAATTTGATGATATGGCCCAGAAGGATGTTATCAAGGTGGGTTTTTCCAGTGATGAACCCATGATTGAAATCGATGTTGATAATACTGTGATTGATTGGAATGCTCAAGGTCAGTTGTCTGCGGTGAACATATCTAACACGCAAGAAGTTGCGAGTGAGCCTGGAGAGACTCCTCAAGAGCAACTATTTGAAGTTTTTCAAATAACGCACAGAAAAAAGAAGAGAAAGAAAGGCTGGGGAAAATAGTAAGAAAACAAAAAAGATTATTGGGCAAAGGAAAAAAAACAAAAACCAAGACCTTTCTGGTAAAATCCCTAAAACTCACATTAAAACATTAATCAATGCTCTTACACCACGACCTAAAACAAACAAAAGCAAACCCAAAAAAGCTACCACTAGGCTGGAACATGATCACCCACAAAACGTAGTGGTAAAAAATGCTGAAGAAATTGAGGAGTGATTAAGCTGCTCAACGTACTCTATCTCTACACTACACCTGATATCTATGAGAAAGAAATTGAGCCTGAAAAGGCTTGTAACTTAGATGACATAAGTATGACCGTAGATAGTCGGGTATAAATAAGGAGGGATTTTTGACTATGGAGCAAAAAAGAACGTTGTCTTCAGAACATAGCAAGTGGGGCCCTGCTGCCCCTATCAAACTAAAACCGGAGATCGCTAAAGACCTAGATAGAGTGATCGCTATATGTTAAAAACCTTGTTCAGATCTGAGTTTGAAATTGCTTGAAACATCCCCAAAGTTCTCCTTAGATGTGAGTAAGAATAAATCAAAATTCAATACTCCTTTCCTAAGTCCATCAATAACGGAAGGTAGGCATTTGATTGAGGTCCAAGAAAATCTAACCTTACTGATGAAGGACAGAAAACTAGGAGATCCTTTTCCAAACAGGACTACTATATTGACATTATTTAAGTATTTAAACAAACATTTCTTTTTCAGTGGAAATACAGGTAAGTATCATCCTCAATTCTTGTTTGAGGAACAGTTTCCACGGTGGTGCACAAGTATACAGTACAGGTGAGTGGTGGCTTAGGATTAGACCAAGTGCGACCCAGGACTGTGGTATAGGTCCGGGGGTGCTAAACATAAAAGTGTACACAACACTTATCTGCAAACACTTATATACAGGGGTTGTGCCACAGAACATCGACACAGAAGTGTTTTGGCCAAACAGGGCTTGGTAAGGTCCCGAGGTGGTGGTGGCCTTCATCAGGATAGTTGCTTGATAGTGGTGCTGTCCGTATGGGTATCTGTGGGGGAAGGGATAGCTGTCGGGATCTCAGGACGTTATTGGTTAATTTAGATGTAAATTAATACAGGCTGAGTGGTTCCTACAATACACAGGAGATGTATTTAAAAATGGAACAGTTTACCGTCTGTAATGGTGCAACGGGACGCTGTGCTAGGAGTCCTGTTGTGGGTGCTGGACTCTTGGATGCATGTCTGCATGTGACATGCCAAGACTCGTATGAATCGGGTCACTGAGGCTACTCAATACAGCTTATGGTCTCATGAAGCTGTAAAAGAAGGTATGGATGCTATTAGCTAGACACTCTGGAGAGACCGTTTGTGGTTTGCACAAGGCGTGGCCAACGTACTTTCAGCGTGGGAGGTGTCTGCGTAGTACATGTTTGACCCAGAGCTGGATAACACCACTGGAACTGGTGTCTATAAAAATGGAGTCAATACATGAGCATAGCCTCAACGTGGATCGGGCTGTTGGTCAAAAACACCAAGCCGGCTGTATGGCTCGGGCAAGGGTCTAATAGTGCAGGTGAATGAAATGCTGCTTACAAAATGCTCAAAAATTGTAGAAATGCACAGAGAATGGAGGCCTCAACATGGTACAGTATTCAGAATGCTTTTACAGGTGGTGAAGGATATTGATGCACCAAACATGGAAGACTAAGCATTATACCGTGACAATATTCAACCGGTGCCTAGTATAGTGTCTAAAATAGAATGTGCTATTTGTGGATTATATGAGGTGTATACAGCGCTAGCGGTGGCAAGGTCATGTGGACTGCTGTGCAACCTGCAAAAACGCTGGTGGCGTTTCTTTTCAGTGCCCGTGTGTGTCAAAGTAGCAAAAGACAGTGCAGGGATCTGTCGTGCTTCGGGGGCTATTCAAAATGCTCGTGAAGAAGCGTGGTGCTGGCTAGAAGTGCAATGGCCTGCTGACCTCAGTTTAAAAATAGACCGCATTGCGAGTGAAAATGACAGCATGATTTTAGCGTGGTATTAGCTGGAAGTACATTGGCCCGCTGACCTTAGTTAAAAATAGACACAATTGCGAGTAGAAAATGACAGAATGACTTACCAATGTCAGAGTTTGGCGGATGCGCTCCTCGCGGCAATGGATTCTGCCGAGGAGTGTAATGGCCATTAGATAAAAGCACTAGCTATGACTGTGCTCAACCAATGGGATGCACGCTTGGTGCAGGGCTAAGATGGTGAATGAAGAGCATCATCATTGGAGTATTGTTTAGCCAATAGCAAGAGAGCAATGACATGGGTGAGGGGCTGCCTGTGTGTAAGTGGGGCCCCAGTGCTCAAGTGATGGAACTCGTCCGAGGGGAAATGGACACGGAGGGCCACAGTGGCTGAGGCAGGTAATGGAGAGAAAAACCCGCTCAGATAGATGGAGGAACGGCTGGGATGCTGGCTACCATGTCTCGAAAGTGGCGAGAGCGTTTAAACCCTAACACATGACTGTAGGAAAACACAGGTAATGCACCAAGTGTGACATGAAGTTAGTGATGGCTGTAGGTAACACACGCCAATTGCTAAATTTTATGTCCAAAGTAAATACATTGGTGGTTACATGGCGCAGAAGTGATTGGAGCAGTGACATAGAGATAGATCAAACTGGTGTAGCATCACTCCGGTATATCTAAAACAATTACCATGTACACACTGGTCACAAGATTATGGCATATTTTGTGCATCTATAATCAGTATTGAATTAATGAATGTCACAACTGGTCTGGGCAGGAACCCATGGTCTCAGAAATTACATTTCCTAAAAACATGTGAACCACAGGCAAAACAACCAAGTGTGTTAAACGACTGTTATAAAGTTGGTACAATTCAACAAGGGAAACTCAGCCTGGAGAACCCCCCTGCGGTCACGGGTGCCAGGTGACTTTAGAGAGTCTGAAGTGTATGGGGGTAGCTCAGTCCCAGAAGTGTTTCCACTCTACGGTGATGTTGAGGCCGGTTTTGACTGTGTCTAGTCTGTGGACCCATTTTTGTTCGAGCCTGGTGAGGGCTAGATTGATATCGCCACCTCTTTTTTGTTGTTGTAGTTGTTGCAAAATGGTCCACGTAAGTTCATCGTGGGTGTGGCCTTTTTTGTTAAAATGTTCCACTAGTGGTTTGTCCTGTATAGAGTTTCTGATGCAAGATCGATGTTCACTTATCCTTTGTTTTATGGGTTTTATGGTTTTCCCAATGTAGATGAGGTCGCAGGGACATTTGATCACATAAATCACCTTTTTGCTTTCACAGTTGGTGTGGTTTTGCATGGTCCAGGTGAAATTACCATGTGTGAAAGTCTTACTGGTCTTGGTGTAGCGACATGCGATGCACTTGCCGCATGAATTGTAGCCCACTATAGCTGGAAGGCCCCACAGAGTGGTTTGTTGTTTTTCTGGTTCTAGAAAGGTGTGTACTAGGTTGTCTCTGAGGTTCCTATTTTTTTTTCAAAGCGAACAGTGTTTTTTTCTCCAAGGTTCCTTTGTTTTTTATCAGGTGACAGTGTTTGTTTATAGTTGTCTTCAAAAGGTTGCTGATGGGGTTGAACGTTGTAACACAGACCGTCCGGTTTATGGGTGCATTGGTGCTCGGGGTCAGGCAGATGGTTTGGTCCGTGTTGGCTGCTCTTTTTCGGGCCGTTCTGATGGATTATTTTGGGTAGCCTCTTTCCTTAAGGCGTGTTTGGAGTAGTTGAGCATGATGTTCAAATTTTTCTTTCTCTGTGCAATTCCTACGTACCCAGAGAAATTGTCCATATGGTAAATTGTATTTTAGTCCTCGTCGATGTATCTTCGCCAAAGCAGGATGTGGGTTTTATAGGGGTTGTCATCGTTGTACACATGGTAGTTTCCTTTTTCATAACCAGATTTACCAGCAGATAAAAGGCGTCAGCATGGGCGCCACCTTCGCCCTGGTCGTAGCCAACTTGTACATGGCTCAGTACGAGGACGACCATGTGTACAACGATGACCACCCCTATAAAACCCACATCCTGCTTTGGCGAAGATACATCGATGATGTTCTCTTGATATGGGAAGGAAGTACAGATCTTTTGATCGAATTCCATGGATGGATCAACCATAGAAACCCACGCATAAAGTTCACCATGGAATGGAACTGTCAATCTGTGAACTTCCTGGACCTCCACATCTACCGATCCGGTGACTCACTCAAAACTGAACTATTCAGGAAACCTACAGACAGAAACAGCCGTCTTCACTTTTCCAGTTTCCACCCCCAAGGACTAAAATACAACTTACCATGTGGACAATTTCTCCGGGTACGTAGGAATTGCACAGAGAAAGAAAAATTTGAACATCATGCTCAACTACTCCAAACACGCCTTAAGGAAAGAGGCTACCCAAAAAAATCCATCAGAACGGCCCGAAAAAGAGCAGCCAACACTGACCGAACCATCTGCCTGACCCCGAGCACCAAGGCACCCATAGACCGGACAGTCTGTGTTACAACGTTCAACCCCATCAGCAACCTGTTGAAGACCACTATAAACAAACACTGGCACCTGATAAAAAACAAAGGAACCTTGGAGAAAAAAAACACTGTTCGCTTTAAAAAAAAAACACGAACCTCAGAGACAACCTAGTACACACCTTTCTAGAACCATAAAAACAACAAACCACTCTGTGGGGCCTTTCACCCATAGTGGCCCACAATTCATGCGGCAAGTGCGTTGCATGTCGCCACACCAAGACGAGTAAGACTTTCACACATGGTAATTTCACCTGGACCATGCAAAACCACACCAACTGTGAAAGCAAAAGCGTGATTTATGTGATCAAATGTCCCTGCGACCTCACCTACATTGGGAAAACCATAAGACCCATAAAACAAAGGATAATGGAACATCGATCATGCATCAGAAACTCTATACAGGACAAACCACTAGTCGAATATTTTAACAAAAAAGGCCACACCCACGATGAACTTACATGGACCATTTTGCAACAACTACAACAACAAAAAAGAGGTGGCGATATCAATCTAGCCCTCACCAGGCTCGAACAAAAATGGGTCCACAGACTAGACACAGTCAAAACCGGCCTCAACATCACTGTAGAGTGGAAACACTTCTGGGACTGAGCTACCCCCATATACTTCAGACTCTCTAGAGTCACCTGGCACCCGTGACCGCAGGGGGGTTCTCCAGGCTGAGTTTCCCTTGTTGAATTGTACCAACTTTATGACAGTCGTTTAACACACTTGGTTGTTTTGCCTGTGGTTCACATGTTTTTAGGAAATGTAATTTCTGAGACCATGGGTTCCTGCCCAGACCAGTTGTGACATTCATTAATTCAATACTGATTAGAGATGCACAAAATATGCCATAATCTTGTGACCAGTGTGTACATGGTAATTGTTTTAGATATACCGCAGTGATGCTACACCAGTTTGATCTATCTCTATGTCACTGCTCCAATAACTTCTGCGCCATGTAACCACCAATGTATGTACTTTGGACATAAAATTTAGCAATTGGCGTGTGTCACCTACAGCCATCACTAACTTCATGTCACACTTGGTGCATTACCTGTGTTTTCCTACAGTCATGTGTTAGGGTTTAAACGCTCTCGCCACTTTCGGGACATGGTAGCCAGCATCCCAGCCGTTCCTCCATCTATCTGAGCGGGTTTTTCTCTCCATTACCTGCCTCAGCCACTGTGGCCCTCCGTGTCCATTTCCCCTCGGATGAGTTCCATCACTTGAGCACTGGGGCCCCACTTACACACAGGCAGCCCCGCACCCATGTCATTGCTCTCTTGCTATTGGCTAAACAATACTCCAATGATGATGCTCTTCATTCACCAGCTTACCCCTGCACCAAGCGTGCATCCCATTGGTTGAGCACAGTCATAGCTAGTGCTTTTATCTAATGGCCATTACACTCCTCGACAGAATCCATTGCCGCGAGGAGCGCTTCCGCCAAACTCTGACATTGGTAAGTCATTCTGTCATTTTTTAACTAAGGTCAGCGTGCCAATGTACTTCCAGCTAGTACCACGCTAAAATCATGCTGTCATTTTCACTCGCAATGCGGTCTATTTTTAAACTGAGGTCAGCAGGCCATTGCACTTCTAGCCAGCACCACGCTTCTTCACGAGCATTTTGAATAGCCCCCGAAGCACGACAGATCCCTGCACTGTCTTTTGCTACTTTGACACACACGGGCACTGAAAAGAAACGCCTTCAGCGTTTATGCAGGTTCCACAGCAGTCCATATGACCTTGCCACCGCTAGCACTGTATACACCTCATATAATGCACAAATAGCACATTCTATTTTAGACACTATACTAGGCACCGGTTGAATATTGTCACGGTATAATGCTTAGTCTTCCATGTTTGGTGCATCAATATCCTTCACCACCTGTAAAAGCATTCTGAATACTGTACCATGTTGAGGCCTCCATTCTCTGTGCATTTCTACAATTTTTGAGCATTTTGTAAGCAGCATTTCATTCACCCGCACTATTAGACCCTTGCCCGAGCCATACAGCCGGCTTGGCGTTTTTGACCAACAGCCCGATCCACGTTGAGGCTATGCTCATGTATTGACTCAATTTTTATAGACACCAGTTCCAGTGGTGTTATCCAGCTCTGGGTCAAACATGTACTACGCAGACACCTCCCACGCTGAAAGTACGTTGGCCACGCCTTGTGCAAACCACAAACGGTCTCTCCAGAGTGTCTAGCTAACAGCATACATACCTTCTTTTACAGCTTCATGAGACCATAAGCTGTATTGAGTAGCCTCAGTGACCCGATTCATACGAGTCTCGGCATGTCACATGCAGACATGCATCCAAGAGTCCAGCACCCACAACAGGACTCCTAGCACAGCGTCCCCGCTGCACCATTGCAGACGGTAAACTGTTCCATTTTTAAATACACCTCCTGTGTATTGTAGGCACCACTCAGCCTGTATTAATTTACATCTAAATTAACCAATAACGTCCTGAGATCCTGACAACTATCCCTTCCCCCACAGATACCCATAGGGACAGCACCACTATCAATCAACTATCCTGATGAAGGCCACCACCACCTCGGGCCCTTATCAAGCCCTGTTTGGCCAAAACACTTCCGTGTCGATGTTCTGTGGCACAACCCCTGTATATATGTGTTTGTAGATAAGTGTTGTGTACACTTTTGTGTTTAGCACCCCCGGACCTACCACAGTCCTGGGTCGCACTTGGTCTAATCCTAAGCCACCACTCACCTGTACTGTATACTTGTGCACCACCGTGGAAACTGTTCCTCAAACAAGAAATGAGGATGATACTTAGCTGTATTTCCACTGAAAAAGAAATGTCTGTCCTAAAAACTTTCGTGCTTAGCGAAAGTCTTGTAAATGTTTAAATATATTCATCTGTGCAAAATCGTTTTGAAGGCAAAATAAAATAGCTTAAAAACTTGATAGTTTGTCTGAGGATCTCTCACCCTGATTGAAAGTTTTTTACACACAGGTACCCTCCTGGGCATATCAGGACTCTGCCAGGCGCCCTTTATATTGTCTTTAGTATTTAAACAAATAAAGAATTTTAAGAAAGTGGAATCCAGAGACATTGAAGCAATTCACTTTTTAAGATCCCAAAAATTACACACTGTCTCTCTGAGGGTTCCTTCACAAATAGTGAGAGAACGCATCTGGAGTGAAAGATGTGCATTAGAAAAGAAAGGAGTTCTACTGTCCATATCTAGTACAAAACTGACCGCCAGATATCCAAACAAGGGGCATGCTAGTAGTGTAGACCATGGATCCACTCGCAGAATTGTTAGCCTCAAGGAAGGCTTCCCAAATAATATGACCAGAAAAAGGAATGATTCTGCCTGTGACAGCAAACATTTTAATCTGCCAAGTCTAGCAAACAAGGATACCAAATCAGTTCATAAAACATTGTGGGCCTGGCTTAGAAATACCCGAAAGGACAAAAAAAGCCTGCCTAAACAGTAATGCCAGGAAAACTCTAGTCTGCCCCATATGATAGCAGTGTGGAACACCAGAGGGTTCGCTCATCTTCTAGACACTAATAAATTCCACCATTTGTCTTCATATGATATAATAATATTGCAGGAAACATGGCTCTCTGAGTATCTTACATTGACTTATTATGATATTGCCTGGATTCCAGCCATTAAACAGACAAGAGGGAGACCAATGGCTGGACTCATGATCACCCTTAAAAAATTACTAGAAGGAAACCTGATCCCATGGACCTCTCCTCAACCCCTGTTTACAGTTGGTCAAAGTTATTATAGGTGATGTAAGCAATTCAACGTTTTTTCCAATTGCCATACTAAATGTTTACTGGAATCCTGCACTATTAGAAGATGATGAATTCTTTAATCATGTAACACAACTTTTAGATTTCATAGTCTGAGAATAAGAAAGGTACACTGTTTTACTAGCAGGCGATTTTATTACATCATATTTTGAGCAAAAGAGTCACATGGCAAAATTTAAATAAAAAAGATGGCTAAACTTAATGGTAGAGCGAAATCTTTCATTGCTGAATGGAATCTTTAAAGATGATATCCCACCTAATCCCACGTGGAAAAGAGAACAATCTACTGCCATCCTTGACTATGCGTTCATATCTGATCATGCCTTGTCTTTTGTCCTTAACTTTAAAGTTATCGGGACGGCGTGGCCTGGCAGCCATGGAGTAGGCTGCATCTTCACCAAGCTCTGTGACCCGACAATAGATCCTGAAGACCGCAAGCTGCCTGTGAGCTGATCTGACATTAAAAATAGCACCAGGGGTGCATGAAGGCGTCTGGAACAGCTTGCGAGCGTTCGCGAGCTGATTGACCCAGGCGTTTGCCAGATCTAATACTTTGTTGCAGAACTTGTGGCTGGCAACAATGATGACAACAAAGGCAAGATGGCGGCGTGGCCGGGACAAAGGGACCCGTGAGGATGTGAGAAGATACAGCGGAACAAGCTGCCAAGCAAAGTGCGGAATACCGGCAGTGAACAGCAGATGTGCGTTGGGGTGTTATATACATCCCCGACCGGCCAGAATACGAGGGAAGACGGGAGGCGTGAGCCCAGAGACGAGTGTGGACCGCCGGTGACAGAGACATTGCAGGCGATCGTGCGCGCACGGAACGAACTGTGGCCCGACCTCTGCGGGCATCCTGGAAGCGACCCTGCTAAACAGAGGAGGATGCTTGAATGAATGCAGAATGGGCGTACCGAATGCGGAGACACCCAACAGCATAGCGGTGTGTAGAGGCTTGATGTTTATGGACGGTGACACTCTGAGCGTTCATCAGATGCTGTATGTGAACGCAGAGGCAATCACTCGTTAATGGCCGAAAGACAGAACGACTGCCGCTTTCCATAACTGATGGAAGGCAGGCTGCGCTGTGTGAGAACAGTGTAGCTCACCAGACATTTCTTCCGTTCACAGCTGTGTGTGGACGTATAAATAAGACGGCAGCAATAACGCTGCTCTGCTATCATGACAAGAGGCACATAACTAAGCGCAGTGCTGGTGCGTGAAGGGTGCTGGGGCCGGCTGACGGAGTGCCTTTTGTTCTGGCTGGAAGACTTGTGCCTAAGGTCCTAAATCGGAGTGCCCATCCCTGAGAGTAAATGGGACTGGTGCAATCAAGATGAATATGCTGCTAGAATAAGGGAATATAGGAGGACTTTTGCAATATAATAACTTGAAGGGGTCAGAACCCAATTTGCCCTGGACAGTCGCTGGATGACGGCAAAATAAGAAGTAAGGAATCAAGCAGGCTAATTGCAGATGCTGCGGGAAAGTTCCCTTTAAGGTGGATATATAGCACCGAACTCCACGGAGGTCTGAGGCACTGTGGTAGTGGCGTGGAGGGTGTATCTGTTGGCCTCCAGAAACATGCTAATGGGACATTGACTACAGAAGTCAGAGGAGGGACGTGGGAGGACACAGCCCACTCGAAACGCAACTTTTCACGCCACCACATAACGCAGCCCACTGAGGAAGACGCTCCAGCGCCTGACTGAACTGGTGGAGTCACAACAACACTGAAGAGCTGGAACCGGACATGTAGGAAGGATTGCATGATGTCAGTGAAAGGGGTGAGGGCCAAGAGCAAACCACCTACAATGGAGACCTTGGCAAAGGCACAGCGGACCCCCTCGACCCCGGCACAAAGTGCAGTTGCGGCTTCCGTGGATGGTACCCCAGAAGGAGAAAACCATCAGGTCCTATTAGCCATAACAGAATTCAGTGCTAAGTGTGGTACAGCAATGGCGGATCTACGGACGGCCCGGGAGAACAAAATAGATGCAGTAGGAATCAAAGTCACCCTACTGCGACAAGACATTAGAGCGCTGGGACAAAGGACAAGTGGCCTGGAGAGAGTGGTGAAGACTAACACAGATGTCAGCACAAATAATGCGAAAGAGGTCCACGCACTAAAACAGCAGGTTGCTAACCTTGAAAACCGAGCGAAAGGGGCGGAAGGAAGGGCAAGACGGAACAACATCCAGGTGGTCGGTCTGCCGGAGGGAGAAGAGGGCCAAGACCCCACGGACTATGTGGAGAACATGATCCTGCAAGAGATGGGGGCAGACAAGCTCTCACAAGGGTTCACGGTTGAACGTGCACATCGGGCGCTGATGAGGAAACCACGGCCTGGGGCCCCACTGCCGCAGATAATTGCAAAAATCCTGAACTATAAAGACAGGGAGAAGATCCTGGAGTATTTTCGTAAAGGCGGAACGATAGAATGAGCATCCACCAACATCACGGCATACCCTGACTATACTATGCTGGTGCAAAGACAGCGGTGTAGCTATGTGGCGGTCAAGAGGAGACTGCGTACGGCTGGTATCAAGTACATGCTTTTGTACCCTGCGAAAGCAGAGCGCTCTTGTTTGATACCCCAGAGGAAGCGGCGTCATGGCTGGATTTCCAGGGCTGTCCGGAGGGAGATGAAGAACAAGATCGCCAGGAGCATAAGTGATGAGAATGTATCGTGAACACTGAGGGTATAAGCGGGGGGTGGAGTCCTAGTATGAAACTTTGGAACATTTGATCGGTATTATGTAGCTTTTGGACTCTATGATCCTGTTGGACTGGAATATAGTGAATAAAATGCACAAGTGAACTGGGTAGCACTAGGCATAGCAAATTTGGAATAAACAGGAGCAACCGGATGGAGGCAACCTACCCCCAAGAATTAGTAGTAAGGCGTGCACTAGGGCGACTTCACCCTGCTGAGCCGCGAGTACAGGCTTTTGCCAGAAAGGGCTAGATGCGGGGGTGCCTGAGATCCAGGGATGGAGCTGGGCAACAGTTGGGGAGGGTGTTGTTGGGGAAAGGTAGGGAGGTGGGAGGGAGGGAGGTGGAAGGGTTTGTTGTGTTTATAGTTAGGGGGAGTTTAAGTTGGGGTATGAGCCTACATAGACGAGTTAAGCAACTGGAGTTGGACTGCATAGGCGGGGGGGGGGAGAGGGACTCTGACATGCCATGGGGGATCTTAAAATAGTCACTCGGAATGTCAGGGGGCTCAATAGTTACCTGAAAAGAAATAAGGTTATGCTATACCTACGGAGACAGAAGATAGATATTGTCTTATTGCAAGAGACGCACCTGACGTGAGATAAGATGGAGATGATCAGGAGGAAATGGAAGGGAACTGTGGTGGGTTCGCCATATTCGGCTTATGCCAGGGGAGTGTAAGAGGATTCAATTCAACACTACAGCTAAATCAACGCCTAGTCTATAATACTGAATGAAAACCCTTATTGATATATCTTTATGTCCAGTTCATGCGTTCTGGATGACTACCCCTATATAACACCCCTCTCTTGGAATCCCCCTGACCCCACTGAGCCAAGAAGTAGTTCTGTTTTGCAAGTTTAAAAGGTTTATTTGATAATTTAAAATATATATATATCACACTTTATAATAAATTAATAATTGAATAGCACACTTAATCTGATATGATAAAGATCAACAACGGAGAATCTGGCACTAGCACACTTCGTTATAATCACTAAGGAGTTGAGATGAAATGGATAAGGTAGCACACTGGTAAATAGGTACAGAAGTATAATGTGGTAGAGAATGCTTTATGTAAGCTCAGGTGGATGCAATATTCAATGAATGCAGTACAGAAAATACTCAATATGATTTCAACAAACAAGGTAATCACTTTTCTCTGGCAATCCCCTCCCCCCCTTGATGCAATGCAAGGAAATGGAAGGAAGCACACAGTTCTCAGAAATGCAATCAAATGTGATTCAGTTCAATCCCAGCAAGCTTACAGAAAACAGATAGGAGTTTTGAAAACACAGGCCCAAATGCTTTGATATGTGCTAGCAATGGATGAGAAATATGCTGGAAATGCTTTTAATTCCCTTTCAGAGGTTCAGGGTGAGTGGTATCTAGTTAATATTAGTCCAGGCTCACACTAGCAATGAGGCAGGGATAGTTAGCAGGTTAAACGAATTTCTGGCAAATGGAAGGCAAGCAGCAGCAGTTTTTACATGTGAAGAAATTTGCAAATCGCGGCAAAATTCGCGGATGTGTGTTCCGCGATTGCGGTAAAACTATAAGGGGTAGGAATGCGGTTCTAGGTGCGATTCAAAACTAAGATTCTAAGCTTTCAAATAAAAGTTATTGCAAGTCTCTAGCACAAACGGTTGCGGAGATATGAGCGATTTTGTGAAGGTCGTTTTTCTGATTTGAAATTTTAAAGTTCAAAAAGACAAGTGCAGCTTTACAAATGACAGGTGACAGTTAGGAGGCAGTTCTACTTAGATTAAATAGGTTGAATTATATTATTTTAACTAGGAGATTGGATCTGCACAGTTTTCTAGGTACTCACACTATATTCTTGAGTGAAATGGGCCTCATCACGGATCTGGTCAGGGTTTTAGACGGGACTCTGGTCTCTGCACTTCACAGTGATCTGGGTCAGCTCTCTCTGGTTCTCTGGTCTGGGTCTCTAGTTCTGGATAGATTGAAGTCTCTAGTTTGGCTCTCTGGAGGTTTGATGGAGGTAAAGTATGGATTTTTCCGGCAGAGCGTCCCGCTGCAGATGGAATTGAAGGTCCCTATCTGTCCTGTCTGTCTGCTTTTATGTGTTTAGAATGTGGGTGTGTTCTAGCATCACTGACCCTACCTCTCTCTCAGCTTCTAATTGGTCAAACTTCCATTTATCATTTGATTGGGGAATGAACTGTGAGTCAGAGGGATGTCATTTTATGGCTTGCAGATAGGACACTCCTCTGTCAGATTGCACACATTCTATATTTGATAATAAAAGACATATTTCACAGTTACACAGTTGCTTGAAATTACATATACATGGTGTGGCTGAATTTAGCCATGTCTCTGTCCAAATCTGCTGTTTCTAAGAGCTTGCATTCAGAAATGGCACATAATTGACTTTTTAACTGATTTTTCAATTTCTGACATTGACCCAACTTTACATACATGTGTGCAGGGAGTATGGACATTAACTGATGAAGTTTCAGATTTTTAACATGCATACATTTAGAGTAATATCCACTTTTCCGCTAAAACCCCCCTGAACATACCACCGGTTCTAAAAACCTCTTAAACTGTGGGCAGAAAAATCACAAGAATTATGGTATCATTTATAAAATTTTCACATGTCCGCTCTATGAGTTATTCATCTTTTTAGAGTTATGTTCTGGCTCCAAAGGGGTGTGGTTTCCTCTCAGCACAAGGTAGAAATACTGGTTTTTCCAGTTCTGCCAAGCCAGCTTGCTTTCACAGGCAGTGCCCCTCCCCTTTCCTCAGGAGGAAGCCACTTTTTACGACCATTTACGACTCCTGCCAATAAAACCTTTGCCTGAGCCAGGAGAGGCTTTGTTCAGAGCTCCGGTAGAGCACAGGTAATTCAATTATCAGATAGATGGCATATCCTTAGTGTGAGCAGCAAAAGGGCAGCTAGGCCTGGGAACACAGCTGTGACTCAAGTTTCACTCCTGATGGGGGTAGTTGCCAGGCAAATTGGAATCTCTTTAAGCTGTCATTTCTGTTCCCCAGTTTCTGCATTCAAATAAAACTAAACATTTTCACATATGCAGCTAGAAGGCTGATTCTAAGTTTAAAACTATGACATTTAAACAGTTACAAAGGCATGTGACACCAAACATAGGTCACTCATTTAATCTAAACATTTTCGATTTTAGTGTCTTTAAATCCAGTGCAACTTAAACTGCTGACTCCATAGCAGTTTTGTTATAAGCATTGTTTTGGGCTCTTCATTTCCCAGATTTTGTAGGCACACAACACTCCATTCTACCAAATGTCTGCTGGTGTCCAGTGAGTTTTTAGATGTGTTGCAATGTTTAAAATAGACAGTTTGAGCCTGCCTTCAGAGAAACACAGGGTGGTTTTAAACTGCCGGCTTTTGGATAGTGGTGAGTACTGGTACTGCACCCATTTTTGGGATTTAAGAAAATGAATTCCCAACAATTCTAGGTTGCATTTGGCAATCAGCATTGCCATTCCCAATGGTTTCAGACTACTGTGCGGGTAGTCCAATGGTGATTTTAGGCAGTTTCCTTCTGTGCCCATAACATCGGCAAAAATGAGTGGCAGCCTATTCTTCATGCATTTCCCTGTGCATTTTCTGGGAAGCTCTGGCCATCATGATGTTTTCCATGTCAGTACTGCACAGTTTTGAGGTATGGCTCGGATGCATGGGTAAATACATCCCACAAGCCCCCCTCTTGCGATGGCCATTGTATTTCACGAATGGGACTCGCAAGACCTGGGATGTTTCCTCATCTTCTTCCAATAGATGGCACAGTTCAGCATCTTTTCCTCCATCCGGTCGGATCGATCGGTTCTCCTCGCCGGTCCTGATGGGAGTATTGGGCGGTCCACTGGGCCCATTGGATCTTCGTTCCCGGTCTCCGGATCGTCCTCCTTGGCCAGTCTCAAGGTCTTCTTTCTCCTAGGACGACAAAGGAAGAGTGGCAATACCTACTCATAGACGTTTTTCCACCACTGTTGAGATGGTGGGACAGCATATGCATTTCATCATGACGAAACATTACATTCTTATTTTGATAAAAACAGTATAACTAAGAGACAGTTTCATGCAAATCACAATATTTTAGAGACTAGATGTGGTATGTTTTATGATTGGAACAGAATTAGTCTGAGACAGTACCCGCTAGGATTCCAGAGGATTCCTCCAGTTGTTGCAGAGTGTGCCTGGGATGGCAACATTTCAACTGGTTTATGTGGACCCACTTGTCTTCCCCCGCTGCCAAAGGACCTTTGGGGATGTGGATTTTGTAGGCCACAGGGGAGATCTTGTCGATGATCTCAAAGGGTCCTTTCCATGTAGGCAAAAATTTGCGCTGCTTGGCCTGGTTCCTTTGGAAGTTGTATAGATAGACCCGGTCTCCCACCTGATATTCCTTCCTGGAAGTTTTCAGGTCATAATGGGTCTTCATGCTATCAGCCGATCTTTCTAGATTCCGCTGAGCATAAGCAAAAGCATGTTGGAGGTGTTTCCTTAAATTCTCTACATACTCATGAGTAGTGGAGGCATTTATCAGTGTCTGCTCTTGGGTCCTATAGAGCAAATGCTGAGGAAGCACCATCTTGCGCCCAGTCATCAACTCAAATGGTGACATTTTGGTTGCAGATGAAGGGGTAGATCTGATAGCCATTAGGACCAGAGGTAATCGGATATCCCAACTTGGCCCAGAATCTGCCACAAACTTCTTTAATATGCTCACAATGGTTCGGTTATATCTCTCTACTGCCCCAGAAGAAGCTGGCCGATAAGCAATATGCAACTTCCTTTTGACCCCCAGTATCTCCCACATCTTTGTCATTACTTCACTGGTGAAGTGGCTACCTCTGTCTGACTCAATCCTTTGAGGAAGACCAAAACGGGAAAAGATGTGGTTAATCATCAAGGCAGCTGCAGTTTCTGCCTTGCAGTTTGGGGCTGGGAGACATTCCACCCACTTGGTAAACAAGCATGTCACAGTCAAAATGTACTTATTCCCCCTAGCCGAGCGAATCACAGGGCCTACAAAGTCGATTTGTAAATCTGACCATGGCAGTGTCATCCCCCTCTTCTGGAGAGGCGCACGGTGCGTGAGGGATGATGGCTGAAATTGTGCACACACAAGACACCCCTTCAAGTATTGGTCGAGGTCCTGCCCCATGTGTGGCCAGTATGCAACCTCTCTTAAGATTTCCAATGTTGTGTGAAACCCCCTATGACCGGCAGTGGCCGCATCATGGGCGTGACTTAACATCAGGCTTCGGAATGAGGTAGGAACCACCCACTGATCGTGGCCAGCTTTGGATTTCCTTACCAGCAAACCGTCTTGGATTCGGAACATTTTTGGACATTTCATCAACACTCTTAGGTCCTCTTTCCCAATGTAATCGGTATCCGTCAGGGGAAAGTTCTCAGGGTCCTCAAGGTGCTGGTAAAATTTACCAATAATTGGATCCCCCTTCTGAGCAGTAATCAAATCATCATCAGGGGTCTCCTTACTCCATTGTGCAATTGAAAGGTCGTTGTGAGCATTTGTCTGGGACCTAGTGATAGCAGTGACCTGGATTTCCCCCAACAGGGACTCAATCTCAATTAGATCCCCTTGGATGGTCCCGGTTTTGGCCAGCTGATCAGCTAAGTCATTTCCAGTTTTGTCTGGTCCCTCTACTTTGGAATGACCCTTGATCTTTTTCCAATAGATGGTCATCTCATTCGAGGTGACCAGATCATCAATGTTTTGGATCAACTTCCCATGTTTCAAGGGTTTGTTGTTAGCACATAACATGCCTCTGGTTTTCCAATTAACCAGGTGCTCCACGAACCCGTTCCGTACATAATCCGAATTTGTGATTATGACCAGTTTGTGGAGTTGATGCTGGACAGCAGTGAGGATGGCCTGATGCACAGCCATCAATTCTGCCACCTGACTACTTCGGGGACCAATTTTGTATCCAGCGGAGGGTTCTGGGGACTCATTCACCCATGCATTCCCTACGCCGGCCACTAGTTCTTTCTCCCCGTCGTTGTCAACATGGTAAGAGCATCCATCCACATACACAGTGGGCATTCCCTCGCACTTGTCTTCTTCAAAGACTTTGTGGGGGGAATTAAGGTATGCCTCCATGTTGTCCTTGATTTTCAGACTTTCGTCCTCGAGACAGTTTTCTCTGGCACAATCATGCAAGTCAGCCAGACCTTGCGCGAGGGGACTCTTCTTGTTTTGGCCATATCTGACCTCCACAGGAAAGCCTTGCATTGACAGAATCCAGGAAGTAATTCGGGAATTACTCACATTTCCGGCCCGGATTCTGTCACTTTGGAGATATTGCAGAGGCTGGTGTGTAGTCTCCACTATTATGTGTTCCCCCTGGATAAACGGGCGGTAATTCTTCAATGCCCACACTGTTGCCAGGAGTGCCTTCTCACAATCGTTGAATTTTTCCTCCACAGAGGATAAAGTTTTGCTCGCATAGGAGAATACTTTATTGACCTGGTCATGCTTTTGGTATAATACTGCCGTCAAGCACGTATTAGAGAACCCCGTCTCCAGGAAGAACTCCTTGTTTCTGACAGGGTAAGCTAGGCAAGGCGCTTCTGAGAGGCTTCTCTTGAGTTGTTTTACTGCCTCGGCTTGTTCTGGACCCCATTCCCACTTGACCCCCCCCCCTTCAGGAGATGAATCAGGGGTCTGGTGATCTCTGCGTAGCCCTCAATGAACTTTCTGCTGTAATTAGTCAGTCCAAGGAGGCTCCTTAGTTCCCGCAGAGTTGTGGGGTCTTTCAGTTTCTGAAGTGCTTCCACTTTCTTTTCCTGGGGACAGAGACCCTGAGGAGTAATCTCATGCCCCAAGAAATTAACACGGGTTCTACACCACTGTGCTTTTTGAAAGGAAAGTTTTGCTCCGGCGGCCCTCAACTGGGTCAGAACATAACGGATCTCCGCTATGTGTTCCTCCACAGATGAACTTTTGATGAGGACATCATCTACATAAGCCAGGTTACCCCTCGCACCCAGGTCGGGCATGGCCTTATGTAGGAAAATGTTGAATTCATTGCCGGAGTTGAGGTATCCGAAGGGAGTCCGGGTCCATGTGTACTGCTGGCCCCCAAAGGTAAAAGCCAGTTTGTATTGGTCCTCCCTACTGACGGGCACGGTCCAGTATCCATTTGTCAGGTCTATTGCAGTAAATACCTGTGACCCCTGAATCTGGGCCAGCCCTTGGTCAATGTAGGGCAGAGGCCATCGGGAAGTATGGACCCGTTTGTTGAGCTCCCTGAGGTCAGCGCAGAGTCTCCACTGGCCGTTTGGCTTCAATATTCCCAGCACCGGATTATTGAAGGTGCTGTGGACTGGACGGATTATTCCCCGGGACTCAAGGTTCTTAATTATTTCAGTAAGGGACTCCATTGATGCGAGAGGCAAGCGATATTGCTTCACAAACACAGGAGTCATGCCAGGGTCCGTGGGGATTGTTGTTGTGTGGATGTCAGTGCGACCACAGTCATATGAGTCTACCGCAAAGAGATCTTGGAAATCCAAGAAAACTTGTTTCAACTTTTGCTTTTGTTCCAGAGTCACACAGGCATCAGCTTGGTTGACTCTCTCTTCCACCATCTGCCTGAAGCCTGGGAAGACTTCTGGTTTGGCTATCTCCGCGGCCTCCTCCAGCTGGGTGGAGAAGTCCCTGGTCAGAGTGCTGATTTGGACCGGAGGCTTCAGGTGGGCAAGGCAGCCCTCATGGACCTGGAAAATCACCTCATCCCTCCTGAAGTCACAAGTCACATCTTCCTTACCATAAGGGCAAGAAGTGTACACCAGGAAGTTCCCCCCATGCCGGGTAAAAATCCTGTCTGGTGTTGTATTGTCCTCACTGTCACTGTCAAAACAGTCCTTAGGGATTGGTCCTAACAGTTCATTTAATAAGTCGATGGAAAAATGTCGGTCATCAACCGCCATTCCAATAATGGTGCCTGCGGCTAGAGTAATACTCTTTAAGTCGCTGTTATCCACCTCTATTGGAATGGTGTCATGTTCTATGTTGACTAATGGTGTTGGGTTTACCCCCAACCCTTGCTGTTGGAGAGAAGCATTTAGATGTATGTAAGCATCAGGGTTTTTCAACTCTTGTCCCCTTTTAACTTTCACTTCCAGGGAGAATTGTCGGGTCCTTTCTGGGATGGTGACTTCCTCTTTAACCTGAATTTCAACTGCATAAGGTAGCAATTGAGCTGACCTAAATGCTTTTTCTGGATCATCAAAGCTCATGGGATTATCCGCTAATCGGGACCAAGCTTTGAAGTTTATTAGGTCCAAACTAATGGCAAAGCGATTGAGAATGTCACTGCCTAAGTAAAAGGCGGCAGTGACGTCTCGCACGACCCAACAATTATGGACTATGCTCTTGTTGCCAATGGAGATTTTGAGCATACACCTGCTTGGCAGGAGATGTTTGGAATTAGGTGCTTCCAGGTCCATTTCCCATTTGTCTATCAGTTTGAATGTGGGAATGGCTGGATCTTTTGGGAGTTGGCGAAACATGGCTTCGCTGATGAAGCTCTTACCGTTGTTCACACACACTCGAGCGAGAACAGAGTCCTTCCCCTCATTTAACTGAACAGGGATGAACAACTGCTCTCCAATTTGCTGAATCTCAGCCAGGCTCTGAGCTGATTTCACATCTTTCTGGACTATAGGAGTGGGAGTTTCAGATTGTGGATTGGTAAAGAATTTCAGAGTGTTTCCTTCCAGCGTGGAATACCACCTTAAACTGGAAGGAAGGTTGATTTTCAGAAATAGAGAGGACCCCCCATCACTAGTCTGTTGTCCTACTGCTATTACTGTCACGTCTGGAATCTGGTTGTTCTGGAAGTGAAATTCTACTTGGTCAGAATTTTGTTCAACCATGTGGCATGTGCCGTTTAAACTAACATGGTTGACACTCTGTTTTAATTTTATTGGTCGGCTAGTCTGGGTCCAGAGGACCTTGTTTACACAATCTATTAGGGGTGACAACCTTCTCAGGAGGTCATTCCCTAGTAAACAAGGGGTGCCCTCCGGGGTCACAACTATGACCGGGTGTTTCAACTTATGTCGCCCAATTTTAATGTCCAAGTCTGCAGTCCCCTCAACGGGAATTTCCTTCCCGTCAAAGTTCTGTAGTTGTCCCGGAAGAGAGGTGAGAGGAATTTGGTAATTCTCTCCCCTTCCTGCATTCAGTTCATCAAAGGCCCTTCTAGACAGAAGGGTAGCTTGAGATCCAGTGTCCACCAGTGCCGAGATTGTACCCTGCCCCTGTACTTGTACCGGGGCATAATATCTTCCCTCCTTCTCCTCAAGGGGGCACAGATAATGTACATTTTTGGACAACTGGTGGGCTAATTTTCTGGTTTTGGACATCGCGAGAGAAGAATTTTGGGCAGAATTCTGTGGAGAGCCTTGGGAATCTGAAAGAAAAATTTGGCAACTGGAGATCAGAGCCATTGTGGGTTCCCCTGGCTCCGGTTCTGGGCCGCCCCCCCTTTTTGGAGGCAGTCCCCAGTATGGGTTTGAACCCGGGGATTTTCTTGCGGTTGGTTCTGGGATGAGATGGTGGGCAGCGGTAGCTCAGTCTCCACATCTCCCCAGTCTGGATTTGCATCCCTAGGGACCCATTTTTCTTTGGGAGGAGTTCCCCCCTCTCTGAAGGAGAAGATCCTTTTCCCAGGATCCTCTGAGGATCCCTCTCCCTCAAATTGGAAGATCTGTACCTCCTCCTCAAACTGAGTCTGTTTGGGTCTTTTGTTTCTCCTACCCCCCCTCTGCTCCTTAGGAGGCAGACTTTCAGGGGCAAGAGATTTTGTTTCCGGTTCCTGGGTTTCCAGGGGCTGTTTACAAGTGAGGAAGGAAGCTTCCTCCAAGGCTTTACACCCCCCTTCCCTTTGTGCCTCCTCCCTGGGAACCGGTGAGTTATCGGGCTGCTGCCCCCGTCATTGTTCTGGAGCACCAGGTCCAGAGTTGGGTGCGTTCTGCGCCGGCACGCCCATCTGAGGGTTCTGCTGAGCCCTCAGTATGTGACCCAGATCCCGCGCCATGTTTTGAACCTGGCGCTCTAACTGGGAAACCCGCTCAGGCTGATACGGGGCCCTGTTTTCTCCCCTGGGCTGATCCCGGGAAGGGTAGCTGTCCCTCCTCTGGTAATACCCCGGGTTGGGAAGATTTGGGTACCCCTCCACCCTTGGCCTCCCCTCTCCCGGATTCAGTGGTCTGGGCTCAGTGAATTGGGGAAAGAAGGATGGATGGTTTTGGGGCTGAAAGTCGGGTGGATATCTGGGGAAAAAGTTCTGCCCAGGGTTTGGTAAATTTCTGCCCTCCTGTGGGAAGTTTGGAGGGAAGTTCCCTGGGTTAGGTGCTTGGCTGGATCCCCCCCCTTGGGCTGGAGGAGTCCACACATAACCCAGGATGGGTCGATTTCCCTTGTAACGGGGACTTACATAATCAGGAGAGCGAGGGACCCCATTTGTGGGGCTGCCTCCTTGGCTCCCTGTCTGTGACTGGCCCGAGGACCTTCTGGGCCTAGCATTATTAGGTGCAGGTAGGTTTTTAGGCCCCCCCATCTCCAAATCTAAAACGGGGGTGACCTTTACCTCTGCCACCTTGGCAGCAGCAGGGGTGGTGTTGGCTTTGGGGTTTTTCTGGGCATTACTTTTGCTATCTACCGGTTTCTGCACCTCATAGATCCGGGTAGCCTGTTCAATGACCCAGTCTAAAGATCTTTTCTCGTGAAAATCCCTCACGAGCTGGGTCATGATATATTTGGGCAAGGCATGGAAAAACGTATTAATAAATTCCCTGCTATCCGTGCGCACCCTTCTTGTGGTCTGTGCAAAAGCACGCTTTAACTCCTGCACAAATTCTTGTGGGGCCTGATCCTCCCCACATTGCAAATTGTAGGCTGCCTTGCGAGCCTCTTGAGGATTTCTGTGAACAGAAAAATGTTTCAAGATGGCCGCCTTATAGGTGGACCACCTTAAATGATTTTGGTCCTCCAGCCCCGCAAAGAAACTGGAGTATTCCGGGGAGAAGGTCCACTTTACATATTGAATACAGCTTTGGCTGTCCTTCAAATGGAAAGTCTCCATCATTTGTTCAAACAACTCTAAGTGCTCCCAAACAGAATACTTAGCGTTCTTATGGTAAGGCGTGATGACGCTCCTGATCGCCTTAATCTGCTTTAAGGGGTCCTTAAGCAAGGCCCTTTTTGCCTTATTGGCCTTTTTGGTTCGGGTAACCCTTGTCCATTCTTCCTCGGACTCAGAGGCACTGCTCCCAGAGGTTCCCGTCTGTTCTTCCAGGTTTTCCCGGATTCTGCGAGCCTGGGAATGGCTGGCAGAATGTGGGGACCTGGTCTCCTGTGTCCTGCGCAGTTCAGAGGAGTCTTCAGATTCCTCCTTGCTGCCAGGATTTGATGGGTACCCTCCCCACTGACCTAACTGGGCAGAGGTTTTCAGGATGCCCTTAAGGGGCCTACTCTCCTGGGGTTCCCCACCGAACTGTACTGTACTTGGGTGCCCATACCCGGATGCCCACCCCTCCATTCCTGGGTGGTACTGGCCTATGAGCCCCATACTCTTAGCTGGATAGTAATCTGCCATCCCTGTGGCCCTGTGCTCATGTGCGCCAGGGAACATGGGGGTGGCAGAGTCCAGGGACTGAGAGGTATGAGGGCCTCTGGTACTAGGGCTCCTGAGGTTATGCTCCGGAGTTTCCCTTTCCCAGCGAACCTCATCTCTATCCGCCCCTGCTCCCTGTTGCAATGCAAGAGCCTGCATTTGTGCCTTCAGTTCCTCAGTTAAGGCCTTACTGGACTCTATCAGTCTCTCCTGCATCGCTACCTGTTGTTGGAGCCTATCATTGTGTTCACAGAGGGCCTCGTTTTCCCTCTGTGCTTCCTGGTTGGTCCTGGAGAACTGGGCCAGTCTTTGCTGCAGGAGGGTTACCTCCTGAGCTGTGTCCCTATTGGCCTGCTCCTTTCTTGCTAGAGCATCCTCCACCCTCCTGGTGTGCTCTAGCAAGTTCTGGTGTTCTTTTTGGAGGTCACCCAGTCCCTGGTGGGTCAGGTGATTTTCTTCCATTTTTCTTTTTAAATGGCAGACTTCCTGGCCTAAGGTATCCCTTTCCTGACTGAGAGCCTGCATCTGTGCCGCCAGGTCGTCCCTTTGGCTTTGGAAGGCACCAGCATTCTGGCGCTCCTGATCAAACTCTGCCTGGGTATCCAGGTCTTTCAGAATTAGTTTGTTGCTCTCTGCCTTCACTCTATCTAGGTGGCCTTGCAGGGTGACTACCTGCTCAGCACATACCCTGTTGAAGTCCAGTTGTTGCTCCAGCTTTTTCTGGTTTTGCAGTAGGGAGTCCAAACCTTCTTGGTATTCCTTCTGCAAGGCCAGAAATCTGGTATCCTGTTCTACCTTTTCCTGTTGCAGCACATCCATATCCTTCTTTATTTCAATGATGTGCTGCCTACTATCATCTTCTGACTCCTGGCTCCTCTGCAGCCTCTGCTCAGAAGAGACCAGGTCAGATTGGACCTTCTCTAACGCCATCTGTTGCCTATTTGCCAGATTTTGGCTTTCAGCACATCTATCCTGCATGTCTCCCATATATAGGTACAGGTATGCCGCTATCCTAACAATCTTGTCGTGTTCATCTTTGGCCTTAGGAGCCATATATAGTTCACTCAGGGCCACATGTAATGGACCCTGATCTCTCCATAAGTCTGACCCTGTTTCAGTGACCTGTCGTGTGATGGCCTGCAACCATGCATCCTGGCCCTGCTCAGCCCATTCACCTCTCACAAATAGTTTATGCAAGAGGTGCTCTCTGGCTATTTTCATGTCTACTAAGGTCGTCATTCTAGAGATTGGTCTCTGTCCTGACTTACAGAAGTTTGTATTTTATTTTTGCAGAACAGAACTTTTCTTGGAGTGTCCCTTTTGAGGAATGCTTCACAGCGTAATGCAGCGTGGTGATCCGACTGGATGTATGTATCCCGTCAGTTAGCACACTGTATTAAGCTGCACAAGTGGTATTCTAACCCAAACGTCCGGCTCGAGCCCCCAATTTGTAAGAGGATTCAATTCAACACTACAGCTAAGTCAACGCCTAGTCTATAATACTGAATGAAAACCCTTATTGATATATCTTTATGTCCAGTTCATGCGTTCTGGATGACTACCCCTATATAACACCCCTCTCTTGGAATCCCCCTGACCCCACTGAGCCAAGAAGTAGCTCTGTTTTGCAAGTTTAAAAGGTTTATTTGATAATTTAAAATATATATATATATCACACTTTATAATAAATTAATAATTGAATAGCACACTTAATCTGATATGATAAAGATCAACAACGGAGAATCTGGCACTAGCACACTTCGTTATAATCACTAAGGAGTTGAGATGAAATGGATAAGGTAGCACACTGGTAAATAGGTACAGAAGTATAATGTGGTAGAGAATGCTTTATGTAAGCTCAGGTGGATGCAATATTCAATGAATGCAGTACAGAAAATACTCAATATGATTTCAACAAACCAGGTAATCACTTTTCTCTGGCAATCCTCTCCCCCCCTTGATGCAATGCAAGGAAATGGAAGGAAGCACACAGTTCTCAGAAATGCAATCAAATGTGATTCAGTTCAATCCCAGCAAGCTTACAGAAAACAGATAGGAGTTTTGAAAACACAGGCCCAAATGCTTTGATATGTGCTAGCAATGGATGAGAAATATGCTGGAAATGCTTTTAATTCCCTTTCAGAGGTTCAGGGTGAGTGGTATCTAGTTAATATTAGTCCAGGCTCACACTAGCAATGAGGCAGGGATAGTTAGCAGGTTAAACGAATTTCTGGCAAATGGAAGGCAAGCAGCAGCAGTTTTTACATGTGAAGAAATTTGCAAATCGCGGCAAAATTCGCGGATGTGTGTTCCGCGATTGCGGTAAAACTATAAGGGGTAGGAATGCGATTCAAAGCTAAGATTCTAAGCTTTCAAATAAAAGTTATTGCAAGTCTCTAGCACAAACGGTTGCGGAGATATGAGCGATTTTGTGAAGGTCGTTTTTCAGATTTGAAATTTTAAAGTTCAAAAAGACAAGTGCAGCTTTACAAATGACAGGTGACAGTTAGGAGGCAGTTCTACTTAGATTAAATAGGTTGAATTATATTATTTTAACTAGGAGATTGGATCTGCACAGTTTTCTAGGTACTCACACTATATTCTTGAGTGAAATGGGCCTCATCACGGATCTGGTCAGGGTTTTAGACGGGACTCTGGTCTCTGCACTTCACAGTGATCTGGGTCAGCTCTCTCTGGTTCTCTGGTCTGGGTCTCTAGTTCTGGATAGATTGAAGTCTCTAGTTTGGCTATCTGGAGGTTTGATGGAGGTAAAGTATGGATTTTTCCGGCAGAGCGTCCCGCTGCAGATGGAATTGAAGGTCCCTATCTGTCCTGTCTGTCTGCTTTTATGTGTTTAGAATGTGGGTGTGTTCTAGCATCACTGACCCTACCTCTCTCTCAGCTTCTAATTGGTCAAACTTCCATTTATCATTTGATTGGGGAATGAACTGTGAGTCAGAGGGATGTCATTTTATGGCTTGCAGATAGGACACTCCTCTGTCAGATTGCACACATTCTATATTTGATAATAAAAGACATATTTCACAGTTACACAGTTGCTTGAAATTACATATACATGGTGTGGCTGAATTTAGCCATGTCTCTGTCCAAATCTGCTGTTTCTAAGAGCTTGCATTCAGAAATGGCACATAATTGACTTTTTAACTGATTTTTCAATTTCTGACATTGACCCAACTTTACATACATGTGTGCAGGGAGTATGGACATTAACTGATGAAGTTTCAGATTTTTAACATGCATACATTTAGAGTAATATCCACTTTTCCGCTAAAACCCCCCTGAACATACCACCGGTTCTAAAAACCTCTTAAACTGTGGGCAGAAAAATCACAAGAATTATGGTATCATTTATAAAATGTTCACATGTCCGCTCTATGAGTTATTCATCTTTTTAGAGTTATGTTCTGGCTCCAAAGGGGTGTGGTTTCCTCTCAGCATAAGGTAGAAATACTGGTTTTTCCAGTTCTGCCAAGCCAGCTTGCTCTCACAGGCAGTGCCCCTCCCCTTTCCTCAGGAGGAAGCCACTTTTTACGACCATTTACGACTCCTGCCAATAAAACCTTTGCCTGAGCCAGGAGAGGCTTTGTTCAGAGCTCCGGTAGAGCACAGGTAATTCAATTATCAGATAGATGGCATATCCTTAGTGTGAGCAGCAAAAGGGCAGCTAGGCCTGGGAACACAGCTGTGACTCAAGTTTCACTTCTGATGGGGGTAGTTGCCAGGCAAATTGGAATCTCTTTAAGCTGTCATTTCTGTTCCCCAGTTTCTGCATTCAAATAAAACTAAACATTTTCACATATGCAGCTAGAAGGCTGATTCTAAGTTTAAAACTATGACATTTAAACAGTTACAAAGGCATGTGACACCAAACATAGGTCACTCATTTAATCTAAACATTTTCGATTTTAGTGTCTTTAAATCCAGTGCAACTTAAACTGCTGACTCCATAGCAGTTTTGTTATAAGCATTGTTTTGGGCTCTTCATTTCCCAGATTTTGTAGGCACACAACACTCCATTCTACCAAATGTCTGCTGGTGTCCAGTGAGTTTTTAGATGTGTTGCAATGTTTAAAATAGACAGTTTGAGCCTGCCTTCAGAGAAACACAGGGTGGTTTTAAACTGCCGGCTTTTGGATAGTGGTGAGTACTGGTACTGCACCCATTTTTGGGATTTAAGAAAATGAATTCCCAACAATTCTAGGTTGCGTTTGGCAATCAGCATTGCCATTCCCAATGGTTTCAGACTACTGTGCGGGTAGTCCAATGGTGATTTTAGGCAGTTTCCTTCTGTGCCCATAACATCGGCAAAAATGAGTGGCAGCCTATTCTTCATGCATTTCCCTGTGCATTTTCTGGGAAGCTCTGGCCATCATGATGTTTTCCATGTCAGTACTGCACAGTTTTGAGGTATGGCTCGGATGCATGGGTAAATACATCCCACAGGAGTGATCATCTGGGTGGCGCCACACGTCCCGTTTCAGCTGTTAGACGCTGGTGCAGACTGACGGGAGGATGGTCGTGGTGACGGGATTGGTGGAAAATAGGGAAATAAGTATTGTAAATACGTATGCCCCGAACCAAAATACTGCAGCATATTTTAAAACGCTGTGTAACAATCTTAGCATGTGTGTGGGGAGTGTGGTGATTTGGGTGGGGGATTTTAATTGCGTGTTAAACCCTAGGGTGGACAGGTCAGATGGGAAAATGGATAGGCCTGCCCCGTCGGCCAAAGCGTTACAGATGCTGCTGAATGATTTTGGGTTGGAAGATGTATGGAGGGCGGCCATCCTCAAGAGAGGCAATACTTGCATTATTCTGCCCCACAGCACTACACACAAGGCTGCACTATGTCTTCGTCACTCCAGAGATACTGACAGAGATCACGCAAGTCGAATATAAAGCAAGGGTCCTCTTGGACCACTCGCCTCTGATCCTTAGATGGCTATGTTGTCCCCCGAGAGCAAGAATTCCGACGTGGCACCTCAGGGCAGAGACGCTTAGAGACCTCCTGTTTAGGGAGGACATGAGGGAAGAAATCGTCAGCTACTTTGAGACAAATATGGGCAGTGTGGATTCAGCGGGCACATTGTGGGAGGCTTTCAAAGTTGTGATGAGAGGAGTGGCTATAGCAAAATCTAAAGGATTGCAGGGAGGGATCCTGGTGGACCTGCAGGAAACTGAGAGAGAATTGGAAAGGGCACTAAAGGGAGAAAACAGTACCAACCAAGACACCGATCTGATACTAAGACTGCAGCAAAAGTGCGCAGGGCACTGGGAAAGATTGTGTAACCTTAACTACAAAAAGTATATAGAGAGGCAGCATGCGGGAGGAGATAAACCAGGAAGGATTTTGGCATGGCTATATAAGAGTGAAACCCCTAGACCCCCGATTAGATTAATAATAAGGGAAGACGGAAGGGTGGTGGATACCCAAGAGGGAGTTAATCCGGAGTTTGCAAATTATTATGGGCTGCTATATGGGGATGATGGGTAGGATAATCAAGCGATGATAGTGGAAACACTGGAGGACATAGGATTGCTGCAGATCAGTGCTGAGGAAAGAGAGGAGCTGGACGCACTGATTACTTTAGAGGAGCTAGAAGAGGTGGTGAGACAGTTGCCAAATAGCAAGTCCCCGGGGGCTGAAGGACTCCCAAGTGAATTTTATAAAATATTTAAAGATGAGGTGCTCCCCCCGCTGTTAGGGAACAGAAGAAGATCGCCAACCACTGATATATTTATGAACACTATATTTTGGTGTCTAAATGATTATGTTCAAGTTATTTACAAATGAAGGCTTCAAAATAGTAAACCTAGTATCTTTATGAGTACACAATTATATCCCCTAATCAGGCAAATAAGGCACAAATCACCTATTGGTGTATAAAAAATGATTTAGTTCAATTTTATTCTTTTTCTGTATTGTTAACTCATACGCAATAGCAGAATGTTTATCCGAAAAGGAGAAATCACAAATCAAAATCGCAAAGAAAGAGAAAGCAGAACTTGTGTAATAGTTCTCTAACAGTCACATGTTTAGTGTGTTAGTATCATTTCATTGAGGAAAAACAAAGTAAACATGTACAGGAGAAAACAGTAACAAAATGGCTGTAATTATTCAACATTTGCACATCATGATTAGAGAGGTAAGGGTACCGCAAGTTAGTCCCTAAATATTCACTATGCCAGGGGGAGAAGCCCCCTATCTAGTTGGAAAAGGCAAAATAAGCATAATGAGTGCTAAGTCCTGTGGCGTTTCGGCTTGTTGTTGGAACGCCTTCGACTGGGCCTCCGGGTTGGGGATCTCTGTGAAGTCAATAAAAAAGAGAAGGAAAAAGGATGAGATCTTAAGGAAGTCTCAAATGCTTTTTTTTAAAAAAAAACAAGCTATGTACTTGTGAACAAGGGGTAAGGCAAAGCTGCCTATTATATAAACATAGTAAAAGATACCTTTGAGGTAGCATAAACCATGTCAACCATGGTCTGATATTCGTAAAAAAGGGGAGACTGCGTAAAGGCCAACCTGTAGGGAAAGTGCCGCTGGGTACTGCTGCAAAGAGGTAGTGTCCTGTATTCATTAGTAATGCACTAGTAGGTTGAATCCTGCCAGACCGCTGCCAGTATTCCTTCGGTAGACTACGAGTCTGTAGCAGAATGTACGGTGGGTCACCATGGGAGGGTTGAACCTGTAATAGATAAATGGAACAATGTAAGGGCGAGGGATCACTAGGTGTCTTGTACTTTAGGGCATAAGACAGGATAATTACTGGTCCCATCATGTAAAAGAAGGTGTGCTGTACCTTTGAGTCACTTAGCAGAATGCTTCAATTCCTGGTAAGTGAAACTGTTAGCTGTGGTCTTCTCTGTTGCTGAGTAATTCATGCATAAAAAGACAGAGCTGTAAAAATGAACGAAAAAGCGTCAGCGGCGCTGTCGTGAGAGGTGTGTAGTGCAGTAAATAATGGTCGGTGGTCTAGATGGAAAGAGGGCATGGGTGTGCCCTGGAGCTCGAATAGGGCTCACCCGGAGTTGAGTTCCTAGGCGTCACAGCAGTTAAGTCCTGGGTCTACAGAGCGTCAGACAACTGATATCTCTGGCTCCCGTGGGAGAGCTGTATCCGGAGACGATTGTGGGCGCATGCGCGTTGTGTATTGTACAGAGCCTCGCGCATGTTTGAAATGGACGAAAGTGTCCCGTTGCCATGACATTGTCTCGCTTAGTCGGTAGTTAGGCGGAATCGAACGCCTCTTGCCTGAGACGATTGTGTGCATATGCGCGGTGGTGTATTATGCAAAGCCTCGCGCATAAACATAAGCGTCCCGTTGCCATGACACCGTATCTCGTAGACGGTGGTTAGACATAATCGAACGTGGCGCAGACCGAATTAATCCGCTGTTACTGTAAACCCTGCGGCGAACTGGCTCCACAGGGGGTAATTATATGTGCAAAGGGCAAGCGAACCTACGTTGGTGTTCACTAGATGTGAAGCCCCGAGGCTCAAAGTGTAAATTAAAGGCGGGCGGGTAGCCTGCTGTATCGGGTAAGTCGCAGATGGAGGGGCGCTGTCAGTGTAAGGAAGGCTGGTGCCTGCCATCCTGGATAGCAAGAGCAGGCCCTGTCTCTAAAGGTGGAGTGAGACAGACTTTCTCTCCCACTCCCTTAGAGTTCCGGTTTGGGTGTGTGGCTTGCCTGCGTGAACATTGACTGTGGCTAGCTCCAGATGCATGTCAAAGGCCCCTATTCTGCTTGTAGGGATATGCCAACTGGATGTGACAGGAAAATACCAGGAAGCCGTGCTCAATCCCATGTCGGCCTAGCCTCATTAAGGCCATGAGTTATTGTCTGAAGTCTAAAAATCCACCATGCTTCCTTATGTTTTAGAGCGTTTTTTATGTTGGTATTCCCCTCTAGTTTGTCGATGACCCACCAGGTGAAGTCATCGGGTCCATGACGATGTTCAAGAAAATGAGGGACCATTGGTGCATTGTGACTCTTGCAGCGAATTCGTGAGCGATGCTCACTACTTCTTTTGTTTACAGGTCTTTGAGTTTGACCTACGTACCTTAGGCTGCAGGGACATTCAATTAGGTAAATTGCAATGTTGGTTTTGCAGTTCGAAAAATGTCTGAGAACCCAGTCCTTTGTGCCAATTTTGAATGTTTTAACCTTTTTGGTAAATTTGCATGCTACACATTGGCCGCATGGATGGTGGCCCGAGAGGTCCCTCATATTCCACAGTGTCGTACGAGTGGTTTCTTAAGTCGGGCATGAGTAAAGTGTTCTTTTAGATTTCTGGCCCGTTTGAGTGCCATCCTGGGTAGTGCTTCATTGGGCAAACTCAACTGTATTAAGGGCCAGAATTTTTTTTATTATTTGTTGTACTTTTGTGACGTTGTTGCCAAAGATGGTAACGCATGTCATTCTGTCTTTGTCCTCGGCCCTGTTCTTGGGGGTGAGTAAAGCATCACTGGGAGTGTACAGTGCACTTTTGTTAGTATTTCCTACCAATTTTTGGGGGTAGCCCCTTTCCCTCAGTCTTTGTTCAAGCTCTGCTGCATGTTCTTTGTATTTTCCTGTGTCCGTGCAGTTACGACGTACCCTGAGGAACTGACCATAGGGCAAGTTGTTCTGTAGGTTTCTGTGATGGTTACTGCTGTAGTGCAATAGAGTATTGCGATCAGTCTCTTTCCTAAATAGATTACAAGAAAGTCTGTCATTGTTCACTTCGATTTTCAGATCCAGGAAATTGATGCTTTCTGTGCTGCTATTCAAGGTAAATTGGATTTCCACCATTTGAAGGTTCAACCATTCATGAAAGTTGTTAAGTGTATTCATCTCCTCATGCCAAATCAAGATGATGTCATCTATATATCTGTACCAATCAGAGATCTGGCTCACATATGGATTTTATGAGTAAATACATATTTGTCTTCAAAGTTAGCCATAAAAATGACCGCAAGGCTCGGGGCAAATGCAGGTCCCATGGCCGTCCTGTTAGTTTGTATGAAAAACTCATCATTGAATGTGAATGAGGCGTATGAGCTTGGCAGACTGCCAGAGTCACTCAAAGAAGCGATTATAATACCACTTCCCAAACCTAATAAGCCAGGGCATAGCTGCAGTTCTTATAGACCCCTGTCGATGTTAAATCAAGACAGTAAAATTCTGACTGCAGTTTTGGGTAACGGGTTAAGGAAAGTCATAGGCAGATTGATACACCCGGACCAGACGTGCTATGTCCCTGATAGAAACATATCCAATAATCTTAGAAGGCTCCATGGAGTCATTGAATATGGAAACGAAAGCGAGGATGAATTGGCAATTGTGTCGTTAGATGCAATAAAGGCCTTCAACTCGGTCAAATGACCATGGTTATTGGCGTCCCTGGCTGGCTATGGGATGGGTCCAGGATATCTACAGTGGGCTAAAATGTTATACAGTGAACCGCTGGCCAGAGTTAAGACGGGGTCAGTGGTATCGGAAAGGTGGAAAGGTGGAACCCCCGTAGGGGAACCAGACAAGGCTGTCCATGGTCCCCCATGCTCTACATATTGGCCCTGGAACCCCTAGCGATCTATTTAAGGCAACAATATGACACGATAGGCATTTCTGTGGGTAGTGAACGACACCTGATATCATTATATGCAGCTGACATACTATTGTATTTGCGATACCCAGAGGAAAACCTCCAACATATTTTGGAGGTGATGGGAAGATATGCGGGAATGTCTGGTATAGCGGTGAACCCTCAGAAGTCTAGCATGTTCCCATTAGGTGGATATAAAGGGATCCCCCTGAAACAATTACAAGTGTTACAAGTACCATGGGCAGGTAGTACATTTCGCTATCTAGGAATAGATATATAACACGCGGTGGAGGAAGAGCATAAGCACAATACAGAAGTAGCCATTAAGAAAATTGAGAATTGCATGCGGTTTTGGGTAAAGCTGCCCTTAGCAATGATGGGATGTAGTGCAGTGTTAAAGATGGTGGTCTTGCCTAGGCTCCTGCATTACTTCGGGAATATCCTGTATTTGATACAAAAGAAGTTCTTTAGTAGACTGGCCAGCATGTGCAGGGACTTCCTGTGGCATGGTACACAAAACAGAGTGGCTCTCTAGAAGCTACAGAATTTTTATGAGAAGGGGGTTATAAAATTGCCTAATTATGTAGTTTATTATGTTGCAAGTCAGCTGCAATATGTGGCCAAATGGCTCTCAGAAGATGTGACCTCTGAAACCGGGCTGTTCAGGCGGGACTGTGCCCCATTTTATCTGAAAGAGATTGTGATTGCCCCAAGCAGTAATGGATGGGTGCCCACAGATGATGGTGCTAGGATGGAAGATGGGGCGCAGGGCTTGCCAATTGATGGGGAACCCATACCCGTGCTCCCCTCAGGTACCACTGGTTGCACTGGCGGGTGGAGAAGAGCAGTTAAGGATGATAATCAGAAACCACTGGGAGCCGGCTGGGATAGCGACAATGGGGGATATTTGGCAGGAGGGGACCTTAACAGATTTTAGGGGAGTTGGGGGCGGGAACCGGGTTACAAACTGTCCAGTATATCACGTACCACAGACTGGTGCGAAGGATTAAGAGAACGTAGCCCAAAATGGTGCTTGGGGAAGAGCCAGATGCTACTATAGACATAATATATGACTTAGCAGAGGGGGGGACGTTCGATATCTAGAATAGATGAGAGGATGATGTCCAAAGTGGGAAAGGACGTGGCGCAATTAAGACTAGGATGGGAGGAGGAAGTAGGGACCCCGATGGAGGATGGGATGTGGGAATGAGTCCAAGGGTATCACAAGAAGATGTCGAGGAATGCAAGACTTGCAATTGTATATTACGCATAGGCGTATCTGACACCCCAGTTCAAAAATACAGGACTGCAGGCTTGCCCTAAATGTGATGAGGAGAACGCGGGCATGGTGCATATGTTTTGGTCATGCCGGGTTATTTAGCGCTTCTGGGGTGAGGTCACACATAAACTAACAGAAAAGGGTATTACGATCGTGGTGGATACTGTGTGGGCCTGCCTGTTAGGGGGGTTGCCTAGGCCATGGAAACTTAGGCATGTAAGCAAACTGAAGGATCTGGCATATGCGCTTGCGAAGAGGAGAATTGCTATGGGATGGAAGACATGCCACAAACCACAATTGGAGGTATGGTGGAAAGATCTGCAGAAATGGGCGGAGGCGGAAACCATGGTGTGGCAAGAAGCTAGCAGTGCTGGGGGGGAGGAGGAGGCTGAGACCCTGATGGCTTGGAAATTACTGATAGCAGAACTATTTGGGTCAATGCAAGACCCATCGGATCCCACGGAAAGGAATACCCTATCACAAGATGCAGGAATAGAACATTAGTAGAAGTAGGCTCGTAACCGGGGGTGGGATAAGGGAAGCAGTGAACACGATTGAATGATGTATAATTGAAATGTTATTGTATACACTGCAAGTTTGGTTTGTATTGTTTGTTTAGATATTCAATAAAAATGTTTTTTAAAAAAAACTTCAAAGTTATAGCCACTCGAGAAAGCAATCACAGTATTCTTGAAATAGCACTGCAGAAAGCTTCTGTTGCACCATTATCATAGGAAGGCAGCTCTCGTTGTCTGTTGCAGGGTCAAAATAGAATAAGATTGACAGTCCCAAAGCTGATCACTCTTTTAGAAAAGCTCCGAACTGAGGAGGATCGGCCCGATATTGAAGATGCTCCAGATTACACCCATTGCCACTACACAGAAACGAGGCATGCCTATCTCCTATAAACACAAACATCCGTTTGACAAAACCATTCAAAATGCAAAAAAAAGCTAAACAAGGATCTAAGACGATTAAAATAGGTGCAACTAATGATCATAAGATTACAGTCAAGAATTTGTGCACAAAACATAAGAATTTTGTGGTACAATATAAGGCTCCGAAAAAACAAGAAGGGAATGAACGCATGTTCACAGCGTTAGTGGCAAAATCCAGCATGTTAATTTGGAATCTATTAAATGACGCCCCTAATAAGAGCAATGCTCCTCTGATGTTAAACTCTGTATCCGAAGCTGCTTGGGTATCATACTACATAAACTTCTATGCTGATCCTGATCACTTAGCCGGTACAACTTCCTTGCGAGCAGACCAAGGTTTTTTAATGTTTGATCATTTAGGCATAAAACTGCTCATTAAAAAATTAAGCACATCGAGAGCCACTGGCCCCAGATGGGTTGTCAAATGCGGTACTGAAAGTCAATCCCGTTGAATGGACTGACATTTTATATACACTGTTTTCTAGAATCATAAAAACAGGGTTGATTCTAGACACCTGGAAAAAAATCAGTATTTGTGCCCATCTTTAAGAAGGGCGACAGGAGCAACCCGGCAAACTACTGGCCACTAGCCCTCCTGGACATCCCACGCAAATTTATATGCTAGACTAATACTAAAGGATTTAAATAAGTGGCTTGTAACGGCAAATTTGATTGACCCTCATCAATCTGGGTTTATTTCGGCACTGGGTACTGCTCTAAACCTTATAGTTTTGACTGCGCAAATAAAAAGCTCAAACTTATAATTACCCTATTTACATAGCGTTCATTGATTTTAGAGTCGCTTTTGACTCAATCTCTCGAAAAATACTCTGGAAAAAAATATCTGAAGCGGGATGTCCCGATTATATTTTACACACACTTCAACAGTTCTATTCAAACACTTCTATATAGATCAAATTGACGCAACATGGTCTTCTATCGCAGCCTATACAAACTAATCCAAGCCTATACAAACTAATCAAGGCCTGAAACAAGGCTGTATATTGGCTGCTACTCTATATAACTTTTACATTAAAGACATGAATCCCCTGTTTCACAATCCATGTACTTTCCCCCCAAAATTGGGATCTCACTCAATTCCTCACTTATTCGACGCAGACAATCTTGTCATCATTGATCGGACACTGATTGGCCTTCAAAGGCAGCTGCAAATTTTAACCAAGTATGTGAATGAAAACATGCTCTCAATAAATTAATTTTCTTCTCAAATGCTATCTGTTGTTCGATTCCCCCATAAGAACTTCACTCCCTTTTTCTATAACCTTCTGAGGGTTTCCACATTGGCGACGAAACTCACTAGTTATTTTGTATAATACTCATAATGTCCCAGAAAAGGTAACCGTTGCGCTTCACATGGGGGAGTGGCTGCCTACTCCAAAGCTTTTACGAGTGACTCTTTTGGTTTTATAACGTCACTCATGGGGTTATGGACTAAATATTCCTATTGTTCTTGGGACAATTTACATTCCTCTTTTTTTAGTGCAAAACTGTTGGCTTGCATTGCATCTAGTACCTCTTGGAGTACCTTTACATGATCCTTTACATGTATTCTTAGTCCTCATTCTCATCACACACTGGGGCCAGTCTGTTTTTTTGTTGCTTTCAGCTTTTTTCTCCTTCTGTTTTGCAACATTTGGTGGAGTGTCTCAATAAGCCATCTTGCACGTCATTCTCGGTAAGGGACATTCATTTGCAGAGGTCATGCATCCCAAGTTCCACATTTGAAACATTGAACACTACCACCTTTGTTATCATGTTCTGGATATTTTATTTGTTCAACTGCACAAACCTGGGTGTTTTCACCCCTCTTTCTTGCTTGCTGTGTTGGCTTTGCACATGTTGGGGGTATAGTTTTATACTTGAACTAATGGCGGTTCATATTCCTGCCATAGTCTGCCTTATTTGATCGATCTACATTTGCACCATAAGTTGGTCCCACAATCTCCTCTAGACATTGGGGGTCATTCCGACCCTGGCGGTAAGGGGTTAACGGCACCGGTAAAGGTGCCGGAGCCGCCAAACCCTTACCGCCTCACTACGAGTACTGCTCGCGGGACCCACTAAGGACACCTGGTTTTACCAGGCAGCCTTAGCGGGTCCCGCGAGCAGGCCAGCATGCTAACAACGGGCCCTGTGTTCCCATTAGCCCTTTGGGGGCTCAATGGGAATGGGGATGCACAGGTCTGGGTTCCTTGAATGAGGAATTACCGGGCCCTGCAAGGTCGGAATGGCCCGGTAATTCCTCATTCAAGGAACCCGGACCCTGTACCCGGTAAAGGGGTTACCTCCTACCTCGTAATGACCCCCATTGTCACAATGTGTATCCTGCAGCTATTCTTCTGAGAGGTGCTGTGACAAAATGACTACTGCTCTGCAGGAGTACAGGGATGACCAGTGGTTAAAACCTCTACTCGCCCCACACTGCTACTAATCAAGCAGTGATCCCAATTATACGGGTGAAATAGGCACAGCCCAACAAGGGTAACCCCTTGTCGTGTTGTGGTAATGTGAGCTGAGGCAAGGAGTGGTGCAAGCTAGCATTGAATCATCCAAACAGTTGTACGGTAATACCAAAATAAAGGATGTTCAACAATGTTCTATAAAAAAAAATAAGTATTTAATTAAACTAAAAATACAAACACACTGATATAAACACTAATATCCCACCCCTGCAAAGGAAGTCACAGAATATGCAGACCTTTAGGATAAAAGAGGCACTCTTGGTCTGAAGAGAGGAGCACAGAGGCAATAGTTTCCACAACGTTGTTCATGTTCAAAGATTTTATTCTAGAAATATAAGGGGTGTAGTCTCAAATTGTCACTAAAGCCCTCCGGACCAGGCTGGGGGCAGAACCACTGTAAATGCTTTGCTCTTCTTTGTAAGGGCCTCAACAGCATGGAGACAAGCTTCTTTGTGTCCAATCAGGTCAAATTGTCACTGGGTGCTCCCGATGGAATGGAATGGAGTGAGTCTGCAACAGTGATCAGCTTGGAGATTTCTGCTTCAGAGGCTGAAGTGGATCGAAAAAGCAGTGTGTGTCAAAAACAGCTTTAGGGTTCGTGCAGTGACTCAAACTACTGGAAAACGATTGAGTGGCTTGAGGTGGGAAACTGAGGCAAGAGCTGTTCTTTGGCTTTTTGGTTGTTGGAGACCCCATCCAGGGTTAAGAGAAGTCATTTGTCTGCCCTTGCAAGACAGGAGAATTGCCAGAGAATACATGCTCCTCCAGTGAGCAGGATGCTGGTAACCAGTATTGAGGCAGCAGGCAGGCCTTTTCCAAACAGATGTTCAACCTAAAATGGTCCTAATGATTGGGTGAGGGGAGAGTCCTGCTCCGTTCTTGGAGTCATTTTTATTTTAAATTCTCTTCGCTTTGTAACCGCAAACAGTTCCATCATCAATAGTCTTCTTATTAGCCAAATCATGCACTTTGCTAGCAAAATCCCAAACTAGTTGAATACTGTAACCAAATAACTAACAGCTAGTATTTTCTGCAGAAGCTCCTCTGGGGATTAATCATTTCAGTATTTCTTCCCCTTGGTCCTTCGTCCTGCTCCCAATCTTCACTAGTTTGCGTAATTCTGCCCACCCTACCATGCATACTACTAAGCATCCAGCTCATCGTCCCAGCCAGCAGAGGCCTCAGGGGGGTTCATCATCCGGTTAGCTAAACAATGAGTGCACCAGGGCATTCTATGCAGCTATGTTCTCTGAGCTCTCTCTCATTCCTGCCTGCGTAGCTCTGTGCCATACAGTGGCCTCTGCCATGGATCAGCACCGTAGATCACTCCACCAGCAATCTATGTGAGAGCCCTCTTGAGATTTCCAAGCCAAGGCTATCCTTCCTTTGGCAAGCACCCAGGCCAGATCTAACATTCTATGCACTGGCTTTGCAGTTTTGGGGCGTGGGAACATTCCAAGCAAACAAGCCTACGGTGACCAACTTTGATTTCCCAATGCCCCCTTTCTTCAACCTAAACTCCATCTCTTGCCAAAACCTCCTAATTGTAGGGCATGCCCAAAACATATGCAGCATATCCGCCCCATCTGCTCAGCATCTGGGGAACCCTTTATCCATCGATCCAGGAAATTTCAATATCGTATGTGGCATCATATAAGCTCTGTGAAGAACATATAATTGTGTCAGCTTAAATCTGGCGTTTCTTGAGACTGATACAAATCTTTAGTCAATTCCTGCTGCGTGAAAGCTCTTCCCAAGTCGGACTCCCACCTGTGTTTAACCCCTGGGACATCTGTTGGTAGTGTTTCCAGCAACCCTTGACACAATCTCGGGACGCCACCCATATACGAACCCCCCCTTCCATAAGTAGAGTGTGTTGACCCAAATCCCACCCCAACCCACTTTCAAAACATTTTGCACTGTTTCTCTGCTGTGAGGTGTGTCTCTTTAGCATCACAATCCCTACTCCTTTCTTGAGCAAGTATGAAGTCACCCTAACATGCTTAACATACCTATCAGTCCCGTAACATTCCAAGAGGACACTCAACAATTCCGCCATGTAGCCAGGTCTGTGCCTTCGTTCTCCCCCTCCTGTACACCCTTCCCCTCGGACTTCCTTTCCTGCCCCATTGCAGCACACTCATCATCCCCACCTTCCATCCATTTCCTCCCCACCCCATTACCTCTGTACAAAACCTCCCCCTTTCTGCCATACATTAACAAGCTGTGCCACACCAAAACATAACTATTGACCTAACAGTACCAGTCTGCTCAGGTTTGACTGTCATTCATCGCACTCCCTTCTGTAGGACTTGACAGCTGGTATCCTTCACTACAACAAATAGAAACCAGTGGGGCATCCCACCTGACGGGATCTGGCCTGTCCGCAAGATAGAAAAAAGTAGAAGTCCAGTGGTGCATGTCACTGGCGTAGCAAGTTCTTGGAGTCATTCTTTTTTTCTGTACGGCAGAGGACTTTGGGCTGACTACACCCTAATGAAATGACAGGTGAAGCCTTCTTCCCCTGATATCCTAATATTACACAAGGATGACTCTGGTTTGAGGGGGTGGCCTCACAACTTTTATACTCCGTTGGCCACAACAGATTGGTCTATTTAATGTCTTATGTAAAGGTCCAGTCCTGGCTGCTGTGACAAGTCATTTTCTATTGCTGTTCGTCCCGGAGTGCTTTGTTTGCCTATGTTGGGATGGGGCACAGAGTGTGAGTGGCTTAAGAAATTCCAGATTGTGGATGCCTTCTTTGGGTAGCCACCCCCTTTTGTTTGTTGCATTGGTATTGGCCCCAGTCTTCTTTGTGTTTAGGGAAACCCTCCTTATTTTTATTTGTCAGTGCAGCTAATCCGCTGTGAGGTCATACCTCGGATACTCCAATTTTTCCCCTTTACTATGACAGAAGCAAACACTGTTTAGTCCTAGTACAGAACAAATTCAAGAAATTGTTCATGGGCCCCTGACTGTTCAACCCCACAGGGGACCCTCCGACGATTCAAAAACCTCAGGGATGACTTAATCAAACTAAAGAAGTGTTTTTCGAACAGAATTCCATGGTCGTTTCCTGGGGGAATATCTTAAGACAAATATTATCCTGGCAGGCCTTGTGGTTAGGAATGATCCAAGAATTTAGTGAAGATTTAATGGTACTGACCATAACTACCTCCTTTAAGGGTGAGCTCAAAAATACAGCAGCAATTTGACAAAGCCAAAAGGTCTTTTAAATCTAACCCCACGGTCCAAAATGTTAAGGATAGACTAAAAGAAATCAAGAAGTAAATAGATGACTTTAGGGTGAATAGTATGTCTTTAAAAAAAATGTAAACTAAGGATATAAAAGAATTTAAAGTGGAAAACATCGATCCTCATTTATCTTATGATTATCTGACTAAAATTACTAATTAACCAAGACAGACATTTTAGAGGGTTTCCCCCAAGAGGTCGACCCTACCAACGTAGACGTTGGGTCACTTTTTCAGACTCTAGTGACTTGAGTAGAGAAGAAACAACAGATTTTGTATTGGGACCTCCCCACCACGCCTCGAATAACAAGGAGATTGATATCACCACAGCTATCCCAACCAGGGCTCCCCTGGCATATTTCCGACATAGATAATGAAATTCCAATTTTTAATTTAGCAAACGGAGGCCTCACCACATCAGAAATATACATTTTCTTTTGTTCTTACAAACTTTAACTGGTTCAGTTTGAAAATTGAGTTATGTCATTTCTTTAGATAACTACTCCTTAAGGCATACTTTGTTGATTATGATACCATCACGAAACCCTCGGATACAGGTCTTTGCCCTAAGTCCACTTTTACTTAAACGGACGAAGTTACATCTATCGAAATGTTGGTGTTTGAGAAAACAGTACTAAGAGAAGTACTCAATTTGCAGGGACACACATAACGGGCGTATTTGTAAAGCACACGTTCACCCACGGAGGGGCACCTTGGCACTAATAAAAGATGTTTCTTGTTCCCCAACTTAATAGTACTCATTTTATCGACCTCGGAAGGATGAAGGGCTGAGTGGACCTGCCGGGATTCGAACTTGTGACCATGAGGTCAAACACAGGCCCCTGTAGTGGGTGCGTTAGTCCACTGAGCCTGAGCCACTGACCCCCACACCGAAACCCCTACCCTAAATCCCAGTAAACTGGAGCACCATGCGCTTCTTGATTTACAAAAAGATGATAATTTGGTCATAAAACCTGCCAATAAGGGAGGGGGATTAGTCCTCATGTCCTCTGAGCAATATTACACCACATCTATGGAATTATTCAATGAACCAGGCCATTATCGTCCAATTATAAAGGGTCTGACTAAAGAAATCCGTACACTCTTGCTTGACACTACTTCGCTAGCACTTGAAGCGCTTGCACTTGAAACACTAGCACTTGAAATGGGGTCGATCTCACAGTATGAATATGCATTTGGAAACTGCATGCAGAACAAGTTGCTAAATCCCCCTCGGACGCCCCATCGGTTCTGGCTGTGGCTCTTAGCAAACACATCTCTTCTGCATGATGCATCTGGTGAATGTATTACTGAATTCATTGCAATAGTACTTGAATGTAATTATTTCACGTTCAATAAACAGTTTTATCAACAAATAAAGGGCACGGCCCTTGGAGCTGCCTTTGCTCCTAGCTTGGCAATACTTTTTATGGCCTCATTTGAAGAGACATTTTATTCTCACCTTCCAATACATTTCGTAATCACATACGTGAGTCGAAACGCTATATTGATGTGATCATGATCTAGCAAGGTAATAAAACACAAATGGATGCTTTTTTATGTGGCTTAATACTGCTTACGCCAGCATCAAGGTTACCATGAGGTTACCATGACTTCGTTGGATACTAGCATAGATTTTCTTGACATCCCAATCACCAATAAAGAGGGGAAACTAAAATGCTCATTATTTAGAAAACCATCAGACAGAAACACCTTGCTACATTATCACAGTCGCCACCCAAGATCTCTTCTAGATAACTTACTGTTTGAACAGTTTCTTCATATCCGAAGGAACTCTATGGATCCAGCTGATTATTTAGAACACACACACACGATCTTGTTCATGGATTGTGTGCGAGGGGCTACCCAAAGCAACTTTTGAAAAATCTAATAAAGGAGAGAGACATAATCACTGTGGAACTTTGTTTGAGCCTCCTACAACTGCTACATCAGACACAAACCCAAAACGTACGTGTGTCATGACCTATAATACTGAAGTGAACACGTTTAGAAAAATCATCCAGAAACAATGGTCTTTGGTAAAAATCAGTTTTACCTCAGATTTACCAAGTACTGTTTGATTTTAAAAGAGGCTGCAATATACGTGACCATTTGTTCCATGAACAATTGAGCTCACTTGACAGCTTCTACTATTATTCACATGGATTACTTTAGTTTGCTTTATTCAATAAACAAGCTTCTTTGTGACTAGTAAACTAAATTCCACTCGTTATATTTTTCAGCATGTAAATATGATCACAATGCTCCCACATTCACCATGTATTTATAGTGATCACATAACAAGAGATAATAAACAATAGTGTACGTCTATGCAGCTTCCTCTACCTTACGGTATAAAGATTGTAGTCAATTAAAGTGTTAAGATGGCCACCTCTGTAACATGAACTTGGAGGCTTCCAGTTAATCTATTTTCTCCTCCCCATGTTTTCTATACCTTGTAGCGCTGTAAACGTTTGTCTCTCTACACACGTTTACTGTGTTCTTCCATCACGCGTGCTGAGCAGAATCGGGCTTGCTGCATACTCCTTTTCCAGTGATGCCATGCACAGAACTTGAGTCATACTTTCTTTTGCTTTATTATGCCACTTTGCTTTATGATTCAAGTGTATTTTGTACACAGCAAGGCATGGCCCATTATGTAGAGAAAATAAAACCCTGGCACACAAGACCAGCTCCCCTGATTTCCTCTGCCTTAGCACATTGGTAAGCTTTACCACATTTGTACACCACATGAAGTTCTTTTTACATAAACACGTCTGACGTTTTCCTACGAATAGGAGAAGGTTATAAGGCTTCACTTTCCTCTTTTTGTTTGCTTCTTATTCACAGCTAGCATGGTAAGGGCCTGTTTCCCAAAAATGTTTAACATGGGAAAGTCCCATTGAAAACATTTTTGTTAATCAGGCACTTGGGGCCTCATCACGAGTTGGGCGGTGTCCCGGCTGTAATACCACCCAACTGTAATAGCGTTTGCGCCAAACGGTCTGGCGGTATTACCTCTGGATCACGGGTTGGGCGTTAACAGTAAATCCCCATTCCCCATCAGGTCCATTGGACCCACGCTCGCATCCATTCTCGCGTTCTGAAACACTTGTGTATTGAGTGCAATATAAATAAAATATCATACCATTGGGGAATTTTTGGCACATCGGGCGCTAAATGGGATTTTCACCTCCAGAAAAAAGCTGGAGGTAAAACAGCCCATTTAGTGCCCAACTCGTGATAGGGCCAGCCATTAAATGCAGCGGTAATAGCATTACCACTGCATTTAAGAGCTACCGCCCAACTGGTGATGAGGCCCTTAGTGTCTTCTACACAGTAGATTGGAGCCTAAAGACTGTGAATATCGCAGTATCTGTAAATGGAACACAAAAAGCAGTACGTGGCTAAGTGTTCAGTTCTGTTTTAAGCTCTTTAGATTCAGATGCCACATTCTGATGTAAAATGTTCCTTTTATTTGGCGGTGAATGAAATAAGATTAATCAAGGGATACCCAGAATAATGCTGGCAATGTCAATAGACATATGTTGGCCTCATGGAAAAAGTTAATTTTGATACTGATGCTTAAAACCATAAGTTGTTGGTCCTGCGGAGGGTGTTCTCTGTAATTAAATTGTACTACGCTGAAACAACTATGTCTAGAGACCTCCAATTCCACTTTTAGGATACGATTATAAGCTCTCTAGGTTCACAGCTCTACCTCTAAGTCTAGAAGATCACTACCGCTTATGCCCAGTCAGTGTCCAGATATATAAAGATTTAGATATATTGTTGTTAAATAGTTTTTTTGCACAATTTATCAAGGCTCCTACATGTACTATACATGTGCTGCATGTGTTTGTAATTTGTCAAATGTAGTCTGTTGTTGCACAATTATGTGCTATTACTGCTGTATCAGGTGTGTTTATGTACACTGCCTTTCACACTTAGATAAATTACTATGCATGCTTTTGTTTCTCCATAACAGTTTTGTCATAAAATATATTTTGGATGTACTGTATTAATTGTTTGATATAAACAACATTTAATTTAATCATGGATTCAAACTTGTATATACATTCAGATAAGCAAGTAGTACAAGTTGATCTATTTCTGGGGTGTACTGCTTCCACTGTGTTAAATAAATTGATGTTAATACGTTTTGATAAATAAAATCATAGCCATCCCAGAGTTGACATCCCCCTTTTGTGTGTTGCATCCTTCTTTGGATTGCAACATCGTTACTGGCTTCTGTGAGACAGGCATGGTTTCATAAGGTAGACAAAGACACAAATGAACAGTTTCGAAAACCTTTATTTAACTTGGAATGGGGATTGGAGACTTCCTAACTGGCCCTATCTATATAATGGGAGTAGTCTCGATCATCACATTAAACTAAAGGATGCCCAAGCCAGTCTGTCAAAAATAATAAAGGTGTCCGTATCAAACCTAATTTTGCCCTCACTTAATTCTACAATAATAATGGGTACGGGCTAGGTCAAACCAAAAGAGTAAGTCAAATAATATCAGGATAGTAATGGAGTTAAATGGCGCTCCCTTCCCCGTGCTTAAGGAATAAGAGATAGTAAGGAGATTGGGTGGCTAGTTCACACAGTTCAGTGAGTCACAGTTCTTCCAGGCTTCCCTCTACTGGCTCAGTAACATTTCAACACAATATAGTTAACTCAGGCTTCCTTTGCCTTGTTTGGCATCAGTTTCTCAAAACAGTTTTCTCGGTGGAGTTCCCTTCCCCAACAGTTCAACATTCCTTTGATGGTTTACCTGACCGAGACCTTCGCAAATGCACGGTATTCGTCAACCCTGTGCAGGACCACTCTGTCAGTGAGGCTTTGACACAATGGTGCCCCTGGTACTTCTTTACTTAATTATTTACTTCATGATACAGTAACAGAGACCTTCGCAAACGTACAGTATCTTGGTCGGCCCTGGACGGGGCCACTCAGTTGCTAAGGCAGTCTATACAGTTCATGCTCTTCGCATTATACCATACTTGATCGTGCCCCAGGCACTATCTTTCACAATTCTTCTTGTGAGTCCCAGACTCTATTCTCAATTCCCATTATCGGTCCCAGACCCTCTTTGATGACTCCATTTCGCTCGTACTTCAAGCCCTGCACAGCCTCCCTTCCCTTTAGTAAAACTGCTTCTGTAATCCATAATCTCAGAAAGTCTCTTTTCACTCTTGTAAATGTACACACTCTTTCAACAATGGACAATTGAAGCTTTTGGCTTCATCGCCTCTCTCGCCATAAGCGTGTCCTCATTCTGCAACATTGTAGTTCACTCACGCCTTTCACAAACTGGGCTCCCTTCTGCTTTTAACTCACAAGCTGTGCTTTTCTTTATCGCTTTCTGCGTGTCGAGGCATGGTCACCTCTGCTGCCCCTCCGACACTCCCTGGCCTTCTTGCACACCCAGGTGAACGAGCACCTGTGCCAGGATTTTTCTTTGGAGTGTGTTTCCCCAGGCGACCCCCCTTCTGGCTCCTTGGAGACACGGCTTCCTCGCCACACTTTCTGTAGCCTTGCCACCTCTCAGGCCCCCATCGTGTCTGCGTTTCATTCTCTGCTGACCGGTTTCGGGGTTCCTACGCGACCCAGTTTGCCTGCCTGCTCGACCTCCAACTCGTGTTCCTTCTCGGGCTCCGACTCGCTCACTGTGTGATACTCTGCTCCACCTCTTATACTCTGAGGAGCCGTCAATGTGTTTCCGTTGTGTGTGATTCTGACTGAGTGCCTGACCGTGTCTAGCCTCATTATTGGGACATATTACAAGGGGTAATCTTCCTACTCTGTCTTCGTCTTCTTCATCTCCGTAGTTGGGCTGATAAAGAGAAGAGTTGTAGTATCCCATAAAGGTAGGGGGGATACCATGTCCCATGTCTCACCTTCCGGTGTTTCCTCCCCAATGACCCCTACCCAGGCGTTCCTCCTGCGCTAGTCCACCCCCAGGGTCGGCATACAATAGCGATGGCACTTCCCTGGCCATCTGAATAAGGGATCCCCAGGGATTTAGCAGTGAAATAACCTCATGTTGTTCACACTACTCTAACCCTTCTGTTCTCTTGCCTGCCTTGCAACAAAGCGACTCCAGTGATTACCACCCTAGTGGGACCTCTTTTGTCCTGGCAGGTCATTCCTCTTTGAAGCACTGGTCCCCTCCTTACTCCCTGGAGGTATATCCTTCCCTCTAGGGACTATGGCGAGATGTTCCTAGGTTTGTCAAGACAGGGATAGCTTATGCTATGCTTATGCTATCCCAGGCCCTAGGGATACACCATTATATAGCATTTACATCAGGGTTGCCCACTGTTGAAGGCAACGCTCTCTCTGTTGGAACATTGGGTTCTGGCAGGCTGTTTGCAGGAATGCACATATGACTCGTACCTGCCAGGTTGCCAGTAGATGGACCCAGCAGAAATACATGTTTGCACTATACTTTTCAGCACAGAGCATTCCGAAAGTGAAGTCTGATTAGCATATCTCACTTTCTGGGACACAAATCCTAGCAATTATTTTTAATAACAAATAAAAAAAGCTCATGCTAGTACATAATCACAGATGGCAATCTGTTACAGGTGTGGTATGCTTATCTGTTGTCTCTCCGGGGCATTGTACCTGGGTATACACTGTGAGGCTCCAAAATTACATTCTCCTTCGGAAGTATTTGTCCAATGTGAGTTACTAGCTCATCGTATACATTTAGTGTTTCCCCTTCCTCTGATTGTGCAGGGGTGGATTTCAGCATATTTCTTGGCCATCTGCCCCTTAGCGGTATAATAAGCTTTTTGTCTCTCCATAGAGTTCCAGGTTCCATTGATAGTTTCCAACATTGTCAAATTCATGCGTCCACCTTTTCCGGAGAATTGGGGTTTTGCCTGGCGTCTGCAAGAATTTTGGAGGAGGGTCTAGTTTCAGAATGGTGCTTTTGGGTTGTTTGTCACTCTCCTGCATACTGGGACTCTGTAAGCTTCTTGCAGCATCCCCTTGTTTTAGCTGTTGCCACTACTAAATGTACTCTGGTTGCATGGTCAGGGGTTCTTTGTCTTTTCTCCTTTCCTGGCCTTATGTTCTTGAGTGTACAAGTGAGCGTTTACTCACATTTCCTTGGTAGATTGCCATTTCCTTTGCTGATTTTGCATTATGTGGCTAGTGAAACACTGCATGCTATATTGCTAATAGGGGCTGATTTGTTTCTGTCATTGCTCGCTTTGGGGTGCTGATTTATGGCTTTGGTCCTGTCTATACTCAGTGCTTATGTTGTGGCTTTGTGAGTTGCCTTGTAACACGGTGTCCAAATTTGAAACACAGCACAAAGCTTGTGTGATGTTCGCACGTAATGACATTGCTTAGGCTGAGGCAGCAACGAAGACCCGCTCCTGCTCCTGAACAAAGGGTGGTGTGTTCAACTGCAAGCCCAAGCACTGGCTTACGTCTCGATACAGGCATGCACTGGCGACTCCTGACTAGAATGGGGCCCGCCATGGATTGCGCTCCAGAGACTCTCTCTTTAATTTGACGTTTGAGTGGCTGCTGGTGCCCTGTGGTGAAGCTGGTGAACCCTATGGCTTATCGCTGCCAGGTAACGCTGCCTGAGTGGTCTAGGGCTCTTTGTTGTGAAGATAGCCGCCCCTCGCCAAGATATATTATAAAACACATGCTAGCACAGTTTATTTACAAAAAGCACATCCTTGTTCCTGGTTTGCCTTCTCCAGAGTGACTAGGACAAAATCAATGTGGAGTCACACTGGACAATATTGTGACATTGCCAGGTTACATCACCAACTGCGGATGTGTCAAATAGGTGAACAGTCAAGATGCAATAGTCTGATGTTGCATGTTTGTAGGCTAAGCCCTGTTTATCCTTTGGAGGCAAACATATCTACAAAGCCAAACATATTGACTTTGCCAATGCGTGTTCTTCAACTGGAAGACAAATCACCAATGTGTATGTAGATATGATTCTGTTATATAAGATTTTACCTCTCTAGCATTCTAATGGCTTCCTGCTTCCTATTGATTCCTCATCTTACAAATCAGTAGTCTAGCATCGGTCCGAATTCAGAAATGTATGCATCCATCTGGGGCGCACCACGTCTCCACATCTGCTCTGCTCAGCAATGTTGCTGCCTTTTACTCTGGATGTGATGCATGGGTGGTATTTATGGAGTTGGCTGATCCTTAATACCTTGGTTCCTTTTTTGTGTGCACTCCGTATGCTGCTAGTTTTTAACTGTTAAGATTCCAGCATGCCGCCTCCGAAGGCCTCACCCTTCAAACAGTGTACTGATTACAGTAGATAAATATCTATTTGTTTGAGGCCTGAGAGCTGACCATGACAAAGGACTGTGACATGGCCCCAAAGCCCTTCAGGATCAAGCTGCAAAGCTGTTCCCCACCTTCCATAAGGATGGGGAGAGAACTCTGTGGAAGTGTCTAGCTTCAGAGCATTCAGTGTCAAGTGATACCCCAGGTCAAAGAGATAACCTGAGGTGTCCCATTGGCATGAAGGCAACAGGAAAGATAAAAGGAACAAAAATGCCACAAGAGGTTTAGCCCCCACCAATAAGGATGGAGAGAGATCTCTATTGAAGTGTCAGGCTTCGGAGCATTCAGGCTCAAGGATACCCCAGTTCAAAGAGCCAAAGAGAGAACCTGAAGTGTCTCTTTGTTATGAAAGCAACAGGAAATATAAAAAGAAGAAAAAAAGCCACAAGAGGTCTAGCCCCCCATCCAACTGGGTCTACCAAGTTATCGTCCTCATCCTCCAAGAAATGGTATTGTCACTCCAGCTCTAGAGTTAATGATTCTTCAGCTAAATGTCCACCTGTCTAGGTAAACCTTGCCTACCAGCTCTTCCACTTCAGAGAAGTGTGAGGGCTTCAGGTGGCAGATTCTTGAGATTTTCATTGAAGCAGTGGAAGTTTTAGCCTTGGTGCTGGTGGTGTAGCCTGGGCCCAGTGCACGATTCTGAGGCTAGCAGAAGCACCTGCTTGGTCTGCATGCCGTAGGTAAGGTCCCTGTTATGGAAACCACTCCTCTCCAGTGCCATCTGCTCAGCCTCACAGTGCTGATGCCCTAACGCAGGGCTGCTCAGATTCAGCCTGGGCATTGCTCTGTCTGGCCTATGTTTCCTCTGGCCTATGCTTCCCCTTCAAGGACCCAGTTCTTCACTAATGTGTCAAACCTCTGAAAGTGACTTTTTCTTGTGGGTTGTAGACCATGAACCCTGGAGAGGTTGAAGACTTCCCTGTTGAGTTTTGCTCGCTCAGATTTCCTTTTGGGGCAAGATGCCTGCTTTGGTAGGGCAGTACTCCAGAGTTTTCTAGCCTAGATAGTGTCCTTTGCTCTCCAGCCTCTTCCAGATCCACATACTGCTATAGGAGTCTATCATAGATGAGGAATCAGTGGGAGGAAGGAATCTGTTAGAAGAACAAATGACTTAATTCTTGTTAATGATCTTTCTGATGAATGTTCCTCCCACAGATTCTTTGTTGCCCTCACAGTCTGCCCCTCTTGGCAAATAGCTAGTACACCTTTCTGCAGTCCCTCTGTGTTAGTGTGTAGGGGAAAAAGGGTGGAACTGAGGTCCTGGATCAGTGTCTCGATATATGCTGGCCTAACATGTCTGGTGCGGGCACATAGAAGCATCCTGGGGTATAGCCACACTGTGCTCCCTGGTGGCAGAAAGGTTTCAGAAGATCAGGTGCGCTTTACTTTACTTTGCAATTATATAGCACACCAAAGACCTGAAGGTTTAAGGGCGCACACAAAACAGAAGACAGAAAACACCCCAAGTATTATGGTGGGTAACCACGGCAGATAGGGATATCATAGATGAGGAATCCATGAGAGGAACATCCATCAGAAAGAACTTTACTGAGAAGTAAGTCATCTGTTCTTCTACATACCCTATCCCTGGGATCTGGCGTTTCAAGCTTTCTCCTTGGGCTCCAAGTCTACAACCTTCCCATCCTTACATGATGTCAGGTAGAGCAGGAATCCTGATGGCATTGGTAGCAAGGTCTCTGTGTCTGGCAGTCTTGCCACTGGACTGTCGGCGCAGCCTGTGCCCTTGCAAAATATACCCATATAAATTAATTCAGATGGGTGCACATGTATGCATAATGGTGGTGTTCTACTGTATTCCTCCAAACCTGGAATAATGCACTGGTTAATATTGAGTAAACCATCATATTCCTTGGCATGCACTCCTGTTCAAACGAGTGTCATACACAGAAATATAATTGATGGTAAGAAAAGAAATGTGTATCCTTTAATAATTTAATTATAATAACAATATGGACTGATAGATTGAGGATGCCAATGTACTACTGATTTATTATTTACTCAAAACATTATTTTATTTCATCACATTTAAGATACACAATCAATCTTTTGCATACATACCTAGAATCTCTCTATCTAAGTCAATACATGATATTATCATCATTATAACCATCTAGCACAATTGATAACACAATGTTCTTGCACCCTTTCCTAAGTACAGATGGGTCTATCTGTGTGTGCCACAGAAGATATACAAGTCGACACGTGTTTTGGTCGGTTTTGCAGGGCTTCGCATCTATAGCCCTTGTATTGATCCAACCTTCATCAGGACGGAAGCTATGTGCCAAAATTGCCTTGCTTCAAAGTAGATGGCGTGAGGGACATCATCTATAAAAATATAATAATAAAACCTATTGCCATCATTTTACATGTTTGTCATCCTCGCTTATTTAATTAACACAATTCATGTGTACATGTAACTTTCTGTGTCGTTACAACAGTCGCACTTACTTCCAATACATAGTTGTTGGAGGAAGTGCAGACATTCTGGGCGTTGTCCCATACAAACTCTGCCAATTCAAATTATTTTTAGCCTGAGCCTGAAAAAAGGAAAACCCGGGGATGAAAATATGCCCACTTGTTCCCAATTCAAGTACCTTAACCTTGATCGCAAAACTTCTATTTTAAGGGATGGAAAGGTAAAGGTACTCACTGTTTCATATGCCACCAGCTAGTGTTAGCCCAAAATTCTTTTTTAAATAGCTCCCCAGAATGTCATTAATTAGCTGGTGGTCTCAAGGGGAATGTGGGAGCCACAACGTCCTCTTTACCAGTCTTCTACGGGGGGCGGGAGGACAAAAATGCCCCACCTTCAATATACTACTTTTTTAAAAAATGTATTTTATTGCCATTTAGACATGTAAGCTTTGATTGGCTTATGACAAATTAGGAATTAACAATTTGTCTAGTTATTATGTGTGATAACATTTAACAAAAAACATAATGAACAAATAAACCAAACAGTCTTCATTCGGTGCTATGGTGTCTTCAGCGTCTGTTCAGGGGCAGGGGTGGAGGGGAACAAAGGTTCAGGTGCCGAGAATGGTCCACGTTGGGCATCTTCAGGAGTTTGGGTAAGTCTCTTTCTGGCGTTGTGCTGATCCGGGCGTTCCCTTCAGGGGGGTTTGTGGTCCGCGGTAAAGGGTATATCTCTCAGAAGGGCTTTCCACGATTCGAGGGTGTCGTTTGCTTCATCCGCTCCTGAGTTAGCCCCTTCTTGCCATGCTCTAGTCTCTGCTTCGGTCCACCTTTCCAACTCCTTGATCCAGCGTTCGTACCTCGGACCCAAGGGGACTTCCAAGCCATTGCTATGGTTCTTTTCGCAAGGATGCAGGATAAGTCCATCAACTTGACTACATGCTTGTATTTACTCATTCTGGGGTGGGCTCCTAGTAAGCAATCCTTCGGCTCCCATTTATATCTGGTAATGCCTGCAGCTGTGCAGGTCTGCTTAACTTTGGACCAGAGTTTCATTGTCTTAGTACAAGTCCAGAACATGTGGAGCGGGTCAGCTGTGTCATTGCCACACCAGGGGCAATTCGATGATGCCTTCTTGTTGAAGCTAGCCACCCGCTTTGGGGTGATATACGTCCTGTAAAGGACATTCATTTGTATCTGCCTGAATCTGGTGTTTCTAGACACCTCCTTGGGGTAGAGAAGTATTCTTTCCCAATCTTTGTCAGTGTGATACCCAGTTCGGTTTCCCACCTTTCCTTCAGTGCTGTACTTTTGGGGTTGAGTTTGTCCATATATCGGCTGTAGAGCCGGGTCACCGGTTTCCAGCCATCAGCTAGTTCGTGCATCTCTTGTAGTAAAGGATCTGGGATGGTTCCTCTGGCCAGTTGCCCCATTTTTTTCTAGCAATCTGTTTGAGTCGATGATACCACAGGAATTGGCCACTGGTGAGTCCCTCCACCGTCTGCATGGATTTGAAGTCTCTTAATTTGCCATCTTCAAACTTGTCCCCCCATACGTAGATCCCAACTCTCTCCCAGCTTCTCGCCACTGTGAGGTCTGTTGTAGTTTTACATGCGTCCACCAGGATGGGGGTATTGGGTGAATATGGATGACTCGATTGTAGGATGGAGCAGGTTCTGGTCCAGATCTGTCTGCCCAATTTTGCGATCATGGGGACGTCCTGTGTCTGTTTCAGTGGGTTCGAGTGTCTCTTTGGGGAACAGATTGGAGGGTATCTATCTTAATAGTTCCGACTCACTGTTCGACTCGTCCTGAAGCCACCTCATCACGTGGCTAAGCTGTGCAGCTAGGTAATTCATTTGAAAGTCGGGAAGTTGCACACCACCTTCTTTGTGATGCAACGTGAGAATTGATAGGGGTAGTTTGTGTCTGGATGAGCCCCATAAGAAGTCTCTGATTAATGTTTCCAGCTTCTTGAAGAAGGGCGGACGGATGCATTAGCAGATATTTGTGAAGCAGTATAAGAAATGGGGGAGGATTATCATTTTTGCAATGGCTGCTCTGCCCATCATTGCAAGTGGTTATTTCGACCAGAATTTCATGGATTTGCGAAGTCCTTTCATTGTTATTTTGGTGTTGTGGTCATGTGTAAGTTCCAGAGTCAGATGAATGTTGATCCCTAGTTATCGGAATGCCTCAGGCTGCCATTTTATCCCCACACCTGGTAAGTCAGTTTCTTCCAGGCCTCTGAGTCGGGCCAGTGGGAATGCACAGGATTTCGATCAGCTGAACTTGATCTCTGAGTAAAGTGCATAGTTGTCGAGGACGTCTAGTATGACTTGTGCATTTACGTGTGGGTCTTTCACATACAAGAGTACATCGTCTGCGTGCAGGGATATTATGGAGTGTTGGTTGCCCAGTTTGATGCCCGCATCAAAGAACTGCTTTCTAAAATAGATAGCAATCAGTTCCAAGCCTAAGATGTATAACATCGGTGACAATGGGCATCACTGCCTGGTTCCTCGCTGTATCGGCCATGGTTTTGAAATTGTTCCTCCAGTTTTCACTCTTGCCATGGGCGAGTTGTAGAGTACTTTGATCCATCTCACAAAGCGTTCTCCAAATCCAAATTCTCTCAGCACCTCAACCAGCCATACCCAGAATATGGAATCGAAGGCCTTGATGGCGTCGAGTGAAAACACTGCAAGATCTTCGTCTCTTGTGTAGGTTTCCGCTATGATGTGTTGAAGTCTTCTCAGATTAGCCATGGTATTGCGTCCCGGGACAAAGCCGTTTTGGTCGTCATGAATTAAGGTTCCCACCACCTTTGCGAGTTTCTTGGCTAGAATAGTGGTCAGGATCTTACTATCATAGTTTAGCATCGCTAGTGGGCGATACGAGTCGCAATCCGTGGGTGGCTTGTTCAGCTTGAGCATGGGGACTATGATTGTCTCCTTCATGGTGTTGAGGAGAATTCCATTCTCGTATGCCCCCATGAAGACCTTGTGCAGTATTGGGGTGATGGTAGCGTCGTAAGATTTGTAGAATTCAGGTGGAAGGCAGTCACTACCGGGAGTCTTGCAAGTAGCCAGAGACCTGATTGCTTCCGTAACATCATCTGTGATGATCTCCGTTTCTAATGCCTCTCTTTGTTCCTCGGACAGTTTCGGGAGCCCAATCTCTTCCAGTGTGGCCTTGATTTCTTCTCTGGGTATTTGCTTGTCGGGGAGTATAGTCTGGAGTAAAACTCCGCGAAAGCGTTGTTGATATCTTGTTGTTGTGACTTATATGTTGTCCCGCTTTCGTCTGTGATCTCTGTTTGAAGGTGTCTTGGCTGTTCGCGTTTGCACAACCAGGCTAGTAATCTGCCTGGTTTATCAGCTTCCTTGTGGGCCCTTGCGGTGTTCGTTGTGAAGTCAAATTTGGCTAACCTGTCCCAGGCTGTGCGGCATTCGTCGCAAATTTCTTGCAGAGTGGCTTCTACCTCCGGGGTGGCATCAGAGCAGCTTTCAAGGCACGTTATTTCGGTTTCTCGTTCTTCTAGCGCCGCCATCAGGTGCTTCTGGATGCCTCCCGCCCCTAATATCTCTCCACGTTTCACTACCTTCATAGCCTCCCACAGCGTACTCCAGCTTGATACAGATCCTTTGCTGTTATCTGTGTAGTCCTCTAGTTTGGTACCAAGGTCTTCTCTGAATTCATGATCAGTGAGAGCTGCGGTGGGCATTCTCCATGTCGGAATCGGTGGTCTGGGTCCCCTTAATTTCCATTGCATGATTAACGGTGAGTGATCCGAGATCGATCTACCTAGGTATGCTGTTGTGTCTGCCATTGAGATTTGTTCTCTGTCGATGAACAAATAGTCAATCCTTGTGTGGATCTTGTGTGGGGCCGAGTAGAATGAGTAACTTCTCTCGGTAGGGTGTTGTTCTCTCCAGATGTCCACCAAGTTGAGGTGTTCCAGCATGTCATTAAGTGCTTGGGTGGCAGCGTTATGGGGCTGTTGAGGGGGTTTCCATGTCCATCTGTCCATGGTTCAGTTTCTGATGCAATTGAAGTCGCCTCCCCATATGAAGGTTCCTATTCTGTGGTGTGCCATTTTGGCGCATAGTGCTTTGAGGTGTGAGAGTATTCCATGATGCGGAAAGTAGGAGTTCACTAGGCAGACCGCAGTGTGCTCGATGGTTCCCACATTATTAGGTACCTGCCTTCTCTGTCAGCCTCCGTGCCTAATAGTTAGAATGGTACGTTCGGGTTCACCCACGTGAAAACCCCTCGAGCATAGCTAGAGTAGGGTGCTCCTTTCCTGGTGCCTCCCCATCGTTCTGCCAGCTTGGATGAGGACTCCTCCAACAGGTGGGTCTCTTGAAGCATTGCGATTGAGATCTTCTTTCTGCGGAGATAGGATTGAATCCGATTCCTTCTTAAGTATGAGCCCATCCCTCATACATTCTACGTCATCACTTTCAGTTGTGTTGCCATTGGGATGGAGTGGTGTGCCCTTTGTGTCTACCCATTCTGATATTTCTCAGCGGTCGCTGATTTCCCTCGGTGATTCCCCATTCTCGGCTCTTAGTTCTGATCTTGTTCAGGGTCTGTGGTATTCCTTATTGATTGTGGTGGAACATTTAACAAAACTAGAACTGGTGCGCCCAGCGACTGCATTCTTCTTGTGGTGCTCAGGCGCTCTCGCGCCCTCAGGACCCATCCGGGTATCGGGCTCGAGTGGGTCGGTCAGGCAACTGGCCTGTCCTGGTCTGTTCGTGGGGGTTGAGTCCTGTGCCTGGTGCGAGGCCAAGCGAGGGCCGCATCTGTTTGGCTAACTATAGTGTAGGTTACTTCCTTGGTTGCAGGTTGCCCATGTTTGCATTGGGGTTGCCATGCAGCAGTTACTCGTGTTTCATGCGTGCTGGTAAATGGTTTTCCTCATTTGTCCTTGGGGTGGGTGTCTCCGCCTTCTGCGAGGTTGTTGTCTTCCATCCATATATTGGCGGCTGCTGGGGACTCTAGGAAGATTGCACGACCCTTGAAGATGACCTTTAGCCTAGATGGGTAAAGCAGCATGTATTTTAGGTTTAATTGCCGGAGCCTGGCCTTAATCGGCACAAATGAGTTTCTCTCCCTTTGCACCTTTGGGGTGTAGTCTGGATAAATAGTTATTTTGGCGTTGCCACGTTCTATGGGGCCCCCCTCCCTGGAGTACCTCAGGATGGTTTCTCGGTCCTGGAAATTGAGTATTTTGGCTATTATCGGGCAAGGATGTGAGCCGGGGGGGGGGGGTCTTTTGGAGGGACCTGTGTGCCCTTTCAACTGCGAATCCTTGTGTGAGTTTTTCTGCGCCTATTTCTTGTATGTATGCTGTTGGGTCCGGGCCCTCGTCGCCTTCAGGTACTCACAGTATTCTGATGTTACCCCGTCTGGCCCGTCCATCAGCCTCCTCGGCCATCGCCTCGAGAATGGCAACTTTCCTCTCGAGGTCCACATCCTTGGCCTTTAATTCAACAGTGTCTTCTGTTGTCTCCCTTATGGTTGCTTCAGAGTTTGTCACTCTTTCTGTTAAGTTCCTGGCATCTTGACGCACCAGCTGGATATCGGATCTAAATTCGTCTATCTTCGAGTCTATGAATGTGCGCAGCGATGCTATGGCTTCTAGGACTTGGGATTGACTCTCAGTGGAGTCAGCTCCTTTTGTTTGTATAGGTTCGGGAGTGGAAGGGTGCCAATTGGTTGAGTTCTTTGTCTTAGCAGTGGCATAAGTGTCCATTGTAGCAGGTTTAATTTTACTTCTGGCAGCCATGTTAAAGTCTCAATGCTGTGGCGCTCAGCTTGTCTAGGAAGGATCGTGCTTCAACTCCCACTGTTAGTCCAGTTGGAAGGTCTTAAGGTCTGGTAAATGTGTTGGGGTTAATCTGTTGCAGTTCTTTGGCGAAATGTGAGCCACACGTGACTTGCAGCGCCTGCAGCGCTGCAGTTTGAATATGCCAAATGGTTCAGATGTCCCTTTAGTGCCGCGGCGTGGCTCGGAGAATGCCCACGCCAGGGGGACGGTGTTTCCCGCAACCGCGTGGGATCAATGTCCTCTTTCCCCTAATGAGTTCTGGGGGGGGGAGTAGTATGGGCTTGTAGTTGAAGTGCTTCGAGGCACAAAACAGGGTGGTGGCTTCTGAGGCCCCTCTTTCAAATTACGCGCCTCCCAGGCCTCCTCACCTCAGGGTCGTCGGCTTGTCTCCCCCGGGGCTCGTCGATGCAGCAGTTAATCGGGAGGCAGGGGGCCCTCGTTCTCCCGATGCAGCATCTCTTCACGGTTTCCCGATGTCGCTCGCAGATACAGGCTTTTCTTTAGTCCGATGTGCGCTTCTGGCACACATCCGTCAGGCATGGGCAGCTGTAGGGGTGGTCGTGCCTGGCTTCCCCGGCTGTGCCCTTCGTTGGTGCCCAGCGTATTACGGGCGGAGCTCCCTCTTCTCACGGGGGCGGCCGCCGACAGCAGTTTGTTGATTGATCTAAGCTGCTGGGGTTAAGGGAGCCCAGCCGTCGTCGGTGCCACCGCACGGGTTCCCATTCACAGCGGTCGCAGTACCAGCCCGTCTCTCCCCATGCGAATGCTGCGGTCGGGGTAGCCGGCTGCTACGTCTCGGGTTGCGGTGGCGTCATGCGATGGCCGCCATCTTAGGTGCAGGCGGAGACTGGGGTAGGGGAGTACGGACGAGTTTACGAACGTTCCGTAACTCCGATTCTTCCACCGAATCACTGTCCCGTGCTGGGATTCGGTTCCTACGCCGACGTGGTTGATTGCCACGTCGAAGGAGTGTCTGCAACCAACAGAAAAGGATCAAGATGCAGCGTCTCAGCCGGAGCTCGGCACCTCAAACTCTATCCACCATGCGCTCCAGGCCACGCCCCCCCTTCAATATACTACTAAAAGTCACTGATTTCCATAAAAGGAAGGTCATACTCCCCAATTACCCTCAAGTTACATGACTCAGTCTCTAAATTGCTTGTAGAGACATCGAATCGCTGTTTAATGAGTCCTTACCTCTCTTTAGTTCGATATTACCAAACTAAATGGATTCCTCATTCGTTGCCGTCTCGGTGGGTCTTGATCCCCACAGCTTCAAAAAGTCTATTGCACTTGTGGTGCTGCAGAGGCTGAAAGAGAGAACCATATGGTTTCCTGTTAGCACTCCTTCACTACTACCGACCAATGATGACAAAAGGGTTAGAAACCCCGGCACTTATTTGTCAACAAATTTAGAACATAAGTGATTGTATATATTACTTCATAACAACATATCTTACACCCGCAACGTTTTATGGTGTCTGCACTGATGTATTCAACATTCCGCTTATAGAGTGACACAACGGCTCTGACATCATGTATCTATTTAGGAATAAAAAGGAAGCACATCAATCACTCAACTCTGGTAACACTCTCTGTTGAGCAACTCTGCCGCAGGCGTCTAAATATACGCCCGTCCACCGTGCAGCTGATAGATTACAGACTACTGGTCATAGAAAGGGTACAGGATGTTTCTTACGTAATCGGTGTCTGTGACTCATCGGTTCCAAGAAGGGAAAACTCTTCTATGGCGATAGATTTTAGATTTTATGTTGAAATGTTCATATTTACTTGATGTTTATTCACAAGGAAAAAATTCACAGAGATTCTTATTTTTTAGTACTCCCACACGTCCCATTCAGGATGGGATATGTAGTCCCTGACTATCCACTACCGGAACAGTTATTGCATACTCTATTGCTTGCTCTTTATAAACCCCCATTAGTGGGGTTCTACCCATATGCTTAGTTCCTAATATGCCTCCACACTGCATTATCAGATGTATACATGCCGAAAGTGAAGACATTTTTGTTTGGTAGTGTATTGCTAGATTGCAAAAACACATTCCCACAATTATAGCTGTACAGGGTATATAGCCAACGATTCTAATTGCCCAGATGCTTCATTGTTGTGTGCACACAGACTCTGTTATTAGATCCCTGCTAGCCAATTATGTGAGTATCGATCTACTAAGTCATCGGAATAGGTGCCAGATGTCACCCTATTTGTTATTTCTGCCCCTCTATATCTACATAGGTGACTTCTTCTTATTACATCATGCCTGTACTACCACAGATGATCCAAGTAGACATAGCATGGCATGGTGCCATGGTGCATAGGCTGGGGTCAAACGCCTCCCTGCTTGTATTTCATAGTCTAGAGTTTCTACAACTGTCACCATATACACTACATTCATATGGCCCCTATGTCATCGGGTGCTGATCAAGTTGTTTCACTCTACCAATACATTTAAACCATGTCGTACTATATCAAGTGTATAGATCCAGCGTTTTTTATCCTGTGCAGAGTCATTGCCATGTTCCCACCACATGCCTGTGGTTTGATAGCCTGCAATATGAACCACTTAAGCTCAGTATCTTTGTGGTCCATCCGCACAAAATGGTCAACTAGGGGCTTATAGGCCACTTTGTTACGGATACATGATCTGTGTTCAGATATCCTCAGCCTTATTTGCCTGATAGAATTACCTATATAGACCAGCTCACAGGGGCACATAATGATATAAGGCAGTTGGTATGTTTTTTAAGTTGCCATTTCGTAGTACCATAGTTAAATTCATATCTTGTTTCAATGAGGGGGCATGCAGCACAATTGCTGCATGTATGGTGTCCTATCACAGGGGGAAGACCCCATTGATTTAGCACTGTTTGCTCCCTATTGGTGTCTCTGTATGTATGCACTAGCTTCTGTCTTAGGTTACTACTTCTTTTGAAGGCAAACATGTTTTTTTGACAGACTCCTGGGATGTTTAATCAAATTCCAATTTTTATTGATCTTTTTAATTTCATTACTAATTGGATTAAATGTGGTGACGCATACCAATCTGTCATTTTTGGTCTTCTTTCTGGGGGGTCAGGCACACATCCCTGTTAGTATTTGCCGCCCTTTTTTAGTTGTCTTTAACCACTTTTTCGGATAGCCTCATTCGGTCAGCCTTTGCTTAAGTTGTGCTGCATGTAGATCAAATTCTTGTTTTTCAGACCAGTTACAGCGAGTTCTCAAAAATTGGCCGTATGGAAGATTTTGTCTAAGTCCTTCCGGATGAAAACTAGAAAAATGCTAGAGGGTATTTCTATCAGTTGGTTTCCTCTATAACGTGGTGTTAAGTCTATTCTGTGATTTCCTTATCATGAAGTCCAGAAAGCTCACTTCGCTCTGACTCTACTCAATGGTAAACTTAATGTTATTATCACAGGTGTTCAGCCATTGATGGAAATTCAACAAAGATGAACTGGACCCCCTCCAGATAATGAACACGTCATCAATATATCTTTGCCAAACCTTCGGATGATTGCTATGCTCCGGATGTTGTTCTAGTGTGTTATTAATCCCCGAGATAAACTGTTGTTCATATTTTGCCATATAAGGATTAGCCACATCTGGGGCGAATGTAGCCCCCCTGCTTACTCCTTTTTGTTGCTTGTACAGTTGTTGTTTAAACAGAAAGAAATGTTCTGTCATTGCTAAACATGCACATTCTGGGATAAATTCCATCGGCGGTATATGTGCTGTGCTACGTTGATCAAGGAAATCACCCAATACAGCCAGACAATATTGTCACCAAAATGTTGTTCGGTTCAATGGTGACATTTTGTGTACTTCTGATCATATCTGAGGTATCTTTGGAGAACAAATGGTTTCAGAAAGAAATTGGTGTAAACCGAAAGTGGTTCAAGGAGCCAGTCTATAGCGGAGACGATAGGTCTCCCAGGGGTATTTGCTTAATTTTATGAATCTTTAGAAGAATATAAAAGGCAGCTTTCTTTGGATGTATCTAAAAACACAACCTTCTTCCACACTTAGCCATTCTTCATTTACTGCATGGTTAGTCAGGCTCTTGATTTCAAACTGTAACCTAGTGGTGGGATCTTGATCTAGTTTTTTATGTCTCTGCATCTGCCAGTAAGCACATGCATTCGTTATCATATTTAGATGTTTCCATAATCACAATCCCCCCGCGCTTGTCCGCCAGTTTGATGGTTATCTCCCGTACGTCCTATAGTTCCTTCAGACTTAGCCTCTAGGCCATGCTCAAATTATCCTTTCACATGCTCTTCCACAGGTGTCTAATGAAACATTTTAAAGAAATGCACTACCATCTTGAAAACACATTTAAGGTGGCTCTTGTACTATTGTGAATATGCATTGCACTGTACACAAGAAATTAAGTGCATTAATATAGTGATGAATCTGACCTTAGTCTTTAAAAAATGCTGGCATCATGTGTTGGCATGATGCAAGTAGTGTGACCTTCACTCAACCAGAAGTGAAAAACAACAACCACTCACTGTGTTCACATAACAAAACCCAATAGACTAAACCCTGAATGGATGAAGGTGCTGCTGCATGCTAACGCTAACAGAAAAAAAGTAAAGCCAAAGAAAATACATTCAGTTGCTTCACAATATGAGTAAACCGTATTCTGTATCTAATTTATTCCTTCCTCACATGTATTCATCATCTATGATAATCTATATCAAGTGCTGATGTTCTCCAGAAACGTTTTCACCACCAATGGGTGAAGTGCTGCAAGGCCTTTATGCATGTATGATATAAATATATATTGAGGCACCATGCCCCATGACCTCAGTTGCATTTTTCTGCGTACTAGTTTTGCTTCAGGAACAAATGCTACTTCGAGGTTTGGGTCATGCTGAAACCCATGAAGGCCTCATACTTCAAGCCATGTGTGGACTGCAGATGACAAATAACGGTCTGCGACCCCCACAGAATATGTCTACTGTTTGGGGGAAAAAACATTAGCCCCAGGGAGGCACCAGAAGAATCTTTTGGAGCGTGCCACAAAGCTTTTCACCTTTTTCCACAAGGAAAAAAGATATTAAGTTGACTTGATCGAGGTCCCCGGGCGTGGACCGGAAGTCGGAAGACTGATCCCTGGCCTGTACGGCAGAGAAACACAGCAAGAGGTCCTGCCCACTCAGCAGTTACTCTTGGCAGTCTCCTTCGTCGAGGAAGAAGTCTGACCTCTCCAAGGACTCTTCAGAGGAAACAGTGCTGCAGGTATCATTTTCGACCAAATCCTTCACACTGGAGAAATAGCCTGCATTTCGGCTGAAGATGCTTGACATTGCCTTAGCGGCTTTGGCATCTGGCTCTTCTTCCAATGGGGGGGCATTCATGTCCAAGATTGGAGAAATAGTTTACATAGAGGGTGAGCCCATCCCTTTTGGGCTTTAACCCCTTTGCCCTAGAGATGTGAGAGACTTTCCCTGGAGGAGTTCTATGACAAAGGGGAGTGGCTTTTGGAGCTGGCTTCCAACCTGCAGAAGGCCAATGGTTTACATATCTCCCGAAGGTTTGACGTTTTGCCATCACCGACTCTGAGGAAGCCTAAGGCTGGTCGACATACTGGGCTTGCTGGGCCTTTGCAGACTGAAATTAATTTCAAGCTTACAGACATTCTAGAAGAGAGCCCCCAAGAGAGACCTTGCTGCTTTGTAACCCAGCAGTGGAGACCTCTGAATTAGAAGTGTGGGTGAAGCCTGTCTCCATCCTTGCAGTTTACCAATACATGGCAAAGAAGCCTTGTCCGGCACCACCTGACCCATCCTTTTTGTCCACTCGTGGTTCTCCTAAGAACTTGGTGGTTCAGGCGGCCACATCTGACTTGAAGACTCCACGTTTCCCTCTTTGCCTCCAGAGAGATCGAGCAATAGGTTGAACACATGGGGAGGAAGGTTTTCACCTTGGGTAGTTTTCCCCTGAGGGCGGTGAACACTTCCTGTGACCTGCCCACATTTTTCTTTGGCTTTGGTTGGCAAACCCAGAAGCTGCTGAGCATCTGCCAGCAGAGGACAAAAGGGATGGTTTTGGGCCCTGGTCCAGGATGGTAAGGGGTGTGTCCCGACAGATGGTGCAGTCTGGCCTTGACACATGACTGTGTGGCACGGGTGATGGATACGCATACTGTCATGAGGGGGCACTCCTGGATGAAAACTTCTGGGTTTTTCTAGGATGTACAGGCGAAGCTCCTGGATATCTCTTTTGTTGGGTATAACCTATCTAGGGCTAAGGCCGATGATTCCCTATAGAGTTCCAGTCCTCTAAGGCACGGCTAAATCCGTGAGTCCGGCGGTATAGCAACCTGCAGCTCAAGCTAACAAGAGGGAGAGGGTTTTGTCCTTTCCTCTCCTATGCCCACCGTGGAAAAAGGCAGGCACCCTTGGACTAGCAGCAGCTATACTTTCCCCACTGTGGAAGAGGCCGGGGAGTTTCCAAAGGTGGGGTCTCTGCCTCAGCAGTGCCCTCTACTGCTCCAGTTGCAAATCAGTCCAGACCACCCTCAGTCCAGTTCCCCACTGGTTCCAAACCCTCTCCTATACGAGGAGGTTTGTCCGTTTCTATCAAGTCGTGCCATAGAATGGTGGCACTCTCAGGACAAGACATGGGCTGGTAATGAGTTTATTTTTCTGTTCTCAAGAAAGACAGGGTTTGCGCCTTTTCTTGTATCTGAGTCTTTTGAACTTGCACCTACGCAACAGCAAATTCAAAATGGTAACTGTCCCTTATCCTCTGAGCCCTCGATCTGCAGATCTGGTTGGTGTCACTGGATCTTTGGGGTGATTACTTCCTTATGCCGATTAATCTCAAACGCAGGAAGTACCTAAGATTTGTGGTGGGCTCTTGCCACTTCCAATCCAAAGTCCTGTAGTTCGGTCTGTCTTCTGGACTGAGAGTGTTCACCAAGCTGTTGCCAATGGTTGCGACTCATCTCAAGAGGGCAAGCATTAATGTCTTCTCCTACCTGGAAGGAGGCTTGTCCGAGCTTGCTCCCCTGGCAAAATCCGGACATTATCATTAAGCCCGCGGATAAAGGCAGTGCCTTGGTGATTCTTTATACCAGCAAACACAAGGAGGAAGTAGAAAGGCAATTGGATGATACAGATACCTATTTAGAGGTCCCGAACGACCCAACTGAACAGGTGAGGGCTATTATTAAGAAAACTCTAGATGAGGCAGAGATTGAAGAATACATCTCTGATAAGACTAAAGCTTTTTTGACCAATTCACATCCGATTATGCCAGTGATATATGTACTTCCTAAAATTCATAAGAACTTACAGAACCCTCCAGGGCGTCCCATAATTGCAGCTTCAAACAGCCTATTGGAACCATTGGCACAATATCTGGACAGGATCATTCAACCGTTACCTCAAAAAGCAATCTCATATGTTAAAGATACTAATCACTTTTTAGTGAAACTTCAGTCAGTGAACTTTGCACCAAATACAGATAAACTTTTCTCAATGGATGTGACCAGTCTGTATACTAATATTACACATCAATCAGGGATTGAAGCTATGGAATGGGCACTATTGAACAATCATGATGAAATACACAGCGATGAGCTATTTGTAATACAGTTACTCACAATAGTATTGAATAATAACTTTTTCATGTTTGAAGATCGTTACTTTGTTCAAATTTCTGGCATGTCTATGGGTGCAGCAATGGCCCCGAGTTATGCAAATGTATACATGAGACATCTGGAAGAAACAAGGTTACTTAATAACCAACTATGGAAGAAACATTTGAAATTCTATGTCAGATACATTGATGACCTTTTTGGTATCTGGTCTGGAACTGAACTGGAATTACAGAATTTTTTTGAATATATGAATAACTTGACATCAAGGATTCAGTTCACCCATAAGACCAGTACTACAGCTCTAGAGTTTCTGGATGTATTAGTTTAGATTACCTTGAAGGCAACAGATTGGCGACAACCGTTTACACTAAACAAACAGACAGAAATAGTTTACTCTTGGGATCAAGTTTCCATCCAAAGAACAAGGTTGAGAGCATACCGCTGGGCCAACTTTTGAGGTATAGGCGGATAGTCTCTGAAGAAGATGAATTTGATAAGAAAGCCAATGACCTCACAAAAAAGTTCCTTCTGAGAGGATATGACCATATGCGTATTCAACAGGACCTGACAAGAGTAAAGGGGATGTCCAGATTGGACACATTACAGACGAACAGAAGAGTAGAGGAGGAGAAGCTGGTATGCATAACCACATATTCACAACAAGGCCATCAAATCAAGAGAATTATCAAAAGAAACTGGGAGACTTTAACTATGGATCCAAAATTGCAGGAACATTTTCCGACTATGCCTATGTTTGCATACAGCAAAAGTAAATCAATTAAAGATCATCTAACAAAATCAAACTTTGGATATCAAAAAGTTAAACCAATGACATTCAGAGGTACTTTACCCTGTAACAAATGCAGTTGTTGCCACAACATCATTAAAGGCAACTATATACATCACCCACACAATGGTAATAAGATCTCCCTTAGGCATACTACAACGTGTGACACAATGAGTGTCATATATGGGATAAGATGCCCCTGTGGACTACACTATGTGGGCCTCACCGGCAGAAAAGCTAAACAAAGATGGGTTGAGCATAAACCCAATGTGAGGACAGGTTCAGTCAAATTCCCAGTTGCACAACACTTTAAAGACTTGAAACATACTGTGGCTCAATTGCAATTCATCATTCTTGAATATGTGGTATTACCCAGACGAGGGGGGAACCTCCAAAAACTCCTACAACAGAGAGAGACATACTGGATCGAACGTTTAGACTCAATGTACCCTAGGGGAATGAATCTTGAATGGGATCTATACTGTTTTTGTAAATTCTGATACTGCCGGTTATGATTTTATGTACACCCCTTTGGTTTGATTTATTCTGCAATTTGTTGTAGTAGGATTATGAACTTCAAGAGAAACCCAGGGAATGTCCAACAACAAATAAGATCCGTTGAAAAGTGGTAGTCGCACTCTGCCACTATGATATAATGTTAAAGAATTGGCTTGTGAGTAGTATGTCAACATATACATCAAAGAATAACTGACAGACGAAGAATATCTAGGGACTTGTGAGTTAGATATGATGATGCAAATGGTATATGGATCATTGAGTTATGGAGTATTTATTTAACCAACAATACATGCAGAGGCTCCTACTGCCACGTAATTGAATTTAATGAGATGAGGGATTCCTTATGAGAGGACTTTTAATTTTAGATTTTTATTTTTTGAACATCGTCATCGTCCACTGGAACAAAGGGATATTTGAGTAGTAATCCTTGATAATACGATCGTTCTTGAAGCACATGTGTAAAACAGAGACAGAGTTTACAAGTACTTGTGTACGTTTCCCGTGAGAGGGCGGCCGCCATTTTTCTTCTCAAGATGGTGTCTATTTAGGACCATAACGGAAGCATGGAGACATTTCTAGTCTCTGGTAACCAATTTGGAACGAGTGTGTTTCTCCCGGGTAGCAATAAGAGAAGCAGTACTGCTTACCGTTACATGGCTACCAGTGGATTGCAGTATTTTTCCCAAAAAAATCGCAGAAATACAGAGGAATAGAAATTTTGGGTAAAGTTTAACCGCAACTTACCTTAGGCAGCAACTTTTGTAGAAGCACACCGCTCTTAGTAGGTTAACTATATGTCACTTGCATTTTGAATAGGGATTGAAAACGTTTGGCAAGATCCGGACAGAACGTCACTTTCCACATGCAGACAATCCCATAAATAAAGCGAGGGATCTGATTTGAATTCCGTGCAGGTATGTTTACTGTACGACTTCTTAAATAATCTCTCCTTACCTTAATGATTGACCCAGATTCAGTGAACCCAGGAATGTGACTCCAGATGTGCAGCCTGTTGCACAGCTTTGGATTTGCTGTTAGCTGCAAGAAGTCTCAGGTTTCGCTGTCGCAGTCCTTCTGTTTTATAGGAGCAGTCTTAGGCACTTGTCTGGGCATGGTCTTCCCATTCGAGGATTGGGTGACTAACATCCTCAAAATGGTTTGTCCTCAGTCACAAGAACAAGCTCTAGTCTTGTCACTTATTTGCTTGCTGGGTCTCATGGCCTCCTGTATTCTGGTAGTTCTGGAGGCCCGGTTGCGCAAGAGGTCATATCACTAGCATCTCCGTTGTCAGTGGTCTTAATTTCAACGGAACATGCAAGTCTTGACCCGAGTTTCTTGAGACCTTGCTTTGGAAACACTTGCCCTTATCTAGCAGTGGTTATGGATGCGTCCTTGAAGGCTGGAGCGCTCACCTGCATGATCTGGTGGTGAGTGGCTTGTGGTCTCCCTCCGAGGCTCTGCAATACATCAACGTGCTAGAATTGAGGGTAATCAGTCTGGCATTGGTTGCTTTTCTCTCCTCTGTGAAGGGCAAATATGTATTGGTACTGAGGGGTAACACAGTGGCCATGCATTGCATTGATAAGCAGTGTGGTGTTGTGTCCTTTCCTCTGTGCGGAGAAGCAATGTGAGAGCAATGTGTGTCTAATGGTACTCCTTTTGCTGGGAATGCGGAACGTCCTAGCAGATTCCTTGAGCAGACCGACAGACTTCTGCCTTCCATAAGTGGGAGTTCTGCTGGGAATTTCTGGAAGAGGTTTTCTCCTGTTGGGTGACTCCTAAAGCGGACCTCTTCACTTCCATTTGGAACAGGAAGTGTGATTTCTTCTGCTCTAGGGAATTTCCTTGGTTAGGAGGTCTGTGGGAGGCACAAATATTTGAGTGAACATTTTACTTACTCTATGCATATCTGCCAATCCCTGTCATTCCACTGGTTCTCAGGAGGCTGTCCAAGTCCACGCTGATATTGATAGCTTGGCAATTGGCCCAGAGAACGTGGTAACTGGAGTTGCCGAACAGGTTCATCTGCCCTCCCTTGCAGTGGGTGGCTCTGCTCAACCAATCAGAAGGGTGGATCCTCGATCCAAACCTCAGCAGTCTGTACCTTCATGCTTGGCTGCTGAGATACAGAGATACAAAGAGTTGGATTGGTCGGAGGGCATCCTGGACATGCTCCTCTGGGTTCGCAGACCTCTCACCAAGTCCATTTATGCCTGAACATTCCCCATTGTTGAGCAGTTTTTGCAGGGATTGTGCAATCGATTTCCCAGCTCCAGTTTGTTGTTTTGGCATGGGATTTGAATTTAGTGTTGACATTCCTTATGGGCGTTCCAATTGAGCCCCTCCATTCATTCTCACTTTTAAAGGGATTTTCCCAGTGGCCACCACTTCCGTGAGATGGGTGAGTGAGCTCCAGGCATTGTCTGTCAAACCTCCTTATTTGGTTTCCTCCAGAGAAAAGGTGATACTGAGATTGGACCGTCCTTCCTTCTGAAGTGGTTTCAGATTTTCATCTCTCAAAAGATCCATCATCCTGTTTTTTTCCTCCTGTTTCACACTTTCAAGGCAGCAGAGTGATTCCATCAGCTGGATACTGTGTAGGCTTTCAGCTTCTATGTTTCTTTTTGATTCCTAGTCGGGACAGGAAGCTTGCTTCATTAGAGCAGAGTTGTTTGGTATATGTAGTGTCCACTTTCTCTCCTCCCTCCTCCAGGTCTATGTACGGCTATGGAGTTTAGATGAGGAATCTGTGCGAGGATGGAATACTTTGGAAGAACAAATTACTTAACTCTTGGTAATGCTTTTTCTGATGGATGTTCCTCCCGCAGAGTCCTCATTACCCGCCAAACTTGCCCCAATTGGCGGATAACTAGTACACCTCAACGACAGCGTGCTAGGGAAAAATTGCAGAAATTAGGTCATGTCATGCTGTGCCTCCTGGTGGCGAAATGTTTTCTAAAGAACAGCTTCACTGGAGATTTATGATCATAGATGAGGAATCCATGGGTGGAACATCCATCAGATAAAACATACTCAGAGGTAAGTCATTTGTTATTCACATCTGCAGTAGATTAAAGGACTCTTTTATTCCGACACAGTGGCCCTCATTATGAGTCTGCCGTTAACCCGCCGGTGCTACCGGCGGGTTAACGGCAGACTCACCTTACCGTTTCTGCCACCTGATATCCCGGTACAGTAAGTTCCCATTCTGATGGAGTCCAATGGGAATACTGAAGCACTGGCACCGTTAGAAATGGTGCTGGTGCTTCACTGAAAAATCTGCCGGTAGGGACTTGAACTACCGGCATGTCAGGCCTGCCAGTAGTTCACTGCCCCTACCAGCTGACTTGTAGTTTGTGGTATGGAAAAAGTGCCTGTAACCGTTGTTACCGGCATGTTTTTCTGGACCTGCAAACTTATAATAATGGCAATGTGTAAAAGATATAATGTGTAGGCAATATTGTATTTCAGATCTGCAGCAGACTAAACTGCACTCTTTTACGGCAGGTATTTCACTTTTTTGTTTGGTATATTTTTAATAGTTTTAATATTTTTAATAGTTTTATTATTTTTAATAGTTTTAATAGTTGCCTATATTGTACACATTTTCGTAGAACTTTGAAATTTCAGATATTGTGTGCCACAGTTATGTAGGGTGAGGGATAGCTTTCTGGGCACAACTATAGCTTGATCAGCATGCGCCTCTGTGCCACTCTGGGATATCGGTAGGCTTTAGTCCCTTCTTGATTTTTAGCACTTCATTCATTGCATTAAACAAGCACCACGAAAGAGACAATTTAAACCAAAGACGCACCAAGGGCAAGCCCATCTGTCCCTTCCATGCGGCACGGACCCTCTGTGTGCAGCTTCAGAATCTGAAGCAAATATGGCAGGATGGCGTCCCCTTTCTCCAGCATGGGGTCTGGCATGGATTCACATGCTCATGAATATTCCCCGTCGTCAGGCTGGGAATCCTCGGTAAAGAAAAAATCAGTTTCAGTTTCACTTCTGAACTGTCTTCTAACAACCAAACACTGGTCTCTGGGTCATACTGCCCCCAGCCAATGACTGCCCTCTACCTAAGCCCCTCCTCTGGCAGCCATCTTCAGATTTTTACCACGTGTTCAAGTGTTGGGAGTCCTCGAGCTCCATCGATCCAACTTCCGATTAACTGGGACCTGTTTTTCGGATTCTTCAGCGCCCCTCAAGCGTGTTTTTGCGTCGAGTTTCTTCTTGAAGGATTCCAGAAGCTTCTTCAAGGCCTAACCCGCGTGGAGATGGCAGAGGAGAAGGAAGACTTGACACCTCTGTTCAGGATTTGTCCAGGATACGGCCTACGGAACATCTACTTGGACGATGGGCATTCCATGTGCTTCTACTGCCTGCATTCAGACCAAACTCACATGGAGGATGACTGTGCATTTTGCAAGGAGATGGTCCCCCGCACCATGAAGGACCGGCACAGGCCCCTCATTGAGTGGCTCCAGGCCAAGGCCTTTGCTGCGGGAGAGTCCCGACCGCATGCCTCCCCCAGCCACAAGCAGATATCTGAGCGATCGTGTAAGACCTCTGAGGGTGCCCCGGCGACGGGGGCCCAACATAAGGCCAAGCACCGCAAGTCCGCAGGCACCGGGAGCACGGTTGTGACGGGCTCCACAGCGGAAAGGCCGAGCACAGCATCTCTGACACCTTCGACCACGAGCCAACGCTCCGGTTCGGCAAAGAAGAGGAAGTCTGACCGCCCGGGTAAGCTTCTGCTGAAGCCCCGGACAGACCAGTCGGAGAAAGCCAATGGGGAGCGGGGCGCTGACCCTCCCCCCCCCCCCCCCCCCCCCCCAAGGTGAAGGCCCCTAGCTCGACCAAGGTCGTGCAGGCCCAGATTCACCCGGCGAAGCCTTCCATTGAAGGCGTGGTGGCGTCCCTAGCGAAGGCCGCGGACGCGGATTCGCAGAGTATGTTCTCCAGGGAGAGAGTTACCCTGCATGCTAGGAGGGAATCGTTGTTTCAGCCCATAGAGAAGACACCAGAGAAGGCGATGCCCATCATCTCCCTGAAACAGTCTCCCCTGATCGAAAAGAAGGGGGTGGGGGGGCACGGTAGTCCTGCAGGGCACAACATCTCCTCTGAGGAAGAGCTTTCTACTCTCCAGACTACTTTGGAGAAGAAATTCGTCGAGGCCAAGGCCTACGGGAGGGACCCCAACGAGGGAGACGTTGAGAGTGGCAACGTGACAGACGAGGAGGAGCAGGGCGTTGAGGACTTGGAGAACCCTATGCCGCTGACTCCGTCACTTCCACCTCCGCCACCTCAGCAACCACTTCAGCCCCCAAGTGGACATCTCGGTGGACATCCTCCAGGCACTTCACACCTTGTGCTCGGAGATTCGGACGAGGATGCCTCTTCCGCCGACAGAAGACCCCGCAGCACCGGAGGATCCCGCGGCACTGGGACCATTAGGCGTGCCCCCTGCATCATGACCCAGGGTCGCTGAACTTGCAGGCCTGGCTCCTGCAGCGCTAGAGTTTGGAGGATACGATATCCCGGCGGACTGCAAGGAGGTGCTTGCCAAGGCCAGGGCTTCGTCTACACTGAAATGCTACGGACATAAGTGGAAGAGGTTCGCAGTCTGGTGCCGTGCACAGAAGATCGACACTCTACGTATTACAGCTCCACAGGTGCTGCCGTATTTGCAGTCGCTGGCCAAAGCAGTGCTGGCGCATGCTTTCATCAAGGTTCATCTGGCGGCTATCTCCCACTACACCAGAACTCCGGGACAGTCGTCGCTGTGGTCACACCGCCTGGTCAAGGAGTTCATTAAAGGACTTTTCTGTTTATTCCCACCGGTGAAGGTTCCGGGCCCGGCGTGGGAGCTCAATGTGGTGCTGACTAGGCTCATGAGTCCACCGTTCGGGCCTATGCATTCGGCACCACTGAAAGTCTTATCGTGGAAGACAGCATTTCTTGTGGTCGCACACGACGAGTGGGAGAGATCCAGGCGCTCTCCTGTACCACCGTACTTAACATTCCACTAGACAAGGGTAGTGCTACGGACACACTCCTCCTTCATGCCCAAGGTGCCATCAGACTTTCATCTCAACGAGCCCTTCGTGTTACCTGTTTTCTTCCCGTCGCCTTCGTCGCTGGCGGAGAGGACTTTGCACTCGCCGGATGTGGCTAGAGCGCTGAAGTTCTATGTGGACCGCACAAAGAGTTTTCAGAAGACATCACAACTGTTCGTGAACTTTGGCCCTGTGAACCAAGGGAAGGCCCTCTCCAAGGCTTCCATTTCCAGATGGCTCTCCTGCTGCATCACCCATTGTCACCGGTTGGCAAACTCACCATTGCCTGGCCGTCCAAGAGCCCATTCAACCAGAGCGATCGCTGCAACTACAGTGTTCCTATCTGGTGTGCCCCTACTGGACATCTGCAGGGCTGCTACGTGGAGGTCAACGAACACCTTCAGGAGATTATACTGCATCGACCGAGATTCCAGGGAGGAGTCCAGAGTCAGCCAATCAGTGCTGCGCAACCTGTTCGCTTGAAGGTGAACCTGGTGAGTAGTCAAGAGATGCTTAATTTTGAGATGCTTAATGTTGAGCCTTGCCACCTCCTATGGTTGTGCATGTGTGTACTGCTAAGTATTCTTTATTCATGAGCATGTGAATCCACGCCAGACCCCATGCTGGAGAAGGAACAAGTTACTTACCTGTAACTGTTGTTCTCCAGCATGGGTCTGGCATGGATTCACATGCGAACCCTCCCGCCTACCCCTTTGCAGCTCTTCTCTTGATCCTACTGCCACTTTACGTGCTAACAAATCTGAAGATGGCTGCCAGCGGAGGGGCTTAGGTAGAAGTTAGTCATTGGCTGGGGGCAGTATGACCCAGAGACCAGTGATTGGTTGTTAGGAGAAAGACAGTTCAGAAGTGAAACTGAAACTGATTTTTTCTTTACCGAGGATTCCCAGCCTGACGACGGGGAATATTCATGAGCATGTGAATCCATGCCAGACCCATGCTGGAGAACAGTTACAGGTAAGTAAATTGTTCCTTTCTCATCTGAAGACTCTGTCTTTAATGTTATGAATAAAAAGCTCAATATACTAATCCCAAGATACCCAGTCGCCCTAACCAAAGTACTTGTGCATAAACAAATCTATGCTTGGTAATAATGTTATGTCCATCTGATCTCACAATGACACTAATATAAATTCCCTAAGGTGTACGCTATTTAACTTCAGATCAGCAGTGAAAAACAGTTTCTATGTACATGACCTATTAATAGACAGTGCCCTGGATTTGCTGTTCCTTAAGGAGACGTCTGATTCTAATATGTCCATGCTAGCTGACACAGGTTCCACCAAAATATAAAATCATAACTCACTCATGCACAGATGAGGTGGATGGGTAATTGTAAACCATACCCGACCTGATAAAAATCAGGGTCTTAATTCTCTGTTGATCTTTCCAACCAACAGGTCCAGCTGTATTTTGGACCAGGTGTTTGACTCTTTTTCTGGGCTAAGTCTTTTGGAACCTGTCCTGATGATATTATCGTTCTATAATTTAGGCATTCCAGTCTGTATTCCAGGAATCACTATATAACATCTCTTACATGCCACCTGTGAGAAACCTGAGGGTGTTCACTCCCATTCCCCATGAAACCTCTACGCGGGTGGCCAGGGAAGGGTCATCGCTCTTCGATCCTGACCATGGGGGGGGTGGACAAGCGAGGGAGGATCACCTGGGTGGAGCGTGTGTGGGGACTGGGTGTGGGATGCCCTTGGGAGAGACATGGTACACCCCTTTCCCTAATAATGACCAAACCAACCCATCCCCGTCTTTATGGGGTATTACAAACCAACTACCCTGAAGTCTTGATGACTGCACAAAGTACAGAGACGAGGTGGAGGCAACAGAGAGCAGTGAACACTAGTTGCTTTCACCACTTAGGTACTGGGAGTAAGAAGAGGCCAGCTGAGAGCAGTAGAGGTCAAGCATGTCCCCTTAATGATGGTCAGGCAGGGCTAATTGTGAATTCCCACCTGCAATCTGAAAAGTTTCACATCTTCGCCTTCCTGTTAGTCTGGCTCAAGCAAGCTCTCGCCCCAGATCTGTTGTCATCCCATCTGCACCACAACTGGCATCGCCTAGACAGCTTGAGCTTCTTCCGGAACTTTAAGAAGTCTAATGTCCTGCTATCCCAGCCGCTCCAGTTCGTTAGGGCATTTCTAGATGCTCACTAAAGCATTGACTTCCCTTCTGAATCATGGGTGGAGGTTGTTCATGTTTTCAAACCCAGATTCAGATCCCACCATTTGCATTTCTGCCTCTTCTGTGCTTCATGGCATCCTGCATTTTCCTCAGCCTAGACCTTGTTGGGCATTAGGTCACCATAGTGGGTTTTTTGTTGTCAGTGGATTCAGTTTCAGGGCGACATGACTCCTCTGTTGCAGGTCTTCAACAGTGTGTCACGTGACTTCCCATGGGGAGCCCTGCAGAAAAATCTGCTACGCGGAGAGCCTTTTCAGCAACCTTAGTCTTAATTGAAGGTTGTCACGGAAGCGTCTCTGAATGGTTGACTATTGTGCCCTGGCAAGGGAACATGTCAAGCTGTTAGATTTTCCAGCTGTCAGGGTTAGCCTAGTTGCCTTCCTTCCTTCTGTGGGAGGGAAGGAAAAGCAAGTGTGTCCAGATCCTGATAGACAGCATGGTGGCTATGCAATTCCTCCACAAGTGAGGTGGGTGCATGGTCGCCCCTTTGCAGTGAAGCAATGCAACTGTGGTTCTGAGCTCTGGAGAACAATGTTCCTGTCAGCTGCCCATCTTGGCGGGAGAGAGAATAGATTGTCGATGCCTTGAGCAGGCAGATATCAGTCCTCAACTCTTTGGAACTCTGCCAGCAAGTTCTAGATGAGATCTTCACTCTTTAGGGGACCTGTCATGTGAACCTCTTCACCTCAACTTTCAATAGGAACCACCTCATCCAGCTAAGTTGGAAGAGGTTTCACAATCTGTATGCTGTGAGGGACCTGAGGGCGTCCTCACTTCTTTTCCCCCTGTATCCTCCTCTCGGGTGGCCCCTGGATCCTCACCCTGGGGTGGATATGCGAGGGAGGATCACCTTGCTGGAGGGAACTTGGGGAGTGGAAAGAGGACGTCCTTAGGTGAGACATGGTATTCACCATTTCCTTTTCATAATGAACCCCCCATCCCATAAGCCTTCATAGGATATTGTCAGCCTTTTCCCTATCCTTACTATAAAACATTCCCCAAGAAACAACAGTACTCTACAGGGACGGGGAAGGCACCAACTAGAGCACCACATCCTCATTCTAATAAGACAGAAACATACATGCCTCAGCTGGTTACTGAGGCTAGGAGGACAGCCAGAGTAAGGCAAGACTACCGCTTCAGTAGTGAGCGGTCTAGTCCTTTTTGAACCAATCCTAATGGCGGGATCTTTAAAAGCCGGAATCACAAAAGAAATGGGGCCAGCAGTTGGGAAAGCGAGGCCGGATCAGCAGTGTGGCAAGCAGAACGGTCGAGGCCCGTTCAAAGATGCAGAGCTGGTACAGCAGGAAGCGAAGCTGAAGGACGCCGGAGGCTGCTAGCAGACTGCGTGTGGATGACCGCCGAGACTGAGCGAAGCGGCCACAAGAGTCCTGAACGGCAGGCAGAGTATCGCTGGTGGAGCAACACCACGGAGGGCAGCTGGAAGAAGTGAGGCACCGAATGGGAAAACGAGAACCTGTGGCGACAGAGGAACTTGCATAGCCGTAAACTCCAACCGGTGAGTGTACTGAGAAGGGGAAACACCGGGCTGGCAGGCGAATTTGCGAACCAGACAATGAACATTGTTTTGAATACTGAACGAAGTGAAAGCAATTATAAATACTTTTGAATGTCTAACGAAATGAAAGCCATTATAAGTACTTTTGAATACCAAACAGAGTAAAAGTGTTGAGCACTCATGAATATTGTGTGAAGTGAAATAAAGTTGCTGAATTTGGCTGATACCACGAACTGTATCATTTGAAATACAAGCATTGGCCAAAGCCAATGGAATTGAAGGAATTGCACTATTTGAGAAAACCGGCATTGGCAACAGCCAAAAGATTTAAAGAAACTGGCTGTTATGAGGAAACCTGCATTGGAAAGAGCCAAGGGAATACAACAAAGGGTATCAAGTGAATGTTGGCCAACCAAGCCACGGTGCATTATCAGGAGAGTGTGACACAGGTGAATAAAACGGGCATCACTGGCAGATTGAAGCAGTGGCATATTGTTGATGGAAAGAAACCAAGAATGGGTATCGGTTGCATGACCTGTAATGGGTGAACTGTGCGGTCCGACAACTGCGCCTAGACCGAGTGCCCCCCTGCATGGAAAAGCCACTGAAAGTATCCTTAAAGAAGCTGGTGTTTTGTGTGATTTTGAAGTTAAGAAACTGAATTGCTTATGTGAACTAGTGAAAAATACAAATATCAACAGAGATGGGAAGTGTCCCAAGGAACGGTGATGTTTTTGGGAAAAGCTGGAATATTTGAACTCTTGGGAAAGGGAAACACTGGTACCTTGTGAACTGTTTTGAACTTGGGGAAGGGGCAGCTGATTACAAGCCAAGAGCTGGAAGAAGCTCTGAACTATATTTTGAACACTACTCATTTTGATGCTGACATTCCTACACATTGTATACAGTTAGTTATGAGGGCAAGTAAAGGTTTTGGACACAGACATATCTTGGAGTTGGACTTCCTGACACAAACTATCCTTAGTTTTATTTAGGTAGGGAAATCCCACCTTAGCAAAGGGCACGTTTAGCCTTACTCCATCCTGACTTTTAAGTTTAATAAAACTTTGTAAATCAAACTTGAACCTGTTGTCTGTGTGCCTACTTCACATCAGCCTTCACAATGTCTGTATGACTTTTGGGCGCAGGACTTAGGGAAGGTTGTCCACCTTTCAGTTGGTTACGCAGGCAGGACTGTGTTACTAAACATACCCAAGTGGACCATCCTCTGCATTTCAGAATGCTAATATCTACCTGGAAAGAAAGTGCCTGATGATCTCCGGGCTCATTCCAAAAGAGACCTGGCGGCTACCAACGCGTCTGTTTTAGACATTTATCAGGTGGCTACACAGGCTTCATTTGATGCGTTCATCAAGCACTGCTACCTCAAACCCTTATCGGTTCAGGACACCCCCTTTTTTCAAGTGGTGATTCAGAGTTTCCTTGTATACACGGTGATGTTCTTTTCTCCCCACCCGCTTCCCTGTTCTATACAGCTTTAGGAACCTACTTAAGATGAGGAATCTATCAGAGAAAGGAATGCATTAAAAGAACAAATTACTTTGCTCTGATCTTGTTTCCGATAGATTAGTCCTTCCTCTCTCATATTCCTCATTGCTCACCCTACCCATCTAGCCTTTCCTTCATGATGGGTAGCTCATTCAGCTTGTGCTATTCTGTGGTCCATCAGGTATCGTCTGCTAGAACAAAATCTAAAACTGAAGTCACAGTGCAATGCTGGCTCCATATACAGTGCCTCCAACATCTCATCTAGCATCAAGGGTGCTGAACGGTTGCAGATCCAGAGACACACTGCACCCTCCAGTGTCTGCGCAAAGTTTTAGAACCATATGGTGCTTAAAAAATATATCTAAGATGGAGAATTTGTGGGAGGAAGGACTAATCCATGAGAAAGAACATTACTAAAAGATAATTAATTTGTTCTTCAAATGTATTCCTTCTTCTCACAGGCTCCTCATCTGCAATATACCTTTTCAGTTGTCTTTGGAAACCCTTTTAGCCCTCAGGGAGTGTAGCGTGGCTCTGCATCAGTACTTCTCTGCACCTTTGTGTGCCCTTGACGCCGGACATGAAGTTGGGGTTAATATATGTGGAGCCAGCTACGCACCATGAGCTTGGTATCTTTTGTTTCGCTCATTCAATCCTCTCCAATGGAACGCAACCAGCTCTTTTTCTTTTTCTACGGTTATGCCTAATACTCCAACAGCCTCTGGTTTTAAACCCTGCTCTGATTGCAAGAGGCAAATGCTGTTGTTGGATCCCCAAAAGGTATGCCTTTATTGCCTTGGGGAAGGACATGACACAGAGGATTGTGGATCTTGCTATCCTAAAGGGCTCCGAGAGTGTGGCTCGAAAGATATCCATCCACCCACACCAGGGATGTAACGGTCCTCATTGTCGGTGTCCGACCCTTGACCCTTCTTCAAAGAGGACCTGATCCCTTTGAGGTGATCAAGATTTAGGGGCCCCTTCAGTAAATAAGGAAAATTAGTAGCAGTAAAGCAAAAGGACAGGCTCTCCCAGTGACTCAAGACATCACTCTTCTTCTTCCGTGAAGAAACAATGCATCACTACAATTCCAGGGATGCTGATGAGACCTCAGTGGGTTAGTCACCTATCCAGGTACATTTCCCCATTAAACCCTCCTTACCAAGGCAGTGGCAGGAGTTCAGGCTCAATATGCTTGACACCTCACCAGGTCCTTAGGCCAGCAGCCTCAGCGCTGGTGGTGGAGCAAGGGCCCACTGCTCTTGTTGAAGCCAGCAGAGTACCTTATGGGTCTACAACTGCACGCTTACTAGCTCTGTTCTGGCCCTTCATCTGGAGATTGCTCCACTCTCATGCTGCTTGTTTCCACCTAAGGGTGTCGAAGCCTCAGTGCCAACTACAATGGCACATAGGTGAGTTTTTATTTTGGCAAATGTGTCAATTTTTCGATTAGGAAGGTGACTCCATTCCCTTTGGTTTTTAACTTCTAGATTTCAGAGAGGCGCAGGATTTTTCTTAGTAATTCTATGACTGGCTGGCTGGCCTGGCTGATCTAGCATTGCCTTGAGGGATGCCTCTAGGTTGGACACCTCTGTGAAGCTTGGCTTTATGCAAATTCCAGCATGTGGCAAACCGCATGCTTCTTTCCAAAGACTGCACTGACATTTTATAGAGCTACTCTCAGACCAGGGTCTGACCACTGGAGTTGCCATGAAGTCCGAAGGTATGGAATGAGGCAGAGTTACAATAGCCAGTAGGGGAGAGGTGGGCTGAAAGAGGCATTCTGCTGCCTTCATTTCTGTTTGGGGGTCTCTACCCCTTCCTGTTACCCATATTTCGTGCAGGCAAGACACTCTGGGCATGATGTTAAAAGTCAGAGGGGTCCAACCCAAGCAACAGCCTGTTTTGGACCGCGTATTGAAAGATTGCTTTAGACCTATCTCCTGTGACATTTTGCCTTCATGAGGCGAGGAAACACTCTCCTTTCATCTTTGGACTTTACTAGAAGGAAAAAAAGATTTCCTGTACCTCTGTTGGGGATACAGCCTATCTCAAAGCCCTCTGCCCCAAGAAACAGTGGGGGTGAACGGTGTGGTAAATCAAAATCAGGATGCAGACACTGAGGCTTTGTTTTAGAGGATTTATTCCCCTAACGTTCCGTAAATCTACTAGCTCAAGCCCTATTCTATGAAAGACAGTCGAAAGGGGTGGTAATCAGGATGTCAGTAAATTAACAAAGGCCTCTGCCCAGAATCCTAGTCTAACGTAACCACTGTCTGACAAAAGAAACTTGTACAACTATTCCCTGGAAGGGATGGCTGCTGGCTTCAAACCCCAACCCTGTCCCTTTTAGTAAAGGCCTTTGCCCATAGTTCAAGGTCATGGAAGACCGTTCTTGTGTGGTGGAAGGCTGTCCAGGAGTTCCAACCCAGGTCACTCTCCATCACTTCCCACTCTGGGATTCTTTTAGTCTTTCTTCCTTTCCACTCTGGGGTTCGCTCAGTCTCTTCGCTGCTCTGGGGCACTTCTCGTTCTCATTCCCTGCTCTGGGAGGTTCAGTCTCTCTTTGCTCTGGGGCTTTTCCTCTTCTCACTCCCCTCCTCTGGGTATATTTCCTCTTTTTTCACTCTGGGTTCTTTTCCCCCTTTCTTCCCACTCGGGGTTCTCCCAGTTTCTCTCCACACTGGGCTGTCTTCCTTCTGCGAGAGCCAGAAATGGCATGCGGACACATAGAGCCCATAGTTTTGGCTATACACTTTCATTCAAAATAATAGGTGTTGGAAACTGCCTCGCTGTCCCTACTCTAAGAGGTATTTCCCTACCTTAACCAAAGACTAAGGATCTGTCCTGCATCAAGATGTCCAAAGCGAAATGTCCTGTGTCCGGAATCCTATTATAGCCTTCACACTCTGAAAAGCAATAATAATGTGATAAGGATAATGTCTTTGGGCTTGAAAGTGCACACATGTTCAAGATCAAATGAAAAATGTAGCTCAAACGCAAAGATTCACAGTTCAGGGGATGGCTCTCTTCCCCAGGTTTCTCTTCATCAGCACAATGAACGAATTACACAACTAAAGTTATTTATTGCCTCAGAAGATACATCCTCCCTTTTGGCATTGCAGTTCACTCCTGGGGAGCTGCCCCCCCTTCCCCAGCTCTCTTTAAAACTTTTAGAAACTTCTAAGGGCATGTGTCATCCTTGGGGGTTCTCTGGACAACAAAACAACTTAGACTTGGTTTGTCTGGTGTACTCCCCTGCCAGGACTTTCTTATGTGGCTTCAATTTACACACTTGCAAACTTCACTTTCTCGCGTTCACTTTAATATTATTTGATATTTGTTATTATATCAGAGACACTGGACCTCACCATGAGTTGGGCGGTAGCCCTAAACTGCGGCAGTGATGGTATTACTGCTGCATTTAAGAGTTGGCCCTATCACAAGTTGAGCGCTAAATGAGCTGTTTTACCTCCAGCTTTTATTTCTGGAGGTAAAAATCCCATTTAGCGCACTGTATTACCGTCAGCTGTATTAGCGCGTGGTATTAGCACCGGAAATTCCCCATTGGGTGCTATGGACCGAAGGGGGATTTACTGTTGACGCCCAACCTGTGATCTGGCAGTAATACCGGTGGGCGCTATCACTATTGCTTTTGGGCGGTATTTCAGCCGGGATACCGCCCAACTCGTGATGAGGCCCATTGGGTCTTAAATTCCCTTTCATTCACTTTGTTTGCTCTTTTCTGTCCTTGATAATATTTCTGGAGCACCCTGGTGTCCCAGTGTCCCTTCTCGAGATTCAACGCCTTTCCTTGGTGTTCTACAGCTCTTTGGCAGTAAACAGGTTGCCGCTCTCCAGGGAACCGCCTCTCAGTCACAGGCTTGCTGGCTTCATTCATCTGCTTCTGCATCTGTCGTGGCTTCCGTCTTGCTGTGGAGCCCTTTTCCTTGTTCGGGCGGCTTCGGTGCTGCTGTTAGATTTCCCATGGCCGCCAGGGAGACTTTCCTATTCTTCCTGTCATGGCTCTGACACGGTGAACCAGCATCTACAGTCTTTCTTCTTTTACCGTCCCTCTGAGCCGGCTGGCTCCAGTCTTCCTTTTGTCTTAATAGTCCCTCGATCTGCACCGAGAGGACAAAGATTTCCCAGGCAGCGTCTCTCCTCTCGATGTTGGTTGGGATTTTTAAATATTCAGGCACATATCACAGGTTTTCAAACACTAGAGCGCGTGATGTGCTTCTCGGACTCCTCGATCTTCATTACTCTGTTCAGCCTCCTCATCCCAGTATTTCTAAGCATGGGGGATTAATGGGTAGTTCTTGGAGGCTTATTCATTGACGATTGAAAACTCTCAGTAGATTTGGTGGAGGCTTGAAGAGAACTATCACAGTAAGCCATAAAGGCTTGAGGTATGGACGGGACTTCCCTAAAAGAGGAAGGGGCTATGTACTTTCACTTGGTGATGCCGCATCATCCCGCTGAGGGTTGCTTTCCCCCATGTGGTCCTCCTTCATATAGCCGCCCCCATGGCCAGGTTCAGGTAGTGGCTGCTGTCCTCACTCGTCTTTCCTTATTGTTCGTAGCAAATTGGGCAAACCTTGTATCAGAAGCCAAGTCAGCTAGTAGTCAAGAGCGTTCATGGTTATCACAAAGCTCAATCGCTACATACCCTACAAAGGTGTCAGTGCCTGGGTGGGGCAAGGGCGGTGACATATACCCCTGTTGAAGTCTCTGTGCTCTAAGGGGAAGTCTCCTCCAGAACGTATCTCCTTGCCCTGTGCCCTAGGAGTTAAGCTTAGAGGGCTCTCCTCCCTAATCCCAAAGGGGTTGTCTTCCCCTTAGGGAGAGGTGACGATCTCCCTGGAATTGTCACAATTACCAATGCTTCTCTGCTGACTGTGTCACTGGAACCAGGAACCTGCTCACTGTAGGTGAAAGACTCCCTGCAAGTGTCGGCCAACTTCTTGCAGTGGAAGCACAGATCAGAAAGACGCATCTTGTCCCTGGAGACTCTGAATTGGGCTTCCCACCAACCACTGAACTGAGGAAGCAATGCCTGCCCTTCCCTGCTTCGCCAAGCCACCTTAGTGCCAATTTGGGCACCTTCACCTTACAGGCGTTTCTTTTATAGGGGTGAGTTTGTAGTATTTAGAGTTGGTTGTTGCATTGATTTAAATAAGTTCCAATATTTTAATAGAACCTTGATTGGACATGCTTTTGGGTCATTAGTGTTATCAGTTCACAGTTCTCCTGAAGATATAGCCTGCCTTCAGAACCACATTACCAAAAGAGGTGGAGGAGGTTTACCTTCCAAGCTTTGCATGTTTTATCTTTATGGATGGGGATCACTGATGGTTTGGAAGTAGCATGGTGCTGAGCAAGTGGCTTAGCCATTATGCATCCCTTTACTCCTACAGAGCAGTAGTGATTTTATCGCAGAGGGGGCCCTTGGAAGAAGACCCTGTTTCCCTTCAACTCTGATGTGCCTGCCCCGGCTATGACTGCGGGAAAGAAGCCCGTCACTGTACCGTCCGTGAATCAAGACAAGAGTTGATGGCTGGAAGGTTTAGACTTTATCTTAAGCTCTGGGATTGCCTTGGGCAACCCTCTAGACCATCTTTCTTCAGCCTGCCAAGCCATTGCAGAAAGGGTCAAGACCATATTCAAATCAGGCGTGGTCCCACCTCTACAGGGTCAGCCCAGCCCAAACTGCTTGGTCACAGCCCTTCTGCACTAGATAGACCACAAGCAACCCCAGACTTCTTTTGGCCTCATTGGGGGGTCATTAGTCAGGTGTAGCTTGGGTCTCTAAGGCCCCACCTCTGGGCATACCAGTCCCACTCTGGGTGACTAAAGCAAAACAAAAGAGGTGATGGCTGGAAGGTTTAAACTTAATCTTAACCTCTGGCATTGCTCTGAGAACCCCCCAGACTGTGGTTCTTCAACTTGCCATGCAATTACAAAAAACGGAAAGACCATATGCAAATCGGTCTTGATCCCACTAGTACCTTCAGTGAACTGTAATTTTGCCAAAAAACATAGGACAGCAAGCACCCTTTGATTCAGGTTTTTTGTTGAAACACCCTTGTTCTAGATCCTGTTGGCTCAAGCTTATACTGTGGGGTCAAGGTTGGCTACTTTCACTGTTTGCCCCAAGAAAGATAAAGCAAGTAAATTGATGTTTTTTCTTCAGGCATCCTGTCTTTAAGAGGGCTTTATTCCGCCTGTGCTAGTCTAAGTACATGCACCGCTTGTGGTTATCTCCAAGGCTGCCGATAATTTGCCAAACCAGGACATGAAAGATGGCTCTCTGGTTTATGGGAAGGAGGCTGTGCTTCAGGTACTCCAGTCTGGTTTTGACATAGCAGACTGTGTTGCACATACAGTGAGCATGCTTTCTGTCCTACGCATGCACTCCTGGCTGAGGGCTTTGTGTTATGCTCTAGATGTCCAAGCCAAGATTTTAGATATGCTGGTTGATGGTAACAACCTGATGAGTCATTGGAGAAGCTTAGGGCTTCCAAAACCATGGATAACTCCTTGGGTTCAGCTGTCCAACGGCCTTCTGCCTCAGCCTTAAGGGGCTGTTCCTTTCAGCCCTTTCCCTCTTTTGTTCACCGGGCTAAAGGTCATATACCCTCTGGAAAGCAAACGTCATGATGTTTCCCATGCCATGATACGAGCATTAATACACAGATACACAGAGGGGGGGGGGGTCTGGGGGAAGCGGGGTTGCTGCCTCCGCTGTCCCCGCAGTAGCCCATGGGCCTAAACCTCTGTAATTTGGACTTTGCCTATTCTACTCCAGTGGGAGGTAGAGTGCCCAGTGTTCGTCAAATGATCGGGCCTTAATAACAAATTGCTTCCTCCCACAGGTTCCTCATCTTTGATATTCTATCAACAATGTGAGCTGAGTTTGGAAATGTTTATGCCACCAGGGGGTGCAGGGCAGCTCTGCATGGGCTCCGCTCAGTGCCGTTACATGCCCCATGCCAGATGTGACGTTGGGGCCAATATACATAGAGCCACCGTTCCCCATGACGCTAGTTCCTTTTATGCGTGCTCTGTATGCTTCGGGAACACCACTTAGCTTAGGTACGTTTATAATGACCTCATATAATGACCTCATGCCGAAACATGGTAAAGCCACGAGGTTAAGCCCTGTTCGTATTGTAGGAGACTGATGTCTTGGACCCCAACAGCCTTGTTCTTTATTGCCTTGGGAAGGAACTCAACCCACAGGGCTATGGAGTATGCACCCAAAGGCCCTAAGGAAGACTGCCACAAATAAATGTCCATACTGCCACAAGTGTGGTGCCTGGACCGCTTCCAAGTCTCTGGACATGGAACCAAAGAAGGTGGTTGTGGATAAACGGACAGAGGAATACTACCCCGTTAGAAAAGGCAAAAAGGAAGCAGCATCAGCACAGGAAGAGGATCCACTCCCCAAGTGAGTCTTACATACCCCACTCCTCAACAACGAAAAAGCAGAGTTACCACTTCAGATCTAGGGTCTCTACATAGGGCTCTTACTTCAACTCTCAAGATTCTGTCCGCCACCCCTCCATGCCCCATTCCTCTACCCCAGATAAGTGGGGGAACCTTTGGCTAAAGATGCTTGACATTTTTGTGAAGGCCCTGGCACCAGCCGTTTCAGCCTCGGTGCCAACAGCCCCCACCGCACTTGATGAAGCTGGCAGCAACTTGTATCTGGACCAAGACCACACGCACTTGGGCTCAGCTCCAGTTGATGTCACTCCAACTCTGTGCTGTGTAGCTCTTTCTTGGAGTGTTGAGCCCTTGGCGCTGTCCTTCCTCACCCAGCATGTCTGTGTCGCTTGGCATCGTAGTTTCTGGCATGTCAAAGGAGAATGTCCCACTTCTAAGGGGCAAGTTCTTCGCAAAGCTGTCTGATAGTTTGATGAGGAGGTGGCTCCTCATCCCTTTTGGGCTGGAATACCACTATTTGGGTGAGGCCATGGACTTCCAGAGGAGTTCTGTGGGGTCAAAGGACGTGTTAGGCTTAGCTACCACCCTGCAGGAGAACAGCAGCCTAAACTCTTCCCATAGCAGGACATCCTTCCAGTGCAGACTTTGGGTAGGCCCCACACGTCGTTTTATAGGGTGATGGGGAAGTCCCCACCAGATCACTTCAGTTTGAATTGACTGCCATTTTAGTTGAGTGAGCAAAACAAAAGGGGTGATGGCTGTGGAAGGTTTAGAATGAATCTTAACCATTGCTCTGGGCAACCCTCCAGAACACCGTTCTTTGTCTGCCAAGCCATTGCAAAAGGGGTTAAACCATATGCAAATCAGGCTTAGTCCCGCCCCAAAGGGGCAGTCCAGCCCAAACTTCTTGGTCACATTTGTTCTGCACGAGACCACAAGCATCCTGTGAGAAACCTGAGGGCGTCCTCACATCTGCTCCCCTTGGGTCCTCTTCTCAGGTGGCAAGGCCATCGCTTTTGGATCTGGCTCTGGGGGTGGAGAAGTGAGGGAGGATCACCTGGGTAGAGGGTCCTTGGGGTTTGAGGGTGAGATGTTCTCAGGCAAGACGCAGTATTCCACCTTTCCATTTCAGGAAGAGTCCTCTATCCCAGAGGTAGTTATGGGATGTTGCTATCGCTGTCCCATTGACCATGAAAATGTCAGGAGATATTACCAATCTAGAAACACCAGAAAGAGGGTGAAGAAGAGATGGGTTAATGGTGATGTAGGCGAGACATGGCATCTCCCTTTAGAATCCCGCTTAACCTCTGGCATTGCTCTGAGCAACACCCCAGACCATCGTTCTTCGCCTGTCAAACCATTACAAAATGGGAAAGACCATATGCAAATCAGGCTTGATCCAACCACCACAGGGGCAGTCCAGCCCAGACTGCTTGGCCATATCCCTTCTGCATGAGACCCCAAGCATCCCCAGACATGTTTTGTCCTTGTGGGTTGCCCAGAGCAATGCCAGAGGTTAAGATTAATTCTAAACCTTCCAGCCATCACCTCCTTTATTTTAGTTTACTTGAGGGTCCAATGAGAGATACCTACTCTCTTTCAACCTTGCGATGGAGGCCCCAGCCTTGCTGGACTGGGAGAAGACAGCTGGTTTTTGCATTTGACTGAGATCTGGTAAAGAAGCATCACCCGGTGCCATTGGATCTGGCTTTTATTTCTACATCGCATCTCTGAGGTGGTACAGGCTGCCACAGCAAATCTTAAGACTACCACCTTCCCCTCACTACCCCCAGACAGGGAGAGCAAGGCTGAGACACAAGGTGTTCATGTAGGGCAGCCTCGCGCTGCAGACGATTAAGGCATCTTGCATGCTTTGGCCTCTTGGGTGTTATAACTCGGGGCACTAGAGACCCTTCATGCCAAGGACATAAAGGAAGTCTTCAATGCCCTATTGAAGGATGGAAAGGAAGATTTTGCAATTGGGCCTTGACATGGCTGATTGCAGATCAGACTATTGCCGTGGAGTTGGTCCTGAGGAGGTACTCGTAGATGAGGACCTTGGTTTACATTCCAGATTTCCAAGCAAAGCTTCTGGATGTGCCCTTTGATGGACCCAACCTCTTTGGGCCAAAGCGGATGAAACATTCCTGTTATTTCATGCATCAAAAGCTACTGTCATGCCCTTAGGACTAGCTGTTCAAACAGCATTCCAACTCTAAGAGGTTGAGATTCTTGCCCTCTTCCCCTCCTTGACCCAATGCGGTAAATGTCGAGCACAAAAGCAACTATGACCCTGCGACCCCTGCCATGGCAGAGGTTGTAGTTGTGGAGCTCAGAGAGGGGGTACATTCACCTCTTCAGTCCCCACAGAGGCCCTGTGTTCAAAATATCTGAGCAAACCTTCAGTCACTCCACCCGTGTCAGGGGAAAGATTACCCTGTTCACAGAGATAGAAACACTTCTGACGTTTAGGCCTTACAGGTAGTAGCTCAGGTTTATTATTATTATGATTGTATTTATGGAACGCGGACCTGCATTCAAGAAGCAACAGAGCGCACAGAGGTATACGACAATACAGATAAACAACAGAGCACTTTGCAGGGGTATACAAAAGTACAGATGCATAACGGAGCACTTTTCAGTGGTAAAAACTCAACAGATGTACAGGGGGGGTAGGATACAGAGGGGCACACAGGAGGGCTACAGCTGTACATGGTGGCACGGAGTAGATGAAGCGGGCGGTGTCTCGCGAGTCAGGTGGTGCGCGGGGGTGAGGGGCAACCTGATGGCCTAGGTGTTTAGGAGGAGAGACTCCTTGAGAAGTGGGTCTTGAGTTATTTTCTTAGGAGCGTGGGGGTGAGTCTGGTGCCGACTGGGAGGAGGTCCCATAGTATTGGGGCATAGGCAGAGAAGGCTTGTTTTCTGGTCCTTTACTTTTGCAGCAGCAGATTTCAAGTCTGCATGTGGCCAGGTTTTTGGTGGTGGTTTGTCCACCGGAGATGCTGAGTTTCTCTGCGAGGTAGCTGGGTGACTTGAGGGCGACTGCCTTACAGATGATGCAGCAAGACTCGAAGGCGATTTGTGCATGTAGTGGGAACCAGTGAAGGTCGCTGAGGGCCGGGGTGATGTGTTCGTATCTGTATAGTTCCTTGATAAGGTGTGCTTTTGTTAAATGTGCTCCAGACCAATATCCCCACCCATTTACTGTCCCGGGTCCCCTGCCTACTGGAGAAGTTCAGTCAGCTTCTAACAGAGGGCACCATTGAACTGGTGACTCGCCCAGAATGAGACCAGGGCTGAAACTCAATTTACTTTCTGGTTTGGAAGGATGATGGGGCCATCATCCCATCCCGGATCTGAGACTTCTAAAATCAAACTTGCAAAAGGACATGTTTAAGATGGTCTTCTTAGTGCAGATTCTACAGGCCCTTGATCTGCAGGGACTGGTTGCTATTACTGGGTCTCCAGGCTGCCTACTTCCATGTACCAATTCATCGGAAGCCCAGGAAGTAGCCTGCCACTACTGATTCGGAGTTCTGCAATTTGGCCTTTCCTTGGCACCCAGGATCTTCGCCAAACTGCTGGCAGTGGCTCTCCTGAGGAGGGAGCACATTGTCTTCCTCTACCTGGACTACTGGCTCATCCCATTCGGCTCTCCAGACCAGACTTTGGCACATCTGTACCATGCATGCAGCTAGTTGCACATTTTGGGCTTCTCCTTAAACTTAAGAAGTCCCATGTTTTACCCTCTTTGTTTTATTGGGACAGCACTGGACAACCCATGTGGCAGTGCCTTCACTCCAGAGTATTGGGTGGCACATATTGTCCAGATGGTCAATTATTTTCAGTCTCAGAGGTTTGTACCTGTATCTGCCTCCCTGTATCCACTGGGCTTCATGTTTGCAGAATCCTGTTGTTGCCAGAGGCACAGTTATGCATGAGTTTGCTTGAGTTGCTACTTCTGTTTGTCATTGGTCTGAGTTCCAGGGCAACATGTTAGACACACTTCAAGTTTCCGAGTGAGACTTTCAAGATTTCCTGTGGTGGGCCCTAATAGACAACTTGCTGAAAGAGACGACGCTTGGTTGCTCACCTGTTGCTTTGGTTCCTGACAGAAGTCTGGGAACAAATCACTTTGCTGGAAATACGGGCTCTCGGGCTGGCTCTGGTTGCATTCATCTGTCTCTGATAGAACAAGTAGGATTTGTCAGACAACATACTGGATGTACTCCTCACAGCCCAATGGCCGCCACAAGGTCCATATTTGCCTGCAGGTGGTGTCAATTCTCAGAGTGGTGTTTTGGAGAGGGGTCTGGGCCCTTTCTAATGGATTCTTTCCTCCCACAGATTCCACTTCAATGGATTGTCTTTCTCTCACAGATTCCTTATCAGCTAGATATCCTCATCCAGCTCTACTGCTCTGAAAATTCTTCGACAGGGGGCATAGTGGACCTCAACTTGGCCATCGATCCGTCCTGCTCCGTGCTCGATGGTTGGCTCCGGACATGACATCGGGCATTATATACATACTGCATTACTAGGCCCCTTACCTCTGTTCCTTTTTTGGCACGCTTGTTTTGCTTCTCATTAGTGCACAGTCATATTTTTTACAGCCCCAGCACATAATGAAAAGAGAAACTTTACACGCCGAAAGGCAATAATTCACATAACACACTTTCAGCTAAAATATTAAAATGGCTCATATGGCCGTTTATTTTAAAATCAGCATACATAATGGAATAAAGGCAGAATAATTACATGAATTTTTGAAATTACTTCACTGTTAAAGCTGTCACGGAACTCCTCATCTCGCCAGAACTGTACTGGAAAGCCCCCAGACTGCCAGGTAGAGAAATATTTGCTTAACGGGCAATAGAAAGCAGTGCATCCGCTCTTTCTCCTAAGCTTTCTCTGTCTGTCTAATCTGGTGCTCTCCGCTTTAAACCTCCCACAAATGCAGGATGGTATTTTCCAGAAAGTTCTGACTTTCAAAATCCATCTGTTGCATCTGGCACCGTTATTCAAAACTGTCTCTAAAGCAATGCAGACTAACATAAGCGAGAAAAACATATTTTCTAATGGAAGGATGCAGACTGTGTTAACACGTCACATTAAAATGCAGATCTCACAGAGGAAGAAAATGTCCATTGCTGCTCTGGGCGCACCCAGAATTCACTGCACACAGACGCCATGTTTTACTCAAAAGCATTACCATTCATAAGCATTACAGCGCTTGACATGCTGCTCCTGAGGAACATAGCGAGTTACTGTTGAGTCCTCGACTCTATTGGATGATTTTTGGGTGTTTTTCTTTTCTGCAAGATGTCTGCCCCACGAATTTCGGGGGTTCAAGAGTTGCACTGACTGCGACTCCAAGATGTCAGACACCAACCCACTCAACATATGTGTCTGGTGCCTCGGGACGGGTTTTGACACAGAGGGTTCAGCGTTGTGTACGAAAATGAACTCTGGAACTGGCAGACAAGCTCGCAGGGGGCCTACCACCATCGAAATCTCCTGCGTAATCGACTGTTTGGTCCTCAGAGGTCGAAACTGAGGGTCCTTCCCCTGAGAAGGAGAGTAGATATCAGCCCAAGACAAAGAAGCGCTCTCACTCTCTGAGCCACTCTTCTTCGTCATCCTCTCAAAGAGAAGAGGCGTCACCATCATCGCGAGACTGGCTCCTCGTCAGAACGAGGTAAGTAGTCAGCAGGGCCAACAACTCGACAGGAGTGTGAGGAGTTCAAATTGCAGATGCTTGTGATGGTGGCTGTAGGTCCGGTGCGCCCCCGAAAGAGCAGCCCCCGGTGGCTTCAGCGTTGCTTGGTGACCCCGACCCAAGGCAAGCACTGATACCAATGCCCTTGGCATCAGAAGAGCCTTTGGGCTAGCGCCAAAGAACGGGTTACACCCTTGAAACTGAGTCCTTCCAGTGAGCCCGATGGTTTGATCCCTCTTGGCGCACCTTCAGTGCCCAAAGTTCGGCCGATGCCGACAGCCACACCTTCGTCAAAGGATAAGCCATCAATACAGACCATCAGCGAGCAATCCTTTGTCCCGCTCTCCCAGATCGATTTCCTCAGCTCCATGTCGCAGATCTTCGGCGCCGATGGCGGGGACGATCACGGCAACATCGACCCCATGTATTCAGGGGCTGGTGGAGTTGATTATTTTGACAACCAGGCATTAGCTCAGGGGCTGTATGATGTCAGTGGGCTTGACCCATCCCGGCTGTGGAGTTAAAACAGACTCTGCCATATACTCATGCCAAATTCAGGTCTCTGGTAGACAGAGTGACCGATGCTTGGGGGAGGACTGCTTTTGCAGTTAAAATCCAGGGGTTTAAAGGATATATTGGATGATGGTACCACTGTGGAGAAACATATGCCACTGAATCCAGCTATAGCCAACCCAGTTGCCTCCTAGTGCTCTATTCCCCCGACCAGCTGCGCTTTAACTGGAAAATACAGGCGGGCAAGAGGGAATCCGTCCTTTTTGTCCCCTCCCCTTTCCCTGAGAGATGAGTTGTATAGGCGGCCACAGTTTCCACCATGGCAGCTTCTTCTAACTCAAAACTGCCTCCTGACCGGCAGGGCAAGAGAGTGGATGCGGTTGCTAAGATTTTCACCTCTGGCAGCATGGCCTTGGAGGCCAATAAGGTTTCATGTGGGTTTGCTAAATATTCCTTTGGCCTTTGGAAGGCTATGGAGCACGCACCTCAGTATCTCCCTGAAGGGTAGCTGCAAGATGGTTTTTCACACCTGATGGGAAGGAGGTGGCCAGGTAGTTACTGCAAATAGAACTGTACGTGGCAGACTGCATTGGCCTGTCAATGGCGTCGGCCGTAGTACTTAGGAGACAGGCCTACCTGGGCTCCTCTAGGTTTTCCCATAATGTCCAGAATAGGTTGCTGGACATGCCCTTAGACAAGGAATTCCTCTTCGGTCCAAAGGCCAATGACTCCCTGGAGAAGTTCAAGGAGTCAAAGCTTGCAGCGAAATCGCTGGGCCTATCTGCGCAGCCGGCTAAACCTGTCTTTAGCTCTGCCTCCAGGAACCGAGAGCTACAGACGTTACATCCCTTACGGCAGAAAGGCGCAGCTCCCACAAGCCAGGCAGGGCCAGAAACGTTTCTCGTGCTCCAGAAGCTGCAGAGAGGCCAGCAGGCAGGGGCAGCTACGTCCTCAAAGCTACTTTGATTTTCCACTCTCACAACTCACTGGTTGGAGGACGGCTGTCCGAGCATTGGCCCCAATGGCGGGAGATTACCTCTGACGCCTTGACCACATGCAGTGGGGTTATTGTCTGCCCTTTTTAAGAAAGCCTCTGTGCAGACCCACTCCACCTCCATGCCAACCAGAACAGGAGCTCCAGGAAGAACTGTGAGCCCTGTTGTTGAAGGGGGACGTGGAAGAGGTATGGCCTGAGCAGAGAGGGTCAGGCTGGTATTCCTGGTATTCCCTGTTACCCAAGAAGGGAGGAGGTCTCTGTCCCATTTTGGACCTCAGTTCCGGAGGAAAGACAAATTCAAGATGGTGACGTTGAGAGAAATTCTCCACGCTCTCGAGTTGCCGGACTGGGTGGTGTCAATAGATCTTCAGGGCGCTTACTTATGTGCTGATGCATCAAAAGCACTCCTCATAGGGGACAAGCACTATCAGTTCAAGATGCTACCCTTTTGGTTGACCTCCGCTCCAAGGGTCTTCACCAAACTCATGACGGTAGTCGCGGCTCACCTAAGGAGATCCGGTGTCCACGTACTCCCCTACTTGGACGACTGGCTGAACCAAGGGTAGTCGGTGGAACGGGTGTTGTCCCACCTAGTCCCACATGACACCAGTCCAAAGGCTCCAATTCATAGGGGCAGTCCTAGACACTTGGGTAGGGAAGGCTTTCCCACCCGAAGAGAGGGTGATCAGCATTGCGCAGATGGTGAGCCTATTCCAGAACCACGCCAGCTTACCAACGGCTTCCTTCCTCCTCCTCTTAGGTCTCATGGCCTCCTGTATTATTCTAGTGCCAGAGGTCAGGCTGTGAATGAGATCTTTACAGTGGCTCCTATGATGCCAGTGGTCCCAGTGCCTTGGAACCCTCAAGGACCTCCTCGAGGTGTCCAGGTCCATGGTCAATGACCTGTCTTGATGGGCCAACAGCAGCAGTTTACTCGGGGGGGACCCTTCTAGCCTCTGTGGCCTGATCTTGATGAACAATACGGTGGCCATGCACTGTCTGAACAAGCAAGGTGGCGTGCGCTCCCTCCCCCTCTGCAGAAAGGCGATGCAGCTGTGGTTCTGGCTGTTGGAGAACCAGATCTCAGTCTCGGCAGTTCATCTGGCAGGGACAGAGAACGGGTTGGTGGATGCTCCGAGCAGGTAGAGCACGGTCTCACACTAGTAGGCAATGTGCCAGGAAGTCTTCGAAGAGGTCTTCTGTCTCTGGGGTACCGTAGTGGTGGATCTGTTTGCTACGTAATCCAACAGAAAGTGCAAGCAGTTTTGCTGGAGGGAATTCCCAGCCAATGGTGCACAAGGGGATGCGTTTCTAGTGGATTGGACCTTTCCTCCCCACTACGCCTTCCCTCCAAACCCTGTCATTCCTAGGGTTCTCATGAGGTTGAGGAGATTTCGAGCAACCATGGTCTTGATCGCCCTGGATTGGACGAGGAGAACATGGTACTCAGACTTTGTGGATTGGACCATCTGCCCACCTCTTCGGGTTGCCCTGATCTCCTAACCCAGTCGGAAGGTCGGGTGCTCCACCCGAACCCAGAGTCCGTGAACCTACATGTGTGGCTCTTGAGAGGATGATATATGATGACTGGGACCTCTCTGAGGGGGTATTCAATGTGTTGCTGGCTGCACTCAGATGATCTACAAGATCCCTGTATGCTTGCAGGCGGAGAAGATTTGAGGCGTGGTGCAGGGAACGCGAGATTGACCCTATCTCTTGCCTCAAGACAGCAGTGATGGAGTGCCTTCTGTCACTGGCCTCTGCAGGCCTTCAGGTCACCACAGTCAAAGGATATTTGATGGCTTTGTCTGTGTTCAATCTACCTATAGTTTGTCCCTACCACTATTACGAAAACAAACATAAACATAGCGTGAAAATTGTCTTTCCTTAAAGTTGGAGGAAATGGTGGCTGGTGCAGTTCACAATTCAGGGTTATCCAACGTCACTTATAGGATAACAGATTCTGCCCGTCTAAGGTTGTCTTTATTTCTGTATCGGGTAATGTTTTCCACCCCAACTTGTCTCTCATGGGCTATTGGGATTCTCACTCCTTTGTGGGGTATTTTGGTTCTCAGTCTGGCTTGAGCTATTTGGCGTTCACTTTTTTTGCAGGCTTTTAGGTTCTTCACCTCTTTGTGGGGTTATCGTGGTTTTCACCTTGGTTTGGGTATCTGGGTCTCTTGCTCCTGTTTGGGGTTGTTCGATCTTCACCCTGATTTAGCAGTTCGTTTCGCTCTCTCTTGCATGGGGTTTCTTGAATTTCACCCTGATTCCGATATCCATTTTTCACACCCCTGCTTTGGTCTTCTCGTCTTCCACTCTGGCTCGGGTATCTGTTTCTCTTTCCCCAGCATGTGGTGGTTCGCTGTCACACTAGCTCGGGTGTCTGCCTCGGTCTCCCCGTCTGGTGGTTTCTCAAATTTCAGCCTGACTCTGATATCTGTTTCTCATGCTCCTGCTTGAGCTTTCTAGTCTTTCACCCTGGTTGCAATATCTGTTTCAATGGATTGCATTCTCCTACAGATTCCTTATCCTGATAGTTATCCAGCGTCAGCTGCTCTGAAAATGTTTCCACAGGGGGTGTAGTGCTGCTCTATATCGTTGTCGACGACTTCCCTTGTAAATTATCACACCACACCTCGACAACGGACGTGACGTCGATCGCTGTATAAAAGGATGCACTACACCCCCTACCTCAGTTCCTTTTTCCCATGCGCTCAGCATGCTACTCGGAACATGCTCGTTATTCCATTTGAACAGTATGTATGGACCTAAACCATCTGGGTTTAAACTCTGCAAGGACTCTGCAACTCTAAAATGTCCCTCACGAACGCACACACACTATTTGTGTGAGGTGTCTTGGTGTCAGCTATGATGTGGAGCAATGTGGTTCTTGTCTGGCGATGAACCTGAAGGTGGTGAAGTAACGCTCGGCAGGCTGCTGTCAAAATCACTGGAAGTGTCACTTCCAAGGTCCTCCCAGGACGATAACGAAGGGTCTTCTCCAAAGAAATATAGAGAAGGACGTTCCACAAGAAGTCCAAAAAACATTCCCACTCCCATAACAAATCTCACCACTCCTTGTCATAGTTGCACATAAAGAAACACAGACGTAGACACCATTCGGAATCATCGGACGACTGGGGTAAGTCGTACCCTACGAAGGGTGCATCTAGAGAGAAGGGGGAGGACTTAGAAAATCAATTGTTGAAAGTCTTTTAAAAGGCCTCCCCTGATATGGCTTCGGCCTCAACGCCGCAAGTGGAAAAGGCTCCAACCGCACCCGGTTGGTCTGGCACGAAGGTAGCCAAGGTAGGTTGAGCGCCCTCGAGGAAGACCCCAAAGGAGAAACCTCATCCTCCTCCTCCTGCGCCGATACGGTCGGAAGCCCCCTCAGGCCAAGAAGCACCTCAACCAGTGGAAGCCCTGCAAGATCGAAGCTTTGTACCGGACACTCAATCTTGTGTTCTTCGACTCGATGCAGTCGATTTTTGACGAGGAGGGCGACCCAATACCATTTGGGTTCGAGCTGATGGTGTAGGGAAGGAGGGGATTCAGCCTTGGATCCATTGCCAGATTTTATTGCAGACCAGGCTAGCTTACTCCAACTGGCGGAGGGCCTCCACAATGTCATTGGTTTGACAAATTTCAGCAGTTACACTCAATGCGCACCCGAAGTCCCAATACTACAAGGTGGTCGAGAAGGTTGTTGTGGCCTTGGGACTCCGCGCAGAAACGTAGCTAGTGACACAGTACAACCTCACCTTATCACGCCATCTGCACCCAGACGGCTTGCAGCAGCCGTTCCTATGCGCCCAAGCTCCGGGTTTGACAGTTTTTACGCACGTCTGTATACCATTAAGGGAGAGATGTTTGGCCCCTAGGGATCCTCATACACCAGCATTGTGATCCCATATAATGGTTGTGCTTGGCGATCAGAGTTTGAGGCCCCTAGCCACCTTCACAGGTCTCTTCATTTAAATAGAGGCTGCATGTCCTGACGAAAACGATCCTGGCAGGTTGCAGGGCATCAGTTGAAACTAGGTAGAGAGGGAAGGAGTTTCCCCTCTGAATCTTAGAGCTCACTTAATTTCCAGAAGACAGTTAGCCTACAGCATATTGTCTTACCTAGTAGATTCTCATGTTTTATTTCTATGCTTTGCCATCAATGTATTTTGTGTTGGTTGACACATTTTAGAAGTACTCTGCAATTGAGGACACACTTCCGTGCAGGAAAACAGCAATGTTTGATGATTACTATACATTGTTACACATTGTGAATCAATTTGGAAATGCTTTTTTTATGATCCCATTGAGCAGGTCACTGAAGTATTTGTATTCCCACCTGATTGTTCCTCCTCTTGCTGTATTTGTTGCATGCTTTTTTGTATTTCATTTAACGTTGTGTATTCTGGAATTATGTATGTTGTTAATTTACTCTTAAGAATTGTTATGCCATAGGCAGCAAATTTGTTGCATTATCTAAATTTTTCCCAATTGAATTAATAGACTACCTTTGGGTCTTATTTTATCTTCATTCCTGTTTGCCCTTCGTTGTTTTACATATTATCATGCCTGGGGAATGAGGGTCTGTGGGCAAGCCTATCCTTGTGTTTTTGATAAACAGTACAGCCTCACCATCATCATTGACTGTAGATTGTAGACTGAGCCGGCTTTTCCGTTCAATGCTGCCATAGCGGACCCGGTCATGGCCTCGTGGCAACGCCCGTGCCCGACACAGAGCTCACAAAAAAGTATAAGCCGTCAAGAGGCAAACTACCGTTTCTGACGGCTCAGCCGAAAGCCGAAGGGTTGGTGGTGTAGGCTACAACGGTTACATCCACGAAGTCCATGTCGACCCTCCCCACTGATAGAGATTTGAAAAACGCCAATATTTTGACAAAGAAAGTTTTCTCCTCGTGGAGCATGGCTCTTAAAGCCTTTGATAAATTCCTTCATATCCTCTGGAGCACCATTTGAGAAGGGGGGAGGTCAAGATTAGCTTCTTGGAGATAGTGATTGATGGCAAAGAAATAACCTGTCAAGCGCTCCAAGCAGGTTTGGATGCAGCAAACTGTATGGGCTGCGTTATGGACACCTCGCCGGTCCTGCGCAAGTTAGCTTATCTGAGGGGCACAGGCTTTTCCCTGAACATCCAGTTGAAATTGCAGACTTTACTTACGACATAGAACATCTTTTTGGCCCCAATAGCCGACGAGTCACTGGAAATGTTTACGGACTCCAAGCTGATAGCTAAGTCACTGGGATTAGCAGTACAACAGCAGCCTCCACAGCAGAGTTTTGCCTTTTGGTCCAGAGGACGAGGTTACAGGAGTTAATCCAACTTTCCCAGGAGGGTGCAAGCACATCAGGCCAAATAGAGGCAACACAGGTTCCCACGTCCAGATAGAGGTAGGGCAGGTTTGAGACAGTCGATTATTGTTATAGCTTTAGCATCAACTTGCCTCAGAAACCTCTTCTAGGTGTCCCCCCATACTTCTCCGGTTGGAGGGAGAGTCTCCTAGCTCTTGGGCAAATGGTAGGAAATTTCTTCCGACCCCTGGGTCCTTAAGTTAATTGAGTGGGGGTACTGACGCTGGTTTATGAAGAGACCTCCAGACAGACCTCCACCTCCCCACAGCCAGAATGGGAGCTCCAGACCTTTCTTTTGATGGGAGCAGTAGAGGAAGTGCTAGCTGAGGAAATGGGTGTGGGTTGGTACTCCCAATACTTTCTGGTCTGCAAGAAAGGGGAGGACTCGTCCCATTCTGGACCTCAGGGATTTGAACACATTCTTGAGGAATCTGTGCGAAACCTAGGGGTATTCACCCATTACAACCCAGAGTGTCCTCTATTCCGGTGGCCTCGGAGGGCCATCGCTCTTGGATCCCAACCCTGGGGGTGGATTAGCGAGGCATGATCACCTTGGTAGGGGAATCCGGGGTTGCCTTCATGGGAATATCCCAGGCGAGACGCAGTATTCTGACGGGGCGGTAGAAGAGCATGAGGAAGTCCAGACGCCTTCATGGGATACATTGATTCCCGTCACCCTAATCCAGATCTCATTTTCCCTAATTCCAATCCTGTCATCAATGACCCAAACGGGAGGAAGGAAAGAGTCAATTGCCCAAGGTGGGGAAGGAAGAGAAACCAACTAAAACAAGGACAGAGGTCTAATATTAACATCCATTCTTCCTCTACCAATCTAGATCACAGGGAATACCATCAAAACTCACGTTTGTACAATCAACCATCAGAAATATGGAAGGGGGCAACCATCCCCTTGAGGGAAAACCATGCTAGAGGATTTCCCTATGGACCATTGTTGATTCCCTGATAGAGTAGCGGGAAATAGAGCTATCCTCAAACCCTTCCATCGCATCCTCCCCATCCAACCAATACTGGGACGCAGAAGAGGTAACCAGGAGCAGTGAAGATTGCCTATAGAAACAACATGGGGAAAGTAAGGGAAACCTACCAACTACAGAAATAACTCAAGTTGTCCCACTAATAGTCAGGCATTTGATAATGACCAGTAACACCTAACTCCACTTGACAATTCTTTTCAACTATAAAAGGTGTGGTTTTTCACAAGAAGGAATGCAAGCTGGGAATGCTGCCCAGACTCGAGAAGCCAACGAGCAGAGAGCTGCAGCAGTTAAAGCCTGGAGGAGATCGGCGTGCAGAGACGCTGGCCGGGTGTTTGTGAGAAGCTGCAGTGTGGCTAGACATCTGTGCCTCCAAGGAGCTGGAGTAAGGCAGCTTCTATCCTGCTGGTGGCGTTCAGTAAAATGCTTGCTCCCTTGGGACGTGTGCCAGTCTCAAAGGCGTCTGAGGGGCAGGTAGTGAGACCCTGACCTCAACCCTGTGTATCCAGAGGAACTGCTCATCAATGCAACGCTGCCTAGTGAGTGAGTGAGTGAAACTCAGGAGTGTGCATTTGACTGAAGCAGAGCTGGAGAAAGACACCGTTTTAAAGCGGCACTGAGCGGAAAGTAAGATAAAGTGTGCGAAGGACAGAACGAGTGAGAAATGAGCAGAAGAAGAGGAATAGAAAGATGGAAGTTGCGCTAGCGGCACGAAAGAAAAGTAAAGTGAAAAAAGGGCATTTGAAGAGTGCAAAGGGTGCACGATAAAGAGAGGACTGTGACAAGCGTGCAGGAGGCACGAGAGAGAAACGGACAGGTGCCAGGATGCAATTTTAAGGGAAGAGAAAAAGTATGTGAGGTGCGTAAGAGGCACAATGAGAAAGCAAAGGAAAGTGGAAGAGTGCACAGTGGATCAAAAGGAACAGCAAAGGGAAGGTGTAAGTGTGCATGAGCAAGAATCCAAGGAAAACGAGAAGGGGTCCAGGAAGCACCTGAAGGTGAAGGGTTTAAAAGGCAGAGCGAGGAATAAAGAGAGAGGGGTTACAGATCAGAGTGATCACGCCTAGGAGGAGCAAAGATCTAGGCTGTTTCGAAAGTCTCTGATTGTAACCCCACAAATGAAGTGTGTTTGAAAGAACTGTGTATAAAAGGAATGGTACATCCTGACAATTTGAACTTGTGTTTGAAACCAAAAGGGTGTCTAAGCTTGGGGAAGGGAACCTTGACAGGCTTAAAGTGGAAGACCTATTATTTCATGGTATTGAAGGAAAAGAAAGTACATCCTGACAAAACTGAAATTGTGTTGGAAAATGAAAGGGGCCTGAGCTTGTGAAAGGGAATCGTGAGAGCCCTAACCAAGTTGGAAACCTTTTGTTATGTAGTGTTGAAAGGATTGAAACTTTGGGAAGGGAACTCTGAGAAGCTTTGAAAGGAACTGTAATATTTCTTTTGTGGTGTTGGGAACTTGAACAAGTTGAAGCTTAGGGAAGGGAACCCCAAGGAACCCAAAGACACTTAAGGTATTTGAGAACATTGTGAGGGCTCTGTGGAGAAGGCCTTATGAACAGCCCTTTTTGATTGAACTAATTTTTGTGACATTGACCAAACTAGACCTGGTGAGAAGATCACCGGAAACCAACCTTGGTTTCCTATTTTCTGTTGAACCACTATTTTTCCTTTTTTTTGTTTTAAAGAGTTCCTTAACACATTTTTGTAAAGAGTGTGGGCAAGCATAGGTTTAGACGCAGATGGATTTTATTTTGGACTATCAGACATTGACGGCCTTTAAACACATCCCTTAAGGGAACCATCCCTTTAGAGTTAGGGCCAGTTAGGCCCAACCCAAGAACCTTACTAAATAAAGCTTTTGAAACTAACATGTTTGAGTCTGTGTCTCGCTTGATACCATGCATGTCTCACAAAGCATGAATTCAGAATGATGAGGTTAAGAGAAATTCTCCAGGCTCTGCAGTTCCAAGACTGGCTGGTGTCGCTGGACCTTCAGGATGTCTTTTTTCAAGTGCCTATCCACAAGAAGCACAGACGGTTCCTAAGGTTTTCCATTGGGGATGCACATTAGCAATTAAAAGTGCTCCCTTTTGGCTTGACATACGCTCCCTGGCTCTTTACCAAACTGGTGGCAGAAGCGACGACCCACCTCAGGAGAGCTGGTGTCTTTGTGCTTCCATACTTGGATGATTGGCTGATCCAATCACGGCACCAGAACAAGTTGTGAAGCTCTTCGAGGACACCTGTTTGCTACTGCACGACTTTGGTTTCTCCCAGAACTTAGACCAACCCCAAGGCTTTTCATCCTGAGGAGAGTGTCACTAATGTGGCACACATGGTCAGTATCTTCAAGAACTCCAAAGATTTCCGGCGCTTAGTTGTTCTCATGGCATCCTGTTTTTTCCTGGGGCCACAAGCAAGACTCTAGATGAGATCCCTTCAGTGACGTCTCAGGAGTCTGTGGTCACAGTATTTTGGCAAGATGTCTGATAACCAGTTTTCGTGGTGTGTGGTGTACGACCTGATCTGGTGCAACGACGGGCCCAAGATGTTGGTGGGAGAACCTTTCTGGGTGCCATGGCCAGAGGAGCAGGTTGTCGCTGCCACCTCGCTGAACGGCTGGAGAGTCCATTGCGGCTCTCTCCACATCAGCGTCCATTGGCCTCAGAAGGAGAAACGTTAGCACATCAATCTGCTGGAGCTGAGAGCAGTCAGACTAGTGCTGACAGCTTTTGCGCCTTCTTTGCAGGGGAACATGTCCTGGTGTTAAAGGAAAACACTGTGACCATGCACTACCTCAACAAGCAGGGAGGCATGAGATCACTGCCCCTGTGCATGGAGGTCATGCATCTTTTGTTCAGGATGCTAGGGAACAATATCTCAGCCTCTGCAGCTCATGTGGCAAGCAGGCAGAGCTCGATCTCTCATGGGTGGGAGCTATGCTGGAGGTCATTTCAGAGATCTTCACCCGGTGGGGCACCCCGACAGTGGACCTGTTTGCGACGTAGGACAACATTAAGTGCAAGCAGTTCTGTTTGAGGAGATTTCCCTTCAGAGAGGCATTTGGGGATGCATTTCTGATGGATTGGGTCTTCGACATCCAGTATGAGTTCCCAACACCACCGGTCATCCCGTGGGTTGTCAAGAGGTTGCAGGGATTCAGGACTCATATGATCCTGATCGCCCCGGACTGGGCGAGGACTGGGCGAGGACGATGTGGCATCAGGATCTCCTGGAACTGGCCGTATGCCCACCTCTCCGGCTTCCTCAAAGGCCAGACCTCTTGTCACGGTCTGGAAGCAATGTGCTTCACCCGAAACAGGACACACTCAACCTGCATGCTTGGCTCTTGGGAGGCTGAGGTACGGGAAAGAGGACTTTGATGAGGAGATGGTAGAGGGGTTTTTGGCTGCACGTAGACCGGCCACTAGGTTTATTTACTCATGCGGATGTATAAAGTTTGTGACTTGGTGCAAAGTGAAGGGGGTGGATCCCATTTCGTGTCCCACCTCCTCAGTGAGGGAGTTTTTGTTGACCTTAGCCAATTCAGGCCTGGAAGTGGGCACAGTGAGTGGGTATCTGGCGGCTCTTTCTCTATTTAAAAGGACACCAAAATAAGGTTTCTTATTTACCATCCCTGTGGTGGGCCAGTTCTTGATGGGCCAGTTCTTGATGGGCCTGGTTTATTCTTTCTTCCTTTCGCCTTTTGTGGTCCCTGATTGGGATTTGAGCTTGTTTCTCACTTTTCTGATTCGACTCCATTTGAGCCTTTGCATTCAGCTCCCATCAGATTCTTCACATTGAAGATTGCTTTATTGGTGGCAATTACGTCCGCGAGAAGGGTCAGTGAATTGCAGGCGCTCTCTTGTAAAGCCCCTTTCCTGAAGTTTTTTAAAGAGAAAGTATCCCTGAAAGGGCGCCCAACGTTTTTACTGAAGGTGGTGTCAGAATTCCATCTGGGCCAGAGTATCGATCTCCGAGCGGTTTACCCTCCACTCCATCCTTCGATGGTCAAGAAGAGGTTCCACAGATTGGATTCCAAAAGGGCACTGAGCTTTTATCTTGCTAGAACGGCTCTTCAGAAAGGATGACCAGTTGTTCATTGCATTTTCTCAATCCAGGTTGGGGCGAGCAGTTACTAAGCAAAATATCTCTCGCTGGATAGTGTTTTGCATTTCAATGGATTGCCTTTCTCCCGCAGATTCCTCATCAAATAGATATCAATTCCAGCATCACCTTCTCTGAAAACTTTTTGACAGGGGGCACAGTGCACCTACAGTCAGCCGTCGATCCGTCTTGGCTCGACTCAGCAGTAGTCGACACCGGACATAACGTCGGTCTTGGTACATATACTACGTCACTTCGCCCCTTCACCTCCGTTCCTATTTTCCACACGCTCAGCACGCTGCTCGAGGAACAAATCTCTCACAAGAATCTTTTCATCCAACAAACCATCGTTTGGTGGCAGTTTCGATCACATGTCTACTCCCAAGGTGTCGGGCGGCAATGACTGCAGTTCCAAAATATCCATCACGGACCCACATGGCATCTGCGTGTGATGCCTCAGTGTTGATCATGTCACAGAGGACTGGGGTTCTTGTAGCAAGATGAATCCGAAATCGCTATGGGAGAGGAGTGCGAAACCCTTGGCAGGCCAGGCCCATCTAAATAGATTGTCAGAGCTTGATAGAGAGGTGCCTACTCATGAAAAGAAGGATAGGCATTGAAAGAAAGCTAAAAAGAGGTCACACTCTCAGAGCCATTCCTCGTCCTCTCATAAAAATAAAAGATGTCACTGGCGCAGGCATGGATCCAACTCGTCGGATGAATCCTGCAAGTCGGCGGCTGGGCCTACATCCAAGGCCAAATGGGAGGCCTTTAAAGATCAGATGCTTGAGATGTTTCAAAAAGCAGCTGTGGGTACGGGTGATCCCTCGAAGCAGCATGCTTTGGCAACAACAGTGGTGCCCAGTGACCATGGCCCCTAGCTGACCACTGTGATGTCATCGTCAAAGCCCACATGCTTTCACAGAGTGTAGCCAGTTCAGCTGCAGCGCCGATAATAACCAATGCACCTTTCGACGCCAGTTGACACAGTACCATCAGTGTCGGCACCGATAGGTTAACGTTTGTATGTTCCACAGTTGAAAACCGAGTTTTTCAACACAATGGTGATAATTCTCGACAACAATGACGACCAGAAGCCGTGTGGCTTCTACCCTACTTATGCATGTGCTGGTGGCAGAGATTTTTTCACTGATCAGGCGGATTTAGTCGCCTTAGCTGAAAGCTTCCCTAATGCCAGTGGCCTGTGCACCTCTCCTGACTTGTTGGCGCAGAAGGCTCTCCCTTATGGGCATGCAAAGGCAAAATACCGTGCCACAGTGAATAGGGTGGTGGATGCCCTAGGTTGGAGTGCCTCAACCAGACCATTGTCACGCTATGAGCTCACAGACATTCTGTAGGACGGACCCTCTACTGAGATGGCCATGCCATTTAATGTGGCTATTGCCTACCCCATCGCCACCTTATGACAGAGGCCATGCACCATTACACCAGTGAATTCCGACTTCACAAAGAAATACAGGCCGCCAAGGGGAGACCCAGTTTATCTCTCCACTCGCTCAATGCCAGAGGAATTTGTGGTGCAGGCATCCACCGTTACCACTAAGTCAGCCACGTCCACTCCCTAGCCAAAAATGAGTTCTCTTCGGGCAATAATGCCCTTAAGGCGTTTAACACGTCCTGCATGTTTGCAAAGTACACGCTTGGCTTGTGGAGCGCTATCGGAGAAGCTGCTCAGTACATTCCCAAAGGGGAGATGCAGGAAGGCTTCCAGAGAATTGTGGGTGATGGTGAGGAGGTGGTCCGGCAGTCATTGCTGACAGGCCCGAATGTCGCAGACTGCGTCGGGAGATCTGTGGGGTTGGCGACTGTCTTGAGGAGACAGGCTTATCTTCACACATCTGGGTTCTCGCTCAACATCCAAAACAAGTTACTGGACATCGCCTTTGAAAGCGAGACGAGTCCTTAGAAAAATTTAAGGACTCAAAGTTAGCTGGCAATTCTCTGGGCCTAGCTGTCAAAACCTGCCTTTAGCTTCTCCTCAAGGGGAAGAGGTGACAGATGTCCCCTTTGGCAGGAAGGATTAGCTCCCGCAACCCAGGCAGGGACAGAGGTGTTTCTCACGCTCTGGAAGGAGAAGGTGAGCCTCCATAGACCAGCAGATGGTGGCAGCGGCTGGGGCTTTGAATCCGCTTTGATTTCTCCTCCCACATTTCCCCAGTTGGAGGACGGATAGGCGAGCACTGGCCTCAACGGCGGGGGGGTTTCCTATGATGACACAGCGCGCCATCTCATCCAATGGGGTTTCTGTCTCCTTTTCTTAAAGAGGCCTCCAGGCAGGCCACCCCTCCTCCTCAGTAACCGGCACAGGTGTTCCAGGAAGAGCTGCAAGCCCTGCTTTTGAAGGGTGCTGTGGAAGAGGTACCTCCCAAGCAGAGAGGATTCGGCCGGTTTTTCCTGGTACCCTGGAAAGGGGGGGGGGGGACTCTGTCTCATCTTGGACCTCAGGGCCTTGAACACGTTCCTGAGAAAGGACAAGTTCAAGATGGTAACATTGAGAGACATTTTCCATGCTCTCAGACTTCAGGACTGCTGGTGTCATTAGATCTCCAGGATGCATATTTCCACGTGCCAATCCACCAGAAGCACAGGGAATTCCTACGATTCCTCATAGGGGACAAGCACTAGCAGTTCAAGGTGATCCCCTTTGTGTTTTCACCAAGCTAATGGCGGTAGTCGCGTCCCACCTCAGCAAATCTGGCGTTCATATGTTCCCATACCTCGACGACTGGCTTATCCGAGGGAAGTCAATGGGCAAGTCTGGTCCCATTTCGAGGACACTTGCTCACTACTCCAAAGGCTGGGCGTCTCCCTGAACTTACAGATGTCCCACATAGCATCAACACAGAGGCTCCAGTTCATCAGAGCGGTCTGGACTCTACTCTCTACTCTCCGCTCTTTGCAACTTATCCGGAACAGGACTGCAAGACTCGTCCTTGGCCTCAAGCCCTGGGATCGTCAATCCCTGGGATCGTATTGCTCCAGCCCTGAAATCTCTCCACTGGCTCCCAGTGACTGCAAGGATTACATTCAAGACCCTTTGCATTGTCCACAATGCTTTCTCGGGCCTGGGTCCAAAATACCTTCAGGTGTCCCTCCGTAAATACCTTCCCTCCCGAGCTCTTTGCTCCTCCACCTCTAACTCCCTCAGGGTCTGTCGTAGTTCAAAGAAACGAGTTGTGGGTAGATCTGTCTTTGGCTGGGGCCTCTCTCTGGAACAGCCTCCCTGCCACTCTGAATCTTGAGGAGAACCATCTCCGGTTCCGGAAGCACCTCAAGACCTTCCCCTTTGCCTCCGCCTTCGTTCCTCCTCTCCCCTGCTGATATGTTCTGTCTTGGCATCGTGCAACTGGTTAGCCTCTGACTTTCGGGCCCAGGTACCTGCTCACTCTGCCACCCACCCGCACCGCCTCCTGGCAGTCCCTTGCACTGGGGTCTATATCTGTAACCCTACAGTCCCCCGCCCCCTTTTTCTGCAGTTATCTGACACCCTGTCTGTTGCCTTAACCGAGCACTTGCCACTTGCTGGCTGCATTACTACTGTCTGTTGCTTTTAATTATTTATTATTTATTTGTATTCCTTTGCCCAGCACTTTCCACTTCTCACCCCCCCCATGCACTTGCACGTTCTCAATGTCACTGGGCCTAGTAAGACCAATGTTTTGTTTCTCCCGTGTTCCCCTCCCTTACCTCGTCGCTCTCTGAAACACTTGTGTACGAGCGCGATACAAATAAAATATCGATATGAATGGACACTCGGGTGGGGAAGGCCCCCTCCCCCCGAGGAGAGAGTCGCCAGTGACAGGCTGATGGTAGCTGTTCCAGTATCACAACACCTTGCCAGCGGCTTCCTTTCTCTGCATTCTCTGCCTAATAGGTCTCATGGCTTCCTGCATTTTTCTAGTGCCAGAGGCCAGACTGCAGATGCGGTCTCTGCAATGAGGTCAATGGTCCCAGTATTTCTGCACTTTAGCAGACATACTAAAACTTTCCAGGTCAGTGGCCACTGATCTCTCTTGGTGGGCCTGCAGCGAGAACGTGTTGGTGGGGGAGCCCTTCTGGCCTCCATAGCCCGAGGCCACAGTAGTCACGGATGCGTCACTGAAGGAATAGGGCAATCACTGTGATGATTTGCAGGTGAACGGTCTTTGGTCCGCAATGGAAGCTCAATGGCACATCAACAGGCTGGAACTGTGAGCGATCAGGTTAGCCTCTGAAAGCAAAGCACGTCCTGATTATGATGGACAATACGGTGGCCATGCACTACCTGAACAAGCAAGGTGGCGTTTGCTCCCCTCTCCTTTGCAGAGAGGCGATGCAGCTGTGGTTCTGGCCTTCAGAGAATCAGATCTCAATCCCAGCGGTACATCTGGCAGGAACGGAGAACGGATTGGCGGATACTTTGAGCAGGCACTGCATGGTCTCACTCGAGTGGGAAGTGTGCCGAGAAGTCATTGAGGTCTTGTCTCAGTGGGGTACCCCAGCAGTGGACCTGTTTGCCACGGAATCCAACAGGACAGTTTTACTTGAGGGAATTCCCAGCAAGAGATGCACTGGGGGATGCATTTCTGGCGGAGTGGACTTTCGACCTACCCCCAAAGGAAGTTCTTGAGGTGCTACTACCTGCACGTAGACCGACAAGCTCACTGTATGCATGCAGGTGGAAGACACTTGAGGGAACGCAAGATTGACCCGATCTCCTGCCCCACCACTGCAGTGATGGAGTTCCTTCTGTCACGGGCCTTGTCAGGCCTTCAAGTTGCAACAGTCAAAGGATACTTGCCAGCTTTGTCTGTGTTCAAAAGGTCCCCAGATCGAGGGTCTTTCTTTACGATCCTGGTTATGGCACAATTCCTGAATGGCCTTGTGAATAAGTTTCTGCCTTTTCCCTTTTTTGTTCCAGACTGGTACCTTAACTTGGTTCTCACTTTCCTCATGGCAGCTCCCTTTGAGCCTTTGCACTCTTGATCCATTTGTTTATTCACTCTAAAGACTGCTTTCTTGGTGGCCATTACGTCAGCCAGACGGGTCAGTGAGCTGCAGGCCCTGTCATGCAAGCTGCCATTACTCTGTTTCTTCAGGAAGAAAATCTCTCCTAAAGTACAACCAGGGTTTTTTACCCAAATTGGTCTCGGGGGTTCCATCTGTTCCAGGCTATTAATCTGACGGTTTTCTTCCCGCCTGCACACCTCTTGAAGAAGATGGAGTGGTTCCATAAGCTAGACCCAAATAGGCCTCTTGACTTTTATCTTGCGAGATCGGCAGAGTTCAGGAAAGCGGACTAACTCTTCATTGCCTTCTCGATGGCCAGAAAGGGTTTGGCTGTCTCCAAGCAGACCATCTCTAGGTGGATTACACTCCGCATTTCAGAATGTTACCTCCATGCATGGAAGGAATTACCTCCGGGCATCAAAGCCCACTCCACAAAGGGGAGGGGGTGACAGTGAAGGGACATCTACCAAGCGGCAACTTGGTCCTTAATTTATACCTTCACCAAACACTATTGCCTGGATGTAGCCTGTGGAGCTGATCCTCGTTTTGGGTGAGCGGTTTTACAAAGTTTCCTCCTGTAGGGACATTCATCCCGTCTCCTTCACACATACTGCTTGGGGGCTCTATCTGACGAGAAATCTGTGGGAGAAAGGAGAAATTACTTACTGTAATGTTCATTCTATGAATTCTTCTCCGCAGAGTCCTCATTACCCTCCCATCCTACCCCGCTATGAAACTGCCAGCAGTTAATGACTAACTTCTCTTTGGGAGAAAGAGGTGAGCTCTTGTTTAAAGGGCTACCGTTAAACCTATGAGTGTGGTTCTGCGTCGTTCTTTTTGTTGACCCGTACCTCACGGTTCTAAAAAAAAAAGAAACATAAAAGCCCTTGGCTAGGTTTTTCTTTTTTCTATGAGTTGTGGCTACACTGCCGAATTGTTTGATTCTTCCTCCTCTTCCGCTGATCTCGATGGGGAAAAAGGTGGGGACTGAGGTACAGGGGCGTAGTGAAACAGTATTTGTACAATGACCAACATCATGTCCAGAGTTGAGGGCCATGTCAAGGCAAGACTGATAGACGGCCGAGTCGGTGCACCACACCCTCTGTCGAAATGTTTTCTGAGCAGCTGACACTTATCTATTTGATGAGGAATCTGTGGGAGAAAAATCCATAGACCGAATATTACAGTAAGTAATTTCTCCTTCTGAATGTTACCAGAAAGTAAGTAAGGAGGTTCTAGCAGGGCTTCGGGCCCACTTTACAAGAGGTGTTGCGGCCACCTCAGCTCTTCAGAGGGGAGTGCCAGCCAGATACATTTGTTTCGCTTTCTAATGTGATCTTCTCTGCACGTTTGCCAAGCTTTATAGCTTGGACTTGGCGAGAGGCCAATGCACGCGTTTTAGGGCGTTCCTCTTGGTGTGGCTTCCAACCCTCCAGCATCATTGATACTGCATTGGGAGACTATCAAGATGAGGAATCTGTGGGAGAATGCAATCCATTGAAGGAGAAATTATTTACCAGTAATGTCCTTTCCATGGCTTCTTCTCCCACAGATACCTAAACCACCCCCCCCCCCAGCCTAGTCGATGGTCTAAATCACATTCTTCTGTCACCTTTCTGTGTGCGATGAAATGGGGAGCAGAGTGTCTTGCTATCTCCGTTGTCTGTCTTGTTATGCGCCCTAACGCCTAAGGGTCTATGATTGCGCTATGTAAAAATAATAAAGTAAAGTGATACGATGGGGCAGTTGGTTGCCAGACTGCCCTCCTACTTCTGGTTTCGTTTCAAAGTTTGAAATATGGAAGAAAAAGGCAAGCACGCACTTGTTGTTGGTGTGGTTTGTTTCTATACCTTTCCCCATTACTCTATGTTACCTCTCGCAGGCTGTGCCCAGGGTGGGGGGAGAGGCAACTGAGGTAAGGGGGCATAGTGCATCCTTTTATAAAGCGAACAACGTGACATCTGTTGTCGAGGAGAGGCTCGGCCATATGCGAGGGATTCGACGCTGATATCGAGCAACACTACACCATTTGTCGAAAACATTTCCGAGCAGCTGTCGAAAGATAACTATCTTTCAAGATGAGGAATCTGTGGAAGAAGAATCCATAGAAAGAAAGTTATTGGCAAGTAATTTTTCCTTCCGTTGGAGGTGGCTTTGCTGTCATACTGCCTTGGGTGTCTGGTTCTCCCCTGCTTGGGGTTCTCGAGTTCCACACTGACTAATGTGTCTGTTTCTCTTTTCACCCTGGCTCAGCTGTTTTTTCTTTCTCCCCTGTTTGAGGTGTCTCGAGTTCCATTCTGACTCTGGTATCTGGTTCTCTCGCCCTGGCTTTCCAGTTCACACTAACCTGAGTACCTTTCTCTTACTCCTTGGGTTACTCTGACCCTATGTTAGGGTTTGGTTACAGTCTTTATTGGCTTGGGGTTTGACAGGGTCTGTCCGCCCTCCTCCCAACTCCCTGCAAGCACCTGTTTTCTGCGGTGTTCCTAAGGGGAGGCGTTCTCCTCAGTTGTTCTGGTATCTTTCGAGGTTTCCTCTGCACTCTTTGGTGTCTACTTGTGACGTCTGTTCTGTTCCTTTGGCACTCTTCAGTGCCTTTGTGTTACCTGCTTCTGGCAGTGGGCTACCACGCGTGTCGAGGTTGGGTTCCTTCCCCGGGAGCAGTGGAACCTTTGCTGCTCGGTAACATGTAGGAGCAGTCACCCTCTCACGGGATAATCGGCATCTCCGCTCTGCATGTTGGCTGCGCGCTACTGCCTCCTGGCTACATCCCTTAGGAGGGCTTCCACTCCAACGGCTTACTCTGCAATATCTCCTATTTATTCAATGTCGGTTTCACCAGTATTTTATATTCCCATCTGTAAGAAGAGTGGGCCATCATTGGTTCTGGTACTTCATAAGAAGACGTTATCATCATGGGGTCAGAAACTATATCTTCCATTTTATAAAAGGGTCACACACAGTATCCAACTGGGTAACATTCATTTCTTCAGCATGGGGTCTGTCATGGATTCACATGCTCATGAATATTCCCTGTCGTCAGACTGGGTATCCTCGGTAAAAGAAAAAACAGTTTCACTTTTACTTTAAAACTGTATTTCTCCTCTAAACCAATCACTGTCCTCTGGGGTCATACTGCTACATCCAATGACAGACTTCCCCCTATGCTCCATCCCTGGTGGCCATCTTTAGATTTTTACCGCACGCTTCAGTTTTGGGAGTCCTCACGTTGCTCTCGGAGCTCTTTTTTTGTGTGCAATTTCGAATTTTTCCATAGAAAATAGAAGAATTTTGCTTATCGTTTTTGACCAAAGGACAGCTACCGACAGCAGGGATCCACTGCCGGCAAAGATCTTCATCCACCGTCGGATCGTACATCAAATTTTCGAGAAGGCCCGGCATTGGGCCTAATTTGCACCTTTCAACCATGCCTGTTGAGAAGAAAGAAAGCAGGAGCCTCTTCAAACTCTGTGTGAAGTGTGGATTACCGAACGTATTCGTAGAAGATCGTCATCATAAATGTTGAAATTGCCAGCCTCCGGACCACGATGAGCAGGGATGCGAGGTTTGCCATGGTTTCTCAAAGAAAAGCAAGAAAGATCACCACAGCAGGCTGGCTGCATGGCTCAAATCAAGCAAGTCCCCTGACTCGGCCTCTGGGCAGGGTCATGCCTCACCCAGGACTGGCCAGTCCGGGGAGCAAACTCCCTCCAGGAGGAGGTCGAGATCCTTTGTGGATGCAGCACCCATGGGGGTCCAAAAGAAGGCCAAGCTCTGCAACGCTGGCTCCGCTGGGTTCGCCGCTGATGCACGTCCCAAATCGGGCATAGTGCGATAGCCATCACCATCAGCCTCCACAATGAGCCTGCTGACAAAAGGGGCCTCTTCTAAGAGAAAGGCCCTAACCCCGTCCAAACTCAGTTTATCAGTGGACAACCTGACGAGGGAGAAGTCCGGGGAGGGCCCGTCAAAACTAAGACCTCTCAGCCTTCCAGGTCAACTGATTCGAAGATGGCCCTGTTGACGAGGGCCTCGATGAGCACATCGTCGACAAAGTCAACGTCCATGACGGCCACCCAAAGTGTGTCATTGCCCCTGAGGCGTGATACCGCTGCACAGGCAGCGATGAAGGCAGCAGGCACTCTGGGGTTGGGGAAAGGCCCTGCGACCCAGGAGCCTCTGGAGAAGGAAAGAGAGCAGCATGTGGGTCCACCCCCAGTGGAATCTCCACAGGGTGTGGACCCACATGCATCTCCTGGAAAATTGGAGCAGATTTATTCGAGCTCCGGCGATGGCAATGATGATTTGCCTGGTGACTACTACACAGACCACGAAAGAGGAGAATCTGAGGGTGGGTAGCCTACGTCCCCTGCATTCAAAATGAGGCGTGTCAGTCCAGACCCTATGCCACTGGCCCCTTTCGCCCCTCAACTGAGGGATGTGTCGATGGATATTTTAACGACTCTACACACATTGGTCATGGAGATCCAGCAGAGGATGCCCCTGGCACCGGGGCCTGCACCACCACAAGATCCTCAGGAGCCTCCAATGTTGAGCCCTCCTCGTCAGAAGAGAAAGTCAAAGGGGGGTGCTGGTCCTCGATAGCTTCCAACCCCTCCACCACTGCGCCGCGACCTGACTCCACCCAGAGCCCCGGCTCCGCACACAGGCACGGACACGGCTACCATCGCTACAGGCACCGACAAGGACAACGAGCTGACAGGTAGACGCCACACGCGGGCGAGCCCCATAGGGCCTCTCTGATGGACGAAGTTGGATCCTTACATGCCATGATGTCCAAGGCCTCTGAACTTTTTCAGTTATTACCCGAGGAGACTAAGAAAGAAGATTTCCAGTACCAGCGGCGCAAGTCCAGACGAAAGACCATCATGTCCGTTCCGCCACTCAAGAAGCATACAGGGATCGCTCTGAAGGCAGCGGAGGACAGCTCCAGCGCCACCAACAGGGTAGGGCCCTGGTCCCCAAGCAGGCCTGAACCGGCCCCCAATTATGCACCCCAGTGAGGGGCCGGCTTGCGAAGTTCGTCAGCGCGTGGAAGATGATCACCAGAGACAGATGGGTGCTGGATGCTGTCGGCCAGTGGCACACCTTGGAGTTCCAACACAGGTGTCCTCGCATTTCACCAGTGCTGCCACAAGAACAACATGGACCACAGCTTCTGCAAGAGGTGCGTGACATGTTACAGAAACGGGCGATAGACCCGTCCCCAAGCACTTCCAGGGCTTCGGAGTATATTACAGATACTTTCTGGTTCGAAAGAAAACAGGGGTTTGTAGGCCAATCTTGGATCTGCATCGTCTCAACAAGTATTTAAAGTCCCAAAAGCTCTGGATGGTCATGTTACAGCACATGCTCAGCCAACTGGAGGAAGGGGATTTCCTGACGTCGTTGGATCTGGAGGATGCCTACTTGCACATCCCCATTCACAAGAAACACTGCAAATTCATAAGATTCCTGGTTCAGGGTCAGTGCTACCAGTTAAAGGCTCTGCCCTTCGGCCTAAAATCAGCTCTGACCCCGGTGGCAGCCCATCTTCGTCTATAGGGCATCCACATATATCTTAACCTGGGTGATTGGCTTGTGCAATCCTGCTCACACGATCGGGCAAGTGAAGACCTTACGCCTGCTGACTGAGTTGGGGTTCTCCATAAACTATCAAAAGTCCTGCTTGATGCCATCTCAGGACGCGCTGTTTCTGGGTGCCCGACTCAAAACGGTAAAGTGTTTGGTGCCCCCCTCCGAGGACAGGGTGATAGCCATACAAGGCAAATTACGGCACTTATCATCGGCACAGATGGCAACAGCACGGGACATCAAGTTGCTGCTTTGCATGATGTTCTCTTGCATCAGCCTCATCCGCCTCTGCAGGCTTCAGAGGAGACCCCTCCAGGAATTCCTGAATGCAAGGTGGATGCAAATATCGGGGTACCTTTGCAGACAAGATCTCCCTCAACGAGGAGTTCCATTGGGCAATACAGTGGTGGGGTGTATTTCTGCATCTTGTCCAGGGGATGCTGTTTCAGTTCCTCCTTACCAGGAGACAGTCACCATGAACACCTCACTAAAAGCCTGGGGAGCCCACACCAGAGAGTTGCACAACAGAGGCCTCTGGAAACCGGAAGAAAAGGGTCTCAACATCATTTCCCTGGAACTTTGGCCCGTATCCTGGGCCCTCAAGTCTTTTATGCCGTCGTTGAGGGGCAAGGTGGTGAGGATCCTCAGACAACACCACCCCCATGTTCTACATCTGGAAGCAAGGAGGGACCCGCTCAACGGCTCTCTCCAAGGAGGCTCAGGATCTGTGGCATTGGGCAATTTGTCAGGACCTGTTCCCCTTCCCTTTTCACCTGGCGAACATCAAGAACACCATTGCGGACTCGCTCAGCAGGGAGCTGTGTTCTTGCTACAAGTGGGAGCTTTCGCAGGACCAGGTGAACTTTGTTTGACAAATGGGGCCAGCCCCAGATCGATCTCTTCGCGACCGCGGCAAACTCAAGTGCCAGATGTTCGCCAGCTGGTTCCCTCGCCAGAGAAGCATGTGTGACGCATTCTCGTTCCAGTGGGAGGGAAGGTTCCTATACGATTTCCCCCGCACCCTCCCTGTTTCCACTCCTGCTGCGTGTGATCAACACACTCAGATAGTACCACTGCAGGATAATACTCGTTGCCCCAGCGTGGCTGTGACAGATCTGGTACCTGGACATGTCTGTCAGTGGCCCTATCCATCAGGCTGCCACTATTCCCTGACCTCACGAGAGCGGGAGTGGTGGTTTGCACCAAAACCCAGAGTCGCTGAACCTGAGGGCCTGGCTCCTGCAGCCCTAGAGTTTGGAGGTTGTGCCTTACCTGCGGAATGTAAGGAATCCTGGCCAGGGCTAGAGTCTTGTCAACGTTGAAGTGTTATGGCCATAAATGGAAGGGCTTCTCAGTGTGGTGCCGGGCTCAAAAGATTACCCCTTTGCGTGCCATGGCCCCGCAACTTATACCTTACTTGCTTTCCTTGGCCATGCCGGGATTGGCGCACTCCTCTATCAAGGTGCACTTTGCCGCCATATCCCGGTACGCCAGGTCTCTGGGTATACCTTTACTATGGTCGCACAGACTCATCAAAGAGTTCCTCAAGGGGCTCTTTAGGACTTTTCCCTCAGTGAAATCTCCTGCCCCGGCTTGGGAACTCAATGTAGTACTTACTAAGCTCATGGGAGCTTCTTTTGAGCCTATGCATAAATTCCTGCTAAGATTTCTCCCATGTAGGACGGGCTTCCTCATGGCTATCACCTCGGCCAAGCGGGTTGGCGAGATCCAGGCCCTGTCTTGCAAGCAGTCTTACCTGTCTTTCCAAGCTTTAAAGATGGTACTACATACACACCCCACTTTTCTGCCAAAGGTACTGTCTGAATTCCACCTCAACAAATCTTTGGTGTGACCTGTCTTCTTCCCGAATCCTTGGTCGTCAGCGGTGGGGGCCTTGCATTCGCTGGACGTTGCTTGTGCCTTGAAGTTCTACGTGGGACATATGAAGTATTTTCAAACGACTTCTCAGTTGTTCATTAACTTTGGACCTGAAAATGACAGAAAAACCTTATTGAAGGCTTCCATCTCCAGTTAGCTCTGCGGCTGCATCACGCACTGTCATAGACTGGCTAGCAGGCGGCTGCCAGGCGGACAGAGAGCCCACTCCACCAGAGCCATTGCAGCAACTACAGCGTTTCCCTCTGATGTGTCGCTGCTCGACATCTGCAGGGCTGCTACATGAGATGGTCCACACACACCTTCACATGGTTCTATTGTGTCGACAGGGATTCCAGGGAGGAGTCCTGAGTCGGCCAATCAGTGCTACACGATCTGTTCACTTGAGGTGAGTCTGTTCCAGAGGTGAGTGTTATTGCTTCTGTTGAGCCTTGCCACCTCCTGTGGTTCTGCATATGTACTTAAACCCTAGCAAGCAAACATTGGGGACTCTATGTTAAAGGGAGGTTAATTACAATCCTTGCTTGGGGATTCCTTATCCCCTAAGGGGGTAGTTTCCTGCAGCAGGGCCCCTTAAGTCTTGTCCTCCTGGGGGTGTTGAGCATATCAGTCTGGCTCCCCATAGGGAGAAGGGACTGCAATGTGGTCCTCGGTGCATACGTTTTCTGGATCTACTAGGTGGCAGGGAAGCCTGTTTTGTTGGGCGGTCTTTCAGAATGTTCTCTTCCTCTGACCTAGATGTGGAATCTGTGGGAGGCTGCAAACCTTCAAAGGAAACTTTACTTACTGTTACTGTTCTTCCCACAGATTCCACATTGCCCTCCCACCATCTCCAGAAAGTAAATAAAAAAAGAGAGGAACTTGGTGGTCAGGGGTTTAAATCTTCCTGTTTGTTCAGAGTGTTTTTGTCCTTTGGCCATTGATTGGTGTCTTTTTGCAACTCTTTGCTGCTCTTAATTCTCCCTAGAAAAGCTTTCCCTTAGCTGCTGTTCACAGGGTTGAAAAAATAAATTGTGTAAGGGTGCATAGTGTGTGCTATTCATGCAATAGCAACGTCGCTTCGGAAGACAAGGAAGCTGATAATCGGAAAGGATTGTTGTTGAGCTGTACTACAACCCTTGTTGAAGTTTTCCAATAACCACTGGTGCTGGGAGTAGAGGGTACATATGCAGATGAGGAATGTTTTTCAGACTAATCCATAGACAATTACCGGTAAGTAATTTTTCCTTTACTTCTATTTCATTGAAGTTTGTGTCATTTGCATATGTTATGTTCAGTAATGTCCGTGTTAGAGAGCTAAATTAAGTAGGGATACTTCCATAAGGATGTAAATACCTACTCATGTTTGTGCACATTTATTTTTCTCTTTGGATTATCAGGCGACTGAGCTTCAGAGTGATATTGTCTTTGAGGAAATAAGTCGTCGCATTGCAGAGATTGGAGACCAGATGGTAGCAAAGATAAATGCCATCTTTCAGTGGGACATCACCAAAGATGGCAGGATTGCAGCACAATGGAGTAAGTCACACCTAATTACTTTTCAGAATGAATGGCCTATGGACTTAAACATGGTCATTCATTTGTATCCTCAAACAAGTAGACTCAGCTTTTGAGGGAAAGTTGTTATGTCGTGTTGTCTTTGCACAAGGTCTACAAGTGATATGAAGGAGCTACAAAATGGCATGGCACACTACAAAAACACACATAAATACACACAATTGGCACCCACTACATTTCATGAAAAGGGGCACAATGTCCCCAGTAGATCTGCAATTGTAAACCTTTAAGCAGACCCTACCCACCTGTGTTATAGATATCACATCATCACAAACGGTGAGCGAGCTCCAAGCTCTGTCTTGTAAACCACCATTTACAATTTTCTCAAAGGGACAAGCTCCCGTTCAGAGTGCGCCTTTCTTTCTTACCCAAAGTGGTGTCTCAATTTCACCTTTCACAGAAAATCTGCTTTCGCCTCATCCTTCTTATGAAGAGGAAAGGCTGCATAGGCCCGATCCACGAAGAGCATTGAGCTTCTACATCACCAAATTGAATACCTTCAGAATGGACAATCAACTCTTTGTGAGATACACTGACCTTAAGCCAGTCAAAGTAGTAACAAAACCGACCATATCCAGATGAATCGTTTTGTCTGTATCTGAATAATATATGGGAGGAAAGGACATCCCGAGGGCTTCAGAGCACATTCACCTAGGGGTGTTACTGCCACACCGGCACTCCAAAGGGGAATAACAGCTCAAGAGATCTGCCAAGCGGCAACCTGGGCTTCTATCTACACCTTCGTAAATCATTACTAGGTCACGACTACCACATTGGTGAGATGTCCTGCAGCATGTTTTTGTATATGGAGTGATGACTCGTGGAAATGTGTCACTTCTCCCCAAGGGGGAGCACCCTCCTGTGAGGCTAGGTAGGTGAACCCGCTCCACAATACCGTCCCTAGGCGTAGAGGCAAATGGAACCTCACTGGGAGAGAGGGGGAGAGACACCTCCTTTGGAGATTAGGACAGCCGTTCCCAGGAGGAGCTCCCTAGAGTACCTGGAAAAACACCTGTAAACCTCTTTGAGGATGAGATGTTTGAAGAGAAGGTGATAATGTGTTATTGCTATCACAAAATAGAAGAACCCCTTTTTTACTCCCGGTCCACTGGGACAATGAACAGGACATATGGAGGAAGAGAGAACTGACCCGAGAAAGAAAAACAAACAAACCCTTGCGTAGGCAAAGCCCCGCGGCTACGTCAGTCAGGAAGGAGAAGAAGCCTGTGGGAATGAAGGAAGAGCCTGCAGACTTCAAACGGGCAGAGACCTGAGTTGGGAAGTGAAGCCGAGGCAAGAGGCGCAGCATCCTGCAGATATTAGAGACCGAGAGAGAGTAAATGTGTTACCTTCGGTAACAAGGAAAACAGCTGAAGCACAGCTGGACGCATGGCTTATCGAAGCAAAGGAAGAGAGAGGAACAGAGAATTGCGGCGTGACCACGAGAAGGCTGTGTTGGGCCAGCGGTCCAATAAAAAAGGCAGAAACCGTCCTGGCTCAGTTGGCTCGGGACAAGCAAAATCCTGAGATAACAGATACAAGTCCCAGCTGAGCAGAGGAGGGAGAGTCTGGTGAAAGAGCAAGAGATGCCAGATTAAGAAGAGGAGAAGTCGATCCTCAGCCGACACAAACCCTGGTGATGTTAACCCTAAGAAGAACGGAAGGTAATGGGGATAATGGGAGACCCGGGGGAGTGAATGACAATCAGTATAATTGGAACAATGATACTCGTAACAGAGAATATAACAAGAATAAATGAAAATCAATATTGGAATGTTCATACTCGTCATAGTCATGAGAAAGAGAATATAACAAGAGTAACTAAGAATCATTATTTGAATGGTCATACTAGTTACAGTCAAAAGAGGGGACGCCTGACAGAAGTAAATGACTCCTACTCAGCGTAGTATAAAAGAAATTGTTGTGCAGTGAATACAAAGAGAAGTGATAGAGAAAGACATTTGAAGTGACTCCATTAATAACAAATCATACCAGGAAAGCTCAAGTGAAGTGAAAGAACTGGTTATTAACCAGAAACCTGAGAACAGGCTGGAACCTGTACAAAGACATACAGATAAAGAGCAAAAGAAACAATATGAAATATTTAAGAAAACAGGGAATAGCCCAGATGGAAAAGATTATCCTTGGATAAGTTTGGCAAGGGAGGAGAAAACGATCAATCTATTGTAAGGGTGCAGAAGGGCGAGACTGACACACAGGTGGCATGGTGATTGCTACAGACTTGTATTAGTCTGAGAAATAAAGAGAACAGCTAACTTTCCTTAACTCTAAGAGGGGTTTCATTACCTCAACTAAAATACTAAAGGTTCGTCAGAATGTCAGTGTAAATCAATAGTCCGCTGTCCTGCGTCAAAACCCCTACTTCTGTCTCTTCAACTTGAAACTAGACTAGAGATAAAGTATACTTCTTTGTCCAGAAGAATGACTCCTTTCTTCTGGACTGGGGATACAATTAACTTCCAGTTTTTATCTTCTTAGGGGTATGTGGCTAGTAAAAAGATCTTGTTACTTCCTGATAACCGGTGAATCTGTGAATTGAATTCCAGAAGAATATAAAATCCCATATAGAAAATGTGGAAGGGAAGGCACACAATAGCAAACAAAAGGGATATGATGGCTGTAAGGCTAGAATTAATCTTAACCTCTGGCATTGCTCTGGGCAACTCTCCAGGCCATCCTTCTTTGCCTGCCAAGCCATTACAAAAGGGGAAAGACCATATGCAAATGAGGCTTGGTCCCACCCCAAAAGGGGGCAGTCCAGCCCGAACTGTTTGGTCACATCCCTTCTGCATAAAACCACAAACATGTATCCCCAAACATGTTTTGGCCTTTTCAGTGAGGAGTAGCTTGCGTCTTTCGGCCCGGCAGGCACAGGGCCCGTGTCTGGGCATACCCGTCCCACTCGGGGGACTATAGCAAAACAAAAGGGGTGATGGCTGGAAGGTTTAGAATTAATCTTAACCTCTGGCATTGCTCTGGGCAACCCTCCAGACCATCATTCTTCTCCTGCCAAGCCCTTACAAAAGGGGAAAACCATATGCAAATCAGGCTTGTTCCCACCCCAAAAGGGTCAGTCCAGCCCAAACTGCAGGGTCACATACCTTCTGCATGAGACACAAGTATCCCTATGTTTCACAATAACAGTGTTTTAATGTTCCTGCCAGTGGTGTAATCCCCCCCCCCCCGCAGTGTGGGGGCCCCTGCCTCCACATGTCCTGGGAGGGGGCCCCTTGGACTTTAAAAAAAAAAAAGGGTTTCTTTTTGTAGTCACTCTGCCTTCATAAAGAAATTATTTTAAAGCGCTGGTAGGTTGAACGGCCCTCATGGACCGCAGTCCGGTCAGTTGAGAGATTGAAGTGTCATAGGGTGCATGGGTGCACCAGTTATGTGTGCAGCTGATATAATAGCCTGATGGTATCTGCATTCTAGCATTAGGTGTGGTGAATTTGATATCAGTAGAATGTGTGCAGTCTGGCGGGTGGATATCCAGAGTGGGTTCTGGCTGCGTTAGGCCTGACGGATGCTTATGTGTGCAGCTAGGCCGGTTTGTCATGGGGTATAGCTGCGTTTTATTAGAGTGATGAGATGTGAATGGGGTAGTGTTCGTATGTGAACAGCTAGGCCGAATTAATTGAGGGGTGTAGCTGCACTCTAATTGTGTGATGGTATAGAGTAGAGAGTAAGTATAGTGATATGTGGAAGGGTGTGTTTGAGTGCAGTTATGAATTGAGATCTATATTCTGGATTTCAGGGGTGGGTCGCGAATCGTTGGTAGCGAATCAATGGCCATATTCAGTGACATTGCCCGGGATCTCATTGAGAAATTAGTCATCGGTTGCTATGGTTCAATCGCATCAGATGGTCGTGGTTGGTATTACGGAAAGAGCCACGTCTTTAGACCTCTGCGGAACGTCATATAGTCTTGGGTGTGTCAAATACGTGGGGGAAGCGAGTTCCACAGAGTTGGGGCCAAGGTTGAGGAGGCGGACCCTCCGATCCTGGCAGAGTTCGAGGTTGGAATTACTAGAAGGAAGGCAGTGATTGATCTTAGGGTACGAGATGGGAGGTATGGTTTTATCTTTTCTTGTAGGTATAGAGGGCCAGTCTTGTGCACTGCTCGGTGAGTGATGCATAGGGTCTTGAAGGTGGCCCTTAGTCTGACAGGGAGCCAGTAGAGGGTTCAGAGGGCAGGCGAGCTGTGGACGACGCTAGGACCGAGGGAAAGGAGCAGTTTTGCGACAGTCTGCAGTTTTTTGGCTCTTTGGAGTTTGTTGAGTTGGTAAACCGGGGCTCCTAGGCATAGTGAGTTAGCATAGTCCAGTCTCGACATTACAATAGACATAAATGCGGCGAGTCTGTTTGGGAAGGAGAGGTAGGGAAAGATGCGTCTGAGAAGTTTAAGGTGGTAGTGACAGCATTTTGACACATTGTTCATCTGATGGGAGAGGGTTAGGCCTGAGTCCATAGTGCAGCCTAGGTTCTTTACTGTGGGGTTGGGGGGCGAGGGACATGAGTCATGGAAGCGGAGGAGGTAGAAGGGCAGTATTGCCGCACACCATGATTTCAGTTTTAGCAGGGTTCAACAGGAGGTGGTTTATACACATCCATCAATCAATATCACGAAGACAGGCTTCAAGGTCGGGGTGGGGGGTTGGTGTTAATATTGAAGGATATTTTTACCACGCACTATCACCACCGGAGTGGCCCCCTGGTGCTCTGGCAGATCTGGAAAGGAAAGGGGGAGTGGGGTGAGTTAGTGGGAACAAGCGGGATAAGTGCAAGAGAGCAGTGATGTGCTGTTGGCAGCTTCAGTTCGGTTAACACCGTTTGCTGAGCTTGGGGGTGCTTTCCGGTTGGTAGCCATTGTGTGCTGTTGTGCGAAGCTATGTGTGGTTTGTTTTTTTTGTTGCAGTGCAGTGAAGTTTGTGCGTTTGTTGTGCTGTAGGGTTGTGGTTGTGTTTGGTTAGAGTTTGAGAGGTGTATGGAGAGGGGTGAAATTGTTAGTGAGTTGGTTAATGGCCTCACTATCTAGAAGTGATATGTGCTAAATTTCCACATTCTTTCTAGATGTGGTGCGTGAATATCTCTGCATTTCTATCTAGATCCGGCACTGGCTAATATTCACAATCCTGTCTATATATGATGCACGCCAATATTCACAATTATATCCAAATGTGGCACTGGCCCACCTTCAAAATCCTGTCTAAATGTGAAGCAAGCTAGCATTGACTATTCTTCGTAAATGTGGCATTGGTAATATTTCCAATGCAGTCTAGATGTGGCAATGGCTAATATTCGCTATTCTGTCTAGATGTGGCACTGGCCGACATTCACAATCCTGTCTAGATGTGACGCAGGCTAACGTTCATAATTCTATCTAGTTGTTAAGCAGGCCAGTGTTAATATCCGGGTCTGCTATGGTCTGAGGGCAGGTAGAGTGGCAGGGCTTCTGGAGCAGAGCGATTGTTCTACTCCCGACCCAGGCCTCACCTACCTTGATAGTGGCTGCTGGTTGACGGCTGGCCACTGGCCTCTTCTGCTGATCCCTGAAGACACAATCTGGAGCTGCCTCTGTGGGAGCCGCCCTTTGCCTTGGGGCCCTTAGCCGCAGGGGCTGCACAGGCAGAGGGCTGCCTTGGGAAGGTTAGTTATGACCAGTTGTACGTACCAATCAGTGGAGGTGGGTGGGTGGGCTGTGAGGCAGGAGGGGTGGGCGGGACTGGGAGAAAGCCAGACACAAAAAAAGGACTACACCACAGGGACTGCACACTCTACATGCAGGCCAGCACAGTAAAATAGGGTCAGAAGCTACAAAAGCACTAGAGAACCCACCAGAATAGCACAATCTGGTCAACAAAAACGATTGAAAAAACACTCAAACCCCTCCACTAGAGTACATGAAACAGGCCAAAAATGGATTACAATTAATGTACAGCTATTCACATAACATCAACCAGCCCCTAAAGCTGCTTCCCAAGTGGTTTCCCTACCAGATCCTTCAATATTGCAGTCCAGAAGGCAAGTGGAAAATGGCTGCAGGGAGCAAGGCAGAGACACACTTGACTGTTCCAACCAATTGCAAGAGGGGAGGGTGGGACTGGGAGATAGCCAGACACAAACAAAGGACTATGCCCCAGAGACTGCACACTCTACATGCAGGCCAGGTGAATGGTGTGTGATATTATGTTCAGGGGTGCAACACAACCTAAATTTCGGGGGGCAAGGTGCTAACCCTTCAAATGTTGAGAGGTACTAACTTCACGGGCAGTGGGGTAGGGGCAAACGTATTTGTGTGTGGGCATCTAACTTCTTTATGCATTCTAATGAGACTATTCTAGTGCAATTTAAATGTTACAAGTGGTTAACTCGATAAAGTCTGAAAGCACCGACTTATGGACTGCTGTGAGAATAAGCGGTCTCCTGTCTCGTCTCTACCCTTCCAATCACTTCCCTGGTATGCAAGTATTAAACCCACATCAAGATTTCAATTGCCTAAAAAAGTATGCATTTGAATGCAGGTACTACCAGTGAAATGCTTTACAATTAACAGTGAAACCCAGGTGCTGTTTAACATCTGTGTCCTGTTCTGTCCGGCAACAGCTCTGTAGGTCAGCCTGGTCGAGTCAACATAGACCAAAATTTTAGGGGTATGGGGGGAGGACTGAAGCCAGGTGAGTTAAATGGTGTTTCACCATTACTTGTGTTTAATCCCTTGGTTATTTAATGGTAATCTTCATTACTCATAGCTCCATTCTTCCTCGTCCCATTACTTGTGTATGAGGCACTTTGCTTCATACACAAGTAGTGGGATGAGGTAGAGGGACATGGAGGTAGTGCATGGCTTAGTTACCTGTAATCTTCATTACTCTTAGTCTTCCTCATCCTAGTACTTACTGATGGGGCAAGGAGCCTCATATGTTAGCACTGGGACAAGGAAAAGGGACATGGACGTAATTCTGGGCCGAGAAGCTGATTTTGGGGGTCGGGGAGAGGGGGTGGGAGGGAGAAAGGATGTGTGGGGGGTGGGGTTGCACGGGGATTGTGCGATAAATCTTAAGTGTCATTCATGTCCAGACTAAGCAGGCATGATATGTGGTATTAGTGGCTAAAGAGGCATTTTGGTGCAGCCAGTGTAGTCATTTCTTAGTTTGGCTTGACTTTTTTTTATTTGGCATTTCTGATAAAGCTGTCCTGCTTAGTGTAATTATCTGGCTAGACAGGCATTTGGGTGCTGCCAGTCTAGTGGTTTCTTACTGCGGCATTGTATATTTTTCTGGGCATCTGTGATAAAATTACCATGATCAGTGTTATTGCTTCGACTGGCATTTTGGTGCAACCAGTCTAGGTATGTCTAAATGTGGCCTGGCATGCTTTACTGTAATATGTTATTACGTGTCTAGACTGGTCTACATTGTGCAGTCAGTTGGACATGTTTTCATTGTGGCATGGCATTTTTAATAGCAAAGCATTATTTTACTTAAAGTATTAATGTTCCAGTGCACTGTTGCTGAAGTCACCATGGTGCATGTATTGGATGCAAGTGCATGTATTGGATTTTTGGATTGGTGTTACCCTACAAAACAATTCCAAACGCTCTGGCCTTTTTGCCAATTTCTTGCAGAAAGTGTGCTGTATAATGCATTAGTACCCGACGAGGGACAATCAGATTGTAACAATCAATCTGATTGGTACTCGCGGGGGCTTTACCCGACCGGAATCCCTCTCCCGGCGTTCCTTTCCTTTGTCCACAGCGGGGTGGGGTGGGGGAGTGTGGCAGCCCCTCAGCCAATGAGGAGGCTTGGAACAGGGTAATCCTCGCTCTGAGCCACCACACAGCTGTAGGCTGCCATCCTCCCCTGCCGGGGATTCAAGTGTTTTCTCCCCCCTCCCCTCCATCCAAACAATCCCCTCCCCACCCCACCTCCCACTTACCTTCTTTTTGGTCCTATTTTGGGAGCATACACGCTGGGAACACTTCTGTCCCCAGTGCGGTGCTCCCGATCCGCGACAGGCCGTCATTGAAAGGAAGAAGGGTATGTAGTCTTTCTTCCTTTCAATGGCATCTATTTTTTTTTTTTACATTTTTACTATTTTTTGAATGGCCTCCATGGAAAGGGAGAAGGGACTACATGTTCTACCTTCCCCCTTTCCATGGCGGCCATTTTTTTTGTTTACATTGATTTTGAATGGCCGCTATTCGAAAGGGAAAACGGACTCGGGTTTTCCCTTCCCCGGCAGGCATTTTTTTTAAACATTTTTTTTTTTCGTTCCAAAAAGCTGCAGCGTTTCGGAATAGAAAAGCAACGCTCTTAGCACCTGGTCTTGCGGCCTCGGTAATACCCATGCGGCTCGGGGCTATTGCTTAATTAAAACACATATTTATATCTTTCTCCTAGTGCAGTGTGCGACATACCCCTGCAGCAGCACATTTGTGCGTTTTGCGCAAGCATGGTATTCTAGGCCGCCCCAGAGTGTGGCGCGACCCGTTATTGGTTGCCGAGTTGGGGCGGGGGCAGCATGGCTCGCAGGTGCGGCCCCCAAATTTTGGGTTACGCCACTGGTTCCTGCTGCATAGATCGAAACATAACTCAGCTCGGTAATGTAATTTCTTAGGGGGAACTAAGCATTTAATCCTAGCAAGGTTGAACAAAGTAGTACAATTGAGGAGGGCGGCAATAGCACCCTTGCTAAAGTCCAGAACATTATTTATAGCAGCATTTAGATCCTGCCTAGGGCTGAATAATCCTACCGAAAAGTAAAAGAAACTCAGTATATGCACTACATATAAATAGATGTGAAAAGGCAGAGGTTATTTTCAGTTCTCCATGTCTCTTCGCCACCTCAGCAAGAGAAGAGACCAGCCTTGCTTTGTAAATGCAGAGCGGTAGATTTGTTTTGGTAAAGCCTCCATAGATCAACAAAGGCTACCCTCTATGGTCTGCAACGGCAGACCTATCGACTGTATCGCTCCTTGTTCACTTGATGCTCGTGCTCTGATCCCCCTGTTCAACATGCCATACGTTGGGGACTATAACACATGTCCATGGCAGCCTAAATAGAAAAAGAAAGATCGTTTTATTGTACATTTGTGCATCCACGTTGTATTTTCCTTTTGTCATGAACAGAAATATTGTCGTCGTGTGGATCATTTCTTTATCATTCATGGTATTGGGCTCCTTTCGCTTTCATTGTGTTTTTTTAGGCTTCCCTAACTAATCCTAAAATAAATCACGTCACACCAGCCTTCACTGGCCGTGTTTACTGCTCTGCTCTTGGCCTGCCTGCCAGGCCTTTTGCATTATTCATGTGTTGCTTGGCTGTGCTAGCATGCCTCATAATGTATGGCTTGTCACTTTTCCCTAGTTCTGTGTTGTGGTGCAGGCTGCAGCAGTTGACAGCAGCAGAAGCAGCCTTCACCCTGTAGCTCCTTGCTGTCTTTGCCAGTGAACGTGGCCCTGCATCTACAGTGAACGCCCTTGAGCATACTGTCAGCGAGACATAAAGAAAAATCGCAACTTAGAAGTGACCTAATGTCGCAGTCGCAGATCGCCATGAATTGCTTTTTTGGTAAACTTTCAAGCACAAGAGGTTGTGTCCTTTTATTCGCTTCTCCTTATCGATGTCCGTCAGACTGACTTTCTTATTAAAGATGGTGGCAACTGGGAAGACTTGCACAATGTTTCATTATTGGAAAGGCCGCTTTTATTTTGTTATTGAGTTGCAGGAATCTAATCATCAACGATCTTCAATATATACAAAGGAAATGTAGTCACACGGCACAGGCATGTTTAGAATTTGGGCGGTAAGAGATCATCCTTTTTTAGAGCCAGTATTACGTATAATTGAATTTCTCCATCGCAGCCTTCCTGTTCTGATTGGGCGAAACGTTGTTTTATTTTACTTTAAAGTTTTTTTAAGAGCACAATGGACTTGGAGGAATCATTGTGCTGTACTTTAATGAAACCAGTAAAACCTCAGTATCAGTTCTAAAGAAGCATAGCACAATGTTTTAAAGAAAAAACTATGCAAGCCTGCTTTGCAAAACAAACAAATGTTCATTAACATGCAGTGTCGACCCACCGCATGGCAATGTGCGTCATAGATTAATTGTTGTAGCAGACCAGTAGAACATACAACCTACAATATCTTTTTAAAAATTATTAATTCGAATGGAATCCTCCTTCCCCAGATTTCATCTCTTGGACGGCAACAGCTGGCATCAGAAAAACATCAGAAAAACTCCACACCTCCTATGGCCACAGGGTTAAGACTCATTGTGCGTCAACCAACAAGGTTCAGGGATCAGAGAAGGCCCAGTCCTATGTTGCCAATGTACCTATTCCTCCTCAGAACCAAAACCTCTTTGAGGTCTTCTCCTCATTCGACGCTGGTAGGGGGGGATCTATGATATGATATGGTATGATAGTTTATTTATATAGCGCCTATACACAATGGGCCTCATCATGAGTTGGGCAGTAAGCTGGTGGCATTACCACCGGGTTACCCCCGTGTTAATAGTTACTGCCAACCGGTCCGGCGCTATTAGCGCCTGATCAATGGTTGTGCAGTAACTGTAATTCTCCATTGGACCCAATGGGGAATTTTCAGCGCAATTAGCGCACACTAATAGCGCAACGCTAATTGCGTCAGAAAATGGGAATTTTTCTGGTGCATTTACCTCCAGCTGCCAGACTCATGATTGGGCAGACCCTTAAATACGGTGGTAATAGCGTTACTGCCGCATTTAAGGGTTACCGCTCAACTCGTGATGAGGCTGAATGTGTTTCAAAGCGCTTCAACTGAAATCTCTTCAAAGCAATTATCCCGCCTTGTAAATTAATGGCGTTCTATTACCTCGGACGCTTGGGCCCTTTGAATAGTGCCTCAGGAATACTATTTCCCTTTTCTGAGATGACCTCCAGACCATGCAGGGGTCTTCTCTGATGGACAGTTTTCTTTTTAAAGGAAGTGCTGTCCCTCGTGGAGAAGGCTGCCATAGAGAGTTTCCAGGCACCACCAACTAGTTCCCAAAAAGTACTGCTGTGTGCATCCCATCTTGCATGTGAGGTCCTTGAACACGTTCCTCAGGAAGGACAAGTTCAAGATGGTAACTTGGGCACAGATCCTACAGGCCCTATTATTCCAGGATTGGCTGGTGTCACTGGACCTCCAGGGCACACATTTCCATTTGCCTATTCATCCAAACCACAGAAAGTACATAACGTTCGTGGCAGGCAGCACTCATAACCAGCTCTAAGTTTTGCACTTTGGCTTTACCGCCACGCGAAGATCATCAAAATGATATTGGTGGTGCCAGCTTGTCTTAGGGGGGAGAGGGTTCATAGCTTTCCTTACTTGAACACGAATTGACTCATCAGAGCTTGTTATCCAGAACAGGTATAGTCTCATCTACACCACTTCTGCCTGTGCCTACACTGTTTGTGCTTCTTGCTGATCTTAAATAAGTAACATGTGACATCATCCAGCAGCTCCAATTCATCGGAGCAGTCCTGGACAGACACTTGCTCTAGGAAAGCTTTAAGGACAGGGTTTCAAATATCTCCCAGATGGTTGAAAGGTTTCAGAACAAACAGTTCTTGCCAGTCTCTGCCTTCCTTTGCTTCCTAGTCCTCCTGCCATCCTCCATATTGCTAGTGCAAGAGGCTTGAATGAGAAGGAAGTCATTACAGTGGCTCCTTCATTCCCAGTGGTCCTAGTTCTTGGGCAGTATAACAAACGTTCTACTGGTCTTGACACAGGTATGACTGGATCATCTGTGGTGGGCCTGACTGGGCATCCTGATTACGATAGAACAGTTTTAGCACAAAGCTTTTCTCAACAAGAGAGGGGTTGTATAGGGCTGGCTGACCCTGTGCAGGGAAGCAATTTGGCTTTAGTTCCTGGCCTTGGAAAACAGCAACTCCCTGCAGCCCATCTTGGGGTAACAAAGTGTGGGCGTAGGCCCTGAGCAGTCCGAGCAGTCACTAGCACTCCTGCTAGTGAGAGATGTGGAGCTCATCTATCTCTCTGGGACCCCTCAATTGGACCTGTCTACATTCGGTGTCAAGTATGTGCTGTTTTCCTCCCTGGAATTTCCCCTGAGGGGCGACTGGGGAAATTGTTCCTAGTGGATCACCCTCCTATTATGCATTCCTGCAGAGTCCCTCATCTCACAGGTTCCCAGGTGGTTATGGAGATTCTGGACCACAATGATGCCCCGGACTCTGCTTGGAGGACATGTTACTCTTCGATTCTCTCAACTTAACCATCCATCCTTCTCAATGCCTCCTGATCAGAGTAGACCATCCCTCCAGGTCAGAGAGACAAATCCTTCACCCAAATCACAGCACTCTCAACCTGCATGTTCTGAGAGCTTGAGGTACAGGGCTGTAGTTTGCTGAAAGAAGACTTGTTGAGTCACCTCACTGCAAGGAGGCCTGCCATGAAAGCCACTTACAGTTGTCCGTGGAAGAAGTTCTGTTGCTCGTACGGGTAGCGGGATCTGGACCATTTGTCGTGTTTCACAGCCTGGGACGGCTGTTTCTCTTGTTTTTGAGCTGACCATGTTTGCGCGATGGAATAGTTGGACTTTTTTCAGCAGTAATATTAGTTTTCGCAAGGACGCTTATTCAAGGCTCCTATTTTTCCATTCCCACAGTTATTCAGTTTGACAGTATTTAGTCAATTTTGGTCCCCGCTTCAATAGGCGTTATTGGCATTGGCTTGAACCTTGTTCTTACCTTCTAGATCGGCCCACTGTTTGAGCCTTTCCATTCTTGCTCAATGAAATTGCTAATGCTAAAGATGTTTTTTCTGGTGGCGACCATCTCGGCAAAGAGTGACAGTGAGCTGCAGGTCCTTTTCCCTTTGAAAAAAATGGTTTGACGGAAAAGGTCACAATTTGGATTCAAACCACTTTCCTGCCTATGATCGCCTCAAAGATGCCTACCAGTGTTTTAGGAGAGGTTTCACCGGCTGGGCCCAATGGGGGCATTAGGCTTAAAAATGGGCAGAAACAATTTCGTAAATACAACCAACTGTTCATTTGTTTTGTAGGGGCCAGGCAAAGGATTGTCTGTCTAGAAGCAGACAATTTCTAGATTGATTATTTTGTACATGGCCAAGTGTTATGCTTTGGCAGGCAAGGAAATGCCTCACTGCCTCTGAGCCCATTCCACAAGGGGTTTGTATGACAGATTTCAATCTGCTTAGGGGAATCACCCTGATTTTGTGCACTGGTACATGGGCTCTGCCATGAGACAGATCTGCTAAAAAGTCTCACTTTCAGACAGTGCTCTGTGTTTTGCATACTGGTCTTGGTCGGATTGTTCCCAGATGGGCCTGCTGACCATTGGGTGCATAATTGAACTTACCAACATCTATATATTCCTCCCTATGTATACTTGCTGCTGGGCATCAGTGATGGGCATTTTGGCAGCAATGGGAGTTTACTTTTAGAAAGTACCCCATCTGATTGTTCACTAAAAAGTGTGAACTGGTTTTTGGCTGGCAATCCTGCTAAAAATGTGCTAGGAGTCTGCATCCATAATGTCACACGAAAGTGCCCAGCAAAGGATTTCTTGCTGGCATTACTAGAGCCAAAGACTACTCGAGTAGAGCATTTGGTGTAACCTGCTACTGGTACAAGGCCTGCCTGCTGAGACACTGGTATCCAGGATTTTGCCTACTGGAAGAGGCAGCCCTTTAAGTGCTCTCTGGAAACTTAACTGACTCAGAAGGGCAGAAGGAGGACTCGCCTTATTCTTTGACACCCTGTGCATGCTCCCACAGCAGCCTGGGAACAAAGCAATAGTGGTGGTTCCCGCCACAAACCGCTTTTGAGCTACTTTGACCTGAACATTGCCTGCCTGTTTAAATCTGCTTTGTGGCAAGTGCCATTGCCACTTGTTGAATCTAGACGCGTTTTGGACCCAGTCAACCAATTCACCATCTTGGCGCTGAATCGATGGGCCAGAAAGCCCACATACTCCCAGATCAATGCTGTTGAGCCCAAAGAACAAGACCAAAAGGTATCTGTAGTGTAGGTTCTACCCCCTGGCCTGGTTTTAAGGGCCATAGTGACATTTAAGAACCTACTCTTTACCTTCCAAAAAGGCATTCTTTGAACTAAAACTTTGCAGCAGAGACTGTTGCCTGTCTAGGTCACAGATCTCTTGAAGAGTAAAGCATGCCCTCGGCCCATGCTACCTTAAAGTAGCGAAACGGGTATATCCCTCATATTGTCCCTGTTTCAATTTTAAAGTTGATACCATTGCTGGTTCAGTAGCTGTGTAAGGCTGAGTAGGAGTTTCAATAACTACTCATTCCTGCAAATCAGTAGTCATTTTGTCACAGTTTGACAACCACATCAATGTTTCAAAACGTGATGCTGGCGTTCGATTTTTCCCAGACTGTGACTTGTACCTCAGTCCGTATCTCATTGGTTGACTTCCAAGCCAGCTCTAGATACCCGTTTTTAAAGGATGATTTGTCAGAATTTGTTGGTACAGTAGGCTTGGCCTTGTTCCCGTCCCTCCTCCAAGAATTCTACTGTGGGAGTGTGTCTACGATGAGGAATCAGTGGAAGGGAGCAATCAATTAGAAAACCAAATTACGTTTCCCATGATAATAATGTTCTTTCGATGGATTGCATTCCCCCACAGATTCCTCATCTTGCTAGAGCTACCCAGCGTCGGCTGCTCAGAAAATTGTATATGACGGGGGCATAGTACCGCTCAGTATAGTTGACTCCTTCGTATGCGTCCACGGCATTCATTGATCGGACGTGACGTCAGGTGTTGTATATAAGGATGTACTACACCCCAACACCTCAGTTCCTTTTTTCTTCGCCATTTGGAACATGCTTCATTCTAGAATTTGATACTGCATCAGTATGTCGAGGTCTAAACCATCTGGCTTTAAATGCTGCAAGGACTGCAACTCCAAAATGCCCCTCATGGACCCACACACCATGTTTGTAGTGTCTTGTTGGGCAGAATCCTGTGCAGTGCCCTTAGGGACCACTACAAACAATTAAGACTACAAGTGGTAATACAAGTTCACCTTTGTTACAAGCCTGTACTACACTGTTAAAGTGGTAGCAGTAGCGGAGCAGCCAGACTTATCTCAAGAGTAAATGAGCAGTAGTAGAGATTACACAAAGGACCACAATTACTGTGACTCACGCCAACACTGATTCAAGGTTTCAGGTATAAAATACAAGTACATTTATTTTAAACCATCTGTTATAAAACACTTCACTTCTATAAATTCGAAACCACACGTAAATTACACTATACAACCAATTACACTTGTTCCAGTAATTCAAGGTAAGTACATTAGGATTTGACAGACCGGTGTTGCGATACTAACACATACCCGCGGATAGAAATGCTCACGAAGTTAAAACACACTTTGTACTTAAGAATTTCAAACCAGGGAAAAGGGAATAAAAATCGTAGGCAATACTTTTTCAAGGCAAGGAGACTCGAGGACTTATTCAAAGATACAGATTAAAGTCATTAGGCCTGCGCCATTGTCAATGGAGCAGATGCTCAGTTGCCGAGTGTGATGCTGGAAATGCATCGGAGGGACAGGGCCTCTGTATCCTTGTCCATTACTGCTTTTTATCGTGTGTTCTGTCGTGTTTTCCGTGCAGGAGTTCATGTGGGACTCCTGGCGGTGCAGCTCTCTCCTTTGGTTTTGGTGAACAAACCCATGGGATACCTTTATGGCACCCATGGGTAGGGGTGCAACCCTGTGCCCCTACTGTATGTTTTTGGGCACCTGTGTGTGACCCACAGAGCAGGGTACGGGCTGGTGGCAGCTCTGTGCTGAATTGACTGGTGCCCTGAGCGTCCTCCATTTTGGGATGCCCAGGCCATGTCATTGGAATCGGTAGATTCATGATGGAGACAAAATGGCCCCCATGGCCTCTTGCCTTCCATCGCCTGTTACCTTGATCTTCCCGAAGTCCCGGGAAGCCTTGACTGACCCTTCCTCCTGACTGGCTGTTGGGTGGAAGTTCCATATATGGTAGTTTGGGGAAGTGCTGACCAGACTGGCTGGAGCCTTCCCAATGTTGTGGGTACGCCTGTGGGTGGACCTGGTTGAATGGAGTGTGTGACGAATACGCATTCTATGATGTGGGTGTCTAGTATCTGGTGGTTGACACATTGACTGAGACAGCCCTGCCCGAAACCGGTATGAATGCAGTGTGGAGTGTTGAATGGCTCAGTACTTGTTCCAATACACATAACTTGTTGTGAGTGTCTGGAGAGAAGTGAATGGCCTGAATGCACTGTGTGTCTGATTGGCTGCCTGCCTGAATGCCCTTAGTCGTGATGGATGCTTGAGTATGACCCAGCGGAATGAATGGGAGATCAACAGTATATCTGGGGACCTGTCACTGCTAGGAATCGTGTTCAAAAGCTGAAGTCCACTACGAAGAGTAACTGGAGTAAAACTGAAGCTTAACCTTGAAGCCCTGCTGGAAGAGAAGAATTGCTGTTGCTCTCCTTCATCAATCTGAAAGCTACTGTGTCTCCAAGGACTGACCCAGAGAGGACCTGGTAAGGCGCCCTCTTCCCGAGCTACGAGGGACCATCGTGCACCAGCTGATCTCTGCCTAAGCTCCCTGGTAGACAGATCTACGACAGGCTACCGACTGGAGACTGGGACTGCCGCGGAATCCCAAAGAGAAGCGCCCGGACTGTTGTCCGCCACTGTCTACGACCGCCGTCGCCGACTGGAGCCACCTTGCTCCCGTTTGGCTTAGAACTTCATTTGAGCCAAGGTCGCTCTCGTCTGCATTGCCGTCCGCTTTATCCCGCTGGAGAAGGCCTGACGGTCGACGCTCCAAGGAGCATCCGCCGGTGGGTTTCCCACCGCCTAAAGACCACAGAGACGCCAACGACTCGACGCCCTTGCTGGGCCACAGTTCTTCAACATCTCTTTGCGGTCCAGAACTACCGTCACCGAGGTGCCCCGCACGCCTCTTCCTTTCAGGACGCCAACACTCTGTCGTTGACGAGCACCGCTAGGAACAAAGCTGCCACTTCACTGCCGTAGTTCACCCTGTACTCTGTTGGACGTTCGACCCGTGACTCCTGCCTTAAAGGCAGGGCACTCAAGAAGGGCCGTCGATTCCCCGATGACAAACGCTACAATTCCAGGTACATTGGGGCTGTAGAACTATTGTAGAGGGAAATACGACTCGTAGAACAATATATGGACTGGACTTGTGATACATCTTTGCTTTACAGGTTGCCCAGGTGTGGGGGGCATCTCCACACAGAATTGTGCCTGGTTGGTAAAGGCCAGTGTTCTGCCAATTGTTCAACCATCTTGCTTTCCTTCCCCTCTCTACTGCTGGTTTCCTCTTTATTGATCTGTGAGACATTTTGACTGTATTGTTGATGGCCTTTAATGAGATCTGATAATAATTGTGGTACCACTTTAGAACTGTATATATTTACCATTGTTGATTTTCTGAGCACAAAGTGAGTTATTGTGATAGTGTACATAACCTTGAATATTAATTATATAAAGACTGTGTTTTAACTAATACAGTGTGTGGACATTACTTTGTGGGGGTTTGGGAACTACACTGTACTTAAGAACCAACCTGCATCACCTCCTGATAAGCTAGGCCTTGATTGCTCGAACATAGCTACCGAATAGAGAATCTTGGCTGGGGTCCTCTGTGCCTCTCCTCTACCATATAGACAGTATAGTACAGACACCCCCTCCAGTCTTTACACTGAGGATCACGCGTTGAACAGTTTCGAGATGCCAAGAGTTCATAAAGATTGTCAAATGGAAGGAAAAGTTCTAAGAGGGAGGGAAGAAAGAACAAATCTTCATGGAGGAAAAGGGTTCACCCCGATTCCGGGCTGGTCAGACGGAGAGACCGACCAAATGTGCACAGTAACTTATTCCGTTGGAGAAAAGCTGGTGTCACGACAGTTGTTCCTGGTAGTTCCTGTAACAGCCTCGATCTTAATCTGCCTGCCTCCACTCTCCGCCCTCTGCAACTCATCCAGAACAGAACTGCGAGACTTGTCCTTGGCCTCAAGCCCAGGGACCGTATCTCTCCAGGACTGAAATCTCTACACTGGCTCCCAGTGGCTGCGAGGATAAAGTTCAAAACCCTCTGCATTGTCCACAAGGCCTTCTGGGGCCTGGGTCCTAAATACCTTCAACTCTCTCTTCCCAAATATCTTCCTTCCCGAGCCCTTCGCTCATCCGCCTCCAATTCCCTCAGGGTTAGCCGCTTCTCGAAGCAACGAGCTGGGGGTAGATCTCTCTCCGCGGCAGGGGCCTCCCTCTGGAACAGCCTTCCTGCCTCCCTGAAACTTGAGGAGAACCATCTCCGGTTCCGGAAGCACCTCAAAACCTTCCTCTTTGCTTCTGCTTTCTCTCTCCCTCTCCCCTGCTGAACAGCTAATTAATTCTTCACTGAAACTGCACTGATCCTGCAACTGGACCACTCTAAACGGCCTCGGTCCTGGGCCCAGCCACTCTCCAGTTGCACTGATGCCCCGGAACCCCTTTGCACTGCGGGACTGTCTCTGTATCCCTACACCCCCCCCTCCCCAGCACTTGCTCTGCACTTACCTCGCACTTGCCACCAGCTGGCCCTATTTATTTATTTATTACTTTACGCCACTTACCTTGTACTGCACTTCCCCCCCTCCCCTTCCCCTTGCACTTTTCCCCCTCCCCCACCCCTGCACTTGCGCGATCTGAATGACACCTGGCCTAGTAGGATCGTTGTCTGTCTCCCCTTGTCCCTCCCCTCCCTGCCTCGTCGCGCCTTGAAACACCTGTGTATAGGCGCGTTACAAATACCATATCATATCATATCATTCCTGCAGACTCACGGTTCCTGTGGCTTCAATCGTGGGGACAAGAAGGAAGACGTCTGGAGCGATCTGCACTACCCAGGGATGAGGCCAGCAGCAGCGAAAAAGACAAAAATGAATGAAAGGTGTGCTCCTTTAAATCAGGAGAGGGCTCTTCTGATAGCTATCCGGACCACTACAGCACAGCAGTGATTTCGACCCAGGAGAGGATTCTCTGACTGAAGAAAAGACAAGCTGGTTTATCCCACCAGACTCAAGGGAAGAAGACTCCGGACTGGATCTTCTCTTGTCGTTGAAGGGGTAGATAGCTCAGGACTGCAGCAGGGCTTCACGGGACTCGGGGTTGCAGCAGCCGTCTTCTTCTCCGCTTCTCTTCGGTTCCTTGACGTTCCAGTGGCGATTCTGCCTTCTAGCCCAAGAGTCCTGCCTTTTATGCCAAAATCCCTCATTCACACAGCCTGGCTGTCAATCACTCAGCATGGGGGGTTGTCCAGCCCGTACAACCACCTCAGCCAATCAACACAAAGTGCAACTCGGGTCTCCAAGGAGACCCTGTGCAGGGCGTGACTACACCCCTCCCTCACATTCAGCCCACCTAGACACCCAGACGCCAAAGGAGGGCTTCTGGTCAGAAGCCCGTCAAAGGTCGGCGAACAAAGGAGGCAAACCTGGTTTGCCGCGCAAAGAAAGACCCAAGAAGGATGTTAACAAAAAAGAAATGGCGATTAAACCCAACCGGAGCCTAAATAAAAAGTATTTGGGCTAGCGGGTTTAAAGTTCGAGGCTACTAAAATAGCCTAAAACACTACCATATTATGTAATATAATCGTGGTAGAAAAATTAGGGTAGGTACCACTGCCACCAGCCAAGTCTTAATGTTAAGGGAGAGAAACAATGCTAGAGGTATAGATAAAAAGGGCTAAGAATTAACCCTTTCCAATACTCCATGTAAGATGGGGTGTACTGTATCTGTGGTTAAATGACTATGTAAAGTTAATGGCAACTTTACTCTTTGCTGGTGGACAGTAGTCAGCCCCAGAAATGGAGTCGGTGGGGAGTCTAAAAGACAACCCTGTGTCACTGCACTGAACACACAAAAGAGTGGGGCTACTGAAGTGGTGTACTCCAGAGTCCACAATCACAAAAACAGATGAAAAACACATGGCAAAACATGGGTAAGAGTGGGGGAAAAGCTCACACTCTTACCAAGTAGAAAAAATAAACTCCAGAAATCCAGCAAAGCTGCTGAGGGACTCGTTAGGGAAGCAAAATTAGCCATAGAATGAGAATTCTCCCTAGCAGGCATGAGGCGGAGCAGTGTGTCTTTTTTCTTGGCGATGAACCCGAAAGCACTAAAGAAACGCTCGGCTAAACTGGCACCTGGCAGTCTACCGTCTTAAGTCCCTGGCGAAATGACTTCCAAGGTCAAAGTAGCATGATACAAAGGGGCCAACTCCAGAGAAACATTGAGAGGGACATCGCTATAAGAAATTGAAAAATCCTTCGCACTCCCGTAGCAAATCTCACCACTCCACATCAGCTAAGAAAAAGCGCACTTGCGATTCCGTTTCAGGCAAAAGGGGGAAGTTGTACCCTGCGAAGGGTGCGTCTAGGGAGGAGTGGGAGGATTTTAAAACCCAGATGCTCATGGTCTTTGAGAAGACCTTGGCTGCTACAGCTTTCGCCTCGACGCCACAGGTCTATACGGTTCCAACCGAGCCCAGTCTATCCGGCACGAAGGACGCCAAGGTGGGTCGAATGCCCTTGAGCAAGAACCCTAAGGAAAAACCTCCTGCACCAAAACAGTTGGCTGCTCACTCGGCCAAGAAGCCCCTCAACCAGGCCCACAAGGACGTTTTGTGCCGGACACTAGGCTTGTGTACTTGGATTCACTGCAGTTGGTTTTCGATGAGGAGGGCAACCCGACACCATTTGGGCTTGAGTCGGTGAGAGGTGCAGCTTTGGCTTCATTGCCTGATTTTATGGCGGACCAAGTTGGGTTGCTTAAACTGGCAGAGGGCCTCCATGATGCCAGTGGTCTGGACACATCCCCGGATGTGGAATTCAACAATTGAACCGATACGCGGAATACCGCAAGGCAGTGGATAAGGTCATTGTGGCTTTGGGACATGGCACTCCATCGAAGCCAGTGTCGCAGTAAGACCTCACTCACATCCTCGACCATGCAAATGGAACGTGTTTTGCCCTTCAATCTGGCTATAGCAGATGCGGTCATCGCCTTATTGCAGCACCCGTGCTATACACTGGGAGTCGACACCAAGCTTACCAAAAAGCATTAGCCGGAAAGAGGCCACCTGTGTTTTTGTTTTTTTTAAATATAATATTTTATTGGTTTTGTAACATCAAACTGTGGTCCTTACCGGACCAAAACACAAAACAAACTAAAACAATAATATCGTACAGTGGTACACTCAAACAAGCAAAGTTGCTATACTACGAAGAAGGATCCCCTGTTGCCAGCACGTTCTACGTACAGGGGTGTCACGCCGAGTCCGGTTACATGCTTCACACCTCGTCTTTCCATTGGCGCCATATCTTGTCTGCCTTTTCGGGACAACCTCGGCCTTTAAACACTCTCCTTTCTATGGCAATGCAAATCTGCACATCAGTGATCCACTGGTTTATTTGCGGCGTCTCCGCAGCACCCCATAGTTGTGCTATATTCCTTTTTGAAACTGCAGTAGTTGTCATAAAGCAGAGTTTTTCATACCTTGACAAGTCAATTTCACTGTCCGCTCCAAGGAGTAACAGTTTCGGGTCTCTGGGGATTGTTTTATGCAGTACTCTAGTTAGGATGTCACAGCATTTCTGCCAATACTCGCAGATGTTCGGCATTCCCACAGTGTGAAAGAAGGTTCCCTCTTCACTATGGCATCGTAAACTATTGGGTTCCGCTATCTTGCCCCAGCGGTATAATGCTACCCTTGGGTAATAAATTCTATGTAATATTTTTAGCTGAACCAATCGCAGTCTGGTTGAAATGGCTACCTCCCTGGGGAACATCAGTATCTGAACCCAGTCTTCCGGTAATATCTCCCCAACTTCGGTTTCGCACTTCGTTTTGAGGCGCACCAGCTCCGTTGTAGCAAAGGAGGTGATGGAATTGTACATGACTGTGGTGACTTTAGCCTGAATGCTATCCGTTATTATATTGCGTTCTATTGGTGTGCTATCTGGCATGTCAGCTAGTGTGGGGAGATGTTGCTGTAGTGCGTGTCGGAGCTGCGTGTAATGGTACCTTTCTGTCTCTGGGAGGTTAAAGGATATAGCCAGCTCTTCGTAGGATCTGATGGTGCCGTTGGTTAAAATGTCGCCTCTATACCACATCCCCTCCATACTGGCCATCTCAGTAATTTGGCTACTTTGTGGAGGTTCCTATTATTCCATAGTGGTTGGATTGGTGTGACCTTGTCTCCCCATCCTATGAAGATGTGTGATTCTGCCCAAATACGGGGCGTCTGTGCCGCCATGTTTCGGGAAATCGTTCTGGGCGTTGCTTTGTACAGCTCCGGGGGGGGGGGCGATGCCCGTACATGTGGTAATGCTGGATCTGCGTGCATTGCATCATTTACTACAGACATGTGACTGGCCCAGTAGTATGTCTGTAGTCTTGGTAGGCCAATCCCACCCTCCCATATTAATCTTTGTAGTGTTTGTAAGGCGATTCTCGGGCGTCCCTCCCATAAGAGTTTTCTGAGTATGTTATCTATATTCCGAAATTCTTTCATAGGTATATATAAAGGGGCGTTTTGGAGCACATACAGGTAGCGGGGGAGTGTCAGCATTTTGAACAACGCAGCTCGGCCTAATAGTGTCAGAGGCAGGGACCTCCAGTGTCGTACATCCCCTGTGAATCTCTCCATAATGGGTTGTAGGTTATTCAGTGTATAATCGTCTAGATTCCTCGCGATCTTAATTACTAGATATTGGAAGTGATCAGGAGCTATTCTATATGGGCATGACTATTTAATGCAAATAGTGTAGATTTAGCCCAGTTTACTCTCAAACCGCTAAAAGCACCATATTTCTGGAGCAACTGTGTCATCACCGGGCATAACGTCTTGGGGTCCCTCAGGTATAGCAATAGGTCGTCTGCATATAATGAGACTTTGTCTTCCCATTCCAAACCACCCGGGATGCCACTCCATATGGGTGTCTCTCTTAGCAACTGAGCCAATGGTTCCATGGCCAGTGCAAAGAGCAGCGCTGATAGTGGGCATCCTTGTCGGGTCCCTATCCCCAATGCAAAGGGACGTGAGGTCCAACCGTTCACACGGACTTCAGCCATCAGTGCCTCATATAGCAATTGGACCCAGGATAGGAACTGCTCCTGAAAACCCATTTTTCGCATGATAGCCCAGAGTGTCTCCCACCGGACAGAGTCAAAGGCCTTTTCAAAGTACACCCAGGGGAATATTGAGGGTCTGGGCCCGCTCAATGGCTAAATTAAGTCTTCTTATGTTCATCCTCGTGGATCTGCCCGGCATGAAGCCACATTGGTCCTAGTGGACTAGAGATGTTGTGACTTGCTGTAGGCGTATCGCTAGAAGTTTGGCCAGAATATGACCCACATTGCTCCGGAGGCACTTTGGGTATAACAATTATTGTGGCTTTCCTCAGGTCTGCCGGAAGGGATCCCATTGTCCGGGCCTGTTGGAACATGCGTAATAGGTGGGGAGCTAGGTTGCTACAGCCGATCTTCTTCCAGGTTTCTATGGGGAAACCGTTCGGTCCAGGGGTCTTCCCAGACTGGAGCTGGGTCATAGCCACTGCAATTTCATCTTCCTTGATGTCTCTTTCTAAACCAGCAATTTGGATCTCACTGAGGATCGGAAGGGTGATATCATCTAGTATAGAGTTATCAGGGGGAGTTGTGGGGGCCCTGTATAGCTCCTCATAAAATTTTGCAAATTTCTCAGCTATGTCCTGGTCCGCGAGGCAGGATTCCAAGTTTTGGGACACAATCGATCTCACATGGTAATGTCCCTCGTCCCCCGTTCAAGCCAGGCTAGGACCTTCCCTGCTTTGTCTCCAGTGTCATATATTCTGGCTCTCATTGCACTATGTGCCTGTTTGGCGTTGTCCAGTGCGATATTTTGCAGTTTCTTTTGAGCCAGTATCAGTGCTCTATTAGTATCTGGACTGTCGTTGGTGAGATGTGTGTCTTCTGCTTGTTTAACATTCGTTTCTGCTTCATGCAGTGATTCCAAGTGTATTTTCCTTTGGGCCGTCGTCCAGGAGATGATTTCTCCTCGTAATACTGGTTTATATGCCTCCCAAAGTATGGCGGGACTTTCTACTGTTCCCGTATTGGTCTCAAAGTATTCTGTTGTGACTTTTTGTATGCGTTCTATTAGTTTGGGAGAGCCTAGATAATAGTTGTTAAATCTCCACCTCGGTGGAGGAGCTGGTTTGCACATCGTAAGTGATATGAGAAGGGGGGAGTGATCCGAGATGCCCCGCGGAAGATATTCAGCTTGCGTTACTGTGTGTGTTAATGTCGCAGGCATGAAGAAATATTCCAGGCGTGACAGTGATGCATGCACTCCTGAGTGGAAGGAGTACCCCTTTCCTTCCGGGTGTATGTCACGCCACACATCCCTGATGCCAAACGCTTCCACAAACGTGGCTAGATTGGTTCGGCGGTTAGGGTCTCTGTTGCGTAGATGCATACGGTCTTGTACATTGTTCATGACGTCATTGAAATCTCCGCCCAGGACCAGAACATCTGAGGTGTCGCTGGTTAGTAGGGGCGTAATATTTTCCTAAGTCTGGTCTGAAGAGCCGGTGGGGCGTAGATCGCCATAAGGGATATCGTCCTGTTCCAAAGCGTGCCCGTGGCATATGTAAATCTGCCCCCGGTGTCCTGTATTATTTTGGTGGGGGTGAGCGGGGGTAGCCTGTTATGGATTAACATCAATACCCCTCTGGCTCCCATAGTAAAACCAGCTTGTATGGTTGTGCGGTAGTTCGATCGTTTAAATAGCGCGTTGGAAGTACCTGCCAAATGGGTTTCTATTAAGAAGGCTATGTCCGGGCTGTGTTGGTTCAGGAACTGTCTCACTAGCCTCCTTTTCAGGCTGTTTCCTAGGCCATTTACATTCCAGGTGAGTAGTTTTAAAGTTTTGTTCTTGTTATCCTGAGTCGCGTTTGTGTGTATGGTTCCAAGCAGGCGATACAGCCTCCTATAGCAGGGGCATTGGACTCGCTTGATTCGCAGCAGGGAACAGAAATTGCTGTCTGAGTGATCACTATCTTCTGTAATATGTAGCATTTCATTGAGTAGTTCCAACTTGTAAACTTGTGCCAAACTCCCCCCTGCCCCCTCCCCATACTTCATCCCCAACCGAAGCATCTGTCGCCCTTTTAACAGTTCAAACTTTACTTAAACAGTATATCTAGGCAATCTAGAACTTTGCCTATCGTTATGTGTACGTTTCTTGCCAAAGAGGGGGCGGGACGGTATCAGCCGTCAGCCATTACTTTCTTCCTGTCATGTGAGACACGTTTTGTCTGGATTCGCTTTCTTCCGTGTCCCATGATTTCATTTGTTTTATCCATTGCCATTTTCCATCATGCATTTCCTTGTTGTGCCACATCCACCTGTTGCAGTGGTGAGCCGTTGTCTGGTGGTCTTTCTGGATGTGGCCTATTACGGTCGTTTCCAATCTTCTTCCTTCCACTCCAGTCACCCTCAATGTGCCTTTCTGCCCAATCCCATGCTTCCTTGGGATTCGTGAAGTGTACTGTCGTGCCCTTGTAGTATATTTTAAGTTGAGCAGGGAAAATCAGGCCATATTTGATTCCACACGATTCGAGGCGTTTTTTAAGTGGGTCAAAGGATTGGCACGCTTTTTGGACCTCCCTCGTGAAGTCAGGGAAGAAGGAGATTTTTGAGCCATTGAAGGTGATGGACCCTTTCGTTCTCGCCGTTTGTAGTATGGCATCCCTGTCTCTATAATTCAGAAGTCTTGCTATGACTGTACGCGGTGGTGCACCCGGGGTGATCCTGCCCGTTGGGATGCGATGGGCTCTTTCGATAGAAAAGAATTCGGAGAAGGATTCAGCATCATATATATCCAATAGCCATCTTTCAAGGAACAGCTCCATGCATTCTCCTTCCGCCTTTTCCGGAACGCCTATGATGCAGGCGTTATTGTGCCATGATCGACCTTCCCCTTCATCTACTCTTCCCTCCAGGGACTTTATACGTTGTAACATGCCGGTTATCTGGCGGTTAACTCCTTGCAGATTGTCTTCGGTCTCCGATATGCGTGCTTCCGCCTCTCCAGCGTCTGCAAGTCCTGCCTCAACGGGGATACCTCAGCCCCTATGGCGTCCATTTTCTTTTCCATGGATGTCCTGGAGCTGGCAATGGCGCCCATTACATCCCTGAGGGAGATGTCTTTTTCCATAATTCCAGATTCAGCTGGTGCTGGTCTCTCTTGTGAGCGGGACAGCGGGGTGGTTGCATACTGTTCTATCCTGCTTTGTGTGGAGGTTTTCCTCGGCCTGTCCTTTCCCATCTTGCGAAGCAGGCTTTATATTACGAGGAAAAGCACGTTCTGCGGTTGGGAGGAACTGATCGTTACGCCACGGAGATAAACTGGCTTAGTTGTTCAGAAGGTCATTGTGTTCGGGCCGGCACGACGTTCTCTGGGCGTGCGCGGCTTAGGCAAATGGTCCCTTGTTCCAGTGTTGTTAAAAACAAGTATGGTTTCCAGGCTCTTCCTGATTGTCATTAATGTTATGGCATGCCCTTTTCTTCACTGCTTGTAGCACTCTGGTTTCTTTGCCTACTTGACAGGAGATGATTATTCTCTTTACTGCAATCCTTGTCAGTGACTATGCATCTAGCCTGCTTTATGGTGGTGTCCCTTCTCAGAGCTGCAAGAGAGTCCTGTGTGTGCCCAGGGCATAGCGCACAGTACCTGTGGTTTTCAGGGTGTGGGGGGGGGGAGTTCTCCACCCTCCCGCTTTTATTTTATGGAACTCCCGTTTCCCCCCACCGTGGTTGACTTTGCTACCGCTGCGTGATCCTTGCTGTAGCACTCTCTCGGGCTCTTGAGCAGTAGGAGATAGACCGCAATCGTATTAGCCCGGGATGGGAGAGCGTGTGGGCTGGGCTCATACGATTTTAGCGCTCGCGTCGGGAAAGCGGACGGATCCCAGTTCAGTTCTCGGATCGCAGAGCCCTCGCCCGGAAATCACTCAGGCTGACATGCCATCCCAGGCGGGGGGGCCAGCCCGCATCGAGAGGGGACCGCGGGTGCTGCGGGGGTTCCTCCTCGGCAGCGCACCCCGGGCAGATGGACTGAATTCACGGCCCGCCCCTGCCTCTCCTTACCGGGTCTCGCGGCTTCTTCCCCCCGGCACAGGTCGGCAGAGCGGCAGGTAGGTAGCAGGATGGCGGGCGCTCAACGGTGTACGCAGCGCCCGCTTCCACTCGGAAGGTCAGGGGGGGCGGGGAGTCCGGCGCGGGTCTCCTCTCTCTGTTGGTCCGTTCCCTCAGTCACCCGCCCTCCGGCGATAAGCTGGTCCGCGCAGGGGGAGGAAGGGCAGTCTCCTCCCTCCGCAGCGGCGATCGTCTCTCCGCAGCACCTCTTCCTCGGGGATCAGTATTTGCAGCATCCCTAGGTTCACGCTCAGCAGCGCCCGGCGGCCATCTTGGAGTCTTCCAAGACGTCGTCGCTCCAACTCTTTGGCAGCTTATTTCTCTGGAACTGGCTGGCGGTTGCACACTCGAACCACCGGGTGCGAAAGACGTTATGTTCCGACACTCGGAAAGACCTTTCTCTTCACATGGAGATTTTGTTTTTTGGTAGGATATTGCAGGATACGGCTGCCGGCCTCAGGAGCACCGAGAGCTCACGTCTTCATGCCACGCCTCTTACCAAGTCCCACCTGTGTTTTTTGACGTCCCACCTGAACTCTGAGCGTTTAGTGCTGCAGGCTGCGATGGTTACATAGAGGCCCTCTACATCGAACGTTCCTACTGACAGTCGAAAAAGATTGATGCTTTAACGGTAACAGGTCTTCACCTCAGGGAACATGGCCCTTAATGCTAGAAATGCCTCTTGTGCCTTCTCCAAATGTTCCCAAATCCTCTGGACCACAAAATTACAGAGACAGCTGATCACTTCCCAGAGGAGGAGGAGTAGGTAAAGGCTGACATCCTAGATAGCAGCTGATGGCAAGGAAATGGCCTGTAAGGCACTCAAAGAAGGGTTGGATGCTGACGACTGTGGGTCGTGCTATGGACACTACGACAGTCTTACGCAGGTCGGCATGTTTGAGGGGCTCTTGGTTTTCCCTGAATGTCCAAGCGAAATTGCTCAACCTACCCTTCGATGGCAAGCATCTTTTTGACCTGTAAGAACCCTGAAGGTGTCTCACCCGCTAGTCCCCGGGGATCTGTCATCCTGGTGGCCAGTTCACGGCCATTGCTTTTGGATCCAGTACCTGGGGGTGGACCAGTGCGGGAGGATCACCTGGATGGGTAGGGGGGTCTTCAGGAGTGGAAGTGGGACACCGGAGGGTTAGACATGGTATCCCCTTCCTTATAACACCTTTTCCCCATCCTACCAAGTAGGATACCTAGGAACTCAATCCCTGCCCCCCCCCCTTTTCCGACACAAACACTTTCTCACGGGCAGTTCACTGTGAGCGACAATAGACTAACAGCAGAGCTGTATACCTGACATGTTCCAAAACCATGGTCAGGCAAGGTCAGGCGATTATGGATCATTACACACACACACACACACACACACACACACACACTCTTTCCCACACGGATAAAAGGCGGAGCACAAAAGCAGACTCTGAGCGAGGCAAGACACACAAGAAAACAGCAGTTCCAAGTTGGTAGTTTAATACAAGGAGAAAGACGGCGAGATCAGAGAGTGTTGCAAGGAGGGAAGTGCCCTCGACCTCTAAAGACCTTTACTTTCATGAGCATTGTAACGGAAGAAAACGGAAGACCAGGAACGAAGGCTGATCAAACCTATAAAGTGGAGGTACCCAGGGCTCTCCTGCGTCGATAACCCAGGCAAGAAGGAGTGCTTGCTGTCGTTGTACTGTCCTCTGCTCCCACAAGAAAGTGGCATTGCACCACACAGCAAAGCTTGTGAGTCGGAGAAACTGATACCAAGCAAGCTTGTGTTTTGAACCAAGGTTGCATGATATGATATGATATGGCACTTATAACGCGCCTATACACAAGTGTTTCAAGGCGCGACCAGGCAAGGGAGGTTAACAAGGGGAGTACGGACAGCGATCCTACTAGGCCAGGTGTCATTCAGATCGTGCAAGTGCATGGGAAGGGGGCACGGACAGTGCAGTACATGAGAAAGATGATAACAATAATAAGTAACGGCCAACAAGTGGCAAGTGCAATGGTAAGTGCATATATCAGGTATCAAGGACTTCTTGGGGGACTGTAGGGATACAGAAACAGTCCCCAAGTGCGGGGGTTGCCATGTGGGCAGTGCAGGTGTGTGACGCTGGCGGGGGGACCTGGGCCTGAGATCAGAGGGTGTCCAGGTAGGCAGTGCAGTTCCGGTAACAGCCAAGAGGTCACCAGAGGATAGGAGGAGAAAAGGCAGAAGCATAGAGAAAGGTGTTGAGGTGCTTCCGGAAACAGAGATGGTTCTCCTCAAGTATAAGGAGCAACTTTGTGTAAGGAGAACAGTGTGTGAGGGGCTGGCGATGAGGGACGCGAGTATAACTGGAACCAAAGAAGTAATTGAACTTTGTGATTGAATTTTGGGAGGGAACCCAAGATAACATACACAGAGTGGTTCAGCACCATGTGGGCGCTCATTCAAAGGTCTCAGTTAGGTATCCAACTGATGCTGAGTTTGAGAAAAAGGAATACTGAGATTGAAGTGGTCATGCAACGGGTCTTGCTAAATCCCGTGCACATTCAAAAGTGTTCGATAGTTTAAAGTACATCGCAATTAGTCCGAGCTCGGCGGAGGGAGTGTAATTGACCAAAAGAAATAGATCTGAGCCCAGCTGAGGGGATGCAACGTGGAACTTTTGAGTTCAAAAGGATCTGAGCCCGGCTGAGGTGGATCCAGGGTGAACACCCAACTTGAATACAGGCGTAGAGGAAGGACTGTTTAATTATTATTTTTGTACAGCTGGCCCTCAAGTTTACTTACCAGGAATAAAGAGGCTTGGACATAGAAGGTCCCGAACTGTGGAAGTTGAACTGTATCCTCGTGCCACAGTGCCAGAGTGTGTGCTTTGCTCGAGTGACCCGCCTTGCCCCGTGCTGAAAATGTGGGTAACGGAGGCCAATAGCCTAAACATCCTGACTTATCATTTTTTTCAAACACTTCTTTCGAAGGGATTGTGTCCTCCGACGTATTCCTCATTTTAGATATCTCGTTCCAGCTCTGCTGGCCTCGGAAAATGTTTTCTCTCTAGAGGGCGCTGCGCGTCGACGTCCTCCGAGTCGATGTCCCTCGACAGCCGCCGTATCAACGTCATCCTGCCTATAAAGGCCGCGCGAAGCGTCTGTTGCTGAGTTCCGTTTTTCCGCGCTTACTCGGTGCCTCGGAATACCGTTGCTCAGTTCTTGTCAGATTAATCCTATTTACCTCGAGTCATTCGATCCGTACTCGATGGCTTCCTCGTCGGAACCGACAACTCCTCGATCCGGCTTCAAAAAATGCCGAGATTGTGGGAAAAAGATGTCGCTGACTGACCCTCACAGAGTTTGTCTGTGGTGTTTGGGAGCTGAACACCATTGTTCGGAATGCGAGGACTGTATGTCCATGACAGCTAAGGCCCTGAAGGAGCGTAGGGGGAAGCTGGAGAAAGCTAAGACTTTTAAAGCTTCTTCTTCGTCGATGAAGTCGAGACACTCGTCTCCTCGTCACCATTCGCGCTCCAGGTCTCGGAGTGGGTCTGATCACTCCTCGAGATCGAAGCACTCGAAGAGGAGATGTCGAAGATCCCCTTCTCCGTCTTCCTCTTCCTCTGTTTCGCCAAAAAGAATCCCTTGCCCCACGAAACATAGTTCCCGGGCTGCATGGGAGGAATTCCGCAAAAATATGATGAGCGTCTTCGAGAAAGTGGCCTCAACCCCCTCGAAGACTGCCGAGAGCGATGCTCTGGTCGAAAGACCCGAAGGTCAAAAATGCAGCGAGTCGCAGTACCTGGCGAAGGAAACCTCTCGAGCGCGTCTCGAACCCTCGAGTAGGACTATGACCTCCAAACCTTCCTCGAAGGTTCCGTCGACGCCGTCGACGAGGGTTCCGTCGATGTCTTCGACGCGGTTGTTGAAGGGACCTTTGACACACGGGTCTGTCGACTCGACGCCAGCTTCGACACCGGCGTCGACACCAAGAAAAGTCACGGTTACGACACACCCAGTGACTATCCCCAGGTCCTCGACGTCGATGGCTTCGAGATTGTCGAGTAGAATTCCAATTCTGTCGAGGTTTTCGAGGCCTCCGCCTTTGTTTTCGACGCCACGCTCGAAGCCTTCGGCGTCGACGACATCGACGTTTTCGAGACCGATAATGACAAGTTCGGCTCCCTCTGCCTTGGAAATGGGATTTACTCCCTTTATGAGTTCAGAACAATTGAGAACTATGTCCTCAATTTTGGAAGAGGGTGAATTGTCTGAACAGGAAGACACATTTGAGTTGCAGGGACCTGTAACCCCAATTAGAGAGGAATTTTCCTCTGAAGAACGCAGGTTAAAGGATCTTCATGATTCCTTACATGAGGCAAGTGGGTTAGACACTTCCCCTGAGGTGGAGTTTGCTAGGCCAGACCCGGGGGAGCATGCTGAAACCCCCTACAGAGCCTTAATGGCCAGGATCACAGAGTTCATGGGGTGGTCTGCACCTTCAGAATCTTTCCAACAAGATGACCTCACGGATATTCTTGACAAAGGCCCACAGGAGGATCCTGTGGTGCCTTTTCATAAAGCTCTTCAGAGGAAGATCATGACAAACTGGGAAACCCCAGATGTAGTACCAGCAGTAAATAAAAAACTGTCTACAAAGTACAGGGTATCTTCTACAGACCCGGAGTTTTTGTCTAAACACCCATCCCCAGAAAGTCTGGTGGTACAGGCAGCATCCTCTACCGATGTCAAGACGGCTTATCCTACCATCGCACAGGACAGGGACGATAAAAAATATGATGTTATGGCAAAGAAAGATTTTCAGCATGTAGCATCGCGTTAAAATCTGTTAATGCTACTTGCACCCTTGCTAGGTTCAGCCATACACTTTGGGAGTGTGCTTCTACAGCGGCTGACTGCATCCCGGAGGGAGAAGAAAGGGATGCGTTCCTGAATATTATACAGGACGGTAAAGACGCTATGTGCGAATCCCTCCAGACGGGCATTGATTCGGCTGACAGTATCAGCAGAGCAATGGCGGCAAGTACATCAACCAGGAGATTCGCTTGGTTGAGAAAGTCTGGTTTTGCCCCAGATGTGCAAGCCAGGCTCTTGAACATGCCATTCGATGGCTCTTCTTTGTTCGGGAAAAAGGCGGATGACAGTTTAGAGAAACTGCAAACTTCAAAAGTAGCAGCAAAATCCCTAGGAGCTGCAATCCATCAGACTCCTTTTCGTCCCACAGGAACCTCTGCGAGGGGCAAGTCCTTTCGCTTCTACTCCGCATTCGGAAGAGGTAGAGGACGACCGGCTCAAAGGGGACAAAGAAGAACTACCCGAGGTGGACGGGGTAGATATTCAAAAGCCGCAGCAACAGCAGGTGCCTCTTTACCATCGGCATCTGCATCAGCCGCCCCAAACCACTCTGAGGACTCCCCTCACAGGACACCTGTAGGAGGCAGGTTGACTCAACATCTGGCGGTTTGGCAGGCTATCACGTCAGATGCTTGGGCATTGGAAACAGTTGCCCAAGGTTACTGCCTGCCTTTCCTACGTATACCTCAGAGTCATCCACCGGGGATCAGCTCTCAGAAAGCTCCAGATCCGCTCCTCTTGCAGGAAATTTTGGACCTGCTAGAGAAAGGTGCCATAGAACCGGTACCTGTAGCGGAGAGGAACAAGGGCTGGTACTCCCCTTACTTTCTCATTCCAAAGAAAGACGGAGGACTGAGACCCATCTTGGACTTGCGGGAATTGAACAAAATTCCTCAGAAAAGACAAATTCAAGATGGTCACTCTTTCTCAGATCCTCCAGGCCCTTCAGTTCCAGGACTGGTTGGTATCTCTGGACCTTCAGGACGCTTATTTCCATGTGCCTATCCATCTCAAACACAGGAAATACCTGATGTTCGCAATTGGCAACTCTCACTATCAATTTCGAGTGCTGCCATTTGGGCTGACCTCCGCCCGAGGGTCTTCACCAAGTTAATGTCGGTAGTGGCTGCAAGTCTAAGGAGGGAAGGGGATTCACGTCTACCCCTACCTGGACGATTGGTTGATCAGGGCTGTTTCTTCGGAACAAGCTCAGATCCAGCTAAATCACGTGTGCCACTTTCTTCACAGACTGGGCTTCTCCCTCAATTTAAAGAAGTCACAAATGATACCATCGCAGAGACTCCAGTTCATAGGAGTGATCCTGGACACTTCCCTGGGAAAAGCCTCGCCACCAGAGGTGAGGGCTCAAGATATTCTACAGATGGTTACCAAGTTCCAACATGCCCAACGTCTCCCAGCCTTCGACTTTTTGAGGTTGCTAGGCCTCATGGCATCCTGCATTTTCCTAGTGCCAGAGGCTGGCCTGAGAATGAGATCCCTCCAGTGGGCACTGAGGACTCAGTGGTCACAATTCTCAGGGAGAATGACAGATCTTCTTCAGGGTCCCGGCAGGGTGGCTCGAGACCTTCAGTGGTGGGCCTGTCAGGAGAACATTCTGAAAGGAGAACAGTTTTGGCAACCCTGGCCGTAGATAACAGTAGTCACAGATGCCTCACTCACGGGGTGGGGAGCCCACGCCAACGACTTGACCATAAGCGGTCGTTGGTCCCCATCGGAGTCCAGACTACACATCAACCTGTTAGAGCTGAGAGCCATCAGACTTGCGCTGAAGGCGTTCCTGCCAGCTGTACAAGGGAAGAACGTCCTGATAATGACGGACAACACGGTGGCCATGCATTACCTCAACAAAAGAGGAGGCGTAGGATCACTACCCCTGTGCAGAGAGGCGATGCAGCTCTGGTTTTGAGCAATCCGAGAAGGCATCTCTCTATCGGCAGTTCACCTAGCCGGAGAGAAGAACTTGACAGCGGACCCTCTGAGCAGGCAGAACACAGTCTCCCACGAGTGGGAGCTAGCTCAGGAAGTCCTTCAAGAGATCTTCGCCCTTTGGGGAACCCCTCAGGTAGATCTGTTCGCCACCAGCCTAAACAGGAAATGCGACCTGTTCTGCTCAAGGGAATTTCCCCCGAGAGGAGCTCTGGGAGACGCGTTCATAGTGGACTGGGAGTTTCCGCTTCTGTACGCGTTCCCACCGGTCCCTGTCATTCCTCAAATGATCAGGAGGTTGAGAAGATTCCGGCGAACCATGATCCTAATTGCCCCGGATTGGGCCAGGAGAACGTGGTACCCGGACCTTCTAGACTTGTCCATCTGCCCTCCAATTCGACTTCCACTCAGAGAGAACCTACTCTCACAGAAGGGAGGTCAGGTTCTCCATCCAGACATCAAAACCCTCAACCTTCACGCTTGGCTTCTGAAAGGCTGAGGTACAAGGATTGGGACCTCCCTGATGATGTTATGGAGGTGTTGCTTTCGGCAACGAGGCCAGCAACAAAGTCTTTATACCGCTGCCGTTGGAACAGATTTTGCAGCTGGTGTAGAGAACAGAATATCAACCCTTTTTCATGTGGTACACCAATGGTTTTGTCCTTCCTACTATATTTGGCAAATTCAGGCCTTCAAGTTGGCACCATTAAGGGCTATCTCGCAGCGCTATCGATCTTTAAGCGTACTGCGGAAGAACCATCCTATTTCAAATTACCCTTGGTAATACAGTTTCTAAAGGGGTTAGCCAATGTTTATCCCCCAAGACCATTCCAAGTTCCCCTATGGGATTTAAACTAAGTACTAACTTTCCTGATGGGCACACCTTTCGAACCTCTCCATTCTTGTTTGTTAAGATTCCTTACCCTTAAAACTGTTTTATTAATAGCACTTACATCTGCTAGAAGGGTGAGCGAATTACAAGCTCTTTCTTGTAACCCCCCCTCACACAATATTTCACAAAGACAAAGTTGTCCTGCAAGTGAAGCCTAATTTCCTCCCAAAGGTGGTTTCTGAATTCCATATCACTCAGAAGATTACCCTACCATCTTTCTATCCTCCTCCTCACCCGGGGAAAGAGGAAGAGAGGTTACACAGGCTAGACCCTAGGAGGGCTTTAAGTTTTTACATCAGTAGACTAGCCAGGATAAGACAGGCAGACCAGCTGTTTGTAGGTTGCGCAGGTCACAAGCTGGGGTTACCAATAACTAAGCAGACCATTTCCAGATGGATCATTCTAGCCATTCTGGAATGTTATAAACTGGCAGGGAAAGAGCCCCCTCAAAACCTTAGGGCTCATTCGACCAGAGGTATTGCAGCTTCATCGGCCCTCAAAAGAGGCGTGCCGGTTAAAGACATCTGTGCGGCCGCTACATGGTCGTCTGTCCATACCTTTACACGTTTTTACAATTTGGATTCCTCCTCCAGTCAAGAGACTAGGTTTGGAAGGGCTGTACTGCATTCTATTCATCAATAGAAGACCGCGTGAAGTCAGTACTCCCTCCTCCGATAATAGAATACTGCTATGGGAGCCTATCTAAGATGAGGAATACATCAGAGGACACAATCCCTTCGAAGAACAAGTTACTTCTTACCTTGTAACGTTCTTTCGACGGGATGTTCCTCCGACGTATTCCTCATCGACCCTCCCATCCATCCCCGCAGTTCTACTTCCCTTGTTGCAGCTTACGCTCCTTCAGGGTGATTAGTTTAGTCCAGAAAGTATTATTGTGGGCTACAAAACGGAACTGAGCAACGGACGCTGCGCGCGGCCTTATAGGCAGGATGACGTCGACGTCGATACGGCGGCTGTCGAGGGACATCGACTCGGAGGACGTCGACGCGCAGCGCCCTCTAGAGAGAAACATTTTTCCGAGGCCAGTAGAGCTGGAAGGAGATATCTAAGATGAGGAATACGTCGGAGGAACATCCCGTCGAAAGAACGTTACAAGGTAAGAAGTAACTTGTTCTTCTTTTTCATGAAGGGTACCCCACACTATTTGTAATTAAAATTAAGGACTGGCAATCGTTTTTTTTAGTATAGGCCCTTTTATGTTGACAAGACTCCACTTGGACTGCCTTCTTTATTATTTGATGATCGTAGCTTGCTCCCATCTTAGATTTAGGTTTAGATAGGCATTTATCATACCCTTGCAAAAGTTCAATGAACACCCTCCAATGGTGGTCACTTGGGTCTGTCTTACTATTGCCACAATGCATTCCTTACATGTGGTCTCTGGTGTGGGATGTGATTCAATTGATAAACATTGAAAATCCATGCTGATAATTGTTGTACCAATAGGAGGGGAAAATGGAATTGCTGAGCACCTTGACTCTGACCGTGTATCCATGCTTAAAGAAGTTTTGCTTTCTCAACTACGTATCCCGACTGGCCAACAAGATCTGTTCTTTAAAACTCAAGTACTCTTGGATACCCTCCCATTCTCATTATAATTTACAACAGTGAGATCGAATAATACTGAAAATTCAACCAGCCTTTACATTTATTGGGCCTAGTGCCCTAAAACTCCCCGCTCTAGAAACTTTTTTTTCGGTACCCAATTATCATCCGTTGCGGGACCATTAGGGTGTAGCAAAATCATTCCCAGAACCCAGACTCAGAACAATCGGACAACTTCAAAACTTTATATGAAGGAGTTGAGGCCTGTTTTTTTCCCAATTCAGAAAAAAACACTGAAGGAACCCTTACCCCACCGGAGGAAATGGCTGACCTTACAGCTATCATAGTCCAGTTGGCGGCCCATCAGATGCAGGTCGAAGCTAGAATCCACGAAAACCTAATGAAATTGGTTGAGTTGTAAGCCAGACCCCTGCTACCACATGAGATACTTCAACTGTTCCTGGAAGGCGAAGATCTAGGAGACTTATTTTTGAATTTCAAACACTTACCAAACAACTAGGGTGGGAAGAAAACTTAAAAAGATGCTCTTTAGGTCCTCTGTTGAAAGGTGGACTACAGACCGCCTACCAACTACTCATTCTTGCCTAGGGAGCCACCTTTGTATGCATTAAACAAAGGGCTCTTGAAAAGAGTGGGGCATACTTGCCATTTCTTTCTGAAAAAATTAAAGGCCATTAAATTAAATCTGGTAGAAGCCCCCCTGGAGGTGGGTGAACTTATCAAAAACACTGTAGCCCTTTTGATCAATAACAGATCGCTAGAGGAGTTATTGAAGATGATCGGACTAGAACAGTTCACCAATTCCTTGCCGCCTTTTTGCAAAAGGCTGTCTTACAATTAAGTAATATCAAAAACATAAGGGGCCTACCACTGAGGTAAAGGAAGGAACCATTTGTCCAGTAATTCGAATCTGATTCTTCTGGATTGGGGGGTTTATTTTCATTGTGCCTTCACCATAATCGAACATGTAAAACATTCTAAATGCACAGGGAGAAAGATCAAATGTTTTTGTATTTTATTTTGTATTTGTTAAATATTATTTCTTCAAGAGGATAAAAGGTAAAGCCAAGTGTGCACGAAGAAACCATGTAGTGTTTAAAAAATCAACATACAGTATAAAGAATATTAAAATGTTTTCATGTAAGAACATTTCGCATGTTAAATTAGCGAAGTATACAAGTGAAAAGTACTGTAAAAATGTGAGCAAGACCCGAATAAATGGAAACCGGAAAGGGAAGAAAATAGAAAAGGACAGAAATATCGACTCAACAGGGTCTAGGGGTCAATAATATTGTCCCGTATTGCCCTCTATTTTATTTCAATAAACACCCTTGAACTGTGGTCCGTGGTGTCTGTCTTAATATTGTCACCAAGCGTTCCCTAGAGGCCCCAAAGTTCGAAAAGTTTAAGATCACAGCTAAGTCTCTGGCATTAGCTGCACTCTGGTGCAGCAACAGCCCCCGCAGCAGAACTTTTGCCTTTGTGTCCAGAGGACAGAGTTGCAGGGGGTGCTCAACCTTTCCCAGAGTCGGTAGAGTCGACTTCCATGGTGCCTCTTTGAGGTCTCGTCATATTTCACCAGTTGGAGGGATTGTCTCTGGATTCTTGAGCAAATGTAAGAAAGTTGCTTCTGACGCCTTTGTCCTTCGGCTGGTCGAGCGGGGCTACTGCCTCCCCTTTTGAGGAGACCACTGGACAAACTCCCCTTTTTCAGAATGGTGACATTGAGAGAAATTCTCCAGGCTCAGTAGTTCCAAGACTGGCTGGTGTCGCAGGACCTTCGGGACGTCGGACATCTATTTTCACATGCCTTTCCGCAGGAAGCACAGGCGGTTCCTAAGGTTCGTCATCTGGGCTGCACATTTGTGATTCAAAGTGCTCCCTTTTGGCTTGACATACGCCCCTAGGGTCTGTACCAAGCTGATGTCAGTAGTGGCGACCCACCTCAGGACAGCGGGCCTATTTGTGTTTCCATACTTGGGACGACTGGCTGATCCAAGCACGATCACTTGAACAGGTTTCGAGGCATCTCGAGGACACCTGTACACTACTGCATGCCTTGGGTTTCTCCTGGAATTTGAAGAAATCACAAACTTCACCAGCGCAAAAGCACCAAGTCATCGGGGCAGTCTTGGACACCTGAGAAGGGAAGGCTTTTCCTCCTGAGGAGCGAGTCACCAATGTGGCACACATGGTCAGTCTTTTCTAGACCTACAGCAGTCTCCCAGAATTGGCTTTACTGCACCTACTGGGCCTTCAGTGGCTTCTCAGGAGCCAGTAGTCACAGTACTTCAGCGAGATGTCGAATGTGCTCCAGCTGTCGGTCTTTGACGAACGACCTGGCCTGGCTGAGCAACAGGACGAACATGTTGGCATGAGAACCTTTCTGGGCGGGATGGCCAGAGGTACATGTGCTCACGGACGCCTCACTGAAGGGCTGGTGGGCTCATTGCTGCTCTCGCCAGATCAGCAGTCAGTGGTCGCGGACAGAGAAAGGTTGTCACATCAATCTGCTGGAGCTGCGGGGAGTCAGACTGGCCCGGACAGCTTTTGCACCCACTCAGCAGGGGAAACATGTCCTGGTATTGACAGACAACACAGAGCCCATGCACTACCTCAACAAGCATGGAAGCGTGAGATCACTACCTCTGTACAGGGAGGACATACATCTGAGGCTCTGGATGCTGGAAAACAACATCTTAGCATCTGCAATTCATCTGGCAGAGGTGGAGAATAGGTTGATAGAAGCTCTGAGCAGGCAGAGCTAGGTCTCCCACAAGTGCGAGCTATGCTCAGAGGTCACTGCAACAATCTTTGCCTGGTGAGGCATCCTGATGGTGGATCTGTTTGAGACAGTGGACAACATGAAGCGCAAGCAGTTCTTCTCAAGGGAATTACCCCCAGAAGGGCATTGGGGACGCGTTTGTGGTGGAATGGGTATTCGACCTCCATTATGCATTCCCGCTGATACCACTCATCTCTTGGTTTCTCAGGAGATTGCAGAGGTTCAGTGCTCACCTGATACTGATCGCCTGGGGCTGGGCATGGAGGACCTGATACCCGATCTCATGGAACTATCTGCATGCCCACCTCTCCAGCTTCAACGGAGGCCAGTCCTCTTGTCATAGTCGGGTGTGGGAGCAATGTTCTTCACCCGAACCTGGACCCTCTCAAACTGAATGCTTGGCTCTTGAGAGGCTGAGGTACAGAGACTGGGACTTAAACGAAGCAGTGCTAAGGCTTCTGTTGGCTGCACATAGACCGTCCACCAGGTCTCTCTACACGTGCAGATGGAGAAAGTTTGTGACCTGGTTCGAGGCAAAAGGGGTGGACTTCATGTCGTGTCACACCTCCTCAGTGATGGAATATTTGTTGGCCCTAGTCAAATCAGGCGTGCAAGTGGGCACACTGAAGGGGTATGTGGCAGGAAAACCTTTCTAGGCTCCATGGCCGAATGTACAGGTGGTCAGACACCTCACTGAAGGGCTGGGTGACTCATTGCGGCTCTCTCCAGATCAGTGCTCATTGTTCTCAGATGGAGAAAGGTTTCCACATCAATCTTGTATCTTTCCCTTTTTAAAAGGACATCAGAACAAGGTTCCTTCTTTGCCATTCCAGTCATAGACCACATTTTGAAGGGCCTGTTTAACTCTTTCCCTCCTTCACTTTTGTGGTTCCTTTGGTGCTGGAAATGCTTTCGCAGGGACAGGGCGTACTTGTCTTTGTCCTGCCACTTCTCTTTTGGTGTACCCCTAGTATATGTTTTTGGGCACATGTGTGTTGCCCAAAGAGCAGGGTATGGGTTGGTGGCAGCTACATGCTGACTTGACAGTGTTTCTGGGTATCCTCCATTTTTGGGATACCAAGTCCCTGCCATAGGAATCAATAGATTCCTATACAAAGGCAAGATGACCACTGTAGCCTCTTGGTTTCTTTTGCCTTTACCCCTTGTTTCAATGGATTGCTTTTCTCCTGCAGATTCCATCGGTTGTCCGATCGTCCCTCTGCGGCGAAAGAACCTTTTGGAATCGAAAGCTTCAGCTTCGAAACCTATTCTCAAGCACTCAGCGATGGTTCATTTGTTCCGCTGTCGAGATCGGGTTTCTCCGATTCGATGTTCTCCATATTTGACGTTGATGCCCCCGAGAACTCAGTCAACCCTGTTTACATGGGAGCCGGTAGCATTGATTTATTTCGGCGACCAGGACGATTTATTGGCCCTAGCTCAGGGTCTACATGATGCAAATGATCTGGATACTTCCCCAGACCTAGAATTACAGCAAAGCCAGCCCTATACCCACACTAGTGCTAGGTTCAGAGATCTGGTTCACAAGATTGTTGAGACCCTGGGGTTGAAGGCGTCCAGTACCCCCCTTCAGGGGTATGAGCTTACCGACATTTTGGACGAGAGTTGCACGGTTGAGCACAGTATGCCTTTCAACCCAGCTATTGCGGACCTCTTAGCCTCCTTATGGCAGCACCCATGTACCATTCCCCCTTTGAATGCCAATTTTACAGGGAAGTATAGGCAGCCAAGAGGAGACCCATCTTTCCTCGCCATACACCGTTCCCTGGAAGGGTTGGTTATACAGGCTGCCACTATTTCCACCAGACCCTCAGCATCCACCTCTAATCTGCCTACAGGCAGAAAGGGGAAGAAATCTGACGCAGCGGCCAGACAGGTGTTCACCTCTGAGATCATGGTGCTCAAAACCACTAATGTGGCATGTGGTTCCGCCAAATGCTCATTTGGTTTATGGAAGGCAGTGGAACATGCTGCTGAACACATCCCAGAGGGTGCCATGCGGGACAGTGGAGGATGGGAAGGAACCAAGCAGTCGTAATGAGACACCAAGCCTATCTAAAACGTCTGACGTCCCTCCAAATGTACAAAATAGGTTGCTGGACATGCCCTTTGAAGGTGACATGATTTTCAGGCAGAAAGCAGACAAATCCTTAGAGAAATTCAAGGAGTCAAAATTGGCTGCTAAATCATTGGGCCTAGGGGCGCAGCCGGCCAAACCTGCCTTCACATTCGCCCCACCATGGGCAGAGGCTACAGATGTTATGTGGCCTATAGCAGGAAGTTGCAGCTCCCTCAAGCCATGCAAGGGCAGAGGCACTTATTGTGTCCCAGAAGGGACAGAGGTCTCTAGAGGCTAACAAACAGCCACAGCAGCAGGGTCATCCGCTCCCTCTAAGCCGCTTTGATTTTCCCCTCCCACGATGCACCGGTTGGTGGGTGGTTGGCAGGGCATTGGCCCCAGTGACAGGAAATGACATCCGACTCCTGGGCCCTGGAGTTGATTCGGTGGGACTATTGTCTGCCTTTCCTGAAGAGGCCTCCAGATAGGTCTCTGCCTCCCCCAATCCAACTGGGACAGGAGCTCCAGGAAGAACTCAGAGCCCTGTTGACGAAGGGTGCCGTGGAAGAAGGACCCCCCGATCAGAGAGGGTCAGGTTTGTATTCCCAAGATTTCCTGGTGCCCAAGAAGGAAGGAGGTCCCCATCCCTTCATGGACCTCAGGGCCTTGAACAAGTTCCTGGGGAAGTACAAATTCAGGATGGTGACGTTGAGAGTTTCTCCATGCTCTCGAACTACAGGACTGGCTGGTGTCAATAAATCTACAGGACGCTTACTTCCATGTGCCGATACACCAAAAGCACAGAATGTTCTTGATGTTCCTCATAGGGGACAAGCACTATCAGTTCAGCGTGACTTCCTTTGGGTTGACCTCCACGCCAAGGGTCTTCACCAAGCTCATAGAGGTAGTGGTGGCTCACCTCAGGAGATCCCGGGTCCTTGTAATTCCGCACCTGGACGACTGGCTGATCCGAGGGAAATCAGCGGGACAGGTCTGGTCTCATCTAGAAGTCACCTGCCTGCTACTGCATAAGCTGGGCTTCTCCCTCAACTTGGAAAAGTCCCATTTGACACCAGTTCAGCAGCTCCAGTTCATCGGAGCAGCCCTAAACACCCGCGTAAGGAAGGCTTTTGCTCCTGAAGAGAGAGTCAGCAGCATAGCCCAGATGGTGCAATTGTTTCAGACCCATGCCACTCTTCCAGCGGCTTCCTTCCTCCGCCTCTTGGGTCTCATGGTCTCCTGTATTTTTCTAGTGCCGGAGGCTAGGCTGCGTATGAGATCCCTCCATGGCTGCCTGAGGGACCAGTGGTCTCAGTACCTGGGAGCACTCGCAGACCACCTTTCAGTGTCCAGCCATGTAGTCCGTGAACTCAGCTTGTGGAACGTGCGCTTCAATCTGTTGGCAGGGCAACCCTTCTGACCTCCTTGGCCCCAGGCCCAAGTGGTCATGGATGTGTCCCCAATTGGTTGGGGCACCCACTGCAAGGATTTGCAGGTGAGCGGACTCTGGTCTCCATCAGAAGCTTAGTGGCACATCAACAGGCTGGAGTTGCTGGCCATCATGATAGGCTTGAGGGCCTTTGCCCCATCTCTCAGAGGGAAGCATTTCCTCGTCCTGATGGACAACACAGTGGCCATACGCTACCTCAACAAGGAGGGTGGCATTCACTCCCTGCATACTCTGTTCAGAGGCAATTCAGCTGGGGTTCTGGTTGCAAGAGAACCAAATCTCTGTCTCCACAGTTAATCTTGCGAAGACAGACAACACCTTGGCGGATGCTCTGAGCAGGGCAGAGCACGGTCTCACACGAGTGGGAAGTCTGCCAGGAAGTCCTATATGAGGTCTTCGCTCTCTTGGGTATCCCAACAGTGGATCTGTTTGCCATGGAGTCAACAGGAAGAGCGAACAGTTTTGCTCATGGGAATTCCCAGTTAATAGTGCACTGGGGGACGCGTTTCTGGTGGATTGGATCTTCCCTCTTGTTAGGGAGAATTCTCATTTTATGGCTAATTTCCCTTACCTAGTGAGTCCCCCGGCAGCTTTGCTGGATTTCTGGAGTTATTTCTGTTCACTTGGTAAGAGTGTGCCTCTTTTTCCCACTCTTACCTGTGTTTTTGCCCTGTGTATTTCATCTGCTTTTATGATTGTGGACTCTGGGGTACACCACTTCAGCAGCCCCCTTCTTTTGTGTGTTACACAGCACCTTCAGTGCATTGACACAGGGTTGTCTTTTAGACTTCCCACTGACTCCATTTCTGAGGCTGACTACTGTCCCCCAGAAGAAGTAAAAGTTGCCATTAACTTTACCTAGTCATTTAACCACAGACCTAGTACACCCCATTTTACATGGAGTACTGGAAAGGGTTAATCCTTAGCCCTTTTTATCTGTACCTCCTAGAGCATTGTTTCGCTCTTTTAATATTTAGACTTGGCTGGTGGCAGTGGTATCTACCCTAACATTTCTACCGCGATTTTTTTATATAAATGTGGCATTGTTTTAGGCTATTATATTAGCCTCGCACATAAACCCGCTTGACCAAATACTCTTTCTTTTGGCTCTGGACGGGTTTATTCGCCACTTCTTTTTGTTAAAGTCCTTCTTGTGTTTTACTTTGCGCGGCAAACCGGGTTTGCCTTCTTTGTTCACTAAGCCCTCCTCCAGGCACCTGGGTGTCTAGATGGGCTGAATGTGAGGGAGGGGTGTAGTCACCCCCTGCACAGGGTATCCTAGGAAACCCAAGTCGCACTTTGTCATGATTGGCTGAGGTGGTTTTCCAGGCTGGACAACCCTCCTGCTGCTTGATGTAAGTGACTTCAATCCAGCACTCCAACTAAATCAATGCTTAGTATGGGATGCCCAATGGAAGCCCTTATTTATATATTTTTATGTCAAAGTTCTTTAAATCTGGATGATGAACCCGTGTATAACGCCCCTCTCTTTGAATCTCCCCGACCTCACTGAGGCAAGAAGTAGGTTTGTTTTGCAAATTAAAAGGTTTATTTGAAGAATTGAACAATATATATATCACACTTTTATGAATAGAACAATATCTGAATAGCACATTTATGAATATGTACAGTAAGAAGTAATGGGTAATATGCAATATCAACAATCTCTTTAATCAGTTAGGAGTAGGAATAGGAGAATACTTTGTATGATTCAAGGAAATGCAAAGATGGGAAAGAATGCAACACAGAAATAAACTTGATATGATTTCAATTAAAAGATAATATGATCACTTTTTCCCCTGTTATTACTCACTCCCCCCACTATGCAATATGAAGAGATGGAAATGAGGGCACACAGGTTTCAGGAATATTAATCAACAATACAGTTCAATTCCAGTTCCCCCAGCAAGCTTAGAGAAAACGGGTATGATTTTAAAACAGGCAAAAATGCTTTTGAATGTGATTGCAATGGATGGAAAAATATGCTAAAATGATTTTAATTCACTAAAGGAGATTCAGGATTAGTGAGAATTACTTTGGATTGGTACAGTTCAACACTAGCAATGATTCATGAAGGATTATCAGATTGAAAACGAATTTCAGCAGTTTAAAACAAGAAACGGCGATTTTGACAAGTGGTGAAATGGAGCTAAACTGCAATTCGCGGCAACTTTTCCGTGTGCATGAAACGATTATGGAAAAACTATAATGAATTGGAGGTTCGTTGGAAAGCTTAGGATCTTAGCTTCAAAATGACAGTTACATTTCGGTTCTAGGACGTGCGGTTCAAACATTACAGAGGTTTTTGTGAAGGTAGATTTTTCAGAAATAAAGTCAAGATTTCAAAAATGACAGATTGCGCTTTAAATATTTGGAATCAATATGGACTTATACTAAGGGCTACAAAATTACAAGATACCCAACGGGACAACCACCAGAAACAGGGCGCCTTCCACTCTGATTGTTGTGCGTCAAGACACTTGAAAAAAATATCAGCGCATAGATGATTTCCGTTACAATTATCAAGAATTATGTGGAGGAGAGAAGAATTTAGGATAGACAACAGAGGTTCTGGATAAGTGGAATGGATGGAATAGTATTACTTTAAACTAAGAGATGACTTTGAACAGCCTAGACTAAATACTCACTCCTAGGCTTTGAACTGGAATGGGCCTCGTCAAAGATCTGGTCAAGGATTTGGCTTCACTCGCCACCGGACAGGATCAGGCACTGGGTTCTGCTCTCTGCATGGCACTATGGTCTGGGTGGCCTCTTGAACTCGATCTGTCGGGTTCTGGATACAGCTCTGCTCTCTGTTTCTGGATCTGGGTTCTAGCACAGGGTTCTTGGTTAGAACAACAAAACAGCTCAGCCTGGATGTTGAATGGTTTAGTTAGGCCCCGTGGATGTTTAGGGGTTAGAATCAGGTTGCAAAAGATTCTGAGGCCTGCTACAAAGAGTTCAGTTTGGGTTAGGCCTCTGCTTCAGGGTTCTAGAGTTTGGCTCTAGAGTTTGGTTCTAGGTCTGGAGTCTTCCTGCAGGGTGCTGCGCCAAGAAATCAGTTGAGTAGTGGAAAAAGTGTGTGTCCTATCTGTCCTCTCAGTCCCTATTTATATCTTTCCAAAGTGGGTGGCGAGGCTGATTCTACAATGCCCAACCCTCTAAGGATCTGATAGGTTAGAGGATTTCCTATCCCCTGATTGGAGAAAGGATCAGCGTGTCAGAATGAGTCAGAGTGATGCTGTGTTTATGGTCCAAAAGAAATCCCTCCCTTTTGCTTTCACATCGAAAATCTATTTTTCCCAAAAAACATATTTCCCAGATACACAAGTTGTTGAGAATACATAATTACATGACAGATTACTTAAGGTACATTTCTGTTCAAGTCCCATATTTCTACGAACTTGGGTTCATAAATGACAAAATTCTCACGCTTTTGGAGGGTTTCTCAATATTAATTCTGCACCAAATTTGATACATGCATGCATATCCTCTCTGGGCATTTTACTGTAAGTTTTCATGTTTCTAGCATAAACACAGTTTCTACAATATGAATAATTTCCGGGGTTTGGTCACAGAACATCGCACGGATTTCAGCTTAGTCTTAAACTGAGTGCATTTTTCATTTTCACAATCTCAAAGTTTCCCATTTTTGTCAGTTCAGTACACTTTGTTATAAGCATTTTTATAAAACGTACATTTACTCCAATGTTAAATCCACATTTCAGTCTGGTCCGTGCCCAGAGCTGGGCTGACTCAGAGGGTCACATGTCTTGTTTTCCTGCCAGCAGTTGTTGCCAGTTACACCCAAATTAGCATTCACTATTCAGTCCAAGGAATCTACTGTTCCTTTCTACGGGCTGCAGAGAAAATCTCCTCCCCTCTTGATTAGCATGCCAATGCGACATCCTCCTTCTGGTGGGAATGACAAGGTGTGAAGGGTTCTCAGGGGAAGCAAGCCTTTTGGAGTTTTAACTACATCAGGTTACTTTCTGATCAATTGTAACATAGTTCCTTGTGAAAAAAAATAACATTTATAAACAGAAAATAAGCAACATATCTTTAAATCAAGTCTTTTTCAACAAGAAATCACTGTGTGGCACTCTTATACGGCATTTTGATGGAATTCTCTTCTTTGGCATATTTAACTTCTGAAACACCAGTTCTCCTATTAGAATTATAAATCGGCAACACCTGACAGAGGCGAGTAACGGTACTACACCCCTTTTGACAGCTGTCTTTCCATCAAGTATCTTTAAAATAGGATTTTGTTCTGAGAACATATGATTCTTGCTGACATTGTATTGATGTGGATTCTTGCAGTAAATGATGTGGAACACCCAACAAAGAGGTTGGCTCTTTTAGGTGATTTGTGAGACATGATTTTAGCAATTTTTGACAATCAAGAAAATGGATTTTCAAACAGCTGTGCGTTTCTTTTTCAATCAGCATTGCTATTTCCAAGTGGTTTCAGGCTACTTTGTGGGTAGCCCAATGGTGGTTTTTGTCATTGATCTCCTGTGCTCACTAAGATAGGCAAAAGTAGATGGTGGTCTATTTTTCAGGTTTTCACTGTGCAATTTCTTGTGATTTCTAGTGAGCAGCATGCTTTCCAGTGGCCATTATGATGTTTCTGCTGCCAACAATGCACAGTGATGTTGCAGGGCTTGGATGAGTGAGTTGATACATCCCACAGTGATTGACAGCCAGGCTGTGTGAATGGGGGATTTTCGCATAAAAGGCAGGTCTCTTGGGCTAGAAGTCAAAGTCGCCACTGGAACTACAAGGAACCGAAGAGAAGCAGAGAAGAAGACGGCTACTGCAACTACCCCGTCCTGGTGAAGCCCTGCTGCAGTCCTGAGCTATCTACCCTTCGACGACCAGAGAAGATCCAGTCCGGAGTCTTCTTCCCTTGAGCCTGGTGGGGATAACCAGCTTATCTTCTACAGTCAGAGGATCCTCTTCTTGGTCTAAATTGCTGCACACTGCCGTAGTGGTCCGGATAGCCATCTGAAGAGCCTCTCCTCTCACCTTTTATTCACTGTCGCTGCTGCCGGCCTCATCCCTGTGTGGTGCAGACCCCTCCAGACGTCCTCCTTCGTACCGAAGCTCCAGGAACCGTGGGTCTGCAGTATTCTACCAGGAACAACTGCTGTGGCACCAGCATCTTCATTTAATAAGGTACTGTGTTCTGCTTGAGGAATTAGGGTGAATCCCTTTTCTTCGCCTCCAAGGCTTGCCCTTGTCTTCCCTCCTTCTTATAACTTTTGCTTTCTCTGTTGACAATATCTAAGTACTCCCGTTGAATCTTGAACTGTCCGACTGTGTGATCCTCAACATCAGGAACCCGGTTCCACTTGACACTGGCTCCGGCCTATTGACTCTTGAATTTCTGTCAACAAGTGTTCTCTGATTCTGTCTGCCTTGACAAAAGTATTGCCTATGATTTTTGCCCCCAACTCTCTCTGTTTAACTCAGGTGCTAAGTGTGTTTTTCCCCAGATAACATGTCTTGTCGCAGATACGTGCATCTTTAGTAAGGCCGAACTGTTATTAATGCCAAAAACTGATCGCATACGTATTCCCAGTAACGTCTTTTGTTTCACAACACCGGTCCGTTAAAACATAGGGTACTTACCTTGAGTTAGAGTGTACCAAAGTGAATTGGTTGGTTGTAGTTTATTTTACGTGTGATTTTGAATTAATAGAAGTGTTGTGTTTATAACAAATGGTTTAAAAATAAATCTACTTATATTTTTTACCTGAAACCTTGAGTCAGTGTTTGCTTGAGTCACAGTAATTGTGGTCCCTTTGTGTAATCTCTGCTACTGCTCATATACTCTTCAGATAGGCATGGCTGCTCCGCTACTGCTACCACTTTAACATAGTAGTACAGGCTTGTACCAAAGGTTAACTTTTATTACCACTTGTGGTCTTAATTGTGTGTAGTGGTCCCTAAGGGCACTGCACAGGATTCTGCCTAACACCTCTCCACTACGCCTTCCCCCAATTCCCATCATCACTTGGATTCTCAGGAGATTGAAGAAATTTCGAGTGACCATGATCTTGGTCTACCTGGATTGGGCGAGGAGAACATAGTACTCCAATCGCCTGGATCTGACCATCTGTCCACCTCACTGGTTGTCGCGGCGCCCGGTTCTCCTAACCCAGTTGGAGGGTTGAGTGCTCCACCCAACCCTGGATTCCCTCAACCTAGATGCATGGCTCTTGAGAGGATGAGGTATGATGACTGGGACCTCTCAGAGGAGGTACCTAAGATATTGATGGCTGCCCACAGACCTACTACTAGATCTCTGTACGTATGCAGGTGTAGAAGGTTTGAGGCGTGGTGCAGGGAACACGAGACTGACACTATCTTTCGCCCCACCACCACCGTGATGGAGTTCCTTCTGTCGCTGGCCTCTTCAGGCCTTCAGGTTGCCACAGTCAAAGGGTATTTGGCGGCCCTGTCTGTGTTCACGGTCCCCAGACCAAGGTTCCTTTTTCACTATTCCAGTCATGGCCCAATTCCTGAAGGGCCTTCTCAACAAGTTTCCGCCAACCCCTTTTGTTGTCTTTTGTTGTTTTTTTTTTATTGGGATCTTAATCTAGTTTTGACCTACTTCATTGCGCAAACCTGAATTCTACTTGATGGAGCATTCATGTGTCATGGCCAAAGGCCACAGAATACAAAAATCACACCATCTAGTGATGGGGACAATGGGTCACTTGACTCACTTATGTCCCTTTGGGACCCATAAACACATGGCCCTGGCGGGACTCAGTCCTGGCGCCTTTGGCCCTAGGCTCATATAAAGGTGTGAGCAGGAACACTTTATTTCAGGGTAGGAGTCCTTTTCATTATTTCAGTGCAGGAGTGCTTTTATTTTACAAGAACTTTCCAGGAGCGGAAAGCCTTCATTCCAGAGAACATCCTCATGTGCTGACTCATCGGGTGTGGCTCCCTAGGCCTGGTCTTTATGTGCTGACTCATCTGGTGTGGCTGGCAGGCTGAACCTGGTGGGCGTGGCTTCAGAAGCTCAGCTATATAAACTGCTCTATCCTTAAAGCCGGTGCGTTATGTTATTGTGCACTCGCATGCAACATGACGTTCACCGCCGATTGGACCAGTTTACTTACCTTTGAAACCAGGCGTTCTCCTGCATACTCACTTCCAGGAAACTGGTGCTTCGTCGCTTCATCTGCAGACTCATCTCCTGACATCCAGTTATCTTGATTCAGATGCCGCAGCACTGCACTTCGCATCCACGAACTTGGACCCTTTGAAGAAGAAGAAAGACAAAGTTAGAACATCCGTCCGTGGGGCCGCGCTGCATTTGAACCCGGCGCGCCCCCTAGTTAACAATTTACCAGCTACTGTCCCGCTGCAGCTTCGTTCCTCATTCCCTCCGGCTGCCACCTCGAGCTCCGCAGCTTCTGCCGGGCCAGCAACATCACCTGCAAGGGAAGAAAGCAAAAGAGCAGACATCAAAAGTGGAATGGACAGCAATACAAGACCACAAACTTTACAATACAACAAAAACAGACGAGGAAAGACAAAGGCAAACAGGAACACTTACCTGAAGTATAGCAGCAGGACTGGACTACCAGTGAAGGAACTCGGTCCAGATCATACAAGCGCCCCTGCCAGAAGCAGCAGGACGGAGTGCTCGCCAAAACTAATCAACGGGTGAGCTTTCCAGGGACAGCGCCTCCCACGGATACCACGGTTTGGGAGAACGGGTCTGGAAGGGGATCAGGCACACAAGCTGGCATACTCACGCCCCCTATTCTCCACGCAGGAACAGTCCCGAGCAGCATCACCTAGTACCACCAGTCACCACATGAGCACAGAGGGCGAAGTCGGACCCAAGCGACCGCAACCCCGGGAGGGCTGCGGCCGTGCCCCAATGCCTCCGCAGAGACCAGGTGAGCGTAACATGTTCTTTACATCTGTTATCCCTTAAGACAGCTTTTCTGGTTGCGATCACATCTTCCAGGAGGGGTTAGTGAACTGCAAGCCTTGCGCTGCAAACCTCCCTTTGTGACGTTCTTAAGTGAGAAAGTCTCTCTTAAAATCAGACCCGGATTCCTTCCTAAGGTGGTTTCAGAGTTTCTCCTGTCCCAGTCTATTGATTTACCTGTCTTTTACCCTCCTCCACACCCCTCAAAGGCGGAAGAGTGGTTCCACTGCCTTGATCTCAAGAGAGCGTTCAGATTCTATGTTGCTCGCACATCTGAATTTAGGAAATCAGACCAGTTGTTTGTGGCCTATTCTTTGTCTAGAAAAGGTCTTGCCATCACTAAACCCAGCCACGTTAGATTATTTTGTGCATATCCGAGTGTTACCAATCGGCAGGCAAGGAGCTTCCAGCGGACATCAGAACCCATTTGAGCAGAGGTGTCTCAGCCTCTACAGTCCTCCAGAGAGAGGTCCCTGTTAGGGTTATATGCCGGGCAGGCAATTGGTCATCCTTACAAACCTTCACTAAGCACTATTACTTGGATGTTGCACAGGGAGCAGATGCTAGGTTTGGTAGGGCGGGTCTACAGAATGTACTGGTTTGAATCTTTCTGCCCTCCTCCGTTATCCCAACTGCTTGGGTTGTCTATCATGAAGAGGAATCTGCAGTAGATGAGCAATCTATTGAAGGAGAAATTACCTTACCGTAATGTTCTTTCTATGGATTCTTCTCCCGCAGATTCCTCATCGTCCCTCCCGTCCATCACCTGTGGTTTGTCGCTTCTGTCCAAACGAGAAGGCATGTGATGACTGATTTCTGTCAAAAGATAAAATTTAAAAAACATATTTTTCAGGCATTGTTGTGGGAGTTTGCCCTGTTGGGATGTACCCTTGTTAATGTTTAACGGATAGTTAGCCTCCTCCTGTGGTTTTTCCTTCTGCAGCGTTCAATCGCGGGGTAATAATTTGGAGTAACTGAAGCATGGAACGTAGTGACGTGCTATTTATCGGATGCCTGTCGGCGCTTCCGGAGTCGACGATCGAAAGCCGACAAGACCGATGGGCGGCCAAGTCGAAGTCCACTACACCCCCTGTCGAAAAGTTTCCAAACAGCAGAGCTGGATGATGGATATCTATCATGATGAGGAAGCTGCAGGAGAAGAATCCATAGAATAAGGTAATGTCTCCTTCTCCTGTTCCCTTCCCCTGAATGGCTGTTGGGTGGAAGGGCCATATATGGCTCTGGGGCTGCCTCCTGCCAGACTGGCTGGAGCTTTCCCAGGGCCTGCTTATTGTGGGTACACCTTTGGGCTGGGACCTGTATGAATGGAGCATGGTGTTCAATCACATTCTGTGATGTGGGTGTCTGGTTTTGGTGGTATGACGCAATTCCTGAGCCAGCCCCAACTGAAAATGGGATGAATGCAGTGAGTGCTTTGAAAGGCTGTGTTTTGGGTGTCTGGTTTGGGTGAATGGCCGGAATGACTATGAGCCTGATTGGGTGCTGCCTGCTTGAATGCACCAGTGTCGATTGGCTGTGTAAACCTGGCTCAGCGTGAATGAATGGGGAGTGTTTTGTATTACAGGATACCTCCCACTCACCGCCTTGTCAGAAACTGAAACAAGAAACCTGAATGAAGAAGCTAAAGTCATCTTAAGCTTGGTACAGTAGGTTGAGGGTTTTAGGAATAGCAACCATCCGTGTCCTGTGCTGAAAGGACAGTGGCAGCTGCTCAATGGAGTAATGAAGTAAAAGACCCCCTACTTCAGTAAATGCAAAGTCATGTTTTGGGCTCAAAAAGAACCCCACTCCACTCCAAGTCAAGCGCCACAAAGGTAAATGAAAAGTAAAGCTCAAAGTTGTTGAAATTTCATAAAGTATATTTCATAGAGAGTTGCCCTATAGAGACACGTGTTTCGGCGAATCGCTCGTCTTTTTCAATCAGGGCTAAATTAGTTTCACACAAATATGATTAGTTACAAAGGATAACAATCACAGTGCAGTGAGCAAAATCATATATCAATATCAAATGATACAAAAAGAAAAGAGAAATTGCACATGCTAAAACACAGAGATCCAGGGGAGGGGAGCGGAAGGGGGAGGATTATTGAGGACAATAGAGAAAACATCAAAAGAGAAAAGGAAGGAAAGCATAATTTTAATTGTTATATATGTACAGGTTAGGCTTATTTATGAGAAGCAGTTTTTATGAGACAGATATAAATGTCCTGAGGATAAGGAAAAGTGCTTACCCAAATGGTGAGAGATATAGGTCAATTTTCAAGTGAAGTGGTGAAGTTCGTGGGATAAATCCCGCCTGTTGAGAATTATACCAGTTAATGATCATAATTCTTTTTGTATTAAATGGGAGCTGGTCTATTGGTGGCGGTAACTGTGCAACATCAATTGGTTTCAAAAATATGTATTCTGAGGCTTGTGCCCAATATAAAGGGAAACGTGTTGCGGGACTAATTACCCATAATTGCATATTTTAAATTATTTTTGACCATTATATCATAAGCACTGTAGTAACGTTGTAAATGCTAATCTGTTTCCTGGTCACTGAAAAAATGTCAACTACAAATATCTGCTAATGGTTCACTGTTTGTGCATTGCTGCATGCAAAATGAAAGTAAAAAGTCATTTTAATGAATGTGCACAATTAACATTGAAACTCGCATGACTCGTACGGCGCTGTAAAGCTAGCGCGAGTGAGGACGAGATTGCTGATAAGGGGAGGGGCTTGGGGCTTACCTCGCAAGAGGTGGTCTCCTTCGCGAGCGTCGGCGTCTGGAAGCAAGCACAGACGCTGCGCTTCGCGTTGGTATTATAACAAACGTCTCCATGGTGACGGTAGTCCTACTACCCTTTCGGGGAGTGACTGAAAAACAGGGCGCCATGTTTTAGCAGTCTAATGGTGCCGGATTTTCCTTTGGAAAAGAGAGTCTGCAAGTATACAGAGCTTAAATAAATGGTTGTATTAGAAAAAAGGGAAGCCCAATGTTAAAAGGCAAGCTGTTAGTATTTAAAGTC